>NC_067475.1:5087503-5780003 GCF_947179515.1 Apodemus sylvaticus
TCCATAGTAATGAGACAGGCACATCACTCTAAATGTTAAAATCCCTCTTCTTTTGTGAACAACTTTGTCTCTGCGCAAGTAAGTAGCAAAACTTTCCAAATGCAAATAGAATCTCAACAACTTTCAGGGATGGTCTAGCTTTTATAATGTGAACTGACAAACTCAGAAACCTCAATGACTTAATATAATAGAATTTACTGTTTGTGGGGTGCTGGTCAATAAATGTCAAGTGCTGCCTCTCTAAATCCTAGTTATACCATTAAGAATAAGTGTATCCAAGGCACAGGGACAGAACAAGAAGATGGAAATCTTGCCATCTCTTAACCATCTTAGTAGAGAGATGGGAACCGTCACTTGTACTCTGCATCATTGACAGGATTTATGAAACACAGACACATGGTCTGGGTTCTGACCCCAGGGATAACCTGAGTCATGGTTATAACTTCACATTTGCCTAAACCTGTTTTCTATCCCAAATCTTAGATCACAGGAACATATAGATTTGGATAAGACATATTCCTAGTGAAATATTAAAAACTCAAATATAAAATATCATTTGCCTTACAGGAGATAAGTCAGACAATTTAAAGCTTCTACTCTTCTAAAAGTGGGCTCCTGTCTCCTATATATATCATTCACACCTATAACAAGGTGTTGATGATTTATTCTATATTATATCTTACTTACATTCAGGAAATCCTGACTATCCCACAGTTCCCCTCTGATAAGAAAGCAGGATTCAGTATTTTAATGGGGTCACAGGGACAGAACAAGAAGATGGAAGTCTTGCTACCTCTTTACTATATAAGTAGAAAAATGGGAACTGTCACACTTACTAAGCATCATTGCCAGAATTTATGGAACACATATACATGGTCTAGTTTCTGACCTCATATCCCTAAATGGCTACATGAACATCATATATCAGCTCCACTTCTCTACACTAACCTGCCTGAGGTGCCTACTACAGAGACAGATGTCAAATCTGTAATCTATAGTCTGTATTTTCTCTTTGTCTGAGTCAAGTATTTGCTGCTCTTTCTAGTGTACAATTATTATCTTTATATGGTATTGTCATTAAAATAAACGTTTTATTGTCATTAAAATAAAGAAGGGTCAAATAGAATGCAACAGAGATCTTGGCATAGCCTATGCTCTGATAAATTGAAAAAACTAATAGGTTACCAATACCTATGTTTGACTCACCATTCTGACCAGACTCCAGAAATGTAGTAGGACAAGAATATAATGAATGATACACCCAGATTTTCTGGCAACCTTATGCAAACAACCACCCCATTAAAGGAGTGAGTTAGCAACACAGGTATTACAAAACATTGACTGGACCAAGGACCATTAGTGCCCACATATGGGGTAGTTAAAAACATTGTTTCTTCCAGGTTAGGGTGAACCAATATCAGTGATCCATCAAAGACTGATAGACCACATTATGTCTCCATCTTTGATGTATTGACCATCAGTTAACTCCTCTTCTACTGCTTCCTTCATTGACTTTGGAATGAAGGAAAGGCAGGGTTGGCTTGCAGGTACTAGTCCAAGGACAGACTTCCTACATTTAAGTTGGTCTAGCCTTCCCATGACCAACTGAAGCCATGGGTGCACTTTGTTGAAACTGTTTTCAATCTTAGTTAGGATATTTGGCCAGAAGGCATTAGCTTATCGTGAGTCTCCTGTCTATTAAGGGTTGTACACACCTCTGAAACTAGTACTACAGAGAGAGATGTCAGACAAAATTTAATCTCTAATCTGTCTTTATCTGACACAAGTATTTTCTATTTCTTCTAGAGTACATTTATCTTTTTGCAGTACTGTCATTAAAATTATTTTAAACAAAGATGAATAAATATACTAACATACTAGAGATAATGATTAAACATGTACTTTACATATACACACATACACACACACATACACACTGCTTAAAGATTACTCAAGCTTCAGAGAAATTAATCAAGAAATGCCTATCATGAAAGTAGTTTCAATAAACAACAGCAAAATCAATCAATGTTTCCATAATGCATTAAATAATTTTCTGTTAGCATCCATTTCTACCATGAGTGATACCCAGCAATGAACAGTCAGATGTAGAAACTTAGAAGGAATCCAAGGTTAACTTAGGGAAGAGATTAGAGCAGTGTATAGCCTGGATAAAAACAGCTTGAAGCGCTGTCACCCTTAACATTTGAATACTTTTAAAGATCTACACTTTTATTTGTAATTATGTGTACATGTATACCCAAGTGTGGCTATGTGTACATGTATATAGGTGCCTGCGGAGGCCACCTGGTACTGTTGATGGGAATTGAATCCATGTTCTCTTGGTAGGTGCCTATTAGGTGCCCTTAATCATCGAGGCATCTCTTTAGCTGCTGTATTACCTTTTTAGTGGGGATCCAAAACATACTTTTCATCTGGTTATATTTCTCTAGTCAATAGAGAAATAGCTAAAGAAGAATATGAAGAGAGCTGAAAATAAAAATAGAGTCCATTTTGATAGGGTTTAATTGCAGAGGATATTGCAGTCATGAGAGAGGAAGGTCCTAAACAGGGAAGGATATAATGATATCTTAATAGTCATAAAGGATAAAAATATATTCCTAAAGTTACATTTCTTGAGAACTACTATAAACAGGCAGCTAAATGAATCATCTCATGTTTAACAAATAACTATCTTGCAAAATACAGATTTCATTTTTAACTTGGCAAAGCAGTTTTGCAGCTGTCAATGAATAACTCAGGAAAATCTCAACAACGAAAGAGCCATTACATAGCAAAGAGAAATTTCCAAGGAATAATAGAGGGCTTACTTGGGGGAAAATAATGATTTTCTGTATATTTAAATACATATTTAGATTTCTCAGCTGCACCTTTGTCTGTGTAAATGAAATAACTGATTTGAAATTTCCAGGAAAGGTTTTATATATGTTCTTACTATTAGAAAATAAGTAATGATAAATTACTATGTTGCTATATCCAATGAACAAACTAAGCCAAGAGAGCCAATTCATAATCCTGACTATTCATCTAAAATTCATGGAAAAAAACATTTTCCATGATTGTATGCATACTTGATTATTATAATCATTAAATTGCAATCAGTTCATGAGGAGAATCTCCCATGTTTTTTCTTAGCCCATGAAGGGCTTTAGAACACAACCATTATTACTGTAGTCTGCGGCCAGATTGCCAAGATTCAAAGTCTGGTTTAAGCACTTTTAATTTAACTTTGAGACCTAGATTTGTGCTTTCAACTCTCATCTAACAAAGGTTCAAATAATACAACAATATCAATGCACACTCAGAACTAGATGTCTCTGGTGAGAAGACCTACCCATAGCACAGATCAGATGAAAATGGGTCTGTTGATTACAGATATACAGGGAGTGACAACTGAGATAGATAGATTGCTGTTGATGGATCAAAGTTCAGGGTATCTGTCCAGTGCCCTAGCTTCATCACTGTCAGGACATCCCAGATAGCTCCGAGCACTGTGTCATTTTCTCAAGGGTTATGCTTTGCAACATCCTGTGCTAACAGAGTGGAGAGTTGCCTTTTTTATTTTTTTTTCACAGAGAACCAGGTTTACTATACCAGACTCTATATCTAAGAGTGTTAATCACAGTTATTCTTAGTAGCAACTAGTAATAAAGTGATGGGAAGTAAGTCAGTTCAAGGTTACCTGAGGATTGTCCTGTCTTGTGAAAGAGGATGTTCGCTTCATCCTAAGTGACCACTCAACACTTGATACAGGACTGATGACTGTTTGGATATAAATAGCAAGTAAAGGAAGGAAAGGCTGAACTACAAGAAAATGAACATGTCAAAGAACAAAGAAAGAAGGAGTGCTTAGGTTTAGGTGTTGAAAAAGAAGAAAATGATAATATAACCAGGGAATCATACAGGGAGGGAGGCTGTGGGGCTCTTACAACACTTTAGTCTGATGTGCTGAGATCCACACAAGCAGAGAATAGCCACATGACAACTTACAGGTAATGTCCCAATTAAGACAGAGCCCAACTCAGCCACTGGATTAAATGCAAATCAGAATACAAACACAAAACCCATGAGATAAATCAGTTAGAGGAGGTTTTGAATAGCAATGACCAGAACAGAATTTGATATTGGAAATGTACTGTTACTCAACCATCCCACACACTCTGAAAGCTACTTGCTTATCTCCTCCTTTAATCACACTTAGGATAGACTTATCAACCCATGTCACTAAAGACCTCAAGGTAAAAGCCAGTTCACGAAGCTCCATTGCTAGGGGTCCACAGTGACAACTAAGGCCTTCAAAAAATTATACATTATAGAGATGAACTACCAGAAAACTGAGAGCAGAAATTAGGATTAAGTGGGCTATTTTATTTTCAGTTCTAGGGTGTAATAAGAGAGTTAGGTTTTTCTAATTCTAAGATCTATGAATTATATCAAGACAGACATGCCACCTCAAGATCTGTTTGCTCTGTTGACACATTTCAGACATCAATCAATAATTAAGAATAATTTCAAATTAAGAAATAAGTGCATATCAATATGTTCAACATCAAAGTCTCTGGAGTTTCTAGTCCTCAAAGGGAGGCAAGGATTCAAGCCTCAATTGTCAGACCTCAGTGTAAACCTAGATCTTCATGATGTGATAATTTCATCACCAGTAATATGAAAACAACTGAGCACAGGACAGGAAATGAGGTTTTACAAGGTTATATATATATGTATATATATATATATATATATATATATATATATATACCAAGAATGAGGACAGCAGAGGCAGTTAAGTAGGGCATCTTAAATATTAGACTGCTCAAATCTTAAAAACAACAAACAAAAATGACTTTAAAAATTAGGCTAATTTTAAACCAATCAAAAATTGGGGAGAAAAACCAATAGGTTGTCTTGAGTGATCATGCTCTGAGTTTTAAAAGAAAAGTGGATGACAGGAAATACTAAGGACAACACAATAGGTTTTAGACAATCTGTCCTCTGCAGGGTATTGCTATAAAAGCCAAAGCTAATGTGAAATACTATGGATGATGCCATGTTGCTGTTATGTCTTAGCTATAAACACTATAACTGTATGCACATCCATAGCATTTACATACAAGGTTATATCTTTGTGAACATATACATGGCACTTGCATACAAGGTTATAGCTGTGTGCACACACACAAATATTTGTATACAAGGTTATAACTGTGTGCACACATACAAAACATTTGTATACAAGGTTATAACTGTGTGCACACACACAAACATTTGTATACAAGGTTATAACTGTGTGAACACATACATGACACTTGCAAACAAGGTTATAACTGTGTGCACACACACAAACATTTGTATACAAGGTTATAACTGTGTGAACACATACATGACACTTGCATACAAGGTTATAACTGTGTGCACACTCACATAATATTTGTATACAAGGCTGAAGTCATTCTGTTTCAGTGATTAGCAATTCATCATATTGTACCCAAGAATCTTTTCATGTAAAGTTCTTTTATGACAAGTAAAATCAGTCCAAACTTCTCTGTGTTAGTGACAATGAAACTGGTTCTGTTAAGACATTCATTTCTGTGAATTATTTTGTATTATGTTTCCTAGTATTATTTTATATTATGTTTTCTTGTATGACAATGTTGTATTAAAAAGAATGGTGTTTTATTGTAAAAAATTTGAATAAAATCTTGTCTTTCCCTCCCTGTAGTGTGTTGCACCTAATTGCCAACACATTTCTTGCATTTCTATAAAACACTTCTGGAGGGGTTCAATCAACTAGAGACTATAATTGTTGGTTTTAGAGAAAGCACAAGAGTTACGATAAAAAAGAAAGACATTTCAAGCATCTCTAAGAGCCAAGGTCATTTTCAATAAGAAAATGTTATTTCTGAAACTTGACTGTCTGCTTTAGGCTACCTAATGTGTGTCAAATGTCAGGATAAAAATAAGCCAGGAAATATCAGTACCTGTATTCCATGGAATGCTAACATTAAGTTGGTTATATAAGTAAAGATGACATGGAAGCTCCAGAGGTTGAAAACTGTAACATTTGACTGCTCTAACAGTAACTATTTAAGAAGACTTTTATATGAAAATATATATTATATATTATATAATATATTTCATTATATTACATTACACTACATATTGTTTTATCTTTTTTATATTATATATGTTAAATAGTAAGATTATATAATATATAATATGTGATGTGCAATATGTAATATATACTATATACTGTATAGTGTTTGATGTAATGTGTGATATTGATATAATACATAATGTATAATATATAATAAATAATGTGTTATATGTAATGTGTAATGTGTAATATATAATATGCAATGTGTAATATGTAATATTACACATACATATATACATCTATGTGTGTATGACATATATACATACACATATATATGCCATATACATGTGGTATTTATGTCATGTATATGACATATAAATCATATATATATATGTATATCCCCTATATTTGTCCATAATACTGAAATGTCAATTCAAAAAAGTGAGATTTTTCTGGATAATTAGCTATAACTGGAGAAAAGTATTTTATTGATAGACTTCCCCATGAAGATTCCATTTATATTCCCTTGGTCTCTTTGGAAACAGGAGGCCTTCCTATTTGATTCCTGACATTCATTAACAAATATTAATTGTTTTTATAAGATCTCATGCACCCCAAATCATACTCATTAATGTTTTCCTCTTCAATTTCTGTGTCACGTGTGTAGAAAGACTGTGTGAGCCTGATACTGCTAAAAAGAGCTTCTCACCTAATGCTCTTCATCCAGAAACAGCATCCGTAAGTCCTTCAGATGGTGCTGAAATCCTCAGTACCATCTAATATGACATCAGGATTTTCAAAGTGATTGGGAATTAGGAAACACTTGCAGTGGTATAGCAGGTTCTATATTAAGTACTCTGCAACCTAAAACAAATACTCTACAATTTGTTAAGTACTCTACAATTTACAGCAAGTGCTGTATTAAGTACTCTATACCCCACATAGCTACAGGAAAGAAGCAGGCAACCACTCTGAATACACTATAAGGCAAGATGATTAATAAAAACGAAATGGACCCATTCCTTTTTTTGGACTGATATAATAATAATGTTTTGACACACTCTCACTAACAGTTTAATATTCTCATTTTTCTAAATTCTTCAGTAGAAATTGAAGGGAGAAAACAAATAAGAAAAAACTGAAGGCTGGTCTTGGGAGGGTAACTTTGTTATCCACTTTAAGAGCCTGGACAGCTGACAAAAATAGAGATAAAAGTTAAACTGTTTGTTTTTTTTTATATCAGTTGAAATATGTGGCAGATGATTGAACTCAGTGCTGATGAGAGACATTCTTAAGCATATATGCAAGGAAGAATTGAAAGACATCCTCTTAAAGAGTTAGCTCAAGTGATCCAGTGAAGTGGCCTTGTGGGTAAAATTGCTTAACTACCTAAGCCTAAGGACAGAAGTCATCCACATGAAGAAATGAAGGAAGCTACTCCTGCACGTTTCTTTCTGAGTGCCACATCAACCCACATGTATGCAGGTTCTCTCACACACAGGCACACAGTAGGTGTAGCTTTAAAAGAAAGAAATGTATCAAGGGCTCTCTCTGCACAGTTCTATCTGAGTTAATGAACGCTACCTTCACTTAGGTTTTTATTCTTAGCTTATCAGTCAAGATAGGGGTAAAGCTAAGGGACTTGACCTAGATCCTATTTCTGTACAGAGCAAGCCTTTTGTTTAGTACTCACCTTGCACCCGTCCATCACACAGCCACTCCATTCTTGTTTGTAAAAAGAGGGATAAATGTTAGAACTGCACCCACTAAACCACAATGATTGTCAGTGCTGACTAAGACAGAGGTGAACAGCTAGGCAAACTGCAGTGGTTATAAAGTCTGGTCTATAATGAAACAGAATACTGGAAGAGATGGGGATGCGAGGCTCAATCTTCATTGTCCACTGGATTTAGAATCACATCCCTGGCTTGTTTCTTCCCTGTGAATGAATCCTCAAGAGAATTAGCAGAGGAGGGAAAAGCCACAACAATCTGTGGCCAACACCCCACTGGCTGGGTCCTGAGCTAAACAAAAGCAGATTGAGAATGAGTCCATCTCGCTCTCCTTCTGCCTGTGGGCACAAGGTGGCTTCTGCCTTACCCTGCTGCTGCCACACCTCCCTCACCATGAGGGACTGCACCCCACCACTTTCCCCTTAAGTTACTTCTCATTGGGCATTCATTTGATTCACAGTGTAAATAAAAGTAATAGGTGCAGGTATTATTTTGACAGTCAATAAATAAGACAAAAAACTCCCTTCAAATGAAATTTGATTAAGATTGGGAGGGTAAGAACCTTCTTAATGGTTTGTTTCTTTGTTTTGTTTTCTAAATATGGTGTGTACCAGAGACTACTGGAACAAAAATTACTGATGTCATTACAGAGAAACCAGACAAGAGTGAGATTATTTTTAGCATCTTCATGTGTCTTGACTTGTTTCAGCTGGTTTGATCCTTCTGTGACTGGTCTAGTTATGCTCATAACTGTATGTGACCAGAAGAAAGAAAAAAGATGTTCCCTATTTAACCAGCGTTGGCAAAACATCAGGGAAGACCCTAGGCTTCCCTATCACTACCTCAGTTGTTCCCTAAAAGGAAAAGGCTGCTTCTTGTGCCTCAAGGGATTGCGTAAACCCTGTGACTGAATAAGCCCAGGTAAAATAAAACCAGTAGTAATTCCCACTGGCAATGGGAGAAGAAAATAGAGGCCACATCTGGCAAACAGAGCAGAAACCCACCTTAAGCAGAAGCACATCCATTGTGTCTGATGCTTGAATCCTACCACAGCACTCTGCCAACTGCCATGTTAATCACACAGCCTGTGACATTATCAAGGCAGACAATCTGTCTGAACAGCATTGTTGGAAGTGTGCATTGATCACATGAAGTCACTTTCTAGTATGAAGTTAATTGTAGTTTTCTATAACATACTCCTTTCACACATACTTAAAATGTCAAGATTTTTCTTCAATACACTAAGAAAACTGAACTAATTATTATTCACAGAAACTAACAATTTACTAGGAGTGTGATCTTAGTATGAACCATATTTGTGTCTTCACATTGGCAGAATATTCTGCTGGGGACAAAAATGAACAAGAGGGTCAGATGGATACAATTCTACCCATTGCACTGCCCATGCTCACAGTAGCATTATTCATGCCACTAATGCTTCTGTAGCTTCAATCATCTCATCTCTAAAATGGGAACAATGGGAGAAAGCAGGGAGAAGTGAGTAATGAAACAAAGATTATGATGCTTCAGGCATCATCTAAACCATATTAAATACTCACAAAATAGCAGTTGTTACTTTGCTCAACAGGAATCAGGAGTAATTATTTGTCAATCACAAATAATCATTTTGCTTTCTTTATCCCCATGGCTAGGATGATTGTGGGGTCAACTGAGATAATATAATCAAAACTCTCTTGTAAAGCATGAACTGACATTTAAAATAGTATTCATCATAGCATTCATGGAATTATAAATGTAAGCAAAAATAATTGACCTGTGATCTTGTCTAAATCTCCTCCTCTGTAACAAACACAGAAGTATTACATAGTTAGAGAAAGCAAGCAGGCTCCATACCCTAGGGGATGTGATGTGATTGCTTCATCATGTCTACTAAGTATGGCTCCTCCTTAAATTACGCTATAGTGATCTATAAACTCAAGCATATGACCTTCCAAGACAAATGCTAACAGGCACATAGGGCTGTATGCTCCAAAAAAGAGCATGGAAGCAAAATTACTTACAATTTCTTCTACGGTTTAGTGTTCTGTTGTAGACCATAGCTTACACAGTAGTCCGGAGGGGTGTGTGGGCTCTGCCTTCATGTGCAGACAGATGTCATTATGGAAAGTTTCAAAAGCAGCTTGGCACCCCTACAGTCCCTGCTTCTTCTGACCATTGGAAGACACAACAAAAGACTCAGATGCTTTCCCTGATATATTGGATTGCACAGGCACCAAAGATTTAGAGAAGTAATCTCTATAAATTATAAATACCCATATACCTACTATTTTGTTATAGTAATACACACACAGGGACTATGCAAGTCTCATCTTTCAAACTTACCAAATTATCAAGGGTCAAATAAGATGTTTTTCAGAAAAGTCTCAAAGAGCAGTGTCATAAAGATACAACACTGCACATCATGAAAGAAAAGAATATTTTATGAATGCAAGCAGAAATGAAAGTCCTCAAAATAGGGTAGGTTGTATCATGTGAGAGTTTTGCATGCATTAAGCATGTCACCTGGTCAAGTTGTTCCACATGAAGGCTGTAGAGTTGCCAAATAAGGATCACCTGCTCCATCCAGGGTTCTTAAAGATCATCATTTCTAGGCAGTTCTTACAACAAACTTCCCTGGGTTAATGGAACACATATTTATAGAAACTCATGGCCACTATGTCTGGCTCTCCATATGTAATGGAATGTATGCAGTGTCTTCAAGAAATGACCAGTGCAGTTGCTTAGTCAGATACTGTTAAATGTCAAGTGAGCCTATTGACATCCTGATTCACATGTCAAGTCAGCATGTAGACAGCTGTAGTCAGTCTATTAGTGATCAATGATGTCCTTCGAAATGGAATCTCATGACTTGCCAGAGTGAATCTAATACCTTCTAGACACTGCCCAAAAGACGGGAAACATTGTTCTCTAGCTATTTCCTTGAAACAATATCTTATTCCAACCAACTTTTTCATTTTTAGATTTGACAATTAAAGTCAACATGAGAGGCCATAATTGGTACAAGATTTACAAATTAGGCACACCTCTGTCAGCCTTGTTCTTTCTGTTGCAACAGTGTGCATGTGCCAGAAACAGGGACAGAAAGGAATGTGAAGGGTAACAATGTGGAAGGGGAAAAGGATGGGAAGGGAGGGATCCTGCAGTGACCATTTTGTTCTTAGCAAAGAAGGCTCAATAGAGCAGTTGTCATGCAGGCACAAGGACCTGAGCTCAAAGTCTAGAATCTGCATAAAAGGTGGATATGGTGGTGTGCTAGAGATAGAACAATCCCTGAGGCCCATTGATCAGCCAATACAGCTCAGTCAGCTCACAGTCAGTGAGAGAACTGTCTCAAAATATGAGATGGGGAGAAATTAAGGAAGACATGTGACACCCACTTCAGACCTAAACCTTAGAACTGCATCTGCAGCTACACCTTAGTGCGCATTCACAGGAGGCACACACTAGTGCACATACGCAGCAGTCACACAAAAGGAAAGGTCCGTGAATGATCCCAGTGTGTCTGTTTGTCCTATTAAAAGGAATAAAGTCTGAAGTGTCATCTCTAGTACTTCACTGAATTTTATTGCAGTGGACTTCATAAACACTGTCATTTCCTCTGTTTGCTATAAATAGTCATACACTAAGAAAACTTAGTGTATGACTGACTAAATAGCAGATTCCTTGAAAGTAAATTATGAAAGGCTTGAGATGAACATCAGAGCATGTTCTTTATTTCCTTTCAGTGCCATTACAAGCAACAAGTCTTACAGGTCATTCAGATAAAAAAGGAGTAATGAAAACTATGTAAAATAAACTGAAAATTCACACAGACTGGATGTTCAGAAAACATCAAACAGTGTACTCTGCTCTGGTTCCTGACACCTACAGTGGGCCACAGAACTCTATGGCCTGGGTGGCCCTAATATAATTTCCCCAGTGTCAGCGAGCATGACTAAGTCTCTGTTATAAATAGTACAGTCAAAGAGACAGAAAGGATGCTCTGCAGCTGTCTTCTCTGGGTTGAAACATTCCAAATCTCAAGACACTTGAGAAGCTCATGAAACTTGCGATATGTACAAGGGCTCTCTGCCCCGGCTGTGTGAGCTGAGAACAACTGCTGGGTAAAGGGACTCAGAGGATGCACCTGCTTGCAGGTCCCTGAGGAAGCCCCAGGGCTATCTGGAGTTTTAAGTATCAGAGCCTCAACCACATGAATTTAATTGCATCTCTCTTGCTCACTCTCCCTTTTGTTCTCTCTCTCTCTCTCTCTCTCTCTCTCTCTCTCTCTCTCTCTCTCTCTCTCTCTCTCTCTCTTCAAAATAAGCTTGTCAGAAGGAAGAAAATGTATAGCTGGGAAATATATTTTCCATAAGTTAAAAAAAATACAATCACTTAAAGACTTAACACTCTTCTTGGTTCAGTCAGGTAAAAATCACTCAGCAGATCTCAGCACTAATTATAGTCATTTAGCTTCTCTCATATAAGTAGGTTTCTGGGGAACTTTAATCAAAGGAGAGTGAAGCTGTACAAATACTTTGATTTTACTGTTTGTATCTTTCTTCAGTTCTTCAATCTACTCCCATTTGCTTTAGTTCTAGAATGGCTGGGTTTTAAGCATTGGAGTGAGCATTCATTATCAGTCTAAATCAAAAGGGGATTACTCCACAGTAATAAATGCCATGAGGAGCAGGCTGTCCCCAGGAGAAATTTTCTCAGTGTGGGACTAATAAAACCAGAATTTCTCATCAGGTGAAATTGTACAGAATGCAAGAAAGAGTGGTACAGATTGCAAAGTTCTGATTTAGGATAGAGAAAAATCTTTTATAATAGTCACATAAGAGAAGTGAAAAGTATGAGCTTAAAATGCTACAATTTTAGCCAAACTCATGCACACACAGCCATGCATGCACTTGCAAAGAGAGGAGAGAAAGGGAGAGGCAGAAAGAGAGGACAGAGGGAGAGAGAGAGAGAGAGAGAGAGAGAGAGAGAGAAAGGAAGGAAGGAAGGAAGGAAGGAAGGAAGGAAGGAAGGAAGGAAGGAAGGAAGATTAGAGGAGAGGAGAAAGATCCCACCATGAGAATAATCAACATATTATCAACAAATGCCTGTTTGGTTCTCTTGCTGAGATTTAGTTAGGGTCAAATTTTTGAATGTTATCAATGAGAAACCTTCCCCCCAAATGTTACCTTATAACTGCTCAGAAAGGTAAGGAGGTTAGTGGGTATGCAGAATTCAGAACACTTGTCGGGGAAGTCAAGGGTACATTGTTTCACTGTAGGAAATAGAATTTCTCAATCTTGCCCACTTCCAGAAATCATAATTGAATGGAAAAAACATTTTATATACTCTGTAATTAGACTTTAACAACCCACTAGAAACTGAAGAAAACTTTGTAGGAATAGATTTTGGACCATAAATGCATATCACTACATATACAAAGGCCTTTGGAATAAAGAATAGTAACCACCTGTAACAACTTTAAAATTGTCAGGTTGTATGAAATTGTTATACCAAGATTAATTGCAAGGGTCATGGTCACAAAAATAAGAGGAAAATGAAGCCCCACCCTAGGGCACCATCCTCTTGTTTAGTTTCATGAGACAAAATTATTAATAATTCAATAAATACTGGGAAGTAGTTCTTAAACCTTTTCAACATAGGCTATTTTAGTATTTATCAAAATTGATATTTTTTAGAAATATATAATGAGTAATTACTAAAATTAGAAATATATAATGAGATATTTATGAAGCATGTTGGGTAATTAACTAATCCATATCAAAGTTTATATCAAAACAAAGATGTTTGAAGAATGCAAAGTAAACAGCAGGCCTGTTTTCTATGTGAGCACCATCACTGCATGGCTTCAATCCTGCAGAGAATGCATCTCCACACATGCCTCCTCCAACCGTGCTTGCTCCTTGCAGTACTTTCAGCTGAGCACAGTGTTCTGTACTCTCCCTCCTTCTATGAAAATCTGGTACCTTTTGACTCATCTGTGAGATTCTGACGATGTTCTGTATTCTCTGCCTCTGGCCTGAGCTGCGCCCTTTCCAGGAACCCAGTCTGTTTCAATCTGCTCGTCCTTGCTGCATCCCAAACCAATGAAAATGATCTCCCTCTCTCTCTGGTTAGCTTTCTATTGTTGAGGTAAACACCATTTCCAAAAGCCTCTTAGGAGAAGAAGGAGTTTATTTGGCTTGCAGGTGACAATCTCTTCTGAGGGTTCGATCTGGAACTGAAGAGCACCTGGAGGAAGAAACGGAGGAAAACACCGTGGAGGAGGCTGCTTACTGATGGCCTTCCTTTAGCTTGCTCAGTCAACTTTCTTTTTTTGTTATTATTCTTTTTTTTTATTCGATATATTCTTTACTTACATTTCAAGTGATTTTACCTTTCCTGTATCCCCCCTCCCCGAAAGTCCCATAAGAATTATGGTCATTTGATCTTTGATAAAGGAGCTACAATCATCCAGTGGAAAACAGATAGCCTCTTCAACAAATGCTGCTGGTTCAATTGGAGGTCAGCATGCAAAAGAATACAAATTGATCCATTCTTATCTCCTTGTACTAAGCCCAAGTCCAAGTGGATCAAGAACCTCCACATAAAACCAGACACACTGAAACTAATAAAAAAGAAACTGGGGAAGACCCTTGAGGACATGGGCACAGGAGAAAATTTCCGAAGAAAATTTTATGAAGCACTGAGTATGTAGGGACCAATATACATACACAATTCAAATATTTACTCATCACAAAGCATAAAGAAATTTATCTTAAAAAGTATTTGTCATATATACACATTATATACAATTGCAATGGTTATTAAAAACAAAAACAGATATGTGTGTTAATAAGATAGATGTTTTGTTTTATTTTTCAATTAACTAAATTTTGCTGAATAATTGACGCTAGGGATGCAGCATCCTCAACATTTTTCAGAGATGATGGATATTTTGCTTTGTAAACATCAATGGAATCAACATCAGTTTGTATAAATATATTGTAGAAAATAACAGAAGTATTTTAAGGACCATGTTAGCAACTCTTGGTAACACAATCCTAATACAATGATAATATTTATTTCAAAATTAAAGCTTGCAACTCGAACAGCACTTTCAAAACCAAGCACTCTAGCACAATGTAGCCCCCAAATATCCCTAATTTTGAGGAATGGCAGGAGAAAATATTAAATGTTTTAGGTTTACATAATTAAAGCCTTGCACTTCTGCAGGAGGGGAAAACACTGTACTTCATGATGCATAACACACTGGAGTCTGATCAATGATGTGTCAGGCATCTGCTGCAGTGAGAGACTTAGCAATGTACTCAGTGTGGTGCACAGCTTGTATGTTCAGAAGCTGGCTATGGTAGTGCTCTTGCAATGCAGCTTGAAAGCGAGTCTCTGGAAGACCTTGGATCCATTATGACTTTGTTTTTTTTTTTAATTAAATGCCAACCATTTTCATTGAGAAATATTTCATTTTTTTATAACCCATATCTCTAGTGTCATGTCCTATTGCAGAAGAAGCCAGATACTGGTCCACTTTCTCTGAACCTCTATTCCAGAATTTCTTAAGCTACTCTGAAGATTAAGAAACTGGTTTCTTTTCTTTAGAGTTACTTATCGGCCTACTTCTCCTTTGCATACATCCTCAACTCAGTCTATTTGAAGATGCTCATTAAACACAGGTCTCCTCTCGTTAAAGTGCCACATCCAAACATGTAAGCATGACTACCAAACTCACTCATGTTAAATGCACATCTTACCAGCAGCCATTCTGAAGTGGGTTGCTCTATTTTATTATTCTTCAAAGATAAACAACCTTTAAGTTCCATAAAATTATACTTTGGTTTTCTTCAAACTTATCTGATGATTTGCATCTTTAAGAAAAAGAAGAACACCAACTTCAGGCCAAATTTAAATTCAGAAAGTGCCTGCATACCAATCCAGGGTATACAATATAAGAAAGGTGGCTACAAGGCAGGCTGTGGTTAGGTTTGCATTTAATCCCAGCACTTGGGAGGCAAAGGCAGGCAAATCTCTTTGAGTTTGTGGTCAGCCTAGTCCTCAGAGTGAGTTCTGAGACAGCTAGTACTATAGAGAGAAACTGACTCTAAAAGTAAAAAAGTAATAATAATAATAATTAATAATAATAATAATGGAAGAGAAAAAAGGAAAGGGAGAAAGAGAAGAAAGAAAGAAAGAAAGAAAGAAAGAAAGAAAGAAAGAAAGAAAGAAAGAAAGAAAGAAAGAAAGAAAGAAAGAAAGAAAGAAAGAAAGAAAGAAAGAAAGAAGAAAGGAAGGAAGGAAGGAAGGAAGGAAGGAAGGAAGGAAGAAAGAAAGAAAGAAAGAAAGAAAGAAAGAAAGAAAGAAAGAAAGAAAGAGAAAGAAAGAAAGAAAGAAAGAAAGAAAGAAAGAAAGAAAGAAAGAAGGAAGGAAGGAAAGGAAGAAAGGAAGAAAGGAAGAAAGAAGGAAAGGAAGAAAGGAAGGAAGCAGGCTACAGAAATCCTTACCTACATCACAAGTGTGAATCCAACACTTAAGTCAGATAATCAATGCTTATAAATTCTTAAAATAGAGATAGTGTTTTCTGACAAAATAATACAAGTCATTCAGAGAAAACATATAAGGGTTTTGGTTCAAATTGTTGCATAGTCTCTTACTACTTGATGACCTTTGTGTCTCTTTCTAAGTTTTCAAGCCCCTAATTTTCACTTCTATGAGAAGAGGTCATCATGCTTAAGTTACAGATCATTCATAGCACTTGACTGCAGTGGCATCAGATATCCATGAAAGCCAGTATGTATGGCTCTATCTTAGACAAGCTATCCTACAATTCTTCTGCTTTGCATTTCTTGGGGAGAAAAACCTCATGAAACAAATTTCCTAGCAGTAAGCTAGTCCATCAAAATACAAATAGACACAAGCCAAGAACCAGATTCTTTTTCATAGATCCATAGGTAATTTTACTATGGTATCATGTGATATGATGATCCATGTTTACATGTTATAATGATAAAATATAAATATAGCATAAAATATATTGTATAATATATTAATCGATTATATTATTACATAATATTTTATATTAACCTAAATATAAAGTTAAGTGGTACAAATAACTCAGTTATTTATGATTCTTATGACTAGTCTTTTAAAGTTCTTTCTCATAAACAATTAGTTTGATAGGACAACATTGATCAGGAAGAATTGACCAACATCCCTTTATGTCAAACCTGAGATTTCTTGTGTCACCGGTATACCTAGTGCTTATTCACTTTCTTGACTACATATCCACATGGCTGACAAGACATTCTACTTCTGTCTCTCCAGCTAATAGATACCAGGAGTGGCTGACTCATTCATGGCAGAGATAAAGGACAGACACAAAGACATTTCCCCCTGGGACCTGAAAAGTTGGCCAATTAGAAATGTTATCAGTGAGGAGAAGTTCTCATCAACACCCTGATGTCTGATGTTACTATATAGAGACAGACAACTTTAAAAGACAGAATAAATCTTCCAAACCCCATTCATTCTTCTGACTGCAAATTCATTTCTTTCTCGAATTACAGCCTTTACTCTTGCTTAATTTTAATTGTCCTAATAATTCTTCATAGTAGGGTTCATTGCAAAGTGACAGGAGAGAACAAAAGAGGATCTTTTGCTGGTACTGAACAAATTCACATCTGAAAGGAAGAATTTATTCAGAAAAAATGTTAATAAAATGCAAGTACAAATTGCTAGATAATGTTGCAATGCATCTATATATAGATAATCAAAAAGAGCTGCTGCAGCAGATAAAATCTGGTATTATTTATGATTAATATTTAATTTTTCAATTTCAAGTAATTTACCACCAGTAAAAAGGCTATGATTGAAGCTGACCTCAATGTTCCTCTTAGTCCAGTAAGAACATAAATAAATATATTATTTAAAATGTAAAATATGTTTAATTTCATTGATAGATGCTAAAAGTTAAAGAATCATCTTGATGAATAATTCTACTTAAAATCAACAAAGCACATGTAAGCCTCAGTCACAATACTGCCTGTCAAATGGGGGCAGGCAAACGAGGAAAAACAAAGAAAGTATGAGCTACTATTTAAATTCATCTTTTACCAATTCATCTTCCTGCAGCTCCAGTAAGCCCCCATGTATTTGAATAAAGAAGACCGAAATCAAAGAGGAAAAACACCAGAGGAAGCTCACATCACATTCTCTGACATTTGTCAGACCTCCTAATGATGCCATGGTTCAGAGATGTGAGTGAGTCGTATCTCCCAAAAAACCTCTTGGTTATATGCTTGTGCAGGGACCATGAAAGCTGTGTGGTTGTTCTTACAATGGATGGGAACTATAAGAAAATATATGCAATTCATTTAAATTTATTTAAAGTAGAGAGTGAAATTCAAATACTTTCAGATGTCAGGCAGAAAATGCCGCCATATGACCCACTACGGTGGGAACCCTGGCCAAGAGAGGAGAGGACAGATCACATGTAAAAGCGTTAACATTGAAACCTATACTCAACACCTACATTTATGAATCTCCTCAGTCCCAAGCATCATCCCGATCTGTGCATTTATACGACTTTAGACTGAGCTGAGCATTCAGGATCAGATGCAGTCTCCTCTACAGTGCCTTTCTTTTCTCATAACTAAGTGAATATTAAAACATTAAAGCAAAGGTGGAACTGTCAAATCATCCTGAAACATATGTCACAAGACCCTGTCACTCAATCCAATAGAAAATGAATTGGAGGAGAACAGAAAAAACATTTTTGTGGGGGAAAAACAATGTCTAAAATAAGTGTTTACATGAAAGAAACAAGAGAACCCCCCAATTTTATATTCTAAATATGTAAGCAGAGCAGAAACTAACTATTGTTAGAATATTTAATAGGATTTTTTAAAGTCATATCAGAAGGTATTTAAGAAGTAAAGCCATTCTGCTCTTCTTTCTTTTCACATTTATGTCAGTTTTGGGCGTAGGGAGTAAATTTACTCTGCAGGTGCTGCAGTCCGGGAAATCCTTGCAAACATGCAGAACAGCATTCTTTCTCTTTCTACAACCCAAACATGCCCTTTAACCACTGAGCCGCCCAACAGCCTACATTTCAGATTTTAGAGTCCCAGAGACTACACCGTCTCTCTCATGCTGTTTCTGTAACAAAACCATCTTTTTGAAAGCAGAGACACTCTGCTGCCCTGCCCCTCTGCTCTTCCATCAATGACTCCAACAGGGTCTGGCCTGGTTCACTACCACTCTTATCCAATAAAGTCATATTTGTGAAATCATACATTCTGAAAATTATTACTCTGTTCCTATTTTACTTACTGTACTTTCTTATTGTTTTCATAATCACATCAGCAAATGTTTAGAACAAAGTCGTCAGTAACAAACAGAAGGGTTTTTAAAAAAGCAATCACATTTTAAAAAATGAAAGTAATAAAAAAGAAGAAAAAATATAAATATCAATTTTAATAATGATGAAAAACAGCCTCGCTGAAAGGGAAATAAGTTTTCATTTTACCAAGATGCAAATGCGTTGTCAGACCAGGTTCTACCCACATCTTAAAATCCACTGAATGTTTCTTTATGGACTCACCATGTTTGAAAAGAAGAACAGAGGAGGTGGGTCACTTCATAGCGTGTTCCTCCATCTTATCCTAACGTCTATGTATCACTGCATACTGATACTCTGCACTCTCCGCTTCACTCCCAATGCTTCTAACAGGAACACTTGCACATGCCTATACTCATGAAGCCACATTCACATCTTGGTTCTTAGTACTCTAAGCCTGTGTAGACCAGAGTGTTCATTAAGCAGTTTCATTTTTCACTTACTGCATGTCACCATAAGATCATTATTACACACTATTCAGATACAAATCTACATTATACAAAATCGGATCATCCGTTATGTGAAAAGCTTTATCTACAGCTATATGAGCAGTTTTCCATTGATGTTTTGTTAGGAATTATCCAAAGGTAAAGCTACCCTTTAAAATAAAATAAAAAAAAAAACAAAACCCAATATATTCCCTAACATTTCTCCTGGACATGATGCCCTTAAGCCTTCATATCTAGTCAGGAAAAGTAGTTAAAGAAACAAACTGGAAAGTGACATGTGCTGGGTAGCTCAGCTACAAGTGACTTCACTGGGCATTTAGGACATGAAGGACATAAGAATTAATGACAGAAGCCTGATGTAGCTGTCTCCTGAGATGCTTTGCCAGTGCCTGGCAAATACAGAAGTGGATTCTCACAGCCATCTATTGGACTATGCACAGGGTCGCCAATGGTGGAGCTTGAGAAAGAACCCAAGGAGCTGACAGGGTTTGCAGCCTCATAGGAGGAGCAACAATATGAACCAACCAGTACCCCCAGAGCTCCTAGAGACTTAACCACCAACCAAAGAGTACACATGGAGGGACCCATGGCTCCAGCTGCATATGCAGCAGAGGATGGCCTTGTGGGACATCAGTGAGAGGAGAAGCCCTTGGCCCTGACAAGGCTTGATGACCCAGTGTAGGGGAACGCCAGGAAGGGAAGCAGGAGTGCGTGGGTGAGTAAGCAGGGGGGAGGAGATGGGATAGGGGGTTTTCAGAGGGGAAACAAGGAAAGGGGATAACATGTGAAATATAAAGAAAGAAAATATCTAATTAAAACAAAAGAAAAAATTCATATGTGATACAGTTTGATGTAAAATATCCCCACTGGCTCATATTTTGAACACATGATCACAGTTGGTGAAGCAACTGGAGGAGTCTGTGGAACCTTCAGAGCCATGGTCAGGGAGAACATTGAGTTTCATAGCCATCTCCTGCCTGGTTCGCAGAGATGTGATCCAGCAGCCCCATACCCTAATTCCTCCGACAGTACCCACTGCCATACCTCAACTATGCTTTCCAACCTGGGCAAAATATAGGCAAATTTCCCTTCTGCTGCTTTTTTTTTTTCAGATACTTGGCCACAAAAAAAGAAAACAAGAAAGTAATGAACATGATGCTAAAATAAACAATTACATGAAAGTTTAAGTTCATTCCTTATCAATAACAACTGCAAAGCATGTGGAAGAACTTTCCGAGTGAGTAGTCTAGAAGCGTCCATTCTGAAGCTTGGATGTTACACTGACGCCCCTGTCGTGTAAGGGGCACAAAAGTGTAAGTTCTTCAGTGGAGAGACCTGGGGGAATCCCTGTGAGTGTAAACAGCATTCACACTGGAAGCCTGGATCCACAATGCTGCAGTTGAAAATGCAGCCCTGCTCTGTTCTGTCCTGTCCTATGTACAACGAAAATCAGTGTGTGAGAACAAGGACCTATGACTCCATGCAAAAAATATCTTCAAAATACACAACTGATGCTTGTCAAACCTTTCAAGACTGTCACACTCAAGGGAATTCTAAACACCTCCTGCAATTTTGGAACTTTAAGTAATAATAACATGAATACTTTTGACTGGTTTTTATAAAATGTTAGATGCTAGTCAAAAAAGTAAGGTGGCAAAAGGAGCATGGGAACTTTGAATTGCCTTTATAATTTTTCTATAAATACAGTAATTCTGAAACTCTTCATTTTTTTTAAAAAAAAATATACAGACTCATCATTTCCAGGTAGTTAATGATAAAATGAGTCACTGGAAAGAAATCTTACCTGGTATCAGAGATTAAACAAGTCCTACTGTAATTAAGATTAGGGAAGACATAATACCTACAAAGTTTCTCATCTGACTAGTTACCTCATAAGGCCCCAGTTTAAGGCTAGAAATATTGATTGAAACAGAGAAACCCTGTCTTAGAGAGAGAGAGAGAGAGAGAGAGAGAGAGAGAGAGGAGACAGAGAGGAGAGAGAGAGGAGAGGAGAGAGGAAAGAGAGAGAGGAGAGAAAGAAAGAAAGAAAGAAAGAAAGAAAGAAAGAAAGAAAGAAAGAAAGAAAGAAAGAAAGAAAGAAAGAAAGAAAGAAAGAAAAGAAAAGAAAGAAAGAAAGAAAATTCTGAATTGTTCTAAAGCCGTATATTCAAGTATTAAACTTCATAGGATCCATTGCAATGCTGAATGTTTCCAAGGTATGATTCCAATTAGGAAAATGAATACTTGATACATAATAATTTTGTTTGGGCAATGACATTTCTTTAAATTTGTTCATGGGATTTTTCTGGTAACTATACATTAATATCTATTCATCCAATCTGTTGAGAAAAAATAAAACTCTTCAAGTTCAAAGAAAAAAAGAAAAATATTCTTCCATATATCTATTTCTTTAAACTGAATATAATTAATAATTCTGTGACATGATAGCTCTAATAAAAACGTAAGATATTTCTCTAATGAAGATGTTTTTTCAAGGACTAAGGTGATGCCTCAGTAGGTAGAACTATGGTTCAAGCCTGTGGGCTGTGCATGTATGTCCAGAACCCTCATAAAAGCAGAAATTACATATTGCCATTGGGTGTAGACATAGCATGTGCACACCCTCCACAGTAAACATGTACACATACACATACACATGCATGTACACACATATATACACACACATATATGCATACACTTGCTAACACACTTGCATATATAAACATGCATGAATACTCACACACTCATGCATGCTCACAAGCATACATGCACACACACACTTATATACATGCACACTTCATAATGAAATAAAGTTAAACAAAAACTTTAGTGCAGCATGTTAACTAGGGAATCATACTCCCACTTTAGTCCTTGCTTATTATTATAATTCCACTGCCTAATCATTTGCCCACCTTGATATATCTATGTAAGACTATACTTCATTTAGTTTCTATAATAGTAAGTTAGATGTATGTTCTATGAAGTTAATTGATTGATACTGTCTTTTACTAAATAACAAATTACCCTAAAGTATAGGAGTTTATGTTGAAACTCATTTATTATTTCAGTTTCTGAGCGAAAGATAAGAAATGGAATGTCTAGGTGGTTATGGCTCAGGGTCTCTTATGAAGCTACAATCAATTTTTTTTTTGTCATGCAGAACTACAATCCACCTTAAGGTCCAACTGCAACCAATGTGTCTCAAACTGAACTTGTATGGCTGTTGATAGAACTCAGAAGACACCTGTGGACTGCTCATGCTCACTCCTGGTTGTATGGCTACTGACTTGTCTAAAATGTGTGATGTGTATGTGTGTGTGTGTGAGTGTGTGCATGCATGCATTCATGCATGTGTGCATGTGTGAGTGTGTGTGTGTGTGTGTGAGTGTGTGTGTGTGTGTGTGTGTAAGAGATAGACAGAGAGGAGACAGAGACAGAGGCAGAGAGAGTTGGAATCATAGTTTTGTATAACCTATCTTGAAGTGGCAGCCCATCACTCATACCTTTTTCTCTGTTAATCTGACAGAACATCCAGTTCATTCCCAAGAGATGGGCATTACACAGGAGCACAAAACCAGTACACAGGAATCCATGTGTGTCCCTTAGCGGCTACCCAACACAATTGGCAGGCAAGACCTTAGTTTTCTCCTGAAAGAAACTAGAACAAACCTGAACACAGGAATCCAGTTTCCACAATACTATAAATATTTCTAAAATATCATTGTTTTTAAAACACAACAAAAGATGCTGTCAAAATTGTATGCTATTTATCAACAGCTTCAACAGAAGTAGAAGAAAAAGAAAAAATTTTAGGAAATATAGAGTATAGCAATGATAGGATGACTCCATAAGTTATCACTAAAACCAGGAAAATCACCCAAACTTTATATTTTGTAAATAATAATAAAGTACCAAGGTGAGCATTACCTACGAGATACATGGCCAAAGTTGCCTCAGTCTGAGACTGGGATTCTCTATATCATAGGTCAGAGTTTACGCTGTGTGGATTCTATATCATGTGCATTATGTGTGTGCCGATGAAGACAGTACCTGTATGTACTGACTGTCATTCTGACCGTGTGAGGTCATCTTGTGGACACCCCATACCTGCCATATGCTGTGGCATAACAGAAGTTTGAAAACAATATGTATAGCCATCAATAGATGTGAATGGCTGTGTAAACATATAAATCACAATAAATCCTATGAGGTAGAATAATAATTTAGTGTATGTATTGCTATGTCAAAGTCTTCAGTACATCATTTTAAGTGACAGTTCAAGGCCAGGTCTAGCAGCTTTGTGCATCTATTGTCTATTATTGCTATTGATAACTAATAGTTGTCAGTGCTGATGGCTTAACACAGCACACATTTCTGCTAAGTTTACTATGGCCCAGTCTAACATCCTCCTTTCTAGAAGGTACAGAAGGGAAGCGTCCTTCCCTGACCTTTCAGGATGTGATAGAGTTAATTTGTTTGGATCTCCAGGACTGTTTGCATGCAGCTTGTCATCTAGAGACAGTTTCAGCTTTAAAGGCTGTTGAATTTCTGTTGGTCTTGACATGCTTCACATTCAAGAAAAGGTGATGTGTCAACTCCTCCCTCTCTGCTGCTTCTTCCCCTAGCAGCCCTGGCCTCTGCTTTTTCTCCCCCTAAAGTTTTATGAAGTTACATCAGCTCCATAAAATAATTGTGTGTGATAATTTCCTCCTTTGTAAAGCCTGTGGTTTTACAGTTCTACCTTTGGTATCTTTACAAAGAACCTCACAAATTTATCTCAAAGGCAGAAATCTTCAGTGGGAGCATAACCAATATTCTCCAATATCTAAACTGGTGTAATATACACACCCAAATAATTTGGAAAAATATTTAGGAGACATAAAACATGTACACATAAAGAGTTATTACGAATGTGCCTCATGAAATGATTCATGATTGTGTCTTTTTATGTATTTTGTACCTAATTAAAAATTAATGGAAAGGCAAATTGTAGTCAGACAAAGAAGGAAGACATTGGAGCACATTTTTATTAAATTCTTTTCATGTCACCCTTTCCTAAACTGATGCAGCATGTCTTAGCGCCCATGGCTGAGACTGGGATTGCTCTGACCTGTAGTCTGCTTTATAGACTCAGGCCAGGAGGGCAGAGTGGCTTGAGAAAAGGCCTTCTTGTGATGTCACATGACTTGCCTCCCTCTTTTTTTGTCCTGTTCAATTGATTTTATTATGATTTTATGAGGGTTACTTTTTCTTCCTTTTTAACAGTCCACAGTTCTATTTTCTTTGATTATCTAGAAAATATCCTACAACTAAATTTACTAGAGCATTTAATTTACCAACCTCTGAAAGCAGGTAAAATGAAAATTTGTTGTTGGGATTAACACTCATTGTGCAGATTTGGTCGAAGCTCTTTAAATTGATTTCGTTTTTAACGTTACACCATGATTTAGATTTAGATTTAAATTAGGTTAGATTGCCATATCTACAACCAGCTGGGTTCAAACATTTTTAGTTGCCATAAAACTGGGAGTTACTGAGAGATACTTTCAAGCCTATTGTACAGGGAGCTATTTTAAAATGCACTTTCTTCTTCACAAAAAAGGCTCAAATTTGCCTTAATTTGATTCTTACAATCTTTCAACTGACCACTTCCATAATCTTTCAGTTTGATCAACTCAGTCATTTGTTATGTAAAACAAGTCTATAAATGTCCCATGTCTGCCCTTTGCTTGAATTTAGTGAGTTTTCAGAGGATAGAGACTGAGGGTGGGGGGTGGGGCGCCGGAGGTTCATAGTCAAAGACAGATCTAGCAGGGACAGGGCACACCTTCAACACTCAGCATGAAACACAATGCACCTTTGCCTTTCAGCTTGGCCATATTTGATGTGTCCATCTGAGGGTGTTAATGCTATGAGCAGCGAAGGCAGAAGTCACACGTGGCTCTCCTGCTGCTACCCACACAGCACAGCAGATCCTCTGCTATATTAGGCTAGGAAAAAATACTCATCGAAATATACACACAACTCATACACAAGAAGGGAGATAGAAGAGAGGCATCAGAAGGAAAAGAAAAAAGGGAGGGGCAAGGCAAAGGGGATGAGGGAAGGGGACAGGACAAGAAGAGAGGGGAAGAAAACAGTCCACCATGACACTTAGAAATTTATATTTTTTATTATTATTTATATCACTGAAGACTAAATGCAGTTGACAGTGTGGATGAATAGAGGGCCACACACGCATGGTGGAGAATGTTATTTTTGCATGGAACCGACCTATTATATTTACATGAACATCTGGAGCAGATTCTCAGAATTCTTAAAAACAGATGGACATGAGAAAAAAAAAAGCCTGTGATTAGCAAAGCCCTGTGCTGATTGAGTCAGCATGCAGTCCATGTTAATTATCACTGATCTTTATTAAGTTTAAGAGACTTTGCCAAATCAAGTCTTTTTCTCTAGTGTGTCACTGGCTGAGAAGGCAGTATGGCCACTCTGGTGATAAGCAGAACATCCCAGTAGCTAGGGCAGCATCCTGCCTTCACGTGGCCAATTCCTATTCTACAATTCTAATCTGAGGCTACATTCCTCTGAACCCCCAGTTCTATCTGTAGAGGGGAGCAGTACATCAGAAGTTTACCTCCTTAGAGTCATCACACAGAGAGATGAATCTCTATTTAAATAGCATTTCCATGTTCTGAATCCTTTCAGTGACTCAGTGCCTCCTACTGCCCTTCACCTATCTTGAAGTCACATTGTCAAAGCTCCCTGAGCTCCTCAAACAGTCACCCTCTGGTTGCCAAGCAACCACTGATTTTCTACAAGTACCAGTATCCTGTGTATTTAAACTGCAGTTGGCCTTTTTTTCCCTTTAACTTTTCAAAGTTTATAAAAATAAATATATGTCAAACAGTCAGAGCTGCGCATATTTTAAAGGTGGGTATTGGCAACCGAGGAACCAGCAAAAAGAACAGGAACCTTGGGAAATATTGTGTCCATGTGGATTCCTCCCTCAAACTCTCACAAAGAGATGTTAACAAAGTGATTACCCCAAGTGGATGTGTGACAATAACAGTGTAAGGCAAAGGGACATTTACTCCTGTGGATTTTCTAACAAACACTCTAGAGCTCCTGCCAGATGCTCAGGCTCTGAGCTCTAGGTGAAATGAATGGATAGTACCAACCATGACCTCTGTGTCTAGCTGCATCTTTTCTGGGTCAAATGGCTTTGGTTTCCAGAGAAAGGTATTAAAAATTGTTTGCATTTGGCATCACTTCATAAAGAGATGATGATTATGAGGAAACACAGTCACCATGGTGGCACCCAAGACTCAAAGAGGAAATTCTGAGGGGTTATTTGACATTCAGAAATGGTTGCATCTGTGTGTGTGTGTGTGTGTGTGTGTGTGTGTGGTGTGCATGTATACACATATTATATTCATCTCATTAATAAACAAAATTGTTTAAAATTTCCATGCATTCGTATGTTTGTATTTAGGGGAAATTAAGGTAATCCTACTTCTATCTCATTATATGCCTCTGAGTCACCTGTTGTCTCAAAGTGTAAGGGAAGATAATTGGGACCAACACTTGTCCTCAAGAAATCTTGAGTCTCAGGTAAGCACAATGTTTGCTTTGGAAGCTAACTGCCTAGGCTGGAAGACCAATACCCTACTTTGACCCATGTGTTTGTGTGCTCAAGTGTAGCACGTGCCACTTTTACATTTCCTTATTTTTGCCATGGATAGATTAGCTTATACCTCACTGGTTTATATAGATATACTGAAAATCACTCTGCTATAATGTGTAGGGCAATTAGGAAACAGCCTGCCATAAATATAAGTCTAGGCTTGATCTGAATGCAGGGTAATTCAGCCCTAAGCAGTTGGGAGGCTGAAGAAGAGCAAGGAGGCCATGATTCATCCTCAGAAGCCAGATGGCTCCTTCTATCTCTACGCTGATGCAGGATTAAGACTCAGATTCGTACAAGCTTCATCTCGGCCACCACATGGACGACAAGCAGGAAGTGAAGAGTCACATGTAAAACCACTTAGACTCCTGAGCTAGGACTAACTCACAAAGACCAGACAGGAAGGAGAAAGACGAGGAAGATCAGACTGTAGCGCTAATGTCTTGCTGACTCCACTGTCTGCCTTCACAGGCTCTGTATTTATTTCCACTTTTCTTTGAAACTGATTGACATTAAGCAGCATTTCTGGAGTTCAGCAGTTCATGAGTACATGCAGTTTTAAATGGTGGGATTTTTCTGTCACCTTTATTTCACAGTTTGAATGTCTTAAGCTTTCTTTTCTAAGTTATGTTGCCTTGTTGGCTATGCAGAGAAAACTATTCTTGAGACCTCCGTAAATACCATGTCTGATCAGCATTAGTGAAGGTAAGCTCCCCCTCAGTGACTCACAGATTGTATTCTGCTTTCAAAACTTATCAAATTTATTTCATCCTGTTCAAGAAAAAGAATAACTCAATTGAAAATAAAATCACTAATTTTCAGTTTCAACTTATTACAATAATATGCTTATTTCATTTTTAATTATCTTTCAATTTTGAAACCCATTTCCTAACAAATTCAAAAAATGTTAAACATTCTATAGCTTCAAAGAAAGCAAACTTTGAGGCAGTTTCTGAGTGTTTGGCTCTCGACCTTCCGATGCAGGTGGCCCTCTTGCCTCAGCTTTGAGTGTTCTGGCCTGTAGCCATAACTGGATATCTGTGTCACCAGATGACTTGTACAATTAGTTTTCATAAACATTATGAAATAAAACTAAAAGAAATGTTTCCTCAGGATGTTCAGTGCAGAGTGGTCAGACTTGAAACCACGTACACACAAACAACAAACAGGGACTCAGAAGGTTCTATTTGTATGTATTTGTCCACACGTGAACATATATGTGTGTGTTTAACAACATATAATCAAAGAAAAAGAGGATAGAATCTTGAGGGGAGCACAGGAGACGTTCAATGGAGGATAAATGGGAATGGCTGCAGGGAGGAGAGGAACAGGATGTAATTCTGTTTAAATAAAAGTATTACAGAAAACAAGAAAATGTTTTCTGTTTTACAGTGTCTTAAATACAGCTAAATGTATCCCACAACCATCTACCCAAACACACAATACATACACACAGAAAGACTCCACCACACTCTAACACACACACATACATAGTCTGAATGACAAAGGATTCGGGGAGCAAGTGGTAGAAGAAAAAGGGAAAAAAAAGTTTGAGAAAAGATGTGCGAAACTCAATAATAATATTTAGCCAAGTTTCAAGCTTACTGCACATTTGAAAAAGTGTGAGTAAAAGCACAATGTGTCGGGTCACCTTGTGTGAGAGCACACTGTTTCTGGTCACCTTGGATAAGAACAGATTGTGTGAGGTCACCCTATGCATAGTATCAGGCTACCCAGTGTAAGAGCACACACTGTCAGGTCACCCTGTTTAAGAGCACACTGTGTCAAATCACCTTGTATAAGAGCACAGGATGTTAGGTCACCTGGTATAAAAGCACATTGTATTAGGTCACCCTGTTTAAGAACACATAAGAGCACACTGTGTCAGGTCACCTTGTATAAGAACTGACTGTGTAAGGCCACCCTATTTAAGAGCCTATTCTAACAGGTTACCTTATATAAGTTCTCACACTGTATAAGGAAGGCACGGATAAGCCCAATTGTTGTAATTCCTCCAGACTGTGCACACTGCACCAGCAATAAAGAAAATTCCTCCTGTAGGCACCCTGTACAGGCCTTCAATTCCATAAGTTACTCTGTGAATTCTCTGCTGAATCTTTCATTTTCAGTCTTCAGGAGTGTGCTCATGTCCTATGAGCATAGAGTAGATTTGAAAGCAGAAAATTCAAAAGTCTATGGGATTATTAAGACCAAAGTTAAGTAGTGAAGAAATTAAATACACACATAAGCATAAGGAACTTTAGGAGGTTGTTTCAAGTTATGCTCATATAGGGTTAAAAACACGTTTATTTTCTAAAAAGTGATAGACCCACTTCAGATGGGTCACAAACACCTGTCACTCCAGCCCCAGGGAGGAAGAGACCCTCTTATATCATCTGAGAACATTAAAATCAGATGCACATACATACATAAATTATGTGTTCTAAAATGAAAAAGGGGCATAATAACACATTATAAGTTGAAGGTGAGTCACGCATTATACCAAGTTTTCTAATGCTCCTATCAGCCCAGCAGGGTCAGAGAGCATGCAACATTGAAGAGAGAACACCAATGGAAAATAGCATCAAGACAGATAAGTGTAATTTGAAGAGGGGGCATTTATCAGAAATGTTCCAGGGCCACTAAGAAGATCTGATCATCACCAAAGCTAGAAGTACAGCTGTGATAAAAGAATCAGATACTTCCATTTTACTTTACAACCCAACATCATGTGATGTCATGTTTTAGTGGTGAGGCTTTCTGGTTTCTTGATTCGATGCCCTGTGTCAGTAACTCACCATGTGTTAGGGAAAGGATCAAAGGTCCAGAGATAAGTAACACTTAAATTATGTCTGCAGCTAAGAAAGAATTTGCATTTTTTGCAGCAAGGAATAAACACTAAGCATAAACTAGAAATTTAAAAGTATATTCTTCCAAATGTAGTAAGATTCAAAAAAATTCAGAACTGTAATCACTGGTCCTGTGGCAAGCACTGAGAAGGAAGGAAGGAAAGATAAGAGGAGAGCAGCTGAGCATGATGAAGCGCAAGCAAGCAAGTCAGCAGAGCCTGGTAAAGAGAAGAGTGGGCGGTGCCTGGTAGAGAGAAAATGGGAGGAGCCTGGTAGAGAGAGGAGTGGGCGGTGCCTGGTAGAGAGAAAATGGGAGGAGCCTGGTAGAGAGAGGAGTGGGCGGTGCCTGGTAGAGAGAAAATGGGAGGAGCCTGGTAGAGAGAGGAGTGGATGGTGCCTGGTAGAGAGAAAATGGGAGGAGCCTGGTAGAGAGAGGAGTGGGCGGTGCCTGGTAGAGAGAAAATGGGAGGAGCCTGGTAGAGAGAGGAGTGGGCAGTGCCTGGTGGAGAACAAGTGAGAGGAGCCTGGTAGAGAGAAGAGTGGGCAGTGCCTGGTGGAGAACAAGTGGGAGGAGCCTGGTAGAGAGAAGAGTGGGCAATGCCTTGTGGAGAACAAGTGGGAGGAGCCTGGTAGAGAGAAGAGTGGGAGGTTCCTAGTGGAGAACAAGTGGGAGGAGACTGGTAGAGAGAAGAGTAGGAGGTTCCTAGTAGAGAACAAGTGGGAGGAGCCTGGTAGAGAGAAGAGTGGGCGGTGCCTGGTGGAGAGCAAGTGGGAGGAGTCTGGTGGAGAGCACTGTAGCTTTTTCTAGAACTAAACATCCTGGCAGAGGCCATGATGCACACACCCGATGAAGTGGTTATGGAACCACAAAGGACATTTTCAATATATGTGTGTTGTCCATGGTAGAGATCAAAAGGAGGCCCTGTGCATGTCAGGCAGTTGCTTTACCATGGTGTGATACCCAAACCTTGAGCCTCCGCTCTTCATTTCATCCCGTTTCTCCAGTGCTGGGAGGAAGATGCTAGTAAACTCTCAAAGTTTCGCCTGAGACTTGTCCAGCCTCATGAAGTGTTTCAGAATAAGATACTAGACTGGTGTCTTTATAGCCAAAAAGAACATTCCAAACCAGCCACTCCAGCTATGGCACTTTCTACAAGGGTCCAGTCCAGGGGGAACAGTGGCCATTTCTAAGTAGATGCATGTCACACAGATTTTGTTTACCAAGTTCTTTCAAAGACTAGAGAAACGTCACATAAGCAGCAAGTGTTTCTCAAACATGACACAGTCCCTTCTCCAGATTCTTCTTTCTTACCCTATTATTGATTTTAACTTTGGGAAGGGCGATCTAGTGTGTTTTAAGCTCTGAAAAGAAATGAGATATTTGAGAATAAGTAATAAAATAACCACCAGTGTTGTAAAACTTGAGGAATCAGTAGCCTACAGGACTCCATGAATGGAAACCTCGCCTAGAAGATGGTCAAAACTAAGAGGAACAAATTATCCAGGTCCAAATGATGACTTTTTGAACAGTTTTCTATTCTGGATACATTTTACTGTAATGATCAAGCTAATCTCATCTTGATTAGTGTGAGCATGAAAATAATTATCATTTATATGTAATTTTAAATCTTAAAAGGCCTTGTTAAAATGTCCTTTCCTGCTCCAGGTCATGCAGTATTGACTAGAATAATGAATTCATTACATCAGTCTGATTTCTTCCAGGAGTCTATAAATGTAGACCTTAGAACACACCCATGGCTAATATTAGCACATGGACTGTGGGGTGAAAACTTAATGGCTCTTTCTAATAATTAATATTTTAAAAATTTAGTCTCTGTGTTTTAATGTGATATGTAGGGAGTCATATCTATAATTTGTAAATAATAAAAAGTTTTACAAAAAAATTCCATCATTTCAGGACTGTTTCATTACATAGTAAATACTCTGAAGCAGTCAAATTCTCAAATCTTACCTAAATTTATAATCTTGACAATATGAAATTTTGTCTTGAACATATGAAACAAGTATTTTTTCTCACCAAATTATTTTGAACATAATTGTGTTTATTTCTTAAAATACAATACATTTATATCTGTCAATGTTTTATTATTATCAACACATAAATTCTTGTGAGACACTGAAGCTAAAGGCAGGTTTTAATATTCCTAAATGCATGGGATGAGAAGTCAGAAATGTGTTGTTTCTATTAAAAAAAAAAAAAAAGACCTGTCTGGTACCATTTTAAATTGTTCTATTCCAAACATTCTCCTTGTGAAGTCTTAAAATATGAAACTGTGTGCATTCAATGAAGATTCAGACAACTAGAAATTACCCTCATGTCCTAATGAAGACCTACTACTACCTACCTCTAGATGGGTGACCTCTAGATTTTGGAGCCCAACAAACTCAGGATACAATAACAGTTACTGTCACCATGATACAATAGCAGCTATCCTCATTATGATAGGTCTAGTGAAACACTTCGTGACCTCAGAACAATACCAGGAAAGTAAGTTAGTTGAGCCATTAAAACAAACTGACTGAAGAGGATTCTGACTCCTTGGCTGGTGGCTTAGTCCCTGAGAGCTCTGGAGGTCTGGTTGGTTGATATTGTAGTTCTTTCTATGGGGTTGCAAACCCCTTCAGCTCCTTCAGTCCTTTCTCTAACTCTTCAATTGGGGATGTAAATAAAATTAAAAGAAAAAAAGAAATGTAAGAAAAGAAACATATAACGAAAAAAAAAGGGAAAAAGTCTTCTGACTTCTTCCTCTTTCACCCTCAGTGGAGTGAGAAACTTTTGGCAAAGCGTCTTATCTATTTGATAAGTTTAATCAAGAGAGGACAAAAATTATGCTATTTCTTCACTCTTAGGAAAGAATGAACCCCTTCCTGTTCTTCTTAGGGAAAACACCACCCTACTCAGAGAGAGAGAGACAGAGACAGAGACAGAGAGAGTGACAGAGAGACAGAGAGACAGAGAAAGAGACAGAGAGAGAGAGACAGACACACACACACAGAGACAGAGAGAGACAGACAGACAGACAGACACAGAGAGAGAGAGACAGAGACAGAGAGAGACAGAGAGAGAGAGACAGAGAGAGAGACAGAGAGAGAGACAGACACACATACACACACACACAGAGAGAGAGATTGGGAGATTGAGATTTTAGCCCTTTTCATTCTTTTTCATGTGCAATAGGAAGCCATTTGCAAGATATTGTCTGGTCTGTAGCCAAGCAGACTTTGTTCCAGGCCTTGTGTGTTCAACAACCAGATAGAGTTATCCTGAAAGCTTTTACTGCACCCTAGAATTTGTATTTTGTTCTACTATAGCAAAGGGGATAGAATGTGTGCACTCACAGTTCATGTTTTTGCCCAAGGTATTGCAGGGCTTGCCTTGACGTGTACTGAAACTGTGTCTTTTCTAGGCAGTTTATTTAGTGAAACTTCAGAGAGCAGATGGGAAATTCATCTCCTAAGTGTTCATGTGTTTCATCCAAATAATAAAACTTTATAAAAAACTCATGGAATTCACATATAAAATAGCTAATTATAGAAGTGATAAAATGTTTTTATAGATTTATTTTTAAAATATGTTCAAAAATATAACTAAATGTTCCTCTGTTACAGAGTCTTGGCCTGAAGCCCACGGTGTTCTGAGATGCTAAGAAGAGCAAGTGCCTGTTTAATCTATAAAGAGAGAGCGGATGCTTTCATTGCTCTGTGGGGCAGAGGTTCAGGTTCTTAGACTCCGAAGACTCACTTCACACACTCTGAGAAGTATGATTTCTGAATCCTCTCTAGGAAAGGTGTTTAATGATTTGGGGTATGAGTCTGGGAAAATCATTTTCTCCAAGTATCCAAGCACCTTAGTATGACAGATCTGTTGATATGTCACAATACAAAAGAATGATCAACCTGAGAACCAACATTGGTGATATCCAGCAATCCAGTGCCGGCACTAGGTTAGGATGATGAGACCCTAGAGGGCATGATTTCATAAATTTGATTAAACAAGACAACACCATCTAATTATAAACAGGTAAGCATAAAACAAACACAGATTCTAAATGGACATCTTTCCCGTGGACAACTGCTTAGCACTGTTGGCTGTAGCTGACTGTGGAGAGGCTAATAAGCTACTTATGGCAAACGTTTTGCTCCTCTCACTTGCCAAACTATCTTTTGCATAAAGGCTGTTGGGCAGTGACTAGAAAAGGGTTCTGGTGCAAACCCTTCTCTACTATAATGTAGCCATTAACTTCCTGTATGGGAAGATTTATTCTTTCAATGACATAGTTTCTTAATAATTGCATTCCCTAGATGTTACTATGATTATTTGTGAAGATAATATATACAAACCCCCCATTTTGGTATGTAAAATATAACATAAAGCAGTGACTATTAATTTCCTAAATATACCCATTCTTTTTCAGAATCCACACTCAAACAATCTTGCACTTTACAAATTATAACGTTGATAGTGCTACACTGCCACGTTAAAGAAAGGAATCTGATATCCCACAGAGGATGTTCCTGACCTACTTCCAAGCCTGCTCAGAGCAGAGCTGGGCTCCTCTGAGGTTCAGAGATTATAGAAAGGATGAGAAAGAATAAAGGTAGTGAGTGGATCAAAAGCTGCTGCAATTGAGGGAAGGGGGCAGATGGAGGAGTCACACAGAGCCCTGGAAAGGGGATATTCATGCAAGAGGTCACATGACTAAGCCTGAACCCCAAGTAGAGGAGCCTGCTTGCCTATAATATAAAGCCATGGACTCGGCTGAGGAGAAAAGCAGGCAAGCCCTTGACAATATCTAAGGAGGGTGTGAGAAAACACAGAAAGAGATGACTTCAGCTGAAAATTATTTTTAGGTGCTTATGGGAAGCAGTCCTGAAGATGAAGATGTAGCAGCCCAACGCAGTACATATGAAAACACAAAGGAAACAGTGCAAAGCCAAAGAATTGAAAGAAAGTAGACAATGGATCATTACACACCTGCTCACAAAGATGAAAAAGTTAAGTGTACAGAAAATATCTGGAAATAAGCAGGCAGAACACATGGTATCTTTGACACAGAAAAAGAATCTATTATTTCTAGTACACAAGAATTCTTACCATATATGTGATGGCAAAGCCTTAATGGAACTAATTAGTGAAATAATCAGAAGTCCACAAACAGAGATTAACTAGAGATAGATATCATTCTAACTTACCTACAGGACAGATAAATCAGAAGAATATATTGTATAACTGCAATATATTATAATGTGTGCAAGCTTCATGAAATGAAGAACGTGCAGATACTAGAACTCACGTATTAGGAAGGAGACATGCTTGGTATCTTTTATTCAGTTGTCATCTAAGTAAGTTAGAGAAATAATCAATGAGCAACCACTGGAATGAAGCTCAGCGGGATATGCACTGAGCATATCAACCTTGAGCCTAATTCCAGCACTGGGAGGGACACAGGGCAGACAGAAACAGCCGACAAAGCAACCAAAGCCGACAGGGAATAACTAAAATAATAAAAAACAAAGACGGAAATTAATGAAATAAAAATAATTTCATCATAATATAAGGAAATAATTTCAAGGTTGTTTAACTTTGTGATATGAATCTACACCCAGAAGAGAAAAATAAAGTAGATAAGAATCAATTTGGGGGAATAAAAAGTCTAGTAAAGACATTATATGTTGTTCAACTGTGTATACATGAAGTATGAAAATGAATGCATATTCCATGATAAACACAACTTTTTGAATTCTGAGTAAAAAACCAGAATTTAAACAACTGTGAATGTATGAGACTATAGACACCTGGTATACATAGATAAATATAGATGATATAGATATAGATATAGTAATATATATATTAAATACAATTAGATAAGAACACATCAACCTTTGTGAAAACTGTGGAGGATTCTCATTCTCTACATTTTCATCCTTTACATTTTCACCCTTTATATTGCTTGAAACTGTTTGATTGTTTGCACTTGATATAAGTATCTGAAAGTTTTCATTGAAAATACTGTAACATACACTATGATCTATCACTCTACCCTTGTGCTTATGTGTAAAACAAATATGTAGTTTTACACCAATAAATGATTTCATGGCACTATATAATGCCCATAATCATTAAAGTCCTTTCAAGTTATCTGTGTATATTAGAATAGTTGCCACTTCGATGGCTACCTCACACTTTTCCCTAGATAAAAATGTGCACATAGTTAATGTGTCAATGATGTAAGAATACAACAAAGTTAAGTCTATAAGCTCATCTTAAGACATACAAGAATACATATAAAATTTAATAGTATCACTTAACAGTTCCAAAATGGCTCTAAATGATAGACCTACTAAGTAGAGAGCTTAACAATGCACACTGTGGTATTTCATACACTTAAGTGTGACACAGCACCAAATGTGAACAAATTAATACTAGTCAGCATTAGAAAAATTCTAACTACAATCTGCAAAATGCAGCACAGCTTCTGTGGATCTTTTCTATACAAAGATGTGAACATTCAAAATTCATTGTTTTAGAAACGGGGGGGAGGGGGAGGAGGAGTAGTTATTTTTGGAGCCTTTAGACCTACATTTCTAAATTGTTGCATGCTGAAAAGGTCTGTTTTCCTGGTTACTAGTTTCAGAGATACACACTCTCTGAACACTGTTGAATGCACACGGTTCTTTGGCTATGAGAAGAGAAGGCAAAGGAAGGCACTAAAATCCCTATGATTGAGCCTCATACATGAATGAGGTCAAAACTTTGTCACTGAGATGTTGAATGGGGATCCAGGCCATGGAAATTTAACCATGGGGACTTGCATTTAAAGAACATCCTTAAGTAAATTGATCATGTCAGATAGAGTTGCTTAAGAGATTCATTTCATTGTGTCAGTCAGGGTTTATCGGAAAATAAATGTCCCCCAAGGAATATGTGTTTCACACTGACAGAAAAGCTGAAAACTGTGGACAGTAAGACAAGCCGGAGATTAGCTGTATTTTAGAACAGCTTGAGACAAAACAGTGGAGGAGCCTAGAGGCAAGTCCCCTGCAGAGCCTGGAGCTGTAGAGGGCAGAACTCAATGGCTGTTTCTCCCCTCTACCACCCCCCTGCCACAGCTCCTTGAAAGTCACAGGAAAGTGAGCATGTAAGCGAAGTCTTTGCTAGCCACAACTGTGTAGTAGAAAGCTGAGACATGGATCAGAAGAAACAGGGATATAAGTAGCACCGTAACCCAAATAGGTTTGGTGTTAGATACTGGGTTTTGAACCCAAGCCTTGCCCATGCTAAGGCCAAACCCTACAGAAAACTTGTACAAACAAAGATAGTAACCAGCCTGGCTGTCTACTTCCTGCAGGTTTCCTTGAAGAAAAATTTGTAAAATCTTCCTTCAAACCATGAGTTGACTCAGGTAGGAGTGAGGGGACCAGGCTTCAAAAATTCCAGGATTGTTATTTAAAACCAAATTTCTTTGAATATATTTTTTAAAAACTATTTTGATATTTCTGTGTGTGTGTGTGTGCTTGTGTGTGTGTGTGCTTGTGTGTGTGTGTACTTGTGTGTGTGTGCTTGTGTGTGTGTGAGTGTGTGTGTGTATGTGTACTTGTGTGTGTGTGTGCTTGTGTGTGTGTGCGTGTGTGCTTGTGTGTACTTGTGTGTGTGTGTGCTTGTGTGTGTGTGTGTGTGTGTGTGTGTGTGTGTGTGTGTCATCTGTGGGGCACATGTACGATACAACTTTTTGTGGGTTCTGGTTGTTGGACTCAGATTGTCAGGCTCACAGGGCAAGTGGTTCTTCCTGCTATGCCATCTCACATCCCTTTTCTGCTTAATCTGTAAATTGCAGCTATCAATCATAATATTATCCATGCATGAACTAAATAAATGCTAAATGATAGCACATTTTATATTATAGAAGAATAGAATGAGATGACAAAAAATTAATGACAGTTTACAGTAGTATTTGGACATAGTATTGGGAAGCACTTTGGCTCCAGCAGCATATGAAGCAGAGGATGGCCTTGTCGGGCATCAGTGAGAGGGGAGGCCATGGTCTTCAATGCCCCAGAGTAGAAGAATGCCAGGGTGGTGAAGTGGGAGTGGGTAGGTGAGTGGGCAGGGGAACACCCTCATAGAAGCAGGGGTAGCGGGGTTTCCAGATGGGAATAAAGGTAAGAGGACAACATTTGAAATGTAAATAAATAAAATACCCAATAGTACAACCACTCTGGAAATCAGTCTGGCAGTTCGTCAGAAAACTGGGCACCTCACTTCCAGAAGATCCTGCTATGCCACTCCTGGGCATATACCCAGAGGATTCCCCAGCAGGTAATAAGGACACATGCTCCACTATGTTCATAGCAGCCCTATTTATAATAGCCAGAAGCTGGAAAGAACCCAGGTATCCCTCAACAGAAGAATGGATGCAAAAAATGTGGTATATATACACAATGGAGTGCTGTTCAGCCATTACAAACAATGAATTCATGAAATTCTTAGACAAATGGATGGAGCTGAAGAACATCATACTAAGTGAGGTAACCCAGTCTCAAAAGATCAATCATGGTATGCACTTACTAATAAGTGGATATTAACCTAGAAAACTGGAATACCCAAAACATAATCCACACATCAAATGAGGTACAAGAAGAACGGAGGAGTGGCCCCTTGTTCTGGAAAGACTCAGTGTAGCAGTATAGGGCAAAACCAGAACAGGGAAGTGGGAAGGGGTGGGTGGGAGAACAGGGGGAGGGAAGGGGGCTTATGAGAATTTCGGGGAGTGGGGAGCCAGAAAAGGGGAAATCATTTGAAATGTAAATAAAAAAATATATCAAATTAAAAAAAAAGAAAAGCAACAAAAATAAAATGATCTTCTAAAATCTTGTATGTAACTGTGTGACAGTCCACACTTGCAAGTCTATCACGCAGGAGGCAGAAACAGGAAACTCATCACGTTTCAGGCCAGGCTCGGCTACACTGTCAGACCCTGTCTCAAGAAAGTGCCATGGCTTATTCTTCATTTTCTATGTTTAATGTCACAATTTTTATTGGTATAATTTGTTAACTGCATATCATCTACCATAAAAATGATAATGACATCATGCATCTCTAAGAGAGAAAAGCAAAACATGGCACATGTTTTTCACCTTTTTCCTCAACACATGTCGATGGTCATCAGGGTGTTTCTAGAAAACTGATATATGGTCATTTGTCAATCAAGCCCTACCAACACATGAACACATCAACCCTTTTCTATTTTGAAATGCCCAATTTTTACTATAGTCTCTTGCTTTGTATTTATATTTTATATGGTAGAAAATACTAATGTGTGAATCTTACCTTAGTAAAAAGAATACTATACTACTCATCTGTTCACAAGTGTTCATAGGATTCTTCTCCTCTTTTTGGGTATAGGAAAGCATTAGTGCTGTGCATGTGTGTACACATGCATGCATATGTGTGTGTGTGTGTGTGTGTATGCTTATAGATATGATCATTTGTCTACAGTTCCTAGGACAAATATCTTCAACATTATCAAAGCAATGTGTCATTGAGTTCATTCTAGAACCTTTATTTTCCTATTGTTTTTATCAGAATGTCTTATTCTGTAGCCCAAGCTAGCTCCAAATTCATTCTATTAACAGGTTGGCCTTGAATTTGCAATCTACCACACTCTACTTTGGCTAACTGCTGGGATTATAAGTATAAGCCACCATGCTTATTCCCTAGAAGAGTTTAGTACAGAAAACAACTTTTGCCTAGAAATGCTTAACTTTCTAAATGTCAAATTTATAGTTTAAATGTCAATTTAGTATTTAAAATATCCAATTTGTGTAGACATTATCTGAGCAAACACAATGAAACTCCTACACATATAGCTCCAGCACAATCTCAGCATGGCTCCATCATGGGGGGAACACAAGCCATCTGTATCTGTAATTTAGGCTCCATGTTGGGAACACAGGTTCTCAGCATCCGTAGTAGGCTACATCATGGGAGCATATGGGTGAGGAATTGTGGAATTCACCACAGAAAATATCTAATTCTTCTATCATAGTATTTTTAATTTTTCTTTCCTACACATTCCTTTCTGATTTTATACATGTATACCATGTTTTCCAATTATATATCTGTTATCCCAGATTCTCTCAAGAACTAATCATGTCTCTCTCTCTCTCTCTCTCTCTCTCTCTCTCTCTCTCTCTCTCTCTCTCTCAACTTTATAACCTCTTCTTTAAAAGCAAAACAAATATTCATTCTAATAGAAAACCATGGCACTTACTTAAACATTAACCTGAAACTAAGTCATATTTTTATTGAGAGCATTGGAGAAATTTTCATATTTACCCACACACATACACAGAAACAGATACACAAACACAACCATTCTGTGCTTATAAGTTACACCTGTGGTTAAGAGCACTGGGTGCTTTCCTAGATAATCTGCAGCGATGACAGTCTCACTATATAGCCAAGAGATTTCAGGTCTGCACCCATCCAGAAAGATACTTATTTTGTGCTACTTTGCTTTGTTTTCCATATGATACCAATCTCTCTTTTATAAAAATTGAATTGGTCAAAAGAAAAGTTTTCTCTCTCTTCTTAGATCATGTTAAAACAGCTACAGCCAAATCATCTCTATTTTTCAAGTCTTCCAATACACTGCAGTCTGTTCACCTTTAACCCACTTCATTGACACAAATCATATTTAAATTAGAAGTGGAATGACTAGTCAATTGACCTACGAAATACAGGTGCTTTTATCCCTGCAGATGTGTTTGCGTGATTAATAAGTTAGTAGGCCAAAAATCAAAGCCTAGTGGGAAAACCACAATGATAGTAGAGAAAGCTCTGGAGGGCACAGATTCGTGGAGAAGGAACATCTACAGATGTCTGATCACAACAGCAGCAGAATTGAATAAGTGCCAAGTACATGTTGAAATAGCTGTGCTGTAGCTATCAGAGAGGGGTGATTAATTATAGTCAAGAACCCAGTGTCAGGGGCGGCCCTTCTGAGGAGGTGGCAGTTAAGTCTCCTTTGAAGGATTACAGTAAATAATGTAGGGAAGATGATCCCGTGCTGGGAACCTGCATGAGTGAAAAGAGGGGGCCTGAAAGTGCATATTATTTTGGAAGGATGAAGGGGAGTTATTTTTCCAAACAGCATGTAGGTTACGAGGGAAAATAATATATTTCAAATTATTTGAACTTCTGATGTGCTGGCTGGTTATTTCAAATGGCTTGACTGCATGCCCTGAGTTTATATGTATACGTAGCTAGTGGTTGGTTTGTGTCATTTGCTGAAAATCTATTCTCTTTTATTGATGTTGTTTTAAAAATAACTGCACACTATCCTTGATGCCATCCTCTCCTCTATAGTGGAGACATATTTCCGCTAAGCAGCAGAGTTGGGCTTCCCTCTCCTTGTGACCAACACAGGTCATTGAAAGGGAAACTAAACAGCTCTGACACTAAGTCAGGAAGTTTACCTTTGTCTTTCCTAGTATTCCCATACTAACATGGTACCAGAGGACCAGGCAACCATGGATCCAGCATGAGATACCCCATGCCAGGTAAGAGGCACTGAGTTGAGAAGCCCACATTGGAGATACATGTTAGCTCTTTCACATCCCACTATTACCTTTCAAGATAAGGCCTTCGACAGGATGCTCAAAGAGAAAGCTTTCCATTCTGGTCCTGTTGTTATTCCAGCAGAGGGTCTGAGAACATACTTGGGTTGCCACTGTGTGTGAGTCCTGAAATTTTGAGTGCTTTCCTATGGATCAGTAATTACTGATCATCTTCCTGCTTAATGACGTGAATGCCATCAGTCTGTGTTCTATGCCACTCCTTGCACATTAAAGGTGCCTGAGGAATAGAATTTCTATAACCTCTTTCATGGACCACAGTTCACTCATGGGTATTAGTTCCACTAAAAGGCAGCTAAGAAACAAAACCAATAGCTTTTACCTGGTTATGGCTGTAGCCTCCTGCAATCACAGCACTAGGAAGAGAGAGACAGAAGAATCAGAAGTTCAAGGCCATCGTCAATGCCATGTAATGAAATAGAGGGAGCTTGGACTTCATGAGACCCTTTATAAAAACAGAGAAACTCACAAGCAAGCAAAGAGTAACTTTAAAACAACAGGTAAACAAGAAAACAATGTATTTTGATACTCTTGATCAGTTTAGATTAGGAGTAAATTATATCACTTATTTAAAGAGTCCTTTCATGTTGCTGCCTAAGATTGCATTTACTGTGACCTACTTTAAAACATTCCTTCATTTTCTCCCGCACAATAGAGTCTGGACAGCAATGAAAGCTGGAACTTGTGAGATAATTGGCTTCAGCCAGCCTGTTCCAGACATTGTGTCTCAGCATTATGGGGAAAGGCAGCAATAGGGGCAAAGGGCAGCTGGAGTTTAGGCTCCAAACTCTTTTCTCATCAGCAAAGCCTTGATTTGACCTCAAACAATTTTGAAAATGGGGTTCAGTCACAAGATGGAGTAAAGAGGTTTTATTTCCAAGACAGTTAAGAACTCACCACCTATTTTCAATTTCACGATAATAGATTGAAAATGATTGTCTTTACTCTTTCAACCTAGAGTGAAGACAAACAACACCAAGAGCTACGTCTGTAAAAGCAGAGACATTTGTGAAAGCTGAGATAAACTTAGAAAGGTTGGAAATACAGAATTATTAAATAGTTACCAAGGAAGCTGGAGCTGAGCCTGAGTACAGGTGACGGATGTCACACTGGGAGAGAAATGGAATGGACTCCAGACGGACACTGAAACAGACTCAGGAAGACATGAGGGCTTTGGGCTCATGGTGTCACTGAATAGATGTAAGAAAAGGAAACAGAATGAGCTGATTTTTGTCAAAGGAAAATTCACTTGGGTCTCTATGCTGAACTCTGGCATTTGGAGGAACTTCCCAGGACTTAATCAAGCCTGACATGGCTTTTTTGGACATTCTCTCTACCTGCAGGCAAGCAGAGGGAGGACCAGTGAAGGTAGTGGAAGTGCCAGCAGTCAGGCAATAGAGTAGAAGACCTTCCTCTAGAAACCAGGAAGCCACAGCAGAAGCTGTAAACACCATCCTCACAGGACTGCAGCTCTAATTCCAAAAGACTGCAACATTGTGTGATTACAAACACACCTACCCCAGTCCCATGCAAAGACCAAGGAGTATTCCACTGACTTAAGTTTGAAGGATTGTGATACCCCGTAGGTCTGGAAAGAGATCTCACATTACAAAGACAAAATATAGCACAAGAACATGCAACAAAAGTGAAAAGGTTTGTTTTTCAAGGAGAATGATTTGGGAGTTTTATATACAATTTTTATTTTATTTTATGTGTGTTGGTATTTGGCCTGAATGTACCTGTGTACAAAAAATGGATACCTTGTGTCCAGGAGACTAGAAGATGGCATCAGATCTCCTGGAACTGGAGGTACAGAGTATTGTATGCCACTTTTTGGGTGAAGGATTGTGACACCCTGTAGGTCTGGAAAGAGACCTCACGTTACCAAAACAAAAAGGTAGCACAAGAACATACAACAAAAGGGAAAAGCCATGTTTCACACCCAGGCCCTCAGTTAGATTAGGAGATCTTTTAATTGATTATTCATCGGTCTGGCCCTGCAAAGAGATGAACAAAAAGAAAATGCCCTGGTAGAAGTGGTACACACACTTAATTCCAGAACTCAAGAAGTGGACAAGAAGATTTCTGAGTCCAAGGTCAACCTGGTTTACACAGCAAGTTCCAAGACACCAGGAGCTACAAAGAGAAACAAACAAAAGCAAAGGAAGAAAGAAAGAAAGAAAGAAAGAAAGAAAGAAAGAAAGAAAGAAAGAAAGAAAGAAAGAAAGAAAGAAAGAAAGAAAGAAAGAAAGAAAGAAAGAAAGGAAGGAAGGAAGGAAGGAAGGAAGGAAGGAAGGAAGGAAGGAAGGAAGGAAGGAAGGAAGGAAGAAGGAAAGAAAGAAAGAAAGAAAGAAAGAAAGAAAGAAAGAAAGAAAGAAAGAAAGAAAGAAGAAAGGAAGAGCAAAGCAAAGCAAAGAAAGATTAAAATGAAAATGTATTTAATAATAGCTACTTGGGACTTCATATTTGCAAACATTTATATTGGCTATATCTCTTCCATCTTTAAATTCAAATCATTAGTGAATTTAACACACACACACACACACACACACACACACACACCACTACAGAACTACAGGGCAACTATGTCTTCCCTTACCTGAGATGTATATATGTTCATAAGCAAATGATAACTACTCCACATTTAGTAATTATATACTTTTAAAAATTAAATGTGTACTTAATGAGGGATATGAAAATATATTAAATAAAGACTTGAAACATTACTTTACTCCAAAATAAAATTTAAAATAGACTTGAAAAGCAATCTTTGCTAAGGGAAGATGCATTTATAGGCTTTTACACAGGAGACAAATAAAGAAAGCTAAGTCATTTGTTAAATTATCCCTCCAGTGTGTTCACTGGTGACTGGGACGAGATGCCAAAGGGAAAGAAGTGACCAGGCTGCCCCACAGAAACTCCAAGATGATGTCTTTCTTAACCCGGAAGAGGATCGATTATGACAGGAGTCTGGGCTTTATCTTCCTGGCTCCAATGAGGAATAGACTGAGTACAGATGTACACATATACCTCAAATTCAGATCTCAAATGAAAATTCAGAGTGCTGTGAGAGTTCAAAGAAGTGATTATGCAGAGGCAAAGGCAAAGGCAACGGTCACAGGAATTAGTCTATGTGGGAAAGTTATAAAATTGCAACCAGAATTTCAGAAGGATCAGGTTGCCAACTTAAGCCCCAAGAGAGTGCAACACTTTCAGATCTCCTGTGAAATTCCCATGCACAGCAGGCATTGAGACACTTTGCCTCTAGGAAAGCCAGCCAGCTGCATCCTAGCTTCCTAATTCCATGTGCAATAAGTTTAATATTCTCATCAATTCCTAGGATATGGAGTTCTAGAGGAATTCCACTGCTGATAATGTGAATCTTGAAGTAAATAATTTGGTTGGATAAACTTATGATAGAGAAGGGATTGTAAGTAACTCTTCATTGAAAATGATGAATGAAGTGTGTCTCACTTTATGTGTGTCTTATTGCTTCATTGCTGTGAAAAGAAGCCATGACCAAGGCCACTCTTATAAAGGCAAACATTTACCTGAGGCTTACAGGTTCAGAGTTTTAGTTCATTGTTGTCATGGTGGGAAGCACAGCAGCTTCCAAGCAGACATGGTTCAGAAGGAAATGAGATATCTACATCTTGATCTGAAGGCAGGAGGAGAGGACTCTCATCTGCAATGGAGAGAGCCTGAACAAAGAAACTCAAAGTCCACACCCACAGTGACACATGGGTTCCTGCAACAAGAACACACTTACTCCAATGAAGCCACACCTACTAATAGTACCACTTCGCATGGGCCAAGCATATTCAAGCCATCACAATGACTTTTTCAAAGATTATTTCTTATTTATTTATTTATTTATTTATTTATTTATTTATTTATCCATTTGTTCATTTATTTCAAGACAGGGTCTTTGTAAACTCTAGCTGCCCTGGAACTATCTAACTAGCCCAGGTTGGCCTTGAATTTGCAGCATTCCCTTTGTCTCAACCTCTTCGGTGTTGAGAGTATAGCAGTACATTGCTATGCTTGGCTACAATGCTTTGTTTTCTGTGCTGTCTGTTTTTACCCAAAATAAAAAATGAAAACCACAAGGATATATGCAGAGGTCAGCCCACTGTGGCATAGTTTGAGTACTATGAAGAGAGGATAAATGGAAGACGTGAGAGGGGAGAGAAATAGACTGATGTGAATAGCTCACCCTGCCATCTGAGGCCATAGTGAAGTCCCAGGCCATGCTGCCAGTGAGGACTGTGTCTAGGTCTGTGGCTTGTAGCACCAGGGGGCTATGTTAATATCCATGAAAGGCCATGGGGTGCTCCCTTGTATAGGCTGCTACCTGAAACTATGGTGATATCCAAAGGCTATACATAGATGGTCCCCACTTGTCACTGACTGAAGCATTCACAAGAGCTGGCCCTGCCCCTTGCCCAATGGCACTGAGGGAGCTAACAGGGTTTGAGGACACAGTGCTGGAGGGATTGCTCTCCTTGCATTGGTACAGGAAAGCTGGTGGGCTGGCCAACCCAGGTACTAACCAGGCCCCAAACCAAGGCTTTGGGCTGAGATCCACCCCAATATCTATCCACCTATGAACTGCTAAAGCAAGTGAAGGGGCCAGTCCTGTAGATCCAAAGCTGCAGGATTTCTATGACACAAGGCAACAACAGAATATATGAGAGGAGTCTTGGTGAGGATCCAGTATTGACAGTGCAGTAGAAGTCAGAGGCCTCAAACCAGATGAATGACTCACTGCAATGAACATTTGTAAGTAAAGATGTGTGGACAAAAAGATAAGCCATGTCAAAAAGCTATCCCACACTATGGGTTCCATGATGAGATGCTGTGTATTTGTTTGTTATGGTTTTGGGGGGCCTTAAAAGAGGGAAGACAAATTTGAAGTAGGATTGGGATGCATGATGTGAAATTGATAAAGAATAAAGAAAAGATTAAAAATAAAAACAATGTATGTTCCTTCTCACATAGATCCTATTTTGCAGTATATACATATGTATGTAAACAGAAGTAAGGGTGATGTAGTGAAAATTTTTGAAAGAAGACCAGGAAATGGTATCATTGGGTGATGAGGAAGGACAAAATGATTTCAAAGGTACATGAGGTATCAAAGAGAATATAAGGTTATTGGGGGGGGGGGTCCAAGAATTTTTTTGTATTTTTTCTGTGATGGACAACTGCATAAAATGTAATTGATAGTGTTGGAATCTGAAGTGAGCCTCCAAATCTAGTGATATCATCATCCATAGGCAACAGGGACCAAAGCATCTGTTGCCATTGCTATCACCATACATTCCCAGAGTCCACCTGTCCATACCTATACACAGAAACAGATAGTGAAAGTTTACAGGCTCAGTATGACCATTCTTATGTTTAGATGTTTGCCAGGATGTATAGCGCTTGGAGCAGTGCAATGGACTGAGAGGACATCTGGATCAGATCATAGGATGTGTGTAGCTTAGATAATAGAGTGTGAACAGTCTTCCTACTCATTATACACTGGCAGCTTGCAGAGTAGATCCTCTGGAAATTCTCTGAAAAGAAGAACCTTCCAAAATACCTTCTGCCCATGGCATTCCAGAACTAAGCTGACATATTTAAATGAACATGGTGGATATTAACAAGATTCTCAATTCTCCTCCTCCCTGGAAGACAGCTCTTAGGTCACTTTTAACATTAGAATCTTCTGAAGTAAGGGATTCAATGACTGCTGAGAAGAACCCTTTTCCCCTGAAAGTTTAGTTTAAAACTAAAGCATTCTGTGTCATTTTACCTAAATGATAATGAAATGCTTAAGGGCTGGACCAGCAGAAAGCCAAGATTTATAGAGGTCATCACCAATGCAAGTACTGCAGGGACACTGAGAAGCACACAGTCTTCTAGAAGAGCCAGATGTTAACATGGTCATAAATTCTAATGTGTCACACACTGTGCCAGACACTGCAAAGTGCTTCAGAGCAGAATTAAAGTCAAGGATCAGTATATGTAGTTGAGAAAAGAGGAAACTAAAGAAAGGGAAGCCAATGCATGCCTCTGGAGACACAAAGCTGACAAATTGCAATGCCTGACAATAATGTGGTACATGTCAAGATTGAAGCCATACCACCTGATCTGTGTTGTCTCCTGTTTGGAGTAAAGGGCTGTGAAAGTGTCAAAAAAGGTTGACACCTGAGTAGGTGCCATTTGATGCTTACATGGGAATCTGACACAACAACTAAGGAACACAAACTCTGGCATGACGCATGATCAAGCATGCTCTGTCTTCATGCTCTGTGTGACTCACTCTCAGCATCAGCTCTTTAAATATGTACTTATGGAGACATAATTATCATTTTCATATATTTTTTGATTTATAGAGAAAAAGTTTCAAGCTATATTGTAGGCTAGCCTGTAGCTCACTATATAGATCAGGCTAGCCCCAGCCAGCAATATCTTCTTGCTGTTTATAGTACGTAAGGATTGTCAATAACCACTTGCCTAGGTTTCTGAAGATCTGTCACAAGGTTTAACTTTCAAAAAGATACATTTTTGTTTGGAATGAGTAGAAAAATGGTAGAGAAAGTTCCAGAATAGACACAACCACACATAGTAACAAATATAGCTAGCATAGTGAGACATGCTAGGTTCCTGGGTGAGTGAGATGCTGTTAGCCCAGGCTTTGATTGACTGTACAGACCCTGTTCTAGTTATTGGGAGATAAACAACAGGCTGAGTCCAACCTACAGGATACACTGGTTTTCATCTGCACATTCTCTCCAGCATAAGGTGCTGTCTGTCTCAGGTAACTTCTCACACATGATATCACACTTATCTATTTGTGTAACTGTTTTGTTCAGTGTATGGAAAATATCTCCCAAGACAGGAATCACCTTCCATGACACCTAAATGGTGTTCTATACAAAGTAGGCACTCACTAGGTGGCAACTGAGTAAAAATGAAACATCTTAGTTGCAAACAGCATTCCAGAATAAATGACAGAACTCCAAAATCTCTTCCATTCCAGAGGATTTTGTCACATTTCCAAAGTGACTCAAACCAGAGTCTGGCCACAGATGCAAAATGAGCCAGACGCAACTCTGTCCATTTTCCTGAGGCTCTTGGGCCATATGGCTCTCACCAGTACTATAATGAGACTGGACTTTTAAGATTCTTATGTCCAACATTTCCAGAATACTTTGCCTAGACACGCAGCCTTGGCTATTTTTTCCCCAATCTATTTGGCTCTAGATAATGGTGTGATGAATTCATTATCTATAGCAGCAGGCATAGTGAATTTAAAAGCACAATGCCAGAAACAGATGCCCATCAGTTTAAAAAAAAAGTCACATTTTGTCAGGTTTTTCTAAATACAATCAGAGTAGACTATAATTAAAAGTAATTAATTTCTTTATCCATAACAGTATGTAACATATATATTACATGTTCAAAAGTATAACAAATATTAAACAAATAACTTGAGTAAATTGATCTAATTTTCCTGTATAACACAGCAACTGCTGAACATCATGAGTAAGGTAGTAACTTACCATGCAGTTAATTCAACTATAATGCTACAACATAATTTTCTATAAGCATACATACTAATAACTATAGTATTAAGGACACTGATAGGACTGGAGGCATAGATTAATCAGTAAGATGCTTGCTTTGCCAAGCATGAGGATCTGAGTTCAGACACTTGAAAGCATATTTTAAAAATATGTTTGTGGTAGTACATAATATCCCAGTACTAGAGAGACAGAGTCAAAAGGATCCCTGAGGCTCGCTGGCTCGCAAGCCTAGAATAGTTGGTGAGATATAGGCCAGTGACAGACCTTGTCTCCGAGAAGGTAAATGTATTTATGAGAATGTAAAATGTCCTCTGGCCTCCACATGCATGAGCAGCCTTGTATATGTATGTCCTGAAAACACATGAACATTTATGTACATGCACACAGACATTGCAAGGAAATATTCTAGCCTTAGCAGTGTGGTTTGAAAGTCATAAAGTGAGCTACAAGGCCTCCATATTGGTTCTCGGACGCCAGAGAAATCAGACAGACTGAGGTACGCAAATACAACCTGAGACAAACATCACGCGGGTCTAAGCCCGACGGGCATTGGCCTGCACCCAGGCGCTGAGCTGGTCGGGGGGCCACCAGTGTGCAAACCCGGCCAGGAGGTTGTTTGCCCGGGCAAGCGTGCACACCCCCTCCATTTTGCCTATGGGAAGCCAGAGAGTCCTAGCAGGCAAAACCAGCTAACAGGCTAGCCTGAGGCTGACATAGCTGGGGTCTAAGAAGGTCAAGCCCTGGGCTGCTCAGTGGGCCATCTGTGTGCCTACCCAGCCAGGAGGTTGTTATCCCAGCAGATTCTTCCAGCACTCTCAGGGAGCACGCGCACGCTGCCTTCCTGGCCACCTGACAGACCCAATTAACACTCACAGCTGAGGGGAACTTTGCTCAGACATTGGCCTACCCGGCTTTTGCCTAGACTCAGGGCCTGAGCAGCAAGGCTAGCCTTGTGTGCACCAACCAGGTTGGGAGTTCCGCTGCCCAGCAGAGTGATCAGCATGCAGAAAAGGTCCCTGCAGCATACACCCCTCAGCACTCCCTGAAGGAACAAACAGGCACCATCTGGTTCACAGTCACAATCTGGGGCAAAACACACTAGGGCTGCAAAAGCACCCAAGAGGAGGACAGCACATCAGCAATCTGCAACATGGGAAATCCTGCCATCCAGTGTTGCAGAAATAGCCCTAGAGCCTCTCAGGAGGCTGAAATACCAACAAGAGACAAGACCAACTAGCTCCAGAGAACAAGGTGGCAAAGGGCAAATGCAGGAACACTACTAACAGAAATCTAGGCAATATGGCAGCATCTGAACCAAAATCTTCAACATCAGCAAGTCCTGGTTATGCCAACACACCAGAGAAACAAGATTTGGATTTAAAATCACTGTTCATGATGCTGCTAGAAGAACACAAAAAGGACATGAATGAATCTCTTAAAGAAATACAGGGGAACATGAATAAGCTAGAAACCCGTATAATGGAAACAGAAAAATCACTTAAAGAAATGCAGGAGAATAAGGCCCAAGACATAGAAGCCAATAAAGAAGAAAGGCAAAAAAACCTTAAAGAAATGCAGGAGAACTTGAGTCAACAGGCAGAAGTCATGAAAGAGGAAACACAAAAATCTCTTAAAGAATTACAGAAAAACACAAACACACAAATGATGGAACTGAGCAAAACCATCCAGGATCTAAAAACAGAAGTAGAAACAACCAAGAAATCACAAAGGGAGACAACTTTGGAGATAGAAAACCTTGAGAAGAAATCAGGGGCCATAGACGCAAATATAAACAACAGAATACAAGAGATGGAATAAAGAATCTCAGATGCTGAAGATACCATAGAAACCATTGACTCAACTGTCAAAGAAAATGCAAAATGCAAAAAGCTTGTATCCCAGAACATCCAGGAAATCCAGGATACAATGAGAAGACCAAACCTAAGGATTATAGGTATAGATGAGAGTGAAGATATACAACAGAAAGGGCCAGCAAATATCTTCAACAAAATTATGGAAGAAAATTTTCCTAACTTAAAGAGAGAGATACCTATGGATATACAAGAAGCCTACAGAACTCCAAACAGACTGGACCTGAGCAGAAATACCTCCCGTCACATAATAATCAAAACCCCAAATGCACTAAACAAAGAAAGAATATTAAAGGCAGTAAGAGAAAAAGGCCAAGTAACATATAAAGGAAGACCTATCAGAATCACACCAGACTTCTCACCAGAGACCATGAATGCTAGAAGATCCTGGGCAGATCTCATGCAGACTCTAAGAGAACACAAATGTCAGCCAAGACTACTATACCCAGCAAAACTCTCATTCACCATAGATGGAGAAACCAAGATATTCCATGAGAAAACCAAATTTACACAATATCTTTCCACAAACCCAGCTCTGCAAAGAATAATAGGAGGAAAACTCCAATACAAGGAGGGAAACTACACCCTGGAAAAAAGCAAGATAGTTACCTTCCTTCATCAAACCCAAAAGAAGATAACCACTCAAATATAAAAAGAACATCAAAAATGACAGGAAGTAATAATCACTATTCCTTAATATCTCTTAACATCAATGGTCTCAATTCCCCAATAAAAAGACATAGACTAACAGACTGGATAAGGAAACAGGACCCTACAATTTGTTGCATACAGGAGACACACCTCAGTGACAAAGATAAAAAATACCTTAGAGTAAAAGGCTGGAAGACAATCTTACAAGCCAATGGTCACAAGAAATGAGCAGGAGTAGCCATTCTAATATCAGATAAAATTGACTTTCAACATAAAGTCATCAAAAGAGACACAGAAGGACACTTCTTGCTGGTCAAAGGAAAAATCCACCAAGAAAAACTCTCAATTCTGAACATCTATGCGCCAAATGCAAAGGCACCCTCATTCATAAAAGAAACTTTACTAAAGCTCAAAGCACACATTGCACCTAACACAATAATTGTGGGGGACTTCAACACTACACTCTCCTCAAAGGACCGATCGGGAAAACAGAAACTAAACAGGGACACAGTAAAACTAATTGAAGCTTTGGACCAATTGGATTTGACTGATATTTATAGAACATTTCACCCTAAAGCAAAAGAATATACCTTTTTCTCAGCATCTCATGGTTCCTTCTCCAAAACCAACCATATAATTGGTCACAAGACAGACCTCAACAAATATAAGAAGATCGAACTAATCCCATGCCTCTTATCAGATCAATATGGAATAAGAGTGGTTTTCAATAGCAACAAAAACAACAGAAAACCCACATACACATGGAGGCTGAACAATACTCTACTCAATGACATCTTGGCCAAAGAAGAAATAAGGAAAGAAATCAGAGACTTTTTAGAATTTAATGAAAATGAAGGCACAACATACCCAAATCTTTGGGACACAATGAAAGCAGTGCTAAGAGGAAAACTCATAGCCCTGAGTGCCTCCAAAAAAGAAAATGGAGAGAGCATACACTAGCAGCTTAACGACACACCTGAAAGTCCTGGAACAAAAAGAAGCCAATTCACCCAGGAGTAGTAGAAGACAGGAAATCATCAAACTCAGGGCTGAAATCAATCAATTGGAAACAAAGAGAACCATACAAGGAACCAACAAATCCAGGAGCTGGTTCTTTGAGAAAATCAACAAGATAGATAAACCCTTAGCCAGACTGACCAAAGGGCACAGAGAAAGTATCCAAATTAACAAACTTAGAAATGAAAAGGGGGATATAACAACAGAAACTGAGGAAATCCAAAAAAAATCATCATATGCTACTACAAGAGCCTATACTCAACACAACTGAAGAATCTGGAGGAAATGGACAATTTCCTTGACAGATACCAAATACCAAAATTAAATCAGGACCAATTAGATCATCTAAACATTCCCATAACACCTAATGAAATAGAAGGAGTCATAGAATGTCTTTCAACCAAAAAAAGCACAGGACCAGATGGTTTCAGTGCAGAATTCTATCAGACCTTCAAAGAAGACTTAACACCAATACTCTGCAAACTATTCCACAAAATAGAAACAGAAGGAACACTAACCAATTCCTTCTACGAAGCCACAATTACACTGATACCAAAACCACACAAAGATCCAACAAAGAAAGAGAACTTCAGACCAATTTCCCTTATGAACATCGATGCAAAAATACTCAATAAAATTCTTGCCAACCGAATCCAAGAACACATCAAAACGATCATCCACCATGATCAAGTAGGCTTTATCCCAGGAATGCAGGATTGGTTCAATATACGGAAATCCATCAATGCAATCCACTACATAAACTTAAAGAAAAAAACCACATGGTCATTTCATTGGATGCTGAAAAAGCATTTGACAAAATTCAGCATCCTTTCATGCTTAAAGTCTTGGAAAGAACAGGAATTCAAGGCCCATACCTAAACATAGTAAAAGCAATATACAGCAAACCTGTAGCCAGCATCAAACTAAATGGAGAGAAACTTGAAGCAATCCCACTAAAATCAGGGACTAGACAGGGCTGCCCCCTTTCTCCTTATCTTTTCAATATTGTACTTGAGGTGCTAGCTCGGGCAATTCGACAACATAAGGAGGTCAAAGGGATACAAATTGGAAAGGAAGAAGTCAAACTATCATTATTTGCAGATGACATGATAATCTACCTAAGTAACCCAAAGAACTCCACTAGAGAACTCCTACAGCTGATAAACAACTTCAACAAAGTGGCAGGTTATAAAATCAACTCAAGCAAATCAGTGGCCTTCCTATACTCAAAGGATAAGCAGGCTGAGAAAGAAATTAGGGAAATGACCCCCTTCACAATAGCCACAAACAGTATAAAGTATCTTGGGGTGACTCTTACGAAACATGTGAAAGATCTGTATGACAAGAACTTCAAGACTCTGAAGAAGGAAATGGAAGAAGACCTCAAAAAATGGGAAAACCTCCCATGCTCATGGATCGGTAGAATCAATATAGTTAAAATGGCCATTTTGCCAAAAGCAATATACAGATTCAATGCAATACCCATCAAAATCCCAACTCAATTCTTCACAGAGTTAGAAAGAGCAACTATCAAATTCATCTGGAATAACAAAAACCCAGGATAGCTAAAACTGTTCTCAGCAACAAAAGAAATTCTGGGGGAATCAGTATCCCTGACCTCAAGCAATACTACAGAGCAATAGTGTTAAAAACTGCATGGTATTGGTACAGTGACAGGCAGGCAGATCAATGGAACAGGATTGAAGATCCAGAAATGAACCCACACACCTATGGCCACTTGATCCTCGACAAAGGGGCTGAAAACATCCAATGGAAAAAAGATAGCCTTTTCAACAAATGGAGCTGGTTCAACTAGAGGTCAGCATTCAGAAGAATGCAAATTGATCCATCTTTGTCTCCTTGTACTAAGCTCAAATCCAAATGGATCAAGGACCTCCACATAAAGCCAGACACTCTGAAGCTAATAGAAAAGAAACTGGGGAAGACCCTTGAGGACATCGGTACAGGGAGAAAGTTTCTGAACAGAACACCAATAGCATATGCTCTAAGAGCAAGAATTGACAAATGGGACCTCATAAAATTACAAAGTTTCTGTAAGGCAAGGACACCATCAAGAGGACAAATCGGCAACCAACAAATTGGGAAAAGATCTTCACCAATCCTACATCAGATAGAGGGCTAATATCCAATATATATAAAGAACTCAAGAAGTTAGACTCCAGAAAACCGAACAACCCTATTAAAAAATGGGGTACAGGGTTAAACAAAGAATTCTCACCTGAAGAACTTCGGATGGTGGAGAAGCATCTTAACAAATGCTCAACTTCATTAGTCATTAGGGAAATGCAAATCAAAACAACCCTGAGATTTCACCTTACACCAGTCAGAATGGCTAAGATTAAAAATTCAGGAGACAGCAGGTGTTGGAGAGGGTGTGGAGAAAGAGGAACACTCCTCCACTGCTGGTGGGGTTGCAAATTGGTACAACCACTCTGGTAATCAGTCTGGCGGTTCCTCCGAAAACTGGGCACCTCACTTCCAGAAGATCCTGCTATACCACTCCTGGGCATATACCCAGAGGATTCCCCACCATGTAATAAGGATACATGCTCTACTATGTTCATAGCAGCCATATTTATAATTGCCAGAAGCTGGAAAGAAACCAGGTGTCCCTCAACAGAAGAGTGGATGCAAAAAATGTGGTATATCTACACAATGGAGTACTATTCAGCCATTAGAAACAGTGAATTCATAAAATTCTTAGGCAAATGGATGGAGCTAGAGAACATCATACTAAGTGAGGTAACCCAGACTCAAAAGGTGAATCATGGTATGCACTCACTAATAAGTGGATATTAACCTAGAAATCTGGAATACCCAAAACATAATCCACACATCAAATGAGGTACAAGAAGAAAAGAGGAGTGGCCCCTTGTTCTGGAAAGACTCAGTGAAGCAGTATTTGGCAAAACCAGAACGGGGAAGTGGGAAGGGGTGGGTGGGAGGACATTGGGAGAGAAGGGGGCTTAAGGGACTTTCCTGGAGTGGGGGGCTAGAAAAGGGGATATCATTTGAAATGTAAATAAAAAATATATCGAATAAAAAAAAGTGGAAAAAAACGTCATAAAGCATTGTAAGAAAGAGATGTGTACTCATGCTCATGTCTAGGAAGAGACATTCACTGTCAAGCTTTCTGTGTAATTCACCCTGAGCTCAAGTATCCTCTTCTATTTTCTGTTAAAAATGTGTTGTTACCTGACATCATACCCTACTTTTGCAGAGAATATCCTTCTTTCTTGCAGTAACCAAGTCTTACTGGGGATCATCTATACAGCACTAGTAACTAAACTCTGGCATTATAATCTGGTTTTAGTTATGAAAGTAAATAATATGAAAATATAAACAGGAAAGATGCAATGCCATCAAGGCCAAATGTCTACATATGCTAAAATTATTGAAACCAATCACCCATTGTAATCAATCACCCATTTCCTATGCTATTCCGCCCTCTTTACTGATAGAATGTATGTCCACACTGATGCCAAGGCACTGGTCACTAAGAGCTAGAGAATTAACATTGAAACCATAACTCAAAACAGACACAAATATTGAGGAAAAATACAACATCTCATCCCAGTGTTGAATCTGAATCTCTGACTTATTGTGGGGTTTCTTCCTGGCGCCCTTTCCTGCCCATCAGTGGTTGGCAGAGAGATAGGCACAGCCAAACAACTTCTCTTATGTGAGTTATACAGAGAAAGGCCATAAAAACAAAAGGAGAGCTGAGAGGAATGTATAGGAAGGAGGGGGTGATGGGTAATGGACAGGATGAAGGAGACCAGAGTGTGTTCCATGCATGTATGTATGGAAAGATCAAAATGAAACCCATTACTTTGAATGATTAATGCAAGCTGGCTTTGAAAGTCACCTGGGTGTTTCTTGCAATGGAAAATGCTCTATAACTGTCATAGAAGAAAAGTTAAACCTTCAATCTTCAAACACTCCTTGCACTTTATACATATATCTTTTGTTGAATTATTCTAGACAATTGTAATCTAGAAACTGTTTTGTTTTGTTTTTTGCTGAAAACACAAAACTTCTTTAATCACCAAATTCAAAGGACTAAACTGATTCATTCACTTCAAAGACTTTCAGTGAGCAAGGTTCCTATTAGTGCCATTGTATATTTTGAAAACCTTTCTTAAGCATATTGAGATAATCTTCACTGATTCCCTGTGAGTCACTGAATGAGAGAAAAAAAAACAGTTCTGAAGACTTAAAGAAATATTTGCTTTAAGGTAACTTATCTGCAGAAGGGATAGGGGAACATGAAATCACCTAATGTAATTCAAAATATAAAATATATAATAAATGTCATTGTAAAAGTATAAAGTGTTCTGGGGTTTAAATGAAAAGTATAATATATGAGTAAGCAAATATGAAGTGTCATTAGAGGAGAGATGGAACTTCGATGCAAAAAAATTTGGATCATTCCAGAAGGAAAAAGATTATCTTGTCAAGAAAGGGTGAGCAACCAGCTTGGTTTTTATTTCATTTAAGTGTGACAGACATAACCTGAGGATAAAAGGTGAGTAGAAGGGACAATGGAGGGAAACTTTACATAGTAGGACTAAGGGCTGCCTTTGCTCTGGTTTGTGTGAGAGTGAATAGGATTTAATAGAATCCTATTAAACCAATAGAATTCAAAGCTTGTTACCAAACAGAAAAAACATGGTGCATATTGAATATATTAAGTTGCCAACATTAAAGAGACAGCATATGTAGACAGAATTCTCTGACCTTCACCCTGATTTAAGTTCTGAGCTATGAAAATGGAGGATAAGTGTACCCTTGAAGAAGCCTTGAGGAAGGGGTGTGACAACTTCCAACACCATGAAAAAGAAGACAAAAAAAAAAAAGTTCAAGTAAATTAAAACATATTACACTAAATAGTAAATAATCAGGCTGTAAAGGAAAAGCCAAGGAATAATGTGTCATGAAATATGTTGAAAGTAAACACAAATATATATATATATATATATATATATATATATATATATATATATATATATAATATATACACATTCAGTGTTACTAACAATAACATTGAATAAAATGTCTTCTCCAAATCAAATAAACACAATATTAAACATTTATTAAACAGATAAACAATCATCTTCTTCTTTTTAATTTTCTAAATTCTTTGTTTACATTCCAAAATGCTTTCCCCTTTCCCAGTTCCCCCCACCCCATATGTCCCATAAGCCTTCTATACACCCATTCTCCAATCACCTCCCTCCTTTTTCTCTGTCCTGGTACTCCCCTACATGCTGGATCTGGCCTTTCCAGGATCCTCTCCTTACTTCTTCATGGGAGTCATTTGATATGCTACTTGTGTTTTGGGTATTCAGAGCTTCTGGGCTAGTGAATATCCACTTATCAGTGATTGCATTCCATGTATATTCTTTTGTGATTGGGTTACCTCACTTAGGATGATATTTTCCAGTTCCAACCATTTGCCTACAAATTTCATGAATTCATTGTTTTTAATTGCTGAGTAATATTCCATTGTGTAAATATACCACATTTTTTTCTATACATTTACCCATTGAGGGACATCTGAGTTCTTTCCAGCTTCTGGCTATTATAAATAAGGCTGCCAGATGTTGGCGAGGATGTGAAAAGAGAGGAACACTCCTCCACTGCTGGTGGGATTGCAAGAAGGTACAACCACTCTGGAAATCAGTCTGGAGGTTCCTCAGAAAACTGAACGTGGACACTACCGGAGGACCCTGCTATACCACTCCTGGGCATATACCCAGAGGATTCCCCGGCAGTAATAAGGACACATGCTCCATTACATTCATAACAATCATCTTCTATATGATCTACATTTTAGATTCACAAGCAAAAATAGAAAAAAGGTGAGGAATAAGAGAGATATATCATTCAAAGAGCAGCAAGAAGAAAACTGACAGGTTGCACTGGAGAAAAGATCAGTTTATGTGTATAAACATGAGAAACATACAAAATGATAAATGCCAAAATCAAGTAGAAATTCATAATTCTAAAACCTATGTCTCTTACAGCACAACAATAAACTGGAAAGAGGAAAATTTGATAGTACTAGAGTGAAATGTTTGCAGTCTGATGTGAGAATGCCACGTTCACATTCTAAACAAGTGGGGCAAGAAGGCAAACAATGACAGTTACAATAAGAGACATAAACATTTAAACTGAATTAGCAAAATCCACAGAAGTTACATTAAAAGTGTTTTCTCTTCATCTTCTGTGTAAGTCACATACTACTCATAGAGCACTGTCAATACTTATAAAGGTGAAAATTCTTTGTTTAGCTCTGTACCCCATTTTTAATGGGGTTATTTTGTCTACCTTCTTGAGTTCTTTGAATATCTTGGATAGAAGCCCTCTGTTAGATGTAGGGTTGGAAAAAATCTTTGCCCAATTTGTTGGTTGCCGTTTTGTCTTTTTGACAATGTCCTTTGCCTTACAGAAACTTCGTAATTTTATGAAGTCCTATTTGTCAATTCTTGATCTTAGAGCATAAGCTATTGGTGTTCTGTTCAGGAAATTCCCCCCTGTGCCCATGTCCTCAAGGGTTTTCCCCAGTTTCTTTTCTATTAGTTTCAGTGTGTCTCGTTTTATGTGGATGTCCTTGATCTACTTGGACTTGAGCTTAATACAAGAAGATAAGAATGGAACAATTTGCATTCTTCTGCATGCTGACCTCCAGTTGAACCAACACCATTTGTTGAAAAGGCTATCTTTTTTCCCATTGGATGGTTCCAGCTCCTTTGCCAAAGATCAAGTGACCATAGGTGTGTGGGTTTATTTCTGGGTCTTCAGTTCTATTCCATTGATCTACTTGCCTGTCACTGTACCAATACCATGCAGTTTTTAGCACAATTTCCCTGTAGAACTGCTTGAGGTCAGGGATACTGATTCCCCCAGAAGTTCTTTTACTGTTGAGGATAGTTCAGGGAGGGAGGAATCCAGGAAAGGGGAAATCATTTGAAATATAAATAAAGAATATATTGAATTAAAAGAAACTTATAAAGGGTTGATAGCACACATATATGTTTCTGACTAAAATGGAATGAAATACTGACACTGATGGAATGACAGAAGACAGTGTTACATACAGACATGTGGAAGTCAAACAATGCCATCACAGGTATATGAGGACTAAGACATGCAATGCACAGAAACTGTAAAGTACGAATGAAAATCAGAACACAAAGTTCAACAAGGGTGAGATGTGGGTAAAGCAGTATGTGGGAGGGAGTTTGTATTTCTAGTATTAGAGAAGCTCTACCCCACACCTTAAGTCACTGGGGGAAGTTGTAGGCTGCATTTAAATGGATATATAGCAGAAGGGAATAACATAGAGAATATTAGAGAAAAAATCAGTAAACCTATGAATGTAATCAATTTAAAAAATGTCAACAGAATTGAAAATATAACATCCGGAAATAAAAATAAAAACAATTCAAGTAATAAAGCATCAATTAATTTTATTAAATTCAGAATTGAAAGTGAATTCATTATAAAATGCTTTTTATGAGTAAAATTAATAACATAAACAGTTGTGAGAATTAAAATCAAATGAGTAAATTTCTAGAATGATACTGTACTAGCTGGTTTTGTGTGTCAACTTGACAGAAGCTGGAATTATCACAGAGAAAGGAGCCTCTCTTGAGAAAATAGCTTCAGGAGATCCAGCTGTAAGGCACTTTCTCAAACAGTGATCAAGGATGTTAGGGCCCATTGTGGGTGGTGCCATTCCTAGACTGGAAGCCCTGAGTCCTATAAGAAAGCAAGCTGAGCAAACCAGGGGAAGCAAACTAATAAATAGCATCCCTCTACGGCCTCTGCATCAGCTCTTGCCTCCAGACCTGCTTGAGTTCCAGTCCTCACTTCCTTTGGTGATGAACAGCAATATGGAAGTGTAAGCTGAATAAACCCTTTCCTCCCCAACTTGCTTCTTGATCATGATGTTTGTATAGGAATAGAAACCCAGACTCAGACAGATACAAAATGTAAAGACAAAGAAAAGCTGAAAATCTGCATAGATGTATGACAAAGAAAATTGAATACGTTTAAAATGTTAGTGTGAGGTAGGGTGATAGAGAACCCTAGGAAACACTCAGGAATTAAAATTAATTTTTCCTCATACTCTTACAGACATCAAAATAACACATTCACAAACTCACTTGACAAGGGTAATACCCATATACTCAAAGGAGACACATACATCACAAGAAAAAGAATTATGTCTCTCATGAATAAAGTCACAAAATGATAGCCAATAAAAGTCAGTGACCTACATAAAATGGTGTGGCGCCATACCCTTAGCTCAATTAAATCCTAGAGATGTAGTAAACAGTAGTAAAAAACATGTATACTATTGAAAAATGTTGGCATCATGGATAAAAAATAGCTGAGGAGTTCATTTCACCAGAAAAAGAAATAAATTATATGAAAACTTTAAAAAGTGGGAAAATATATCTTTCCTTGCATATGGCATCTTTCATATGAATGTGCCCAAAACAGAACATTAGAAGTAACAGACATGATAAGGTCAGAGACTGTGGGTGTACTGGAGGTTTCTGGATATGTATACGATGCAGACTCATGAGGTGTTTTTCTAAGAAAGACTCACAAGGTGTTTGCGGAGGCAAGACCTGTGGGAGAACATGTGATGAGAGAGTATAAATAAAACTCAATGGACAGTGAAGGTGCACTTGCACAGCTAGCTTTGCAATGCTTTGGTCTTGTGTCTTCATCTTTGCTGATGGACCCTCCCTTCCTGGAGAGAGGCATGGCAGAGAGCTCCTACCATCCCTGCTTGTCTTTGTCATTCCTGCTGACTCATGCTGATTCAGTGAAGGGGGTGGTTTCTGCTAGATGATGCAATTGTTGCTGATTCATGTGTGATATCCTGACACTACTGAACTGGACTGCTGGTATCCTGACAGAGGCTGCAATCACCCCCAAAGAACTACTTCTAAATAGGTCCACATCCCCTTGTCCTGATTACCATATTTTCTCCCCTAACTATTGATGGTGAGCTAGAAGGGGGATCAAAGCATTTGAGAACCCTTACTAAAAGTAGTTTTTTTTAAAAAAAAAATCTAAGCCTGCAGTGGGCTTGACATAATAATAGATTTTTATAAATACTATCTTGACGTTAAGTTAGGAGACTAATTCCATTCATAATAGCATCAAAGTGAATGAACTGCTTGATAATAAATTTAACAACTTATAAAATATTCCATGTATATTTTCAGTAAATATAATATGGAGACAATAGACTAGAGTTCAAACATAATCATAAAATGCAAATCTATTTAATCAGAGTGAGTTAATGGTTGTATGTACATCTATGTACAAAATTGGGAAAAATGGAAACTTGTGCCTAAGGGGTTTGTGTTTCTTGAGAAGTGCTTTAAAGCATCCAAAATCTTATTGTGCTTGGGGTTAGAAAATGTGGCAATATCCTGGAAAGCCTTCAGTTTCACTGTTATCTGCATTTGTGATATGTGAATAATGCCTCCAAATGATTATATTTTCTTAAGCAATTTTGGTTTCTTTTTTTTGTTGGTTTGTTTTATTTTGTTTTGTTTTGTTTTCTTTTCCCTATCGATACATATTAAATGGCAGAATTGTCATTTCTTTCTGTTTAACAATCACAACCATGTAGATAACTGGAGGAGTGAGACAGCATTGATTTGGTGTGCCCAGAGCAGTGTCTGATCAATCAGTTTACCAGAAAGGAATTTTGTCTCTTAGAAATTTGTTCCGAGGACCTGGAAAAATGGCTAAGCACGGGACCCAGGTTCAGTTCCTAGCACCCACATGGCAGCTCATGACTTCCAATTCCAAGGAATCCCACATGCTCTGGCCTCTGAGGGTAGCAGGTGCACACCTGGTATGTATACCACATGTAGGCAAAACACTCAAGCAGAGTAAAGGTAAGTAAATGTCTTCTTTAAAAAGAAACTGGGTGTCTGACAACATGACTAACAATCATTCTTGAACAAGGACAATCTCCAGAGGGAGCTTTTGCCTTATAACCTCATCTCCAGTAATTAGCTAGACATCTGGGGATCACATCAAAGGCCTCTAAGGACATTCTTTCCAAACCAATGTTTTGTGTTCATTGAATTATCTTCTGTCCACATACTTATTCCTCAGTAAAATGCATACGTATACATTAATTGAAGAGCATTTGGAAAGAATACAGAGAGGCAAACCTCACAGGAAGAAACAAGACCACTACCACTGTAGAATCCACAAATGTCTAAGAAGTTTTTTATTCAGAAGTACTTTCAAAATGTAAAATTGAGTAATTTAAGTATTGGAAGAAGGTTTTTGTGGAACAAAAGACATAATTAGAAACAAAAATTGAGGCAATAATCCATATGAAAGTGAAGTTATTGCTTTTTAAAAAATATTAATTATTCATTATTATTATTATTAATTATATGTAGGAGCACTCTGTCTAGATGTATACCTCCATGCCAGAATATGGCACCAGATCCTTTTGTAGATGGTCATGAGCCACCATGTGTTTGCCAGGAATCAAACTCAGAACCACTAGAAGAATAGCCAGTGTTCTGAACTGCTGAGTCCTCTCACCAGCCCCAGAATTACTGATTCTTAACAAAATAGAAAAGGATAAAATATATATTGATTTTAGTTGCATAAAGAAAACATTTAAATTTCAATAATATTGCTTTAGTTTGCTTCCTGTTGCAGAGGTTAAATGCTGACCTGGAGCATCTTGGAAAGAAGGGTGTATTTCAGCTTCAGGTGGTCCTCCATCTTTAAAGGAAGTTAGGGCAGAAACTCTAGTCAGGAACCCGGAGGCAGGAGCTTAAGCAGAGGCCATGGGGAAATGCTGCTTACTGGCTTGCTGTTCAGTACACTTACAGGCTGCTTCTTTATAAGACCCAGGAATGCTACCAGTAAGAGTGGGGCCTTCCCACCCCACAGACATGCCCAGAGGCCAATCCAATAACATCAGACACTACCCCAGTTGAGGTTTTTTTCCTACCTATGTATCTCAATGTGACACCTAAAGCTAACCAAAGTACCATTGAAAGCAACTCCCAAGATGTGGAAGTACTACTTTTCTTCCATACCTTCTGGTATGATTTAAATAACTCCTAAACTATCATTGGGGGTATGTTGTCGTCTCTGAGAGTAACTTTCACAGAAAATACAGTATTCGATTTTTATATTACAGATAAATAACATTTATAGATGTAAAAATATTAAAAATAATTTTGACATATTTTGAATTTAAATAAGTGTGTGTCTGTGTTGAATGTGTGTATGTGTTTGTGTGTGTGTATGGATGCATGGATGTGTGTGTGAGTGTAGATGTGTGGGTACAGGTATGTATGCATGAGTGCACTCACAGGCATGAGTGTGTGCACAAGTGTGTACATGGACATACATTTAGATTTACTCACGAGTTAATAATTGTGAACCTTGGCTCTATTTTTTAGAATTTCATGTTCTGGAAATCATTCCTCATTGGTGTATTTGGCAGCAAGTATTTTCTTTTTTAGCTGCCTTTTGTTTCTTCTATATTTACATTATTCGCTACACAAAAAATACCTCAATGTCATGACCTCCTCTGTCGATTTTTACTTCAGTTCCTTTGACTACAGAGATCCTTGTCAGGAAATATTATGGATACCAACAGCTCAAGGCATTTCTTGCTTCCCTTGAGTACCTCTAGAGTTCCAGAGCTTAACGTCCCATAGTTTGAACGAGTTAATAATTGTGAACCTTGGCTCTATTTTTTAGAATTTCATGTTCTGGAAATCATTCCTCATTGTAGTATTTTTCTCTTTATGTTTTATATTTCTTTAGCTTTGTTTTGGATCTCTTAGTGTTTATCCTACATGTATGCGTGTATTGTATTTCACATGGGTATTTAGTACCTAGGAGGCTGGGAAAGAATATCAAGTTCCAAGGAACTGTAGCTATGGTAGGTTATGAGCTACCATATGCTGAGAATCAAGTCCTAATCCTCTGCAAGAGTAGGAAGTACTATGGAGTGCTAAGTCATGGCTCCAACCCCTATGACTGGTTTTAATACAGAAGGAGAGTAAGGGACAAATTTGTATTCCTTTTGTTTTTCTTGTATTTAATTGCTTTCACCAAAACCTCACATAATACTGAATAATAGCCTACAAGAACATGCATGCTTTCTCCTTCCTCACATAGAAATGCTATCTGTCTCTCCAAGATGGAGCTAGCTATGGGTCTCTGTCTGTGTATTCAGAATATTTATTAGTTATAACATGCGCACAAATTTGGTATTTTTAAAACTATAATTTGCAATTTCAGTTCCTTCAGAAAGATTGCCAGGTCGGCTGGAGAGAAGCCTCCACGCCTGTTAGTCTGCATCTGACACTGCCATTACATCATTGGCATTATGCTGAGGTATGATCCTTATATAGATCTGAGTCCAGACACTTCTGAAAATCTGGGGACAGGAGTCACTAAACTCTCTCCACTGTACTCACAGTCTCTGCAGCAGTATGGGATCAGATAAAGAGTGAAGATGGCCTCCGCAATGTGTGTACACAGATACAGCAGCAGAAGAGGCTGTGCGGTTAACCCATGCAGCTCTTCTCAGTGAGTCTATTGAGAAGGAGAGTAAAAAAACAAGCCCAAACCTCAAATGCACCTGTCCAACAATAGAGTAAATGCGGAGGTTTAGTTCCCTCCATTCCTTTGTGTAAAATGTATGCAGGTTTTGATTGGAATGGGTCACTGGGCATAGAGAGTGGAGAGCGCTTGATAGAGCTCATCTCTAAGTATTCTTGGTCTGTGTGCCAAAGATAGGTTAATGGCTGGGGAGTTTGTCCTCTCCCAGTTGACTCAGGGCTCTCACTTCCCAGTAATGGGGGCAAGACTGGGTAGGCGAAGAAACTTCTCAGCAGTTATGCCCAGAGAGAAAAGAGAACTGAATGTGGCCAGCATCAATTTCTCTGAAGACATCTTTAGATTGAATACTCTAAAGTTTGTGAGCAGCTACAGCCGTGACTGCCTTCGGGGAGATGCTCCGGCAAAGCTCTCTGAGCTACAGTAAAACCCAAATTTTATTTCACTTTGTTAGTGCTGTTGTGATAAAAGGGTAAAAGAAATGACATGTAACAATTGTGTTGTAACAAATGTGCAATCCCAGGATCTGCACAAAACTGTAACTGGTCATGCCCATTTCTCAGCAGGTAGAGTCCTCAACCTCTGCTTGCTGAAGATTCAACCTTCAGCTGTCCTCCACATGGCACTATCTGTTCCCGTCTGTGTTCTGCCCTCTGGTTTTGTGCTAGTCCTTCACTGAGTCAACTTCAGCCTGCAAATAAGCAATCCTCTCTAGCTATGCAATGGCTGTGACATTCCAAAGATGGTCCTTATAATAATTTTAATTCAAACTATAGGCCACTTTACAAGATAGCTGCTGGCTATAACTACAAGATATCTCATTGACAGATGAGTTATAACATTTTTTCACAAAAGAGGTAACATGAAAATTCCAAGCCACTATCCGTGTGGGGCATTAGCCTCTGAACATCTCCAGTCACCAGAACTGTTCCTCTTGGTAATGTCTGGGTGTCTGTGATGGCAGAGTGCTGAGCCTCACGGTGACCATCACGGTCTTTCTCTCACAGTCTCTTCCTCTCCCTGTGGAGAAGCCCTCTGTCACTGGTTTTTACCGGATTTTACTGTTTTTTTTTTTGTTTTTGTTTTTTTTTTTTAACTGTTGAATCTCAGATTGATGTAGTCATTTGCCGCAAAGGCAGGTTTGTTTCTTCTCTGTAGAGGAACTTGTTCTCAAAGACTGGATCAGACATTTTGGCAATACTTATTTTTGTGAATTTAAATAGCAAATTACAGACTCAAAATGGCTATACACCAAATATACAAATTGTGTCTACATGGAAAACAGAAGTTTAACTATGTAGATTGGATTTATGTCACCATTTAAAATATAAGATTATCCTAAGATCATGAAATATAATTTGTATTTTTTAAATCAATGCTGTCTTATCATCCAGTACAATTTGAAATTTATATATCAATATTCTTGAAGGTTTCTTCAACTAAAGTTTCCTTTAAATCAGATTGGATGGGTAGCATTGGTTGCTACAAAGAGCCAAAGTCAATGTACAACAGCCCTTTGTGTTAGTTCTCTTTATTACCTTGTTCTTTGGAATCAACAATACCCATTTAGCTCAAACACACTCAACCTCTGTTGCTTGATGGTCATTTCATCTCTAGCAAAGTGCACAGTTCTCCTTCCACACTGGATCTAATCAAACTGATTGTTGTTTGATCTCTGTATAAGTTTATATTGATAAGCTTTTACTCTCGAGAAATCAGAACTCTGTGAGGATCCTTCAATAATATGCAATATAATTGTGAATATCTCTCAGGCTATGCCTACATTCATAAGCCTTAGAATCATTTAAGTAACAATGGCATCTTGTTACATTTTCATAGTATCACGTCACATTATTCACACATGTAAGGAGTTTGAAGGAAGTTTCTGCTGATCCCTCAGTCAGGATTTTTTTCTAGTTACATATTCTACAAGGATCACTAGGGTGTTCTCAGTTGGGGACAGCACAATGGTGTACATTGGAGGATTTGATAATCAAGAGTTATATGCTGCTAAATCTGCTTCCCTCCATGCATTTTAAAAATTTACTTTTAAATTGTAGTAAAAGTAAATAAGATGAATTTTTACCATTTTACGTGTACTATATCGTGGTATTTAATAAAATTATAACATGCAGTCATTAGCATTGACCATGTCCAAATAAATTGTGTTTGCATGTGTTGTTTATGTGCTGTCTCTGTATGTATGTGCATGTGTGTGCATGAGCACATGTACACTAACATGTCGGTATATGTGTGAGTCTTTCTCTAGAAGCCTGTTGTTGGCACCCAGTGTCTTTCTCTATCAACCTCCACTTTATTTACTGAGATAAGTGTCTTCCAGTATACCGGAAGCTCTCCAGTCCTGATAGGCTAGCCAACCACAGGCTATGGAAAACACTGTCTCTGTTCCATGAGTGCTAAAATCATAGGTCATCTACAGAACCTTTCATACCTTACATAGTTCGGAAGTGCTCCTTTCCTAGTACAATCTGTTGAAAAGACTCTTTTCTTGATCCAACTGTACAATCTTACCAAAATTTTACATGCATCTGTCGTTAACAATATAATTCTTGGATTCTTATTCTAGTCCATTGGTCTACAAGTTTGCATGCTAATCCCCCTGATTATTACATTGTTAATTATTTTTTGATTGAGTGGTATAGCTCCACTTTATATATTGGTACCTGGTAATTTCCTACGTCGAAATACTAGGTTATAACTCTTTTCACACCCTCTTCTAATCACTCCCTGTTCCAGCCATCACTATCAGACACTTTCTCAGATTCAGCACTTTCGTTCCGTCTTTGGGTCCTACTTATTTTATCAAGGATCCCTGTGTGAATGATGGATTGAATTTCCTACTAGAACATGCTTGATGCCTAACTCTCAGGTTATCCCATACACAGGGCTCGTGTTTTGGCATGTGAACTTTTCAATGAGTTCTTTTGTTGTAGAGGAAATTACAGGATGGGATTTTGGAGTTTTTTGCTTGAATCTGAAGACTTAATAAAGTGAGCTTTAGGTTACTAAGATGTACAGATGTTTTAGGAATAGAAAGTCTTCTGGTCCATGATCAATGGATATTTTCCAGTTATTTATCATCTTTATTTTAGCAAAAATCTATAGTATTTTTATATATCTTATATTTTATTTTATATAGATTGGTGTAAAGGTGTCAGATTCCCTTGGAATCTGGAATTACTGACAGTTGTGAGCTGCCATGATTGTAGTGGGAATTGAAACCAGGTCTTTTGGAAGAGTAGTCAGTGCTCTTCAACTTGAGCCATCTCTTTAGCTTCAATTTATAGATTTTAATGTACAAATCTTTATTCTTGCCAGTTAATTCTTATGTATTCTTTGCATTTTGAAGCAGGTATAGAAGGAATTTGTTAGAACCCCCAACTTAGTCATTAAACACACAGCATTATGTTTTGGTAAGGATTTTATTGTTGTGAATTGACTCCATGACCACAGCAAATCCTAGCCCCAAAATTTTCTGTTCCAAAGTCCCAAAGTCTTTCATATTCCTCCACAAACAGCAATGCCTATCAGAGAACACTCCACTTCTAGTACCAACTTCTCTCTAACTCAGTGTTCTATTGCTATGAAGACACACCATGACTATAGGGACCCATAATAATCCTTTATACACTTTATAAATGTAAATATACAGTGCTTTAATTGAGGTTTTTGTATGATTACAGAGATATAATCTGTTTTCTTCTTGGTGTTAAGAATGACAGCATGCACATAGACATGGTACTTAAGAATTTCCTGAGAGGTCTACATCTGGATCCACAGGCTGTAGGAAGAGAGAAACTTTGAGACCTGGCTAGGGTCTCAAATCCTCAAAGTCCACCCCAGTGACACACTTCCTTCAGCCTGGTTACACTTCCTAATCCTTTTAAATACTGTTAGAAATTGTTGGCTAAACATCTAAATATATGATCATTTGGGGGCTCTTATTTGCCGGGAGCCAAACTGACCTTACTTTATGTTTAGAGTTAATTTTAAAGATAAGCTTAGGTTTTGACTTCTCCTCAGCTACAGACCTTGGAGAGATGAGGTGGTCAATGGTCACTGTGCCCTCCCAGAAGAAGAAAACATCTTACAGCTGCCAGAGATTCACCTTGGCTGAATGCCCTGGCTACATGAAGAATACCACTTGCCTCACTTCTTCCCCTGCCTGTATGAGTTCCCTGAGAAAATACAGTTTGTGCGGCCTTGAGCAGTTAATTAGTCTTAGCCTCGTTCTTCGTGTCTCCTGTCTCTGTTTCTCTGCCCTTCTCTTCTAGGGTGCCCTGTCGAAAACCCTCGTGGTCCGGGGCAACACCCATGGGCTGGGACATTTATTCAATCAACCATATATTCCATGTGAGCATAACTGAAAGCCACAGCATTTACTACTTATACGATCTAAGATGAGAAGCCAGGCCACTTACTGCCTCTTTTCTCATCTTCACAGTGCAGAGGGTAGTTGTTGTTTGTTTATTTGTTGGTTGGTTGGTTGGTTGGTTGTTCTAGGAGCTGTGATAAGCTTTAACTTTACAAATGCATAAAATAGCAATTTATACCTATGTCTTTTTCAAAACTGCCAGTTATTTTGATAATACAAACAGTAGTTTCAAGCAATTTATATTCCTAAATAAATTAATTGAAAGGCCTGAAAATGCATTTATTATGACTCTTTGAATTCCTCTCTCTCTCTCTCTCTCTCTCTCTCTCTCTCTCTCTCTCTCTCTCTCTCTCTCTCTCTCCCCTCTCCCTCACCCAAAGTCTATAATGACATTTCAGATTTTAGTGTGCAGTGGTGTAAATGAATGGGAAGGAACAATTATTAATAATATGGTCTCACAGATATGACAAATAAGTGTAACCAAAACTCTCCTCATTCTTGACATATGAATATTGGCACACATGTTTCACTGCTTTGAATTTTGCTCCATCTTCTGAGATTTACAGATCATGGAAATCCCCAATAGATATATCTACATCATATGTCCTATATTTGTGCCTAAAAGAACAGAAATATTGGGTCCAAATACTACTAAGTCTGCTGTGAAAGCGTCTCTGCTAGAAATGGCTGCATAAAGAAGACCATCGATATAGCAACATCAATCAATGGACATGTTAACATTGAAGAGAAGAAATGTTGCAGGGTCCTACACCTGGGACAAGAACTACAAACAACTATTGACTGTCAGGAGAAGTAGAATTAGCCTCTCCAATGAGTGAGCATTCTTATTGATTGTCTAGTACATAGTGTTCAGCCTTGAAACAGTATATACACAAACAATGAAACTGGACCCAGCAGGTTTAAAATGTATAATACATATAATGTATATATAAACCCAGCAGCTTTTATATGTATGCATATTTGTGCATATATACATATATGTGTGTGTGTGTGTGTGTGTGTGTTTGTGTAACAAAACCTATTAAAGTAAAAGAGGCTATCAAATTCAGTGTGTGTGGCTGGAGGGGGAGTTTGATGGAGATTAACTTGGAAGACCTAGAAAGAAGAAAAGAATAGAGTATTGATTTAATTCTGTCTCATTGTAAAACTTCTAAGATAATAAATATATAAATAAATAAATATAACTAACTAAATAAATAAATAATACAAACACATATGTATTTCATTTCCATGAATGTAGAATTCCTAGTTTTCATTTCACTGTCAACCATGGATATAATCAACCACAAAAATCAGAAGAAGGTACAGAGAAATGGGTTTAACCTACTTTAAATTAGAATTGAAGGATAGCATATTTTTCATATTTTACAAAACAGTTAAATGGTAGAATGTCTGTATTGTGACCACAGCAGAAAAATAAAATCACTTGATTCATTCCATAAATGGTATGGTTTCTGGCCATTGCTCTCCAAATTCCCTGCAGAAATATTTCCTGTAAGGTAAAGTATTACATGTGTATTTGGTAAGTGTATATTGATTTAAGTCAACTATCTGAAGCAACATAGTAAATATATACATAGCACGAGGTATGCCCAGAGTGCACAAAGCAAGCCTACACTATTCTTCCGAGTGACAGGTAGGTGAAGCTAAACATTTCTCTTTACCAAAGTGCTTCATCTCTTCTCCCAGGGTCAAGACAAGACTGGTGAAACCTCATACAGAGCTTGGTGCCCCAGAGGTATAACTGGCCCTACAGCCTTCACTGGAATATCTCTTGTGCACACACTTTTCTTGATGCAACAAAGATGGTTATGTAAACAGTAGAGTAAGGAACATTTGTGGTTTTTTTTAGGAACAATATCTACCTTTCTGCTTCAAACTTACTCTGGAAATCTCAGTGTATTTGGAAGCAGCCAAGACTAAACAGACAGCTGGTGCACACTGCTCAGTATATGACACAAATACTTTGTGGCTCCCAGCAAGGCAGCTGTTCTCTGACTGCATGAGAGTTCTCAAATAAATTAAAGGAAACAGGAAGCTTAGATGCTCATCCCACAACACATGTGAAGCAACAAAGCTGTTTTGGCAAGCCTGTATGCTGTAGAAAGTATCCACCCAGTACTTGTAGTGGCTCTTCCTGGTTGTCAGCTTGACTATATCTGGAATGAGCTACAATCCAGAATTGGAAAGCTCACCTGCGATCCTAATCTGGAGTCTCAAGTTTCTGACCTGGATCTTGGCATGGAGATCTTGAAGCATAGGGGCTATGAATTCCAGAAGGTTAAGACAGGGAGATCTTTGAGTTCAAGGTCATTCAGGATCAAAGGCTCAGTGGCACATGCCTTTAATCTGGGTTACATCCTCTGCTGGAGACCTACATAAGGATATTGGAAGAAGGAAGATTCATTCACTCTTCTTTGCCTGCTTGCCTTGTGGGACTAAGCAATTGCTAGATCCTTGGACTGGCATCCACAGCTGATGCTGACCATTGTTGGGGAGTTGGACTACAGACTGTAAGTTATCAACAACTTCCCAAACTATATAAAGACTACCCAGTCTTTCTGTGATTCTAGAGAACCCTGACCAATACAGTGCTAAAGAAGGGACTGAAAAGCATCTCACACATCAACAAACAGAACATGTGACTTGGGAACATGAATGTTTACAACATAGAATCCCTTTTTCCACAAAAATCTTTTACCCAGCACCAGCCTTATGCAGAAGGAACTCAGTGAAGCCAGTATACCATCCCACAATCCAGTGCTCAGAAATGAGTTCTGAGCTGGTCTCAAACGCATACTTCATCAGTTATGTGAATACAATGCAGATGAATATCTTTTGTATTTTAAATGAGATTTGGGGCATAGCTGACTTGAAGTCCTTATGCCAACAAAGTTAGAGTTAAAGCAACTTTCTAATGTCTTGAGTCATTAAAAAACAAGGGTTTCCCCAAAACCCTGATTCTAAATGAAGTAGGGACATCATGGTGACTAATTTCAGCATAATGCATCTTGTATGTAATTCTACTTAACCTATACTCTCTTCCTATGTGCTATGTATTGTTAATTAATCTGAAAGGAGAGAACTGGGCCATAAGACAAATTTTAAGACTAAACACTGGGCTTTAAAATTTCATGTCTGCCCTTCATCCCTTTTTTGTACCATCCTTCTTCCTCTTCCAGGCTGCCCCTGGATATTAGACCAAGATATTAGAATGCAGAAGATAACACTTCTTAAAATATAAAGAACAAATATATGATCCCCAGGTCACTGATAAGTAAATAGGTAAATAGATCTATAAACCAGTCCCATGTTTCTCCTGCAATGTGAGATGCTTCTACAAAGAAAAGGATCAATTTTCTTCCTTTCAGGCTTCAGTATTGTGTGGAAACAGTGCTCAGTGTTCACTAGAAAGTTGGTTCCAGCCTTTCTCAGGCTTCATTCCACACACACAAAAAAATAATCCTACCGTCTCTCCAGAGAAAAGCTATGCTGGACATATTAAGAGGCTTCATGTTGGTGTGATGAAAGGCAAAACCTAACAGCCGCACCTGTGGCAGAATGGGCCTGAAGCAACTGTTTAGTTCTTCCAAGCATGGCTCCAGATATCAGAGTTGAAACAGACCAATTTTGCATTGCTCCTTCTGAATTTTTGACCACTAGAAACCATGACAGATACAGAATACACACTTAAACAGCTAAGACATGGGAATTATCTTACAAATAAAATAATTTGTCATGTATGCACACACACACACACAAAGAGAAAGAGAGAGAGAGAGAGAGAGAGAGAGAGAGAGAGAGAGAGAGAGAGAGAGAGAGAGAGAGAGAGAGAGAGAGAGTCTTATAGGGGTTCCATGCCACCTGGAAGGAACTTGACATCTACCAAGATTAAGTTCCTCTCCCAACCTATGAGCGGGAACTCCTGTGTTAGCCATAATCCCCTCCATCTAGCAGGGGAGCACTCAGGCCAAGGTGAAGTTCATTGTTCTTCAAGGACCTGCAGTTTCCAGAGAAACACTAGCCACCTGTGGAGCAACCGAACCAGTTCTGAGGAGAAGTTTCCAGCCTTTGGGGGAAAGGTTCTCCCCTGCCTATATATTTGGAGTCCTCCATTAAACCTTGAGACCTTGAAGAGCAGGTGTTGTCTTGGTCTCAATCTCTTCACTGCCTTCCCATAAGTCCCATTTCCCTTCTAGGTAATCTATTTGATGTAACTGCAGGTAGTTACATATATATGCTACCATACTGTCTCTACAGACTTATGCTGCCAGTAGGATGAATCACGATTTCCATGTGCCCACACTGTGCTAGAGAATGGGGAAGGATTTAGGAACAGGAAACTATGGGCTCTCTGGTGAGAACACCTAGGTTCAATTCTCACTGAACCTCTGGACATTCATGTAACACTTACTTTTGCATGCATCCCATTGTTGTGCAGACTGGAGCAATAGTACACCATGGGTTAGCATAGAAGTCAAACCCCGTCACAGCCCCCGATTCTTGCCCCTGAACCCTGCTGCTTTCTCATATGCTACTAGAAGGAAAAAGGCACCCTAATGTGAGAATGCATATTAATCCAAAGATGTCTGTGTCTCCTGTATTCTCATTCTATAGCAGCAACTCAATGCTAAAGTTATAAAATTCAAGTTTTATAAAAATTATAATTTAAAAGCAACTACTGTAAAATTGTCAACTCAAAAACCATCCTTGAAAGCATGTTTGTTTATGTCCTTTACTTAACTTCTATTTGTACGAAAACAAAATATAAATATACATGCATGTACACCCAAGGTGGGCATGCACATACATACAAATATATGCACGCACATGCACACATACACACACACACATACACACACACACACACCACAAGGACAGAGATCAAGAGTACAGAGCCCTGGATATGAATCCATACATCCTGATTCTCCTGCTGTATGGAGTGGAAAGGAGCAACCATCTTGCAGCTTAAGCCCCATTATCCCTTTGTTCTGGAAGCCATGTTTCCCATAAAGCCCTGTGTTACTAATACCTGAAGAGGAATCAGAGCAGATATAAGAAGATCCAGGCTGTGACATGCCAGGTTTTCCTGAAAGTGAGATTTAGCTATAAAATTCCTATAAGCTTGTTGAATATCTTAAAGACTGTACCACTGCTGCTATCCTTCCAAGCCTACCCCAGCCACTCCATCCTCCCACCCTGCCCCAGTATCAGTTCAGTGTAATGGCCTCATAGTTCTCCCAGCCTTCCTTGTGTTCCTCAGTGTGCTCCACAGCCATTTCCAATGATGCAATATATTTTTGTTATGCAAAGTCAAGATCCCAGGTTAACACAAGGAATATGAAAGGTCATAAAACCTTTTTTTTAATATTGAAAGAATGGAGTGTCATAAAACTTAGCAAGTCAAAAAAGCGGAAGCAACATTATGTCCACACGAATGTTTCAAAGTAAGGAGCCAGAATCTGATTTGTGACTTCAGAAAATGTCCCAACAAAGACAGGGAAGCACAGGAAGGTGGAGCTTGAAAAGTATGGAAATCAGCATAAGAGTTGGTGAAGAGTTACAGCTTTTATTGTAATGATTTTAAAATCTCTTACAATATTTTAATATTCTGAGCTCTCTCCAAGGTACAATAGTTTTTCCATAAGTTTATTTCATAGGAAAAAATGTGTTTAAAATGTAATAAATGTAAAATTTTGGAAGCCCTTACTAGTAGCATAAAAGGTAACAAGAAATTACACACAGAAAATGAAGAAGAAGTAAAAGCAGGCCCCACTTCTCTTTTCTATGATTATATCTGACACATGGTAGTTAATACTGTCTAAATATCCTATGTACTTCCAACAAGTACTCTTTTACAGTTTACCGTAAATAACGTAATTTTTAGACTCCTTGGACAGCCTAGAAAGGAAAAGTTCAGAGTTCTCCAGGTACTGAATAGGTGACTTTTAAAAAATCCTTTTAGAAGAATGCCTCTGTATTTATCAAACAATTCAGTAATTTTGTTTTAAGTTGTGGTTCACTGAGGTCTTGTTTCCCCTCCACAAGCACAGATAATTGAGCTGATTCCATGTTTGGTTAAAATGAGCCACAGGACCTAACAGAATGGAGGATTATCTTTTTGTCTGGATTCTAGCCAAAACAATGAGGAGGGCCTTCCTGCCCCCTGAGCAGTTAGTTCTGCAATTGATCTGGATAACAGAATAAAATTGCATGCTCTCTTTAAGAAAAGACACCCATAAATATGCTTCAGCAGTAAGAGAAGTGTGACTTTGAAGCAGCCTGGTTGGAGGATTAGATCCCCAAGCCGGTGACTGATTCCAGAGGCAAGGAAAGCACACGTCTCAGGCAGTATGACAAAAATCCCAAGTGATCGCTTCTGCTCAGACTATCTCCTCTCACACCTGCCAGCATCATACCATTTAATGACACTTTGTCATTAAAAGGTATCCTGATAGAGAAAATTATGCAAAGCCTTGTTGTGAAATGAATTTATTCCTTAGAAAGATAATACTTTGAGACAGGAGTCTAAGGCAAACTGCCTCAACGTGGTATAATTGCCAATAAAGAGGCTGTCAGGATGGATGAGGATCTGGAAGTAGCCATAGCTGGAACTGCCTATACCACGTAGGACTTTTCTGAAGTTCAGTGACCAGGTATATCTTCCATTCAACTCCCTCTTATGAGTCCATATTTGCTAATCTTAGTTTATTTGACAAAATATCTGTTATTTATTACTACATAACATGCTAAGCCAATGTCATTAACTTAAAGTGAGAGCCAATGGCTTTTGCTCAGACCTGGAGTTGACCTCTCAGTTCTCCTGGTTGTCAATGTGTTTGCTCTTTACTTAAAGATGGGTTGGAGGCTCATTATTGTTGAAAAACAAAGAGGAATCATGAGTCCTACCAGCCTTCACAAGGAGTTAATACCATAACTGGCAGAGCATCATTATTATCAGTGGAGACATCACTCCACTGTGTTGTATTATTTCAAAGCAAGTGTCAGGGTAAGCAGCCATTTAGAAGTGGATGAATTGTCCCCCTTGCCATCTAGGAACTTCAAAGGCCAAGAAAAACAATAGAGGCTCTATCCACAATCAATCTGTCATGTGTTGTTGATCACCTGTACAAAGTTTTAAAAATAACTGAAAGTCCATCTTCTAAAGAAACATGAGGAAGCTGTCAACAATTGAGGTCTGAAGATTTAATTTCTCTATCAGATCAATCACTTTACCCAAAGCAGATGATATCATCTCCAGGAGCATACATCATTCCTATGTTTCTATGTGTTTCACTGTACACATGATAGATAATTACTTCCCTTTAGTCTGTGATTCTTAAGCCATTTTAACCTTAACATTGTGCTCCTAATGTGCATCTACTTCACTTAAATAATAGTAGTTCTCTCAAAGAGACATAAAGAGAGAAGAAAATGGTGAATCCTGCAAGAACTGCATATAGGATAATTTTGAAAGATTATCTCTGCATTACCATGAAGAATAACTCTTTATGACTTGTATAAAATAACCTGAGATATGCTTCATTATACTTTGGTATTTGTTTGACTTATTTCTCCTAAAATTTTTGTTATCATAAGTCGATTTTCCTTCATGGTTCCATTTTGATATGAATTACATTCATGGATAAGGTCTTCTAATCAAATAGTACCTCATTTTCTCTGTATGTATTTGAGAAAACTTTGTTTTCTCATTTTCTTCAAACTTATCCCCACAGAATCTCAGAAGGAAGTAAGAACAGACATTGCTTCTCCTCCATGTTTTACACAACAGCAATAAAGGCAGGTGAGATCAAGTCCAAGAAGATCAATAATTTGAATTTTGAGATGTCCATTATTGGGGCTGGGGATACTTTTGCAATCCCTATTATCTGACATGTGTCTTTAGGATTAAATAGCTGTCTTCTTTTTCAAATAAATCATACTCTGTATGGATATGGTCTGTGACAGGCACTGTGCGTATGGACACAGAGCTACCAGATGTTGCTCCTATGGTGTCAGGCATTAAACAGCTTCCTTAGCATCTGTTAGTTCCAGACCAGATCAACGTATGCTTATGTGAGCAATGGGACTTACATCAGTGACCTGATGTTAACACAGGACTCTGGGTCCTTGCTCCTAAAGAGCTAACCTTCCTAGTCGTGGACTCAGAATATATATATTTCTACCAGGCTCAATGATTAGTACATCAGTATTTCTCTCTGCTTCACATATACAGAGGCAGAACATGGCTGAAGTGTGACACTTCCTGTGTCATATTCTTTTCCTATGAGTACCTTTTGCCTTCATGGAAAGGATACCATTTTCAATTTGAATTATTATGCTAACTGATGATCTGTGTATGCTAAGAAGGGAGAGATTTGTAGAGTATAAGCAGTAGCTATGGGGTGTCTGTGTAGCATCAGACAAAAGTGAAACTGCCCACCATCATTCTGTGGGGAAACAGAACCGAAAGATGTTGAAATATTTGAAAACTGGTCCCTAGATCTGTGGTGGACACTATTGGCTCTCTGAAAACTATGTACCTGTGGAATCTACAAGAATGGTGGGTTCTGAGTTCAAGGCCCTGAGAGCTAGAAATTCAGAAGCCCCTAAGAAGGAGGGGAAGAATGAGTCATATCCTGTGTCCTGTTGTCTTGACAGCACATGAATTGTCATTACAGATAGTTTACAGATAGACTGATAACCTTGTCCAAGAACATCCTCATAGAAAAGCAGTATCATCAGGGACCAGGGCATCATCTTGCCTCTTCAAGCTGATATATGAGATTAGCTGAATTCTCATCTTGAAAGTTTATGGTCTGAGTTCCTTAAATGGTGTACTCTGAGATCTGATGGTGTAGCATTTCCTACTAGGTGTACCCTTTAACAGGGAATCGACAAATTTTCATGATATTGGATTCACTCACACAACATCATAGCTATAGGCTAACTGGTCTTCCTTCTAACATAATAACCCCCAATGCCTGAGGCTCTGTGTGACACTGTGGGTAAAGATGTAGTTAATTGGTCCCCCCACTCCATTCACTCAAACAGTTCTTCCCACAATCAATCCCCAAGCACATATCAAACACTTTTGGCAAACCTATTTCCTCAGGAAGCATTCTCTATCTACCTTAGTCCCATGGTAACTCATCACTTTCCACCAACACACTTCTTGTACTTAGAGATAAATAATTATTTGTGTCTTCAGCATGAAATTACAATGGTGTCAGTGGCTGCACACACCTACATTTTCATTTCTCCTATGTGTATAATGAATATGAAATGAATGTTCACAGTCTTTAAGTAGAGATGTAGATATAACATCTCACGTATTAATTTAGTTTTACTTATGTGTATGTGTGTATCTGTGTAAGTGTGTGTTACTTATATTCAATTGCCCACAGAGCCTAGAAGAGGGTATCAAAATCCAGGAGCTGGAGTTTCAGGCTACTCTGAGCTATCTGACTTGAGCTCTAGGAACTAAACTAAGGTCATCTGAAAAGCAGGACACACTTGAAACTCCTTGTCCTCTCCCAAGACCCTTCCCTAGATTTCCACTAAAAATTATAAGCTGTTTACAAAAACCTTAGTGTCTAAATCCTTTTCAGTAAAACTCTCTAATGATCATTAAATTCTTTTCAGTTAAAAGCTGGACATGCATTGCACTGAAAACTTAAAATGAGATTTAAGACAAGATCAAAGTATACGGAAATACAAAAGAGAAAGGGAAATGTGTAAAAATATAAAGGGAAGCCCTTGGAAAATTGTTAAAAGTTATGCCAACACACACTTCTGTGGCTTTTAGCCAAAAGAAGACACTAATTAGCAGAATAATCTTTGTTTCCCAGTTTGAAAGGTTGCAGTGATTGCTTTCCTCCAGTGCCATTCCAAGCCTTAATGGTTTTAAAGATTAATTGACAGCATGCTAAAGACAACTAGCGAATTAATGTCTGTGTATCACCTAAGTGCCCTGAAAAAATGTATGTGTGTACAGTATAGGTAGTAAAATGTTGTTACTTGATTCTTATTATGCATGTGCCTGGGTCCTCTGCATGTCCCTTCTTGTGACATCATGGATAACAATATGTCAGTAACTTCTCAAAGCAGACTGTACAAACTTAGGTTAGGTAGAGTACCAAAATGTTTTTGTTATACAGTCAAAGTTCTATAATGCTTCTATCACTTCCCTACACATAATTTTCATTCCATATAACATTTTCATTCCTACATTTATTTTATGACAGACTAAGAAAGTTAATCATGGGATGTCTGCTCATAAAACAGCCACCATAAAAAGGGCAGGGTATATTCAAAGTGATTTTTTTTTTAGAGAAAACAATCATAGTTCAATCCAGATACAGAAACAGAAGTGTTTGTTATAGTTTAAAGCAATGTGTCTGCTGTGGACCCAATAATGTTCTTATAAGCTTTCCCACATGGTTTCACAGAGCTGAAGGATAAAATTAACCTTTTACCTCACTATGTTCCCAAATGTTAGGGGTAAGTATATGGGAGAGCTGTGTATCACCACCTTTGTTTTGGAACCTGATTCATTATTTATTATCCTCCAATGATTTTCCTCTGCATCTTCTTAATGCCCCTTCCCCAAAGACTGTGAAGTAAAATATAAAAAATGAGTAATTTGTACGAAATTGTTTTCTATATGTTAATGCTCCCACCCTGTAGTTCAAAGCATTAAAGCACACAGGCAACCTCATCTATTCCCAAATCTATTTCCTCCTGTTCCAATGTTATGCAGGAAATACTCTGAGCTATTTAAAAGGTCCCAGGACATGAAATAGTGATATGCAAATGACAATTGTAGCTGTTAATTTCAATATGTCAAAATATTAGATTTATATCTCTCTGTGGGTATCAATATTTTAAAAAGAGGAGTGACATTCTGTTCCATTTCATTCTATTAAGGCATTTGAAGAAAGCAGTTGTCTCTGCTCCCAGTCAGTCAGTAGAGGAGATGGTTTAGCTGTACAGCACACTGAGATCCACCTGATCTCTTCCTGAAACACAGAAATTGACATAGCTAGCTACACTAGCACTGCCTTTGTGCAGCAAGCCTCTACTAAAGAGACCCTGTAGGCATGTGATTCAGTCACCATGGAGATTCTCCTGACAGGTGACCCTGATAGCTTAAAATCTACCAGTTGCACATTGTCTGGCCTCTGGAGCAGTGTCCTGACTGGCTGGAGGAATAGAGTCCTGGCTTATGTTTCTATAAATTAACTTGTCTCTCTACTCCCTTTAGGAGTCACAGACTTAGCTGATAGACCATAACGGAGTTCTGCAGATGTCATTATTGGGTATAAAACCAGGAACAACTGGGCTCCAGCTGCTTGTGCTGCTGACCATGACCTGGCCATGGTTTGAGCTTTAACGATCATGGATTTCTTGCCTGTTAAAATGAGGTTGGTGTAAAGCAAGAGTCAGTCAACTTTGCTGGTCATGCAGGCCCTAAACAAATCTTGTTGAAAAGAAATTCCTATTCTGAAAACTGAAGATGAATTCCAAAGAAAATATATTTCTAAGGACTTCTTGAGATGCTTCTGCTGCATTTGCACTAGAAAGTGCAAATGAATACTGAGGGAGAAGGTTCCAGAAAAGCTTTGAATTCATTAAGTCAACTAATTTCAAAATGATTTGTGTAAAAAATTGGTGACTTCTATTTTTGTTACTGGAAAAAATATATTATTTGTGATCTTTAATTGGGTTTGAACTTAAATTATTCTTCCTTCTTCATAATACTCCTTTGTCTTGAGTAAAAGAATAAAGTTGAAATGCGTTCAATGTTCTGTGTTATGGGTTTCTCTAGGAATATTCTTCAGAAAATAATAGCAAGCTCATGAACTCAGATCCCTCAAAGGGAAGCCATTCAGGACATCTACCAGAAAAGCCTGAAATAGGAAACTTCCATCTGAACCTCTGGGTGTCACTGCTGGTCTGGAAACAAGAACAGCCACCTTATTCATAAGCAAAGGTTTTGCCAAGTGTAGCAAGTTATACCTGTATAATCTTAGCACTCCCGAGGCTGTGTCAGGGCGATTAAGAGTTTGAAGTTAACCTGGACTACATGATAAGAAATAAGACCCTGTCTTACAAAACATAGGAAAGGTCAAGGATAGAAATGAAAGGAAGGGATATAGAGAAATGGAAACAAAATGTAAAAGAATAGAAAGCAAAGAAAAATAATGAAAGAAAAGATGAAATAAAAGAGTAGTGGCTTTCCAAACATCTGCCGAGGAGAATGAAGCAGAGGCAAGGTCCCTTGATGTCTCCAGAGCTGCAGTGGTCATGAGTGGTAGATACTCATCTCAGATCCTCTAGACAGCTATTCACATTCCCTGGATGATTGCTGAGTAGACTCAAAGCCAAGTTTCTGGGGTCATGTACATTTTGAGGCATTAGTTACTTCTCGTCCACTTCTGTGTGCAAATAAAAAATACATCTGTATTTTAAAATATAAGGATAGACCATAGATGCCTTAATGTGTTCTGACATAATGAATTTTAATTACCAAAATATGTAATGGATTGTTCATAAACATCTGTTGCAGTACATACCTATCACCTATATTAAAGTCCAGTCCTACTCCAGAATTATTCATGAGGTAACCTGAGGAGTTATCACAGACCACATATTTATCCTAACATTATCAGCTCCACCTGCTAACATGAAGGTTCTTGGATATCATAGAACACAGAGGATGTATGTCCTTGTGTTAGGAACAGGAGAAAGTCCACCACTTAATCTCCTCCCTTACTCTTTTTACAAGCAAAGAACAAAGTGCTAAGTGGTGGAAAGGTATGGCACTTTCATTGTTCCCCATGTCTGTGGTGAATGGCTGATGTCTTTCTCTCATGGAACAATGGAACAGATGCATTCATGCACATGTCATGGACCAGGCCTGGGCTTTCCACAGAAATGGATCATTTAAGCTTTTTCCATATTACATATAATGCACATATTTATTATACATAGCAATGGGTTCCACTATGGCATTTCCCTTCATAGAATGTATTTAATCATATTCAACTACATCGCCATTTCTTGTTGTCTATTTCCTCTGATCTCTTTCCTCTCCTCCCCTCCAAGAAAGTGATTTTTAGGATCATATGCTTTGGGAGCAGTGTGTTGGTCTTGCCAAAGTGCTTTACATCTTATCCCAGATCTTTGTGTTCTATACATTCAGTTCTGCATTTGTGGGGTTATAGAATCTAGGACCACTTTGTCCACCATACTTTCACGGGTTGCTTTGAAAGGGACCAGAAAAATGCCTAAGCAGCTAAAGCAGCTCCCTCACTAATGGCTTGAAATGATCAACTTTCCCAGGAAGCTGTATCATCAGAATTAAGGCCAAGGACAACATCTTCCCCATTCCTGCAAAACGTACACAGGAACATAGTCCAGATAATATGGCTTCTGTCCTGTGGAGCATGTTACCATGCTGTCTCCCTTATTAAGTGGGGTTGTTTGACTGCTGCATGCAGAAGCAATTGAGCCTTTCAGACCTCACATGAGTTTTGTTTTGGAAACTATAATGCACGTTTCTAGAAAATTCCTTCACAGCTTTAAACCATGTGGTACCAGCATTGTTTTTTGATGTCCCTTCTTGATCTTTACAGAAAGAGCTGCCATCCCCAGAAACTATTGCTTCCCATAGTTCTCAAGATCCTGGTAAGATTAACTAAGAAGGCAGAGGCAAGCCTCTCCCCTCAAGTGAAGAAAAGCCTCCACTGAGCACAAACCACTGGTACAACGGGCTTATTGTCATGGAGTTGAGTACAGTGGATACTTAGCAGAAGGTTTTACTCTTCAAAATGGTCCTTGGTATACTCTACCTGTTGTGAGTCTCAGAAACTCAAAACATCATTACTATATACTGAATGGCCACTGAGTGTCTATAGCTATGCTAGGCTCCAGGAGAACAAAGAGTTAACAAGTGGCAAAGAAGATGTAAGGATGGCTAAACACTTGAAAGGCTGTCTGGGCTTTTATTTCTGGTAGTTTGAAGGGAAATTTAATTGTAGATATATTAACTGATGTCTTATTTAAGTAAAAATGTTACAAGGCTTTTGAAATAAACCTATACTTATAAGCTACCTGAAGATGATAATACTTTAAGTAATATTTCAGAGAAATACCTCATCTAGGGTTAAGGTATTTTGTAGAATGGAAGCTTCTGCCTACAGAGAGAAACTATCTCTTAATGTGAGATGGTCTACCATCGCAGCAGTCAACACGCCAAGTCGAATGTAAAGCAGGTTTAATAGCTGAAGACTTTCTGACTTTTTAAGACATTCAATTGAACATTTAAAAGGTTTAGTCTCATATCAGTTCTGGAAAGCCCCCCTGGGGCAGGCTTAAGTAACTATGCCATTAGGCACTCGGCAGCAAATTGCCTATTAAGTCTGACTGAAACTGTAAAATTGCTTTTCACAATGCAAATTAATGTAAATAAGAACAATTGGTTACACATATCACAGGCTATCAAATTATGGACAGATGATGTGTATGTCCCTATACTTCAGAATTAACATTACTTTAAAGTTATATTTAGTAAGACTTAGCAGGCTTGAGTGCCCCTGTGATAAATTTCACAAATTTATTATCAGCAGTACATGTGTCCTAAGTATATTATCTATTATATGGAATACAAGCCTCCTTTCATCTATGTGTGAGACACATTCAGATTCTGTGGCTGTAACATTTAAAAAACACCTATCTTTGGCTCTGTTGTTACAGCAGTAACAGGCAGTTAATAAACATTTCTTTTGCCATCTCCTGGTGTCTACTGTGAAAAGTAGCCTAGTATCTCACTAAAGTGTGATCAAAGACTTTCTGCCACTTCTATTTTCAAAACTTACAGTTTCAGTTCCTCCTCCAAAATGAGACGAGAAGGCACATTGTAGTGTGAAAGATTTATTCAGGGAAGGGAGGGGTGCAGGCAAGGTAACAGGGATGAAGAAGACAAAAATGGGGGCTACCTGGTCTGGCCTTGGATGGAGAGGACCTGGTCTGGCCTTGGATGGAGAGGATGCGTTTAATCCTAGACAGCCTTGAGGCCCCCAAAAAGGGGGAGGTCTGATGGGGGAAGAGCATCCTCTCAGAGGCAAGGAGGAGGAAGAATGGGATGAGGAACTGTGGGGAGGGGGACTGAGGGAGAAACAATGCCTAGAATGTAAAGTCTCCCAACCACAAAAAGCCCAGGACCAGATGGCTTTTGTACAGAATTCTATCAGACCTGCAAAGAAGACCTAATACCAATATTCTTCAAACTGTTCCACAAAATAGAAACAGAAGGAACACTACCCAATTGGTTTTATGAAGCCACAATTAAGCTTATACCTAAACCACACAAAGACCCAACAAAGAGAACTTCATACAAATTTCCCTTGTAAATATCAATGCAAAAATACTTAATAAAATTCTTGCAAACCTAATCCAAGAACACAGCAAAATGATCATCCATCATAATCAAGTGGGTTTCATCACAGGGATTCAGGGATGGTTCAATATAGGAAAATCCATCAACATAATCCACTATCTAAACAAATTCAAAGAAAAAAAACATGACCATCTCATTAGATGCTGAGAAAGCATTTAACAAAATTCAACACCCCTTTATGGTAAAAGCTGTGGAAAGATCAGGAAACCAAAGCCCATACCTAAACATACTAAAAGCAACATACAGCAAACCAGTAGGAAATAGCAAACCAAATACAGACAAACTTCAAGCAATCACCTTATAATCAGGGACTAGATAAGGTTTCCTGCTCTCTCCCTGCTTATTCCATATAGTACTCAAAAATTAGAAAACAAACAGAGGTCAAAAGGATACAAATTGGAAAGGAAGAAGTCAAAATATCATTATTTGCAGATGATATTATAGTGTACTTAAGTGACCCCAAAAATTCCACGAGAGAACTCCTAAACCTGATAAACAACTTCAGCAAAGTGACTAGATATAAAATTAACTATATTAATTTTCAAATTAATAGCTTCTTTGTCAAAGACAAAGTGTGGGTTCACTTCTGTCTGGATCTTCATTTCTATTCCACTGATCTACCTGCCTGTCTCTGTGCCAATACTATGCAGTTTTTATCACTATTGCTCTGTAATACAGCTTGAGGACAGGGATGGTGATTCCTCCAGAAGACATATTAATTATCAAACAAATCAGCAATGTTCCTCTACTTAAAGAATAAACTTTGTGAAACAAATGACATCCTTCCTAATAGTCACAAATAATATAAAATACCTTGGTGTGACTTTAACCAAGAAAGTGAAATATCTGTATGACAAGAACTTCGAGTTTAAGAAGAAAGAAATCGAAGCTCTCAGAAGATTGAAAGAGCTCCCATGCTCATGGATTGGCAGGACTAATATAGAAAAAGATAAACATCTTGCTGAAAGCAATGTACAGATTCAATGCAATCCCCATCAAAATTCCAACACATTTCTTCAAATAGGTTGAAAGGACAATTTGCAATTTCATTTGGAATAACAAAAAACCCAGGATAGCAAAACCTATTCTCAACTTTAAAAGAACTTCTGGGGGAATCACCATCCCTGACCTCAAGCTGTATTACAGAACAATAGTGATAAAAACTACATGGTATTGGTACAGAGACAGGCAGGTAGATCAGTGGAATAGAATTGAAGATCCAGAAGTGAATCTACACACCTATGGCCATTTGATCTTTGACAAAGGAGCTTAAACCATCCAAAGGAAAAAAGACAGCATTTTCAACAAATTATGCTGATTCAGCTGGTAGTCAGCATGTAGAAGGATGAAAATGAATCTATTCTTATCTCCATGTACAAAACTCAAGTCCAAGTGGATCAAAGACATCCACATAAAACCAGATTCATTAAATCTAATAGAAGATAAATTAGGAAAGAGCCTTCAGCATATGGGCACAGGGGAAATTTTCCTGAACAGAACACCAATGGCTTAAGCTCTAAATCAACAATAAATAAATGAGACCTCATAAAATTGCAAAGCTTCTGTAAGGCAATAGGACAAAACAGCAACCAATAGATTAGAAAAGGATCTTTACCAATCCTACATCCAATAGAAGGCTAATAATATCCAATATATACAAAATACTGATGAAGGTAGACTCCAGAGAACAAAATAATCCTATTAAAAATGGGGTACAGAGGTAAACAAAGAATTCTGAACTGAGGAATATTGAAAAGCCCAGAAGCACCTAAAGAAATGTTCAACAACTTTAGTCATCAGGGAAATGCAAATCAAAACAACCCTGAGATTCCACCAGTCAGAATAACTAAGATCAAAAACTCAGGTGATAGCAGATTCTGGAAAGATGTAGAGAAAGAGGATCACTCCTCTATTACTAGTGGGATTGCAAGCTGGTACAACCACTGTAGAAATCAGTCTGGCAGTTTCTCAGAAAATTGAACATAGTACTACCTGAGGATCCTGCTATACCACTCCTAGGAATATATCCAGAGGATTCTCCAGCATGTAATAAGGACACATGATCCACTATGTTCATAGAAGCCTTATTTATAATAGCCAGAAGCTAGAAAGAACCCAGATGTCCTTCAACAATGGAAGGGATACAAAAAATATGGTATATTTATACAAAGGAGCACTACTCAGCTATTAAAAAAAATGACTTCATGAATTTCTTAAGCAAATGGATAGAACTAAAAAATATCATCCTGAGTGAGGTAACCTAGTCACAAAAGAACTCACATGGTATTCACTCACAGATAAGTGGCCAAAGAGTTGATGCATCAGTCCTTCTTAAAAGGGGGAACAAAATACTTAAGGGAGGTAGAAGATTGGAGGGACATGGGAGGAAGAGTGGATGGGGAGGCAGAAAAGGGGGAGCTGTATCAAGTATAAGAGGTGACTGGCATAATATACAGAGGGTCAGGAGTTTGAACAGAGGTGTGTAGTAGTGGGGCATGGGGAACTAGGGGTTGCCACCAGCATGTCCCAGATGCCAGGAAAGCAAGAGTCTCCTAGGACCCAAAGGGGATGAGATTAGCTGAAATGCCCAACAAAGGGGAGGAAGACACAGGAGAAACCATATGCAGATTTAGGCAAGGCCCCCAGTTGGGGGATGGGGTCACCCATTTGTCCCCAAATTTTCAACCCAGAATTATTCCTATTGAAAGGAAATATGAAGAAAAAGTGTAGAGCAGAGACTGAAGAAAAGACCTTCTAGAGTCTGTCCCACTTAGGAATTTATCCCATATACAGACACCAAAACCAGACACTATTGAGGATACCAAGTTGTGCTGGCTGACAGGAGAGAGCTGTCTCCTGAGAGGCTCTGCTAGAGCCTAACAAATACAGATGTGGATGCTCACAGCCAAGCATTGGACTGAGCATGAGGTCCCCAAAGGAGGAGTTAGGGAAGGGACTGAAGGTGCTGAAGTGGTTTGCAACTCCATAAGAAGAACAACAATATGAACCAACCAGACCACCAGAGCTTCCAGGGACTAAACCACTAACCAAAGAGTACATACACATGGAGGAACCTATGGCTCCAGCTACATATGTAGCAGAGCATGGCTTTGTTTTGCATCAATGGGAGGAAAGTCCCTTGGTTCTGAGAAGACTGATGCCCCATTGTAGGGGAATGCCAGGATGGGGAGACAGGAGTGGGTGAGTGAGTGGGGAAGCACCCTCATAGAAGCAGGGGGAGGGGTGGGGGATGGGCAAGGCGGTTTCCAGAGGGGAAACCAGGAAAAGAGATAACATTTGAAATGTAAATAAATAAAATATGTAATAAAATCTCACAATCAATAGAGAAGTGTTCCTCTTTCTCCACATCATTGCTAACATGTGTTGTCACCTGAGGTTTTGATCTTAGTCATTCTGATTGGTGTAAGGTAGAATTTCAGGGTTCTTTTTATTTGCGTTTTTCTGATCACTAAGGACTTTGTACATTTCTTTAGGTGTTTCTCAGTCATTCAAGATTCCTCTGTTATGAGTTCTCTCTTTAGTTCTGTAACACATTTTTTGATCATTTTGCTTAGGTTTTTGGAAGTTAGCTTCTTGAGTTCTTTATATATTTTGGATATCTCTCGATGGCTAATGCGGGGTTAGTGAAGATTTTTCCCAACCTGTAGGTTGCATATTTGTCTTATTGAATATGTTCATTGCTTTACATAAGATTTCTAGTTTCATGAGACCCCATTTATCAATTTGTGATCTTAGAGCATGAGCCCTTGGAGTTCTAAGGGGAGGTCCCAAGGCCTGACACTATTACTGAGGCTACGGAGAGCTCACAAAAATGGACCTAGCATGACCACACTCTGGAAGACCCAACAAGCAGCTAAAAGAGTCAGATGCAGATATTTACACCCCAAAAATAGTGAAAAGCTGCTGAGCCCTGTGGCTGAATTAGGGAAAGGCTGAAAAAAGCTGAGGAGGGTGACCCTATAGGAGGACCAGCAGCCTCGGTTTACCTGGACCCCTGAGAACTGTCAAACACTGGACCACCAACCAGGCAGCATACACCACCTGATATGAGACCCCTAACACACATACAGTAGAAGACTGCCAGGTCTGGGTTCAATCAGGGATGATGCACCTAAACCTCAAGAGACTGAAAGCTCCAGGGAGTTTAGAGGTAAGGTGAGATGGGGTGTGGGTGGAGACATCCTCCAGGAAACAGAGTGTAGGGAGGATATATGGAATGTGGAATAGTCATAGGGTGGACATGGGTAGGGGGAATAAAATCTGGAATGTAAATAAATACATAAAAATATGTAAGAAAAATTCAAAATGCTACATAAATATTTGACAGGTGTTGAGATATTGTATACTTACAACAATAAGAATTTTGATCTTCACTCCTGGACAGACCAGACAGGCAACACCAGGTACACAGAGATATCCCAAGTTTAACATCACTTGGGACACAGCCCACCAGGCATCTACCTGTGCCCAAGGCCTGGGCAACTCTGCAGGTCGTCTGTGTGCCAACGCTTTCAGGGGACATTTGCCCTGCAGCGTGACCAGCACTTCACTCACTTCCCCGCAGCCTCTGCCATCTTTGCTCCTGGATGGACCAGACAGGTAACACCAGGTACACAGAGACAACCTGAATATAACATTGCTTGGGGCAAGGCACACCAGTGCTCCAACAACACTCAAGAGTAGGGCAGCCCATCAGCAGTCTGTGCCAGGGGAATCCCAGTCATCCAGAGGTGTGGAAATAGCCTTACAGGCTCATAGGAGGTTCAAGCACCAGCCAGTAACAACAGGACCAACTAACTCCAGAAATGAAAAAAGACAAACGTAGGAACGTTATTAACAGAAATCAAGGCAATATGGCAACATGCGAACCCAATTCTCTGACAACAACAAGTCCTGAATACCCCAACAAACAAAATTTTAAATATTTAAAATCACATATCTTGATGCTATTAGAGGATGACAAGAAGGACATAAATAAATCTCTTAAAGTAATACAGGAGAATATGAATCAAAAGGTATAAGCCCTTAAAGAGGAAATACAAAAATCATTTAAAGAAACTCAGGAAAATATGGGTCAACAGATAGAAGCCAATAAAGAGGAAATGCAAAAATCACTTAAAGAAATACAGGAGAACTTGGGTCAACAGACAGAAGCCATGAAAGAGGAAAGAAAAATCTCTTAAAACATCACAGGAAAACACGAACAAACAAGTGAAGGAACTGAGCAAAGCCATCCAGAATCTAAAAACAGAAGTAGAAACAACTAAGAAATCACAAAGGGAGACAATTTTGGAGATAGAAAACCTTGGGAAGAAATAGAGGGTCATAGATGCAAATACCAACAACAAAATACAAGAGATAGGAGAAAGAATCTCAGATGCCTAAGATAGCATATAAAGCATTGAATCAACAGTCAAAGAAAATGCAAATTGCAAAAAACTTGTAACCCAAAACATCCAGGAAATCCAGGACACAATGAGAAGACCAAACCTAAGCATTATAGGTATAGATGAGAGTGAAGATTTACAACTTAAAGGACCAGCAAATATCTTCAACAAAATTCTGGAAGAAAACTTCCCTAAAGAGAGAGATGCCCATGAATATACAAGAAGCCTACAGAACTCTAAACAGATTGGACCAGAACAGAAATACCTCCCATCACATAATAATCAAAACCCCAAATGCACTAAACAAAGAAAGAATAATAAAAGCAGTAAGAGAAAAAGATCAAGTAACATATAAAGGAAGACCTATCAGAATTACACCAGACTTCTCACCAGAGACCATGAAAGCTAGAAGATCCTGGGAAGATCTCATACAGACTCTAAGATAACACAAATGTCAGCCAAGATTACTATACCCAGAAAAACTCTTAATCACCATAGATGAAGAAACCAAGATATTCCATGATAAAACCAAATTTACACAATATCTTTCCACAAACCCAGCCCTACAAAGGATAACAGGTAGAAAACGCCAATACAAGGAGGGAAACTACACCCTAGAAAAAGCAAGATAGTGACCTTCTTTCATCAAACCCAAAAGAACATAACCACTCAAACATAAAAATAACATCAAAAATAACAGGGAGTAATAATCACTATTCCTTAATATCTCTTAACATCAATGGACTCAATTCCCCAATAAAAATACATAGATTAACAGACTGCATAAGGAAACAGGACCCTACATTTTTCTGCATACAGTAAACACACCTCATTGTCAAAGACAAACACTATCTCAGAGTAAAAGGCTGGAAAACAATTTTACAAGCAAATGGTCTCAGGAAACAAGCTGGCGTAGCTATTCTAATATCAGATAATATTGACTTTCAACCTAAAATCATCAAAAGAGACACAGAAGGACATATCTTACTGGTCAAAAGAAAAATCCACCAAGAAGAACTCTCAATTCTGAACATCTATGCTCCAAATGCAAGAGCAACCTCATTCATAAAAGAAACTTTCCTAAGCTCAAAGTACACATTGAACCTAATGCAATAATTGTGGGTGACTTCAACACTCTACTCTCCTCAATCAACTGATCAGGAAAACAGAAGTGAAGCAGGGACATAGTGAAACTAATTGAGGCCTTGGACCAATTGGATTATATATAAAACATTTCATCCTAAAGCAAAAGAATATATCTTTTTCTCAGCACCTCATGGTACCTTCTCCAAAATCGATCATATGACTGGCCACAAGGCAGACCTCAACAGATATAACAAGATCGAACTAATCCCATGGCTATCAGATCACTATGGAGTAAGAATGGTCTTCAATAGCAACCAAAACAACATAAAGCCTACATACGCATGGAAACTGAACAAGAATCTACTCAATGATAACTTGGTCAAGGAAGAAATAAAAAAAGAAATCAAAGACTTCTTAGAATTTAATGAAAATGAAGGCACAACATACCCAAATCTATGGGACACAATGAAAGCAGTGCTAAGAGGAAAACTCATAGCCCTGAGTGCCTCCAAGAAGAAAAGGGAGAGAACATACACTAGCAGCTTAAAGGCACACCTGAAAGCCCTGGAACGAAAAGAAGCTAATTTATCCAAGAGGAGTAGAAGACAGGAAATCATCAAACTCAGGGCTGAAATCAATCAAATAGAAACAAAGAGAATCAACAAAACCAAGAGCTGGTTCTTTGAGAAAATCAACAAGATAGGTAAACCCTTAGCCAGACTCACCAGAGGGCACAGAGACAGTATCCAATTTCACAAAATTAGAAATGCAAAGGGAGATATAACAACAGAAACTGAGGAAATTCAAAAAATCATCAGATCCTACTGCAAAAGCCTATACTCAACAAAACTGGAAAATCTGGAAGCACTGGACAATTTCCTAGACAGATATGAAATACCAAAATTAAATCAGAATCAAATAGATCATCTAAACAGTCCCATAACGCCTAGAGAAATAGAAGTGGTCATCGAAAGTCTTCCAACCAAAAAAAGTACAGGACCATATGGTTTTAGTGTAGAATTCTACCAGACCTTCAGAGAAGATCTAACACCAATACTCTTCAAATGATTCCACAAAATAGAAACAGAAGGAACACTACCCAACTCATTCTATGAAGCCACAATTACGCTGACACCAAAACCACACAAAGGTCCAAAAAAGAAAGAGAAATTCAGACCAATTTCCATTATGAATATCGAGGCAAAAATACTCAATAAAATTCTTACCAACTGAAACCAAGAACACATCAAAACTACCATTCACCTTGATCAAGTAGGCTTCATCCCAGGTATGCTGGGATGGTTCCACATACAGAAATCCATCAATGCAGTCCACTACATGAACAAACTCAAAGAAAAAAAACACATGGCCATTTTAGTAGATGATGAAAAAGCATATGACAAAATTCAGCATCCTTTCATGCTAAAAGTCTTGGAAAAAACAGGAATTCAAGGCCCTTACCAAAAGATAGTAAAAAGCAATATACAGCAAACAGCTAACCAACATCAAACTAAATGGAGAGAGTCTTGAAGCAATCCCACTAAAATCAGTGACAAGACAAGGCTGCATGCACCCTCTCTCCATAGCTTTTCAATACAGTACTTGAAGTTCTAGCTAGAGGAATTAGACAACATAAAGAGGTCAAAGGGATACAAATTGGAAAGGAAGAAGTCAAACTATCACTATTTGCAGATGATATAATAGCATATTTAAATGACCCAAAAAACTCCATCAGAGGACTCCTACAGCTGATAAATAACTTCAGCCAAGTGGCTGGTTAGAAAATCAACTCAAACAATCAATAGCCTTTCCTATAATCAAAAGATAAGCAGGCTGAGAGAGAAATTAGAGAAAGGAAACCTTTCACAATAGCCACAAACAATATAAAGTATCTTGGGGTGACTCTAACCAAACAAGTAAAAGATCTGTATGACAAGAACTTCAGGTCTCTGAAAAAAGAAATTGAAGAAGACTTCAGAAAATGGAAAAATCATCCATGATTTTGGATTGGCAGGATTAATATAGTAAAATTGGCCATCTTGCCAAAAGTGATATACAGATTCAATGCAATACCCCATCAAAATCCAAACTCAGTTCTTTATAGAGTTAGAAAGAGCAATTCTCAAATTCATCTGGAATAACAAAAAACCAAGGATAGCTAAAACTATTCTCAACAGTAAAAGAACTTCTCAGGGATCAGTATCCTGGACCTCAAGCACTACTACAGAGCAATAATATTAAAAACTGCCTGGTATTGGTGCAGTGACAGGCAGGTAGTTCAATGGAATAGAATTGAAGACACAGAAATGAATTCACACACCTATGTCCACTTGATCCTCAACAAAGGGGCTGAAAACATCCAGTAGAAAAAAGATAGCCTTTTCAACAAATGGTGCTGGTTCTACTGGAGGTCAGCATGCAGAAGAATGTGAATTGATCCATCCTTATATCTTTGTACTAAGCTCAACTCCAAATGGATCAAGGACCTCCCTATAAAGCCAGACACTCTGAATCTAATAGAAAAGAAACAGGGGAAGACCCTTGAGGACATTGGTACAGGGGGAAAGTTCCTGAACAGAACACCAATAGCTTATGCTCTAAGATCAAGAATTGACAAATGGGACCTCATAAAATTACAAAGTTTCTGTAAGGCAAAGGACACCATCAAAAGGACAAATTGGCAACCAACAAATTGGGAAAAGATCTTCATCAACCCTACATACTACAGAGGGCTAATATCCAATATATACAAAGAACTCAAGAAGTTAGACCCCCAGAAAACCAAATAACCCTATTAAAAATAGGGTACAGAGCTAAACAAAGAATTTTCACCTAAAGAACTTCGAATGGCTGAGAAGTATCTTTAAAAATGCCCAACATCATTAGTCTTTAGGGAAATGCAAATCAAACCAACCCTGAGATCTCACCTTATACCAGTCAGAATGTCTAAGATTAAAAACTCAGGAGATAGCAGGTGTTGGCGAGGATGTGGAGAAAGAGGAACACTCCTCCATTGCTGGTGGGGTTGCAAATTGGTACAACCACTCTGAAAATCGGTCTGGCAGTTCCTCAGAAAACTGGGCATATCACTTCCGGAGGATCCTGCTATACCACTCCTGGGCATATACCCAGAGGATTCCCCAGCAGGTAATAAGGATATGTGCTCCACTGTGTTCATAGCAGCCCTATTTATAATAGCCAGAAGCTGGAAAGAACTCAGGTATCCCTCAACAGAGGAATGGATACAAAAAAAAATGTGTTATATTCACAATGGAATATTATTCAGCCAGTAGAAACAATGAATTCATGAAATTCTTAGACAAATGAATGGAGCTGGAGAATATCATATCATACTAAGTGAGGTAACCCAGTCTCAAAACATCAGTCACGATATGCACTCACTAATAAGTGGATATTAGCTTAGAAAATTGGAATACCCAAAACATAATCCAATCATCAAATGATGTCCAAGAAGAATGGAGGAGTGGCCTCTGGTTATGGAAAGACTCAGTGCAGCAGTATAGGGCAATGCCAGAACAGGGAAGTGGGAAGGGGTGGATGGGGGGAATAGGGGTAGGAAAGAGGGCTCATGGCACTTTCAGGGAGTGGGAGGCCAGAAAAGGGGAAATCATTTGAAATGTAAATAAAAAATATATCAAATAAATAAATAAATAAATAAATAAATATTTCTATTTCCACAAAAAAAAGAAAAACCAAATCCAAAAAACAACAACAAAAAATAAATTTAAAAAACTCAGGATACAGCAGGTGTTTGTGAGGATGTGGAGAAAGAGGAACATTCCTCCAATGCTGATGGGATTGCAAGCTGGTACAACCATTCTGTAAATCAATCTGGCCTGGCGGTTCCTCAGAAAACTGGGCATGACACTTACTGAGGACCCTGCTATACTACTCCTGGGCATATACTCAGAGGATTCTCCAGCACGTAATAAGAATGCATGTTCCACTGTGTTCATAGCAGCCTTATTTATAATAGCCAGAAGCAGGAAAGAACCCAGATGCCCCTCAATGGAGGAATGGATACAGAAAATGTGGTCTATTTACACAATGGAATACTACTTAGCAATTAAAAGCAATGAAGTCATGAAATTCTTAGGCAAATCATTGGAACTGGAAAATATCATCCTAAGGGAGGTAACCCATTCACAAAAGAACACACAAGAAATGCAGTCATTCATAAGTGAATATTAACCCAGAAGCTCTGAATACCCAAGACACAATTTACATATCAAATCATTCCCAAGAAGAAGGAAGGAGAGGGTCCTGGTCCTGGAAAGGCTTGATGCAGCAATGTAGGCAATTACCAGGACAGAGAAGTGGGAGGGGTTTGACTGGGGAAGGGGCACAGGGAAGAGGGCTTATGGGATTTATTCGGGGGACCAGAAAATGGGAAATCATTTGGAATGTAAACAAAGAATATAGAAAAAAGTAGGTCAAAGGGATACAAATTTGAAAGGAGAAAGTCAAAACATCACAAAAAAAAAAAAAAAAAGCATTTCAAAGCCTTAGTGGTTTCATTGATATTATCAGAAACATCATGTTTTCTATAAAGAAACATGAAGAGTTATTGGTCTTAAATATATTTTCAATTTTTTGCAGTGTTAAATTATGTATGTTTGTATGTTTGTATGCATATGTGTGCTCATGTACATGTGGACATTACCATGGTCCCTGAATGATAGTATGATGGATGCTGTTATTTGAGTCAGATCTTTCTACTATCATGTCCTGTGGATGCAACTTATGCTATGAGTCCTGCAGATGATACTTACTCCATCAGGCTTGTAAGTCCCCTTACCCCTGGAACCATATTGCTGTCTCTTTTATCAGAATTGCATGACTTAATCTGAAAAGAAAACGATATAAATTTAGGGGCTGGTGATCACAAAGAATGTGGACAAAATTATTGATAAGACAAAACTGAGTTAGAATTGCATATACATACATATATACACAAACACATACATACACATATATACGTGTGTGTGTGTGTGTGTGTGTGTGTGTGTGTGTGTGTGTGTGTGTGTATTTTAGTCAAAGGGGAAAATTTTGATTTGGATGTCTTGGTATTTTAGCACCATTGCTATTCTTCTTCCTTCACAGTTCTCTGGTCATAGTACCCTGCTGAAACCCACAGCTCAGTCAATGCTTCATCTCAGGGTGTATATTTTTCATCAAGAAGTCTCTACTCTCAATGATCCTTTTTGAGGATTGTGTGTATATATTGTGTGTATATCTCACACAATACCTACTGTGCAAAGGCCAAACTACCAGCCAAAATACCAGTAAGATGGTACAGTGGTTCATAGAAATATCAGTCTTTAACCTTTTCTTCCATTTCTAATTGTGACCCTTCTTTTAGCCAGAATTGCCACCCACATTACCCAGCATAAGCATTAGAATAATTATAGAAATGAAGCAAGAAGAGTCAGGCTTACACATTTGAAGCAATTTGTTAGAAACATCTCTGAAAGCTGGGGCATCAGTTGAGAATGGAGTTTTTGCTGAAACAAGAGACTGGGAAATCAAACCTCTTTGCAGATGTGTGCCATCCATTGAAGAGCTTATCTGGAATAAAGTCCTCAATGGCTATGATGCCCATGCAATCCACAGGATGCTACAGTGGCTGTGCCTACTAATGATGTAAGTCAAACTACTGTCCACTAAAATACCAGTAAGATGGTACAGTGGTTCATAGAAATATCAGTCTTTAACCTTTTCTTCCATTTCTAATTGTGACCCTTCTTTTAGCCAGAATTGCCACCCACATTACCCAGCATAAGCATTAGAATAATTATAGAAATGAAGCAAGAAGAGTCAGGCTTACACATTTGAAGCAATTTGTTAGAAACATCTCTGAAAGCTGGGGCATCAGTTGAGAATGGAGTTTTTGCTGAAACAAGAGACTGGGAAATCAAACCTCTTTGCAGATGTGTGCCATCCATTGAAGAGCTTATCTGGAATAAAGTCCTCAATGGCTATGATGCCCATGCAATCCACAGGATGCTACAGTGGCTGTGCCTACTAATGATGTAAGTCAAACTACTGTCCACTATGGTCAAAAATAGCCTACAATAGACCAAGGGATTGACAAAAATATAGACAAGAAACAAGAGGGTAGAATGGAGGCTCAGAAGCCTCTCTGGGTCAGTTCAGTGGAGTTGTCCTTGCCCTCTGTTAGAAGGCATGTGTGAAGTGGCTCCAAAGGCTCACATTGTAAATGGGATTGGTCTGAGCTGGTGGCTCCAATCACTCATCAGAGATTGGATATTGAAATGCAAGCATCATTGCTGGCCTTGTTGCTTGATTGACTCTTATAGAATGGGTTTGTGGTAGTGGGGCCTGGTTGAATGTGAATCTTTGAAGAGTGTACCTTGTGCTGTCCCTCCCTCTCTCTCTCAGCCTCTGCTTTTCAGTTTTTATGACCTGCACAGCTTTGCAGCTAGCAGGACAGTGGTTTTTATTCTGTTTGTGTTTTGTTTTGTTTTTGTTTTTACAGTTGTGATTGTGTGTCTCAAGATAAGAATATATTAGTCCTCCATGGACTACACTTTATATTGTCCTACATGGACTACACTTTAGATTGTCCTACATCGTTACACTTTCTGTGGTCCCTGTCACCTGCAACCAACTGAAGTCTAAAACCATAAAGTAGAAACATCTATAAAGAAGCATTCTCTAAGTTTAAATATACTAGACTTTTGAGTCTCCTGTCATCCCATTGTGCCACACCAGGAATCAAGCCAAGGATTTGACCAAAGTCTCCATGTACATAAACCATTTGAGCACTAAGCATGTTGTAGCTATCATGGCCATCAGATCTGACATGTCATGTCATGACATGTTGCATCGTTATGTACCAGTGTCTGAATTACCTCCAGTCATTTAAGGGCTCGATGGAGCAATAATTTATTTTGAGAGATTATGATTACATACCCTTGATTACAGTATACTATTAATCTTTTTACTTACTATTAGCTAATGCTAATCCTTCACTGTGTTAAATTTATAAATAAATCATTACAATGTGTATGCACTGTGTGGGTCTGGAACTATTCTAGATCTGAGGCATCTGCAGGGGTTCTTGTAAAGGAAGCCCTGCCTTACACTGAATGAGATCTGTCCTTCCCTCTTCATTGCAGACACAGAACAAAAAGGCTGCATGGTTCAGCCTTCAGACTGAGGCATACCCAATGCCAAGCCACTCCTTTGAACGTTTAAAACCAAACATTTTCTGTCACATGAACAACAAACACTGGTAGCAGATGTTTCCAATAATTTTTATAAGTAATTCTTATTACACATTTAATCTTATTTCCCTCCTCTGTGACATTTTAATATTAAAGATATATTCTGTTGAGTTCTCTGTTATTTCTGGGAATAGATTTCTTTCAATTTTAGAGATTTTGTGTCAGTCTCTTTTTATTAAGGAAGTTGTATTCTCCCATGGTAAATCTATCTTTATAAGAACATAAAATTTACCATAAAATAATGACAATTTTGAGCTGCATTTTCCTAATATGTATCCTGAAGGGGAAGTAAGCATAACTGTCCCTCTCCCTTCCTAAATTCACGGCTGGAAACTTTGCAACAAAAGCCATATTAACAAAAGAAAAGCAAACCAAACTCTATTAACATATATATTTCTAGCATACACAGGAGATGACTCAGAGAGTGGCTTATAATTCCGACTTACATAGAATTACTAATAAGGAATAATACATTTATAAAGAAATAAGATGTCGACGGGGCCTTTCCACACTTGGCAGCAAACTGTAGGGAAGCAACTGTGTGGGGGCCCAATACTGATGATGAACTGCCAATGCCTTCATGAAAAGTCTTCTGGTGTCTTCTCCAGAATTATAAGGGCTTGAAGTTGCTTCGTGGTGCTCTGCCTTCCTTCTAGTAGAGAAGACAGGAAGTGGCCTTGAACATGTTTTGCTCAAACAGACACAAAAGGTCAAAGATATCATCCAGTATGTGTTTCTTAAAAATTTCTTGCTCTTCAAATTAACCTTTCTGCCAAAGAGTCTCAGTGATAAAGAAGACATTTATACCAGCCCCTCTGATGCTTAAGAGCAAGGAAAAAAAAAAGGTGGATAAAGTATAAATGGAAAATCTGATGATAGAAAGAAGGACTGCAAATACATTGGTCATGATAGAGCCATATCAATTATCAACCTAGTGCAACTGCAAACACCTACATTCAACCTGCACAGGAATGGGGCTATCCATAGCCAATCATAGGGAGGGAGGAAGCTCAAGAGACTTTGTCCACTTTCTCTATTGAAATAGATTAGCAAAGGGATTGGAGGGTCCTTGCCATTAGCTGTGTGACCTCTGGTGAGTCAGAACAAATTGGCAGGGAAGATGAAAGCAAAGAACAGAGATTAGTCTGAGGATCAGGGCACAAATCCACAGAGAGACCTAAGGAGTAGAGATGAAGAACTGAAGTGTGGCCATTTTGGAGGCCAAGGTTCCCTGAACACCTTAATGTCTCATTGTACTTTGAGTTTTTGAAACAGGGTGTCTTAGTTCTCTAAAAGTTCTCATAAGAGGGAGGCTACATGAACCAGGGAAAGATGTGCTATATATGCCCATGTGTTGGTGCTAGAGGAGGCTGGATTACAAACACTACTGCCCCTCGCCAGCACTAAGCACTAGCGCAAAAAAAGACATGCCAATGACTTCTCTGTCTTTACTCCTAGTCCTTTTATATTTTACTGTTCTCTACTGATACACTCCCCATTGTTTCCATCATGAGCCCAAGAGTTCCCAAGTAACTTGATGTCAGGTGAAAATGTGGGAATCCGGTGTGCAGCTAAGTTACACCAGATTAATAAATTAGGTTAGTTCCTCTGCCTGTAGCGCCTTGCAGACCTTGATATGTGTATTTAGCAGATCTTTTCCTGCACAGAAACTTGTAGCATGTCAGCAGCAGGTTATTTATGCACAACCAGGTCTCTTTGCTAAGGTAAGCAATGGGAAAATACAATTAACACAGATTTTCTTCCTCTGTATCTGTCCCTAAAATATACTCCTGAAACATAGACCAACACATTTGACGAAAACCAAGGGTTACAGGATGATACAACCATCATGCATCATGGACTTGGAAAGGGATTTTCTTTCCACTTTTGACTTGGAATGTTTGAATTCGTTTTCCCATCTACAGAAGAACATCTTATTCTGAAATAGGGCACTAATAACACATCACTACAGGTCACCATGAATAAATACTAAAGTGTAGTTCTAATAGGGCTTATTCCAAAAATCACATGTAGTAAAACTCTCCCCAAAAATGCCTGGCAGCTTTTGTGTCTGAAGACAGATGCATAGGTTGAGGAGTACGAGGACTATGGTTGAGTTCTCACGTCCTCTATCTAATGGTGTTGCTTTGATATAGTGTGTTCATGTTTGTATGCTTGCTCATCTGTTTACTGACAGAGAGTTCTAAAAATAGTTGATTCTGTTGATCTTTGGCAAAAATTCCTGACTGCCTGGCATTATTCCAATGCCTATGATGAGAAATGAAAGCTGGCCTTTAGAAGTTAGAGATTCTCAGCTCATCAGCATGGTCTGGTGCTATTCCACTGTCTGATGGCAGAGGCAAGCTGGCCCCAGCAGTCATAGGTTGCCAACTCAACACTCAAATCTGATTTTAAACTCTCTGCAAACCCTCTTTCCATTTTAAACACACACACACACACACACACACACACACACACATACACCAAATAAATAAAATAGGACCCAAAGTCATTTAAAGCCTTATTTATAATGAAACTCCAGAAACTTGGGAGTCAAAAAGTCTAACCTGATAAAAGGATGTTCCACAGAGCTGGTCCCACAGGACACCAAGAAGGCTGAGTTGCTGCATGTGGTTCCAAGAGCTGGAGAGTTCAGTTGAGTTTGGAAAATGAACTCAGAAGATGCATTGAACTGGGGGCACTGAGCTGTGTCAGGGAGACTTAGGACACATGCAACATTGCCACATTCCTCACTCCATTCTGATCAGGAGAGTGGTCAAAACCCAGAGTAAGCACAGATGGTGGAATCCAGCCAGTCACAATGCTGGAGAGTGTCCAATCCCAGCCAGTGTCCCATGGGAAGCTAGGGACACAGAATCAGGGCGAACTTGGATACTGCCTTCTAGGATCTGGTGAAAAGCCAGGCTGACACATGATGAGAAGCTGATGAGCAAGGCTGGAGGGGAGGAGGACGGTGCTGGTAACACGGTAACATTTTAAACAAACTTCTCCTTAAGCAAATTTTTCAGTAATCAAACGGGTGTGACATTAAATGACTTTGGCAAAGTGGATTTTCCCAGGTGCAGAAAGAGACAGAGGGCAACCTTCAATCTGAAGAGCCTGCAGGTGCCTGGGACAGAATCAGGGTCAAAGGCAGCAAAATTAGTTGCCATCCCCACTGGTAGAAGTGCCAATATTCTCAATGGGTCATTTACCATGGCCAGTACTGGTTAGAAATGAGTGAAGCCCAATATCCATGTGGAAGACACTAGGGGCAACAACAAAGAATGACTGTAGAAAGGTAGAAAAGTTAGAGGAGAGAGAGAAAGAATAAGAGAGAGAGAGAGGAAGATGAAGGAAGAGAGAAGGGGAAGGAGAAGAGAGAGAAAGACAAAGAAGACAAAGAGAACAAAACTGAAAGCAGTATTAAGACTTTTTAGTATGACTGTTTTGCTATCAAAACATCTCTCTCTCTCTCTCTCTCTCTCTCTCTCTCTCTCTCTCTCTCTCTCACTCCCACATACCCACTTAAAATTTTAAATGATCATTTTTTCCTTGTAGACTCACATTAAGGTCCTGTGACTTTCTACAGATCTCACAACACAGCTATCATTTGCATAAACATCAGCTACTTAAGGATAGCCTACAACATTCTAGTTCTTAAAAAGGAGCAAACAAGAAAACAGAGATACCATGTGAACTAGACTCCTCTGACACAGTACAGAAAGATAAAGGTTGTTTTTCTTTCACAGTTTCAAATCCCAAGTCCCTAGCATTTGTCTTTGTCTTTCTGGGTCTGTGTGACCTCACTCTGGATAATTTGTTCCATCTATGTCCATTCTCCTGCAGATCTCATGATTTTCTTTCTATTTACAACTGAAAAAAATCATTGTGTATAGATATCACATTTTCATTATCCATTCCTAAATTGATGGCCATTCAGGCTGCATCTATTTCTTAGTTACTGTCGGTAGACACAGTGATGGGCATGGATGAGCATGAATCTTTGAGTTGGATATAGTGTCCTTTGGATATATGCCCAGGAATGTTATAGCTGGCACATGAAGTAAGTCTATTTATCTCTTTTTGAAAAATATACACACTGATTTACATAATTGATGGATAGTTTATACTCCAACCAAGACCGAGTGTCCCCTTTCCACCTAACCTTCCCAGCAACTGTTATTTGATTACTTTACCTTAACCATTCTGACTGGGATAAGATGATATCTCAAAATAATTTAAATTTGCATTTTTTCTGATGGCTAAGGGTGTTGAACCCCTGTACAAATATATGCATATTTGTATATATACATAAATATATACATATATATACATATTTACCGTTTGTATTTTTTATTGCAAAGTCACTCTTCAGTTCCATAGCCCATTTTTAAACTAGGTTGTCTATTTTCATGTTTAATTGTTTTAGTTATTTGTATATTCTATACTTTGACCCAATGTCAGATGTATATTTGTGAAGACTGGGCTTTGAAGGACACCGGGATAGGAAAAGTCCATCTTTTTTAGAATGGTGATTTCTGGTAGATTGTCCACATCAAAATGGATTAACTTATGTTGATACAGATATGGACAACATTGACTGGACTCAGAGACTCTGAAAGGAGCATATGAGGTTTGGACGGAGAGATGGCAGTCATCTAGGAGGAATTGGAGACAGAGTGGAGGGGTTGATATGGTCAAAATACATGATACACATGTATCCTAATCTCAAAATATGAGTGAAAATAATAAATTAGAATCAATTTCATAATATAAAAATTGATTTTGAATGTTTTATTCACTTCTGGAAATAAGATTGACAGACATCAGATCAACAATAGTTTGTAAATAATTATCTGATTAGGGTAACAAAATCTGAAATATAAGATCAGTATGCTTTTATGCGTAAGATTTCATGTGAGAGTTCACAAATATACTCTTACGATGCTCTGGGACAGCTAATACCCCTTGCAGTAGTACTCAGATGTGGACCACTGGGGGCATGGTTCAGTCATAAGTGTCTCATGACCATGAAATGTATTCAAAACCTTAGAAAGGAGTTGAGGAACTCAGAAATAATGTTCTATACTTGAAGAAGGGGTGTGGTTTCTTCTAGTGATATAAACTTCTGGCACTAGACCTCAACTTCCCAGAATTCAGAACTGTTAAAAATACTTCTCTGTTGTGTGTGTTTATCTTGTCTGAGACTTTTTATTACAGCAACTTGAGTTGAATGCTCAACCTCGAATTTTTAAGCCTACCAGGGAAATTATGATACGCATGACAGTGTAACCCTTCCCAATTACTGAATAAGTTACCTCAAGTTAGAAAATAAATATATTTAATGAAAGTTTATATGTATTGATCATATAAGTCAGATGCAAGTGGATGTTAAACATTTTATAAACTACAGAGCTCAAATTTTATTAATTTTTGGCAACTAAAGAGGTGGGAAGCATAAGAATCCAGTTCTCCTATTGTGCTCAGTCAAGACCCTTTTCAGGGTCAGCTAGAATGGCACTGACCTCAAGTCTCTGAAAATTTCCAATGGCTTTGTGTTTCTAACTACTATAGTTAGAAACTTACAGCACCCAACTGTGTCTCCACATGCAGATACCCTCAGAATGAGAGAAACATAAACAAAACACCATGTTGTTTTTTTTTTCTGCTTCTGTTTACCTCCATACATATCCTGTCTTTTCTCTTAGGAGTTCCTGAAATGGCTTGACTGATTATAATTACCATTATTTACAGTCACTGCAATACCCTGGATGACTTTATATGTTATCTGTTAATAGTCTCCATTCCGTGCCCTGGCTCCATGGCAACATCTATCTTATAAAATAAATATTCTGTGATTCATGTCTACTTCCACATGTCTCACATTGACATGTGTGTATGTAAACAAGTACTTTCAAATTAAAAAACTACTTTCTTCAGAGGCACTCAGACATTAACTGATGCAATGTTTACAGAAGTCAAGGCTCTGAATAAAATCTTAAGAACTTTCAATGGGAGATCCATATGTGATAACTGTGTGCTCTTCATTACCAGTTTTGTTCTCCCTCCTCAGTCAGCCCCGGAAATAAACTCTGTACCTTTGTGTAATACAAGCATTACCTACACTGTCTGGAAATACAGACTATTTCTTTCCATTTTGCCTGAGGGATTTCAAATAGGAATAAGAGTCCCTGGAACCTTTCAATTTCTTGTACTCAAGTTCTGCAACAATTGGAAATTATGTTCTGGCAGGATGCCACTTCCCAGGCAGAGGGAAACTAGCTAAATCCCATACCAGTGTGGTTTGCATTTTAGTGTATTTTGTAAATAAATTCTTAACAGATGGACAGAGCAGCAGGAAGCCAATGCCAGGGAGTCAGCAGGTGTTCAGGAGAGCCAGAAGTGGACTGGTACTTATCAGATCAACAAAATCCAAATGTCTTGGGATTCACACACATTGCCTACAGAATAAGTTGGCTCTAGCCAGATAGGCAAGCTCAATCAACCCCAGCATGGAAAATTTCCATGACTGTGCTTTCTATGAGATTCACAGTTCCTCCCAGATGGTGACGCCCGTACTGTAAATCCTTCAGAAAACCAGTCTGTCTTTTTCCTTCCTTTGAGGTTGAGAAACGATAACAAGAATAAATCATTGTTATAAGAAGTATCAAAGTTTTTTTATGCAATTGTACTTTCTATAAAAGGAAGAAAGAATGGAGATGCTCACTCAGTATATGCATCATTGTTACTGTTCATAAAGAATGGCAAAATGTCCTACCACTGTAGGCTGACCCACCTCTACCTCCCTCGTGCTGTGTCTGTTCCCATACCATAGACCTACGATGGGTTAATGTAATATCTAGTTCCTATGGGTCCTACACAATCCGTGCTCTCAAAAAAGATGCCTCCATACCACAAGAAGATATGTCTGCCCTCTACCTTGTGTCAAAATTGCAGTGTGGTGGGACAATGGCTGGCACAGTCAGGCTGGTGCTGCTGGGAACCCAGGGAGTAGGGCAATGGGCACTTTTCCAGGTGGGGTGCAATGAGTTCTAAGAGTGTCAACATTGTTAAACCTTCCATGTTTTACATCCTCACTTAAAATTTCTGAAGTGTTTAATGCATGGCCATAATGCATTATGGATCACATGGTTAGTTATTTTAAGTCTTATCATAGGTATAGAACTTCCTTGTATTTAAATTCTAACCTTGTGGTTACTGTCTACATAATCATGTAGGAGTTGCCTTGGAACTCTGGACACACCCTTCACTACTTCTGTCATCAGGACTGTGAGAATCAATCTTTTAAATGATTAGGAGGAATCCTGCAAAGCTGCTGTTGCCTGTGAGTGATTACTGGTATCTCTCATCAATGTTATTTTCACTGTAATCCAAAGATGAAGGAGGATTAGTGAGGATACTCTGTTCTAATCTATTCTTATAGATCATGGATATCCAGAACATATGGAATCCCAAAGCCAATCATGTATGGTGAGACTTCAGTATGCATTCAAAATAACATTCAAAAATAAACTTAAAGTTAAACCTGGACATTCAATAAACCTCGAGATGAACTCAAGAAATCTGCAGGATTACAGAAATTATCATTAAGTCAAGTTTATTCCTAACTTTTGATGCTAAAACAACCAGAAAAAACTCATATCTCAGGTAGGCCTGAACATGTTGTAGAGAACAGAGACAAACCTATTCTGAACCTGAGACACTAATACCTATAATTGAGAAAATGCCTAAATCGTCCTTGTGGCCCATAAACTACCTTCCTTCTCACTGCTCAATCACACTTTGACATTTCCAGATGTAAATTTTGGACACAGAATGATGAGTGAAGAGGAGCAGAAGCGTGCACGACCCCTAACTACTCAGTCAATGATCTGTTTCTACATGGAATCTCGACTTATCATTAGTACTAGCTATGTGTTAATGTTAAGTAACTGAGCAAAGTGATTTTTTTTTTAGTTGCTTGGTATACTATTACTTAAACAAACTGCAGTGACCATAGATGTGGTGGTAGAATATGCTTGGCCCAGGAAGTTGCACTATTGGGAGGGGTGGCCTTGTTGGAGGAAGTGTGTCATTGTGGGGGTGACAAAGAGATCCTCCTTCTAGCTGTCTGGATCACAGTCTGATCCTGTCTTTCTTTTGACGAATAGGTAGAATTCTTGGTAACTCTAGCACCACGTCTTCCTGCATGCTGCCATGCTTCTTGCCATAATCATAGTGGACTGAACCTTTGAAAGTGTGGGCCTTCTCCAATTAAATGCCATCCTTTAAAAGAGTTGCCTTGCCCATTGGTGTCTCTTCAGATCAATGGAAATCCTAACTAAGACAATAGGTTTAACCCTGATCTTTTCCCCCAACTTATATTTATCTATGTCAATGAAAGAAAAAGAATAAAGTTCCAATTCTTGGACAAGTACACTAAAACTTTCCCATAAGTTAATTTGAAAATATGAGAAACGTTATTAAGATAAGATTTCTTCTGCTCTTGTATAAAACAGCTACATTGAGAGCAATAAATATGGTTATTGATTTAGATATCTTTAATCATCATTATGAAAATTAAACAATGATTAGAATTCAAATACAGTAGAGCTACTACAGAAAATCAAAGCATTCAGCATGAATGGTATGTTAGTTTCAATCTTTTTTATTAATTAATTAGTATAATTACATCCCAGGTTTTTCCCCCTTCCTGGTCCTCACTTGCAGAGTTCCCCCTTAGAGAGGGTATCCCCCACCTCAGGAATCCCCCAACCATGGTGCATGAAGATTCTTCAGGATTAGGCACATCATCTCCCACTGAGACCAGATAAATCATCCCTTGGTTACATAAGTGTCAGGGACGGGGACTTGGACTAGCCTGTGTATTCTCTTTGGCTGATGGCTCAGTCTCTGTGAGCTCCCAGGCTCCAGGTTAGTTGAAACTATTGGTCTTCCTGTGGGGTTGCCATTCCCTTCAGGGCCCTCAATCCTTTCTATAACTCTTCTATAGGGGATGTCCAACCTCTACCCAATATTTGCCTGTGGGTATCTGTGTCTGTCTCAATCAGTTGCTTGGTAGAACTTCTCAGAGGGCAACTATGCTATGGTCCTGTCTGAAAGCATAACATAGCATCAATAATAGTATCAGGTTTTAGTGCCTACCCTTGGGATGTTCTATCTTGTGCTGACAGCATACCAAGTAGAATATCTAGTTTAGTATGCTATTATATATTAATTTGACCAATTGTACACATTCTTCATTCAAGTGATCACTTCTGTTTTTGTTAGAGAGTAGAAACAGAACCTCCTAAATGATTTAACCTGGAGTTAAGGATTCTAGTGCAAATTTCATTCACTAGCTGATTCAAGAGGCACCAAAAGAAGAAGGGAGTCAGAGTAGGAAGAGGATGGAATTGATGAAGATTCACCACCCCACAAGTTACCGCTGTGGATCACAGGTCAGGACATAGTGGGTATTTGCTTTAAAAATGCCAAGGAAAGAGGTACAGAATTGCTTTCTAAGACTACTTTACTACATCACACACTGGTATAGAAGGGTGAGTCATATGCCCTCCCAAGGTCCCTTCCAATCTTATGATTATATGATTGCTCATTATCAGAAATTGGCTAGTAATTGGTTTGACTCTGGGAGGTCAGCATGTGAAGGGGACTGGACAACCTTTGATTTTATGGTAAAGAACAATGCCATTTTCTCGGTCAATTTTTAGAAGGACACTTTTTAAAATTCATAAATGTGCCATGATAATCTTCATGATTGTTAATTACGAGAGATCACCTAGGAGTAGGCTATAATTTAGATGGGTAGAGCTGGAGGTTGGTAATAGGAGAGTATACTGCAACTGCATGAACAGCACTAAGCTGCTGTGTTCATACACAATCGAATCGTGGCTTTGAAAGCTAGCGAGTTAAGGTAGAAAAGTGTGCTTCAATCTACCTACTTTTAATCGGAAAAAGTCACATTGTAATAAATGGATGATGATTTGATTTAAATTATATGACTTTTTCTACATTATTTTAAGTAAAATCTGTGACCAAGAATGCCTACTCTAAACATACTAGCTATAGATAATTGGCCAAGAGTGAACTTTCAAAGTGATCAACTCCAACTCCTGTCTGCCAAGATTTAGAGATCAAATTGCATTTTCTATTTTCTGTATCCCTAGCATTTGTAAGAAGAGAAAGTCTATCCTCAGAATAGTTTTGCTGATATTTTAGATATCATTATATTAATTCTCATTTCAAAAGGCATTAAGGAAAGTACACAAAAGAGCTAACTGAACAAATAAAATCTTATTCATGTCTGTCTGTCTGTATTTGTATAGACATGCATGTATCATTTATTTAGAGTTATTGTATAGTACTCACAGAATTAAAACTCAAGCAACACAGAGTGGGAAGGCTGAAATAGACCACTGTGACTCTAGGATCCCAATCATTTTGTTTGGTAGAAGCTACAGCCAAGGCAGCAGAGGCACAATGAAACCTGCAAAGCTATGGTTAGCGTGGAGCATTGTCTCAGTCAGCACCCTTTAATTACATTGTGTACATTTAACTTGTAAAGTGTAGTTCCTTCAGTATCTCTTTATTTCCTTTCTCATTCTACTGAACTGGGAAATGAACCCTTCCCTGCAACATAATAAGCAAGAAACTGAACGACAGTTTTAGCCACATACCTTGATGCACACAGTGAAATGATTGACAGGCAGATATCCATACTAAACATGTCCTTGGATGTGGTGGTCCCATTCCTGGTGAATATGCAGTACAGACTCTTGCAAAATGTATTATGTGGTGTTGTAGCCCTGGTTTTGTAGGTTGACTATCTAGGCTTATTCTCCCCTCATACCTGCACTTTGAAATCTTTTAGTCTCTTCCCCTCCACTTCCTTCATCATACCAGCAATCTCTGGTAGTTAGTGTTTTATGCTGTATACATGTGTCATTTCATTACTGGAGTTCAAGAGATCCATCTGTGAAGGTAATAAAAGTTCTTCTTAAGATACTAACCAGGGTAACAAATATATTTATTAAACTATTTCAGAAACACGTCTTAGAATACTTCCATTTGAGAAACAAGAACCTGCAGTACCATATGGTAGCATAACATTTTCATTTTTCTAACTCTTCCCTCATCCATCCACACTCTGAGATCACCTATAGATAACTTTCAAAGAATGCAAGCATCATGATATTCACAACTAAAGTCTTGATGTCAAAGCTTGAGAGTTTGAATTCAGTCCCATAGTAAAAGGAGAAAACTGAGTCTGACAGGATGTCTGACATCCTCCACTCCTCCACACATGAACTGCATCATACCTTCATCTCACATGCAAATAAATAAATATCATGAATAGAAACCTTAAAATTAAGCAGATGAGGGAAGGAGGAAGTGAAAGAGGGGAACTAACACTCTTCATAGAAATCAGGACTAACCCACTCAGCCCTGACTTGCCCATAGTGCACAGGGACTTCCTCTCCCTACTGGAGGCTCTGGTTTTGTTTTTGGTTTTTTGTTTTTTGTTTTTTGTTTTTTTTCTCTGCCCTCTGAAGTTCTTCAGGTGAGAATTCTCTGTTTAACTCTGTGTACCCCATTTTTAATAGGGTTTTTGGTTTTCTGGGGTCTAACTTCTTTTTTTTATTCGATATATTTTTTATTTACATTTCAAATGATTTCCCCTTTCCTAGCCCCCCCCACTCCCAGAAACTCCCGTAAGCCCCCTTCTCTCCCCCTGTCCTCCCACCCACCCCTTTCCACTTCCCCGTTCTGGTTTTGCTGAATACTGCTTCACTGAGTCTTTCCAGAACAAGGGCCCACTCTTCCTTTCTTCTTGTACCTCATTTGATGTGCAGATTATGTTTTGGGTAATCCAGGTTTCTAGGTTAATATCCACTTATTAGTGAGTGCATACCATGATTCATCTTTTGGGTCTGGGTTACCTCACTTAGTATGATGTTCTCTAGCTCCATCCATTTGCTTAAGAATTTCATGAATTCATTGTTTCTAATGGCTGAATTAGTACTCCATTGTGTAGATATACCACATAGGCATTGTTCCATTCTATCTTCATGGCAATCCCTACTACATCTATTGAGCTTTTCTTTTTATGTTAGGCTTCAGGAAGAGGAGCAGAGTTGATATCTGGTTTTGTTTTTATTTTCACTCTTCTAGGAGTTTAAACACTTCAATCTAATTCATGAGGCTGTGAGTTCCTTGAGGGTCAGGCTGTCTCTTACTACTCTATATCTTTAGGGTCTAGCTTAATGTCTACAGTATAAATGAAAATAAGTATCTGACAGCAAATGACTACATTTCTGAAGCTCTGCCAGTTACAATAAAGTTCTCACTTGTGTAAATAAGAACAACAATAATAATAAAATTAGAACCAGGTGCCAAAGCAGATGAAGAGAAAAAAAAGAAACTGCAGAAGTAAAGGCTTAAGGAGGGCCTTGCAGCAGAACAGAAATCAAGAAGATAGAATGGAACAATGCCTATGAATGCAATCATTTGAAGTTCCACAGTATACTTTAAAAAATGATATTCAAATCCAGGCATGGAGGCTGTTGCCTATTATTCCAGCAAGTTAGAGACTGTGACAAAATACAACACAAGAGCTGGAAGCAGGCGGATTACAGCATAAGATCTTCTCTCAAAGACAAACAAGGTGTGTACTCACTTATATTAGCTGTTAAGTAAATATTACTTAAGATTTAGTAATGGTGGATATTAGTCATTAAGAAAATAATATTTATGTTACAATCCACAGACACAGAGAGGCTAAGTATCAAGAATGGCCACAAATAGATGGATGGACTTCCCTAGGTAGGGAAAATAGATTTTGCAGGTATTCTGGGTAGGGGGTGTTTAAGGATAGAAGTAGGAAGGATCAGGTGGTGAGGGATAAAGGGAGAGAAGACTAGAATTGGAGGGAATTTGACGAATGTGGAAACCTAGTGCAATCAAAACTCCCCCAAAATCTGTGAGGGTGACCCTAGCAATGACTGTAGCAATGGAGAATGGAGAACCCATATTTGGTAACAGGCAAAGCCTTCCACTGTTGGAACTTGGACCCAATCTACCCAAAATACCTTTGAACTATTGTCTGTCCTAACTGCAAGATGTGCTGGGAAAATGATGTCATAGAACTTGTGGGAGTGGTCAATCGATGGCTGATCTTATATGAGGGAGTCCATGGCTGGTTTCTGAAGATCCAGGAACTGGAGACAAGACAGTCTAGAGACTTAGGGTAGAAAAAAAGTCAATGAAATGATTCCTAATGTCATTCTGCTGTACTCATATATCCGTGTCCAGCCCAATCATCATCAGTAAGACTTCCTTTGGCAGTGAATGAGAGCAAAGACTCCAAGCCAAACATGAGGTAAAGAGACCCTCCCCCCCAATTGTAGATCTCCTTTGGGTCTCTCCCCTCATAGTTTAGGGAGAAGAATTGTCGGAGCCAGAGTGATCAAGGACACCAGGAGAACACAGGCAACATATTCAACTAAGTAGGGCTCATAGTGGTTCACAGAGACTGAAGTAGCAATCACAGAATCTGAAGATGGTCAAATATAAACATGTATGCCTAAGACAGAGGTAGAGATAATCACATAAAGCTTCAAAGATTAAAAAAACAAGAGTGATGTTTTTATTTTGTTTCCTAAAATACAAGCACAAGGTCTCATTTATTTCAGTTGTCACTGAACTCACCATGTAGTTCAACGTCTGATACTCCTTGGAGGGGGATCATAGATATTGAGGTGCTGGAATTGTAGGCATATACCACCACTGTAAGTTCTTGTGGAGGTGGAAATCAGACTCAGATAATTAGCAAAGACTTGTATCGGCAAAGTAATATCCTTACACATCATGACAGTGCTCTTAAAAGAAATTTTGTTTGAGGCAGGTAAAGACATCTAGGTAGGTTCCTGTGCATCAAAGACTACTTGCCCAGATATAGAGACACAGAGACAGTAGGGTAAAGGCACCCTCTTAAAAGAGCGTGTTCCATGTGTCTAGGAAGTCAGCGGTCTCTATAATACAAGTTTAGCTCTCACAAAGGCTTTGTGTGAGGAAGTAATAAGAGATAAAACTGAATTAGTACTTATGATACTTGCTGAAATCCGGCACCTCCCGAAGAGAAGTAATTTCGAAAGAATCCAATTCAGACTCCTTATCTTGATTCAAGGCCCACTTTTAATTTCCACTCAGGTTTGAATCCTTTGGCACATCTAATTTTAATAATTAAAGGGCTCTTTGGACTACCCCATATCTAGTGTTCTTTTATAATTCATGAACTTGGAAAAGTTTTAATATTGTATGGTTATGAATGGGATTACTAAAACAGGCTAACAAGCCATCTGCTTCATGACATGTGTTTCCATAAATGCCATGAAACTTTATGTTACCATAAAATGTGGCAGAAAGGAGAACGTTCCTGTGAAAGAGAAGTTTTCTAAGAGGCATTTGCAAGTGACTACTCTTCACTTGATCTCCCACATTCCAGCAATAACAGTAAGGGCCTCTAACAGAAACAATAGAAAATAGGGCTGTCGTATTCCACAGGAAAAAGCATGATGCTTTGACCACAATTTCTGCATTCCTGTTCAACATTTTCAACAGCAGAAAACACCATTGCTACTGCCCAGGTACCTGTACTACTGAGGAGGTTCAGAGACTCTCAAGCCCTCTTGTTTAGAACAGGAAAAGACAGAGTGGAGCAAAGAGGAACAATGTGATTTCCTACTGTTGCTGAAAGAGTAGGTACTAAGTTACCACTTTAGTGTAAATATAACTTTGTATGTGACTCTTTCCTTTTCTCAAGCTACCCAGTCTCCCATTTGAAATGCCCCATGAGGTGCTCCAAAAAAACCTCCTTGTACAATATTGTTAATTAATAAACCCTCAATGCAGCCACCACCAATCTCATTCCATTGTACTAACCATGTCATTCAAACAGGTTGCAATTCTCAAGCTCCTGAGACGTAGTCCAGCCATGTCCCTGACATATGAGTTATAACAGCTACAGCCCAGTTAACAAAGTTCACATGTATGAATTCATCCCCATGTGTTTCCCTATTTGCACACACATACAAGACAGAAGTAACCAATAAACAGCAAACACCATTGGAAAACAGTTTTGCAATGGTTTAGGTTTTATGTTCTAATAATGTTCAAATCCCCGCTCCCAGAATTCAGTGTACTGTATCAGCAATAATGAGGAGAACTACTGGAACTCATTAAAGAAGTTTCTAATCAGTACGTTAATTGAGGCTATTTGCTTCCCATTACACAGAGAGAAATTAAGCAGGTTACAATGATTCCCAGGAAGCATCTGTGGAAGCAAGTTAATGATAAATTGAACAAGTTCACCTCTTGGGTGATTTTTCACACAGCTACATCTTTTAAAAGATGCTATCAAAGAGAACCATTCATCTTTTGTGAAACCAGAATGAAGCCCAAAATTGCTAATAGAATTTTTCTTATAACCTTTTAATTAGAGGTGATCAGACCTTAAAATAGCCACCTACTTCCACTGTATATTGTGAATTGGGAAAAAAAAACATAATCTTTGGAAAAAGATCTACCAAATCTATGTGAATATATACAGAATAGTAACATTCAGAATTTTGTCTTCTATTAAGAACCAGAATGATCCTTCTAAGGGGAAAATACGTTAGAAGGGCATTTGTGTTACCAAATCCTGCCATTTGGTGAAATGGGGAGTTTATTCAAAAGGGTGTAATGCAGGATAGAGGGGTAATAGGGAGCAGCTGAGAAAACTGAGTTTGCTGAGTCATGGTTCTGTGTGAAGTGCATGGGTCTGCATATATGAAAATAACACCATAAAATGAGGCTGCTCCTGTCATATTTACATCATATGACATACTACCAGGTCATCTCACCCTCTTGTTAAAACCCAATATAAATTCATTATAGACATAAAACTTTAAAAAGTTAATTTAGTGGAAAAAAAAAACTCTAGGTTTTTTTTCCACTAAATTAACTTTTTAAAGTTAATTTAGTGAAAAATCCAGTCTTATCAATCATCAAGTCCTATATGAGTTAGCCTTAGGTCTCACTACCAGCCTTATTTCTCACCAGTTTCATATTTTCTTTCCAGTTCCCTGCTGTGTCTTTGTTACTCTGGATTACAGTTCTTTGTAGGGGAGGGGAATGTGGCGCCTCCTCGAGGTCACATCCTCTCATCACTGCCTCAGCTCTCCACTCTTACACAATCCTCAGGAAATTATGCATGCTACTCCCCCTGCAAATTCTAGAATGCAAACTATATTTCCCTGTGATGTAGCCTATTGAATGCTGCCTTTTTTTTTTTTTATGAGCTTTCCATGTAACCTTGAATGGGTTTAATGGGCAGCTGTTTGACAGTAGAATTGGCAGGGCTGATAGTTCACACTGCGTGAAAATGAACATAAGGTGAACACATTTTCATACTGGGAAACTGGACAAAAGAGGGGGCCACCCACTGAAAGAAGAGAGAAGAGGAGGAAGATATCAAGGAGAAATGAGGTAATGACTTTAATTTGGGGCATGCATACATTTGTCTACAGGACTCATGTTTTTTAACTCAAAGAGCAGAAAGAGTGGGAATAAATGTACAAAATGAAGTGTAGAGATGGTTGTGATGGCACGTGCATTTATTACCAGCAAGTGAGCATTAGTGATGTGTGAGAATTGCCTGCAGTTAGAGTCCAGTTTGAGCTACAAAGCAAAACTCGTCTCCAAAATAGGGATGATATAGATATACAGATGGATAAGATACAGTCATTAGATATGTTGGTATGAGTATGAATAACTAGCTAGCTAGTTTGCTAGCTGATAGATGGATGGATAGATGATAGACAGATAATAAGATGATAAATAAAATAGATTATCAGGCAGTACGGATACACCTTTGGGAGATTTCATTTCAGAGATGATAATTAACTCACAGAAATGTTTGTTCTCTCCAATAGTCTTTGAAGCAGAAAGAAGATGAATTAAGATAGGATATAAGCAATAAAGGTGAAACTTAAAGTCTAGATACAGAAAAAGGCATGAAATTGAGAGACAAAAGACACAATAGCAACCCAGCCTAAAGATTGTGTCAAATGAGAAAAAAAATAAATGCTTTTTTAAATATTTTTATTTTCTATATTCTTTGTTTACATTCCAAAGGATTTCCCCTTTCCCAGATGCCCCCTCCCCATATGTCCCATAAGCCTTCTTCTCTCCACCCAGTCTCCAATCACCTCCCTCCTTTTTCTCTGTCCTTATATTCCCCTCCAACGCTAGATCAGTCCTTTCCAGGATCAGGACCCTATCCATACTTCTTCATGGGAGTCATTTGTTATGCGATTTGTACCTTCAGTAGTTAGAGCTTCTGGGCTAAATGCTTTTGAAAAGGAAGTTGACAGGGTAAATTGTATAGAATCTTTCAGCAAAGACAACTTTGTTAACAGTGCTGCAGTTGAAGTGTTAGGAGGAATCCCTGAGACTTTCAGGAAAGTTTCAGAAGCCTTTGCTGGGAACTTTGTCAACAGAGGGAGTGATGTCATACAGAGGAGACTTGAGATGACATGGAGAAAGAGAAGAGTGTGGGAGTGTGTAGGTATTTCTAGTAGTACCACTTTATGTTTATCCCTGACTTGTTTACAAATAATGAGACTCAAACTATGGGTTATTTCATCTGGCTTTGACAATTACTGGGGGTTCACCCCTAATCTACTCTTCTAAATCCTGGCCTGGCTACCTCCCCAGCAGTGTACCCCAATATTTTGTTTTCCCTGGCCATGTGATCATGTTCTATCTCCCTTCGTGGAGAGAGGCCTCTTCCTCTCATCTCATTCTTCCTCCTTCCCTTCTTGGTCTCTCCCCTCTCCTTTCTCCTCTCTTCTCCATCCCCAACCATGTAACTAACAACCCGCCTACCTCTAGCCCTTCTAGTAACTGTCTGTAGCCAATTGTATTTAATCAACAGCTTTAAATCAAAGAACAAGTTTGCACAACAAAAGCTTCTAAATATGAGAATTCATTCATACGCCTATATTCTTCCGTTCCAGTACAAAATTTAGCATTAAAATGCATAGTAATAGATGGAACCTCAACATGTATGTTCTGTGTATTTGTGTGAATATATATCCACATATGGATGTCTGTGTCTTGTGCAATGACAAGAGTAAGTTTAACTATTACAAATAGGAAGCATATTATAACCAGAGATAATGTTATTAGGAAAAGAAATAAGTAGTTCGGATCTTTCTGATGTATAAAAATAGATTAAAACAAATAGAACCATAGAGTTAGGAAAACATGGCAACACCGCTAAGTTTTAAATGCACAGTGGAACCAAACTGCTCCAAACTAAAGCTCCTCTGAATTTTCAAATATAAATGTGAGATAATGATATGAATATGTTTCCATTCCTAAACTCAATGAGGCAGCTTAACAAAACTGTAAACACTGATGAATCATGACGGTGACGGCAATGTTATGTCCAATGTAGCTAAAAACTAACACAGAGAGGGTATACCAGCAGTCTAGACATATATAGATGGGGATATTCCTAAAAATAAATTAAAATATAAAATATAAAAATAACTGTAGGTGATAATACATTACATACAATAACATGAATGATTGGGATTGGTCATATGGAAGTCATTGTGCCAAAGCTGAGCCAGGCAGGGAACTGAAGCCCTCATATCACAAAGCTGCCTTTATATCACATGCATTATTACTCATCAAGATCAAAGGACTTCAGTGCAAACTAACCATACAAAATATGTGGCAAAGTCTGTCATGAGTGAGTTACATTGATCATAATCAGGGTACAACTTAGAGTAGATAGACTAAAAGAACCAAAATCGATGGACAACAAAGAAATTTGGGCATGGCAGTCACAGTTTATTCAGGAAAAAAGAATGGCAGACATAGAAACTTAACCTGGAAATACTAGGAATAAGGAAAAATCCTTTCCAGCCATCTTCCCCCATCTAATGAAAAACACAATGGTCTAACTGTGAAAAATTAAGTGTGCTTGCAGACAGAGCTGGAACAAGGGGCTATGCAAAGAGGCTCTGCAACATACACATGACCCGTAAATGTTCAAGGAGGCTCTGCAACACTCACATGACCTTTACATGTTCAAAGAGGTTCTGCAACACACATGTGACCTGTATATATGCAAAGAGGTTCTATAACACTCACATGACCTGTACATGTGCAAGGAGGCTCTGCAACATACACATGACCTATACATTTGAAAGGAGGCTCTGCAATACACACATGACCTATACAAGTAAAAGGAGTCTCTGCAATGGAGGGGCATTCAGATTCACTACAAAATAATCTACCAAGATAGAATGACCAAGGTTTGATGTCTTAATTATGACACATGTGATTGCAAGCACACACACATACACGTATACACAAGAGAGACAACAACAGAGAGACAGAGACAGACAGAGAAACAGAGAGAGAGAGACTTGATGACAGAGGCAGAGAGATAATGAATATGTCAGGACTCACAGGCATGTGACCAAACATCATGTCTTCCTCAGACACATCTATAATGAATATTTTAAATAAAGATAGGAATAATCACAACAGTAAAACAGACAGGTAAAAGGAAGTGTTAAAAGAAAAATTAATATATAACAATCCACACAGACTAAGTGGCTTCAAGAGAGAGGTACTATAGCACACACACTCATATTTTTTACTCAGTATTTACTCAACACCATAATGAGTTTGGCAGGTGTTATGTGTGAGAAGGACTTCCCACTTTGGCAAAGCAATCATGCTCTGACCAGGTGTCCGATGTTTACTGTTGTTACTTTGACGTGTACCCTGACACAAAGCAATGTAATGGAAGAAAGTGTTTATTTGGCATACAATTCCAGGTGACTGTCCATCATTTCAAAGACATCAAGGTAGAAACTCAAGCAGCTGCTCACACACAGAATCAAGACATGGGGAACAGGAGGGAGCCCACAGCCTACTTGCTGGCCTTGCTTCTGTTGGGCACTGGTTTTGCTTATATACAATTTGCAGCCCAGAGAATTAAATGAGGATACTCACATGCAGGATGAGTCTTCTCATCAATTTCTATACCCAAAGCTAACAATCAAGACAATCTCTCACATATTTCTCAGATAGGACAGCCTGATCTGGACAAATCCTCCCTGGGGCTCCTTGGGTGATTCTATAGTGTGTACATTAATTATCGAAACTAATCGCCACATACCTGTGGCACATACCTTTTGTTGGGTGATTCTATATTGTGATGTTAATGATTAAGATTAACCACCATATGGCGTGTCCTGTACCTTTTCAAGCATTACATAGAAACTGTAGTTGAATTAAGGGGGAATTTCAGCACAGATACACACAGACACACAAGAGTCTGATGTGATGTCTGTATTTTCAAAACCTAATGTAAGATAGAACGGGAAGGAGCATCTTGTCAGATAAGGGACTGAATGAAGGTTTCTGCCTATGAGATAGTTGTTGAAGCCAGAAAACATTCTCTAGGCAACAGGGCCGCATTAAAATGAGCATTATCAACATGTTAACCAAGAGGTCAGAATGGGAAAGGGGTTGAGAGAGAATGTTCAAGATTTGGTGATACATTTCGTGCAAATGGCTTAAGCACAATGTGTGAAAGTTTCAAGAAGACCCAGATAAATCATATCTTTTAGTTCTGGGATGAGATCATAGAAAGTTTTTGAGTAGAGAAAAATGACTGTGTGCCAGGCCTGAGGACGATGACTATTGAAGATTCTTCTGGCATGAGGAAATGAGCCATTCCCTGGGCCTCAGGCCTCTTTGATCCCACAGTGACATTTCCCACTCCAGTGGATGATTCGTGGCAAAAGTCCCAGCCTATTCATGTACTTGATGGCCTTCTAAATTGTTCCTAATATTTCTGATGAGTGCTCTGCGAAGCTGTCCTGGCAGTGGCTTTCACATACTCACTTGTTGGTTAGCATTCCCCCTTACAGTAGTCCCATAAAAGGGCACCGGATTCAGGACTCACAGATTGCCTCTGCCAAGGATAAAGGAGATTCCCAGGGTTCTCCAAGCACACCTTTGCACGGCCCAGTGAGATGAAAGGAGTCAAATTCTGCAACCGTCCTTCAGCAGCCACCAAATGGCTTTGCTATGCCCCTTCCTGTAGAGGCCAATCTTGCATTATTGTTTAATTTTCACAAGATGTAGATGGCTTAGAGCATAGGATACAGGAGGCCCCAAGCCATCAAGGCCTTAGTGAAGATCTCAAGGGCTGAAGCATGTGACAAAGGGACCTTCCTGGGCAACTTCACATTTGACAATGTGTTTGTTATGCTTATTGTTTATTTACAGAGAAATAAGAGAAAAGCTATTCTTGCCACTGGAAAGCCACAAACACTGAGAAATTTGAATTCATCAGGAGAGGAATGCCTTGCTATAAACTTTGATGAATGCATAAAGTACTTCTTTGGGTGACCTGCTTGGACTTTCATGAGACACAATTGTCTAACCTCCTTCTTGAGTTTTGAGTTTTGATAAATTCTTGAGTCCTTCTTCATTCTGCATCTGGGAAAACTAAATGGAAGTCAGATGTTCGTTACTTTGGGACTGATTGGAAAGTGAGACGAGTTAGCCCTCAATTTCATTGCTGCTCCTTGCTTAACCAGCTCAATATCCCATGTGGTCAACAGACCTTGCTCTATGACTTTGTATACAGACCCCACTTTGGCCGTCTTGTGTTCCACAGAGGCTATCATCTATACAGGAAAGGTACTTGTATCGTGGTGCACATTTCATAAGAAGTCTCAAATATGATTAAATTCGGCATGGGGCATCATCCACACTGAGTGTCTTATTAAAAATTATGAAGAGAATTGCATTAATTCCAATATGGTATCTAAAATATAAAAATAATTGGCTTCTGTGTTCTTTTCCAAATTGAAAATGTGCTATATTTTAGAAATGTATAACAAGAGGGGTAGGAAGAGGGAGTGTACCCCACAGAGGCGTAGGAAGAGGGAGTGTACCCCACAGAGGGGTAGGAAGAGGGAGTGTACCCCACAGAGGCGTAGGAAGAGGGAGTGTACCCCACAGACTGAAGCCTTGCTGTGAATTAAAAATTGGCCTTCCACTGGAAAATGACTGCTCCAGGGTCATTGTTGGATTTTCACAGATAAGACTTATGTTTGTCAGTGAAAGAAAGAGCAAGTGTCATCCATCACATGAAGATTTGTTTTTTGTCTCAAAGAGCAAATTCTACAAATAGTTGTAGAAAGAGACAGAAAAAGAGCACGGGATGCAGAGCTTTCAAAATGGCTTGCATACTCTCCCATGGACTTTCTATATTTTAACAATAAGTATTTTATTTAGAATTCAAATATGTGGTACCCAGCACTCCAGAACACTGACTGTGCTGGCCTTAGAAAAGAACACAAAGGTTTTGGCTTATATCTGTGAATACACACTATAGGATGACCTGGGGCACTTGTGCTAGGGAAATGACAGTCTGTTCTGGGAACCTCACCAATTTCTTTATAGAACTAGAACAGCAGGACCCAGTCAGCATGGCAAAATCATGTAATACCAAAACTCAGCGGTGGAGGCAAGTAGTCAGAGGTTCAAGATCAGGGTGAGCTACATCAGAACCCTGTCATAAACAAACCAGCAAAGTATAACACAATTGAACAACCTTTTTGGCCAAGTGCCAGAGGCAGGCAGGCAGCTCACCATCCCCATCTGCTTTGATTGCTGCAAGTAAACACAACGGATTGGTCAGCTCTGAACAGTAATTGCTTGCTTGCTTGCTGATTGCTTGCTTGCTTACTTGATTGATTAATTGATTGATTGATTGATACTGGATTGATTGATTATTTTACTGTTCTAGAGACTGGGAAATCCAAACACAAGGCTTTCAGAGGGATGTCGCCTGCAGTCTAGATCACAGAGGGTAACTGCTAACTGTGATCTCACCTGGAGACCAAGGTAGTTTGAGAAGCTTCTTTATAAGAACATCATGAATAGAAGTCGTTGCTGTCATGATATTTCATTTTCCTGAACACCCCACTTCCTTACCATAGTATATTTATTATTAATTTAAAATCTATGAAAATGATGACTTCCAGATGTGGAAACATAAGCAGTCAGGGATCTTACCCTCAATGAAACACCCTCGCCCAAGGTGTTGTAAGTCTGGGAAAGAATTTTAATTTTAATTAATAAGAAGTTACAAACAACTAGCCAGTTTAAAAATGTAACATCTTCTATAGGCTAAAAGCAAATTGTACTAAGGAAAAAGAGTTCAGTTTTCCACAGCATTCACAAATGTAGAATTTACTCATAATTACTCTGTGCCGTGAATGTGTAACAATGGGTTACACAGCAGAGGTGTAAGGCAGAGAACAAGAGCAACTGACAACCAGACAGCAAAGAAGCAGACAGTAACCAACACCCACATGAGTCACAAAGTCCACAGGCAGAGCAAGGAGAACAGTTCAGGACAACTCTGGAAAACACCAAGGATCCTTTCTAAAGAGCGCTTCGTACAATCTAGAAAAAGGGCACTAATCTTACTGTAGGTAAATGCAAAGTTCACACTTCAGTATCAATTAAAATGATTTAATGATTAAAGGGATTTAAAATAAGACAGTGTTGCCTGGCAGTGGTGGCAGATGCCTTTAATCCCAGCACTTGGGAGGCAGAGACAGGCAGATTTCTGAGTTCGAGGCCCGCCTGGTCTACAGAGTGAGTTGCAGAACACACAGGGCTACACAGAGAAACCCTGTCTTGAAAAAAAACAACAACAAAAAAAATCAAACCGATCATCCACCATGATCAAGGAGGCTTCATCCAAGGGATGCAGGGATGGTTCAATATAAGGAAATCCATCAATGCTATCCACTACATAAACAAACTCAAAGAAAAAAAACTATATGATCATCTCATTAGATGCAGAAAAAGCATTTGACAAAATTCAGCATCCTTTCATGCTAAAAGTCTTGGAAAGAACAGGAATTCAAGGCCCATACCTAAACATCTTTAAAGCAATATACGGCAAACCGGTAGCCAACATCAAACTAAACGGAGAGAAACTTGAAGCAATCCCACTAAAATCAGGGACTAGACAATGCTGTCCTCTCTCTCCATATCTTTTCAATATAGTACTTGAAGTTCTAGCTAGAGCAATTAGACAACATAAGGAGGTCAAGGGAATACAAATCGGAAAGGAAGAAGTCAAATTATCACTATTTGCAGATGACATGATAGTCTACTTAAGTGACCCGAAAACCTCCACCAGAGAACTCCTACAACTGATAAACAACTTCAGCAAAGTGTCTGGTTATAAAATCAGCTCAAGTAAATCAGTTGCCTTCCTATACTCAAAGGATAAACAGGCTGAGAAAGAAGTTAGAAAAATGACACCCTTCACAATAGCCACAAACAATATAAAGTATCCTGGTGTGACTCTAACCAAGCAAGTGAAAGATCTATATGACAAGAACTTCAGGTCTATGAAGAAGGAAATCAAAGAAGACCTCAGAAAATGGAAAAATCTGCCATGCTCGTGGATCGGCAGGATTAATATAGTAAAAATGGCCATCTTGCAAAAAGCGATCTACATATTCAACCCAATTGCCATCAAAATCCCAACTCAGTTCTTCACAGAGTTAGAAAAAGCAATTCTCAAATTCATCTGGAATAACAAAAAAACCTGGGATAGCTAAAACTATTCTCAACAACAAAAGAAATTCTGGCGGAATCAGTATCCCTGACTTCAAGCAATACTACAGAGCAATAGAATTAAAAACTGCATGGTATTGGCACAGTGACAGACAAGTGGACCAATGGAATAGAATTGAAGACCCAGAAATGAATCCGCACACCTATGGTCACTTGATCTTCAACAAAGGAGCCGAAAACATCCAGTGGAAAAAAGATAGCCTTTTCAACAAATGGTGCTGGTTCAACTGGAGGTCAGCATGCAGAAGAATGGAAATTGATCCATTCTTATCTCCATGTACTAAACTCCACTCCAAATGGATCAAGGACCTCCATGTAAAACCAAACACACTGAAACCAATAGAAAAGAAACTGGGAAAGACCCTTGAGGACATGGGCACGGGGGGGGGGGGGGGGTTCCTGAACAGAACACCAATAGCTTATGCTCTAAGATCAAGAATTGACAAATGGGACCTCATAAAATTACAAAGTTTCTGTAAGGCAAAGGACACTGTTAAAAGGACAAAACAGGAACCATCAAATTGGGAAAGGATATTCACCAACCCCACATCTGATAGAGGGCTAATATCCAATATATACAAAGAACTCAAGAAGTTAGACCCCAGAGAACTAAAGAACCCTATTAAAAAATGGGGTACAGATCTAAACAAAGAATTTTCACCTGAAGAAATTCAGATGGCCGAGAGGCACCTTAAGAAGTACCTTAAGAAGTACTCAACATCATTAGTCATTAGGGAAATGCAAATCAAAACAACCCTGAGATTTCACCTTACACCAGTCAGAATGGCTAAGGTCAAAAACTCAGGAGACAGCAGGTGTTGGCAAGGATGTGGAGAAAGAGGAACACTCCTCCATTGCTTGTGGGGATGCTCCATTGTAAGATGGTACAACCACTTTGGAAATCAGTCTGGAGGTTCCTCAGAAAACTGGATATGAGACTTCCGGAGGACCCTGCTATACCTCTTGTGGGCATATACCCAAAGGATTCCCGGCAAGCAATAAAGACATATGCTCCATTATGTTCACAGCAGTCTTATTTATAATAGCCAGAAGCTGGAAAGAACCCAGATGTTCCTCAAAGGAGGAATGGATACAAAAAATGTGGTATATTGACACAATGGAATACTACTCAGCAATTAGAAACTGAATTCACAAAATTTTTAGGTAAATGGTTTGATCTGGAAAATATCATCCTAAGTGAGGTAACACAATCGCAAAAGAATACACATGGAATGCAATCTCTGATAAGTGGATATTAATTAGCCCAGAAGCCCTGAATACCCAAGGCACAAATCACATAACAAATGACTCCCATGAAGAAGTATGGAGAGGGTCCTGATCCTGGAAAGGATTGATCTAGCGTTGGAAGGGAATATAAGGACAGAGAAAAAGGAGGGAGGTGATTGGAGACTGGGTGGAGAGAAGAAGGTTTATGGGACATATGGGGAGGGGGGATCTGGGAAAGGGGAAATCATTTGGAATATAAACAAAGAATATAGAAAATAAAAATATTAAAATGAAAAAATAAGACAGTGTTAACATCAGTAGAAGGAAAATCTATAATGATGTGACAGATGACATAAGTCCCTGGCATCTCTGTTTTATATATATCCAGTTTATGGAAACACGAGTAATTCTACAGTAAACAGTTATGACTATGATGTAATTGTATGACTTATGCACATAAGTGAACAGTCCTATCTGTGACAAGAGAATAGAATGAACAGCTGGAACTACTAAGGCTATGCCTGGTAACTGGCTGGACGCACATTGTGGATGCACAGCTGTCCCACCTGTGCTGTCTCAGCCTCACTGCTCTCCCCCTTCCCCTTTCTCTCCCATCTCTTCCTCTCTGGGGATATTTGTCATCTGTTTACACATGGAAGTAGGAGTCAGAACTGGACTCCAACTCACAGAAGTCATTTGAAATGGATTTCCAGAGATGAACAGGAGGCAACCAGTCAGTCAGGAGAGGACATGGGAGGCAAGGCTAGGATCTCAGTTCTCTCTTGGCATCTGTGCATGTGTGTGCACAGCTGTTTTATTGATTGCCTATAGAAAATTGGTTGGGCTGCAGACAACAAGGCAGACCTAGGCTGGTTTATCCTGTGATTGTGACATCACAGATGAGTAAGTGAATATCAGCATAATGACAGTACATACAAAAAATAGAACACATGTACATAGATATGCATGCACATCTATTCACCTATATACTTATGCACAGACCTACACTCCAATACAAACATATGTATACAGGCACCCAGATAACTATATACACCTAAGCACATGTATGCTCACATACACACACATACACACATATGCCCATGTCTATGTCTAGTCACACAAACATACACTCATATATGTGTATATATATATATATATATATATATATCCATACACATAAATTTACACACATATATATTATACTTATATACAACCTATGCATATATACACACACCTGTTCACATCTATCCACATATAGACATGTATTCACATATAATCCTATATGTCCATATTCACATGCACGTATATACACATACACATGTACATAAATACACACATATCCATACAAACATATTTGAAGCATACAAACATATCTGAAGCTAAGACATAGCATTTTTAAAACAGTTATATTCCAGGTCACTTGCTAGTTATAAAAACAGAAGCCATCATGTACATTGTACTTGAGATGTTTCAATATGTGATCTCTGTCTGCCTTGCCTATGGTTCAGGATCTCCTCCATGGTGGTTGGTACCAGCTTTTTCTTGGAAGATTCCTCCTTGCATCATTTTGTGCCTGGATTTTAGAATATTCACTTGCTCATGCTAGTGTGTGTGTGTGTGTGTGTGTGTGTGTGTGTGTGTGTGTGCGTTACTGGTGATTAAAGCTAGAGCCTTGCATTTGTTGGGAAAAGGCTCCATCCCTGAGCTCCATTCCTAGTCCACATTCTGTCCTGACAATTCCCCTATTCTCTCCTCCTTTTCTCCCTTCCTTCTCTTTTCTCCTCTTTTACCTCTTTCTGCCCTTCCATCTTTTCTGTTCTCCCCTTCTCTCTAGCCCCTCAATTTTTGGCCTCATTTTTTTCTGTCTCTTTTGCATTCTTGGCACTGGGAAAAAAATGAAATGTTTATTTACTGAAACACACAACATCCTTAAAGCTCTCAATCTGAAGCTATGTTGTTCCAAGACGATATTACTGAACTTTAGGGAAAAAAACAGAAGGAGAAGTAGAAAATACAGACAAGATCAGTTTAGTGCTGGGATTTGTATAATTAGACCACAATTCTACCATTTTCCTCCTCCTTCAATTTTTATTATTTAAAATGCCATAGAGGCATGTGTAATTTGAAGCCATCCATGCTCTCTTTCCTCCTGTGTAATCCCTTCAGTTCTCCTCCATTTTTCCTACCAACTTCATGTGTGTGTGTGTAGGACCATTTGCTGGTTTCTCAGTGGCCCCTTGGGAGCCACATCCTTCAAAAGAAAAGTCCTTATTCAACCATTTATGTTTCTTCTCCTACAACACAGATGGCCATGGAAATTCCAGAGGTCCCTCCCCATTGTCTCTTACTTGAGAGAGACATAAATACATATTAGAACAACAATCAGGTCTTGAAGGTTCTTGTGGAAAATAATTTTCTAATTTGTTTCATGAGAAAGTATGGTTTTTATGTCAAAGGATCAAGCTGATTATGAAGAGTGACCTCTTGCAAGTGGGCATTAAATAATATTCATTGAACAGCCAGAACCATATGCAATTTGTAAAGTAATTAACCATAGAACCTTTAAAACTTCAAGCTCAAATGAATAAACTTACAGTTAAATTAGTAGGAGAAAATTAGTTTTTTTCTTTTCCTTTTTTTTTTCTCTCTTTACAGAAAGGGCACAATTTTAAATTGCTTTCTTTTGTTTAGGTGGAAGCTATCATGGAGATTCTTGGGTACAAGCTTCCATAGGCAGTTTTGATTTTCTGTTCATGGGTTAAAGAAACTTAGGAACTATTAATGAGAATCTAGTAATGTTAAAATTGTAAAATATCCCCACAGTAAATACAGCAATGGACTTTCTTAGACAGCATTCTTGCTATGTGTTATGACTTTTTCCCAATGAGGAAGGAAGATTCAGGTCCTCTGTCAGGATCCTATGAGGTATAAGTGAGGTATAAATCCCCCATGTTTCACATTTTCTACCTTCTCAGAAAACAAAGAGGTGGAATATTTTCTCATTATACAATAGCTCTATCAGAGAACATACAACATCCTCAACAGCACAAACATGGGAAGCAGTTGAGAAGGAAATTCCATGGAGATGCACAAACTCAAGAGCTATTGCTTAAGAGATTTGACTTTTGATTGGTTGGTTTTCCAAGTAAATAATAACCAAACTACTTCCATGTGGCAAAAATCAGATCTGCTGTCAGAGTTGACTTTAAAATGTCATATGGCATTCTTCTTCTCTGGACCCCTCTAAGAGATACATGTTTAATGATATTGAAGTAATGTAGATAGATATTTTCTGTACTCCCATATAAATCACTGTCTCCATCTATATCTCTGATTCAGCATAGTAACTCAAGAAATTGCCCACAGTTTGTGTGGAAAATCTTCATGTATTCTTTAAGAGCACCTCATGGGCTCAAGAAGAAATATGGATTCTTTAGGAATTGAAGTTAGAAAATCTTCAGAACGAGTTGATGTTTTAATTGTAACACACAAGGCCACTATAATCAGGGATAATGTACATGCTATGAACCAAAACACCACTAGGAATTTAAGGGAGAATTGTGTAATTAATTTCTGTGCATCAAAGGTAAGGCATTGAGTGTCTCTGTCAGTTCTCTAAATATACATGCTCTACGGAAGTTTCGTTTTGTTTGTTTGTTTGTTTAGACTACACTAGAATTTCTCACTGTAAGGAAAGCAAATTGTAAATGTAAGAGAATCAGAAGGGCCTGTTGTCCACTTGTCTGTCACTACTGTGCCAATACCATGCAGTTTTTAACACTATTGCTCTGTAGTATTGCTTGAAGTCAGGGATACTGATTCCCCCAGAATTTCTTTTGTTGTTGAGAATAGTTTTAGCTATCCTGGGTTTTTTGTTATTCCAGATGAATTTGAGAATTGCTTTTTCTAACTCTGTGAAGAACTGAGTTGGGATTTTGATGGGGATTGCATTGAATCTGTAGATTGCTTTTTGCAAGATGGCCATTTTAACTATATTAATCCTGCCAATCCACGAGCATGGCAGATTTTTCCATTTTCTGAGATCTTCGATTTCCTTCTTCAGAGACGTGAAGTTCTTGTCATATAGATCTTTCACTTGTTTGGTTAGAGACACACCAAGATACTTTATATTGTTTGTGGCTATTGTGAAGGGTGTCATTTCCCTAACTTCTTTCTCAGCCTGCCTATCCTTTGAGTATAGGAAGGCAACTGATTTGCTTGAGTTGATTTTATAACCAGCCACTTTGCTGAAGTTGTTTATCTGCTGTAGGAGTTCTCTTGTGGAGATTTTCGGGTCACTTAAGTAGACTATCATGTCATCTGCAAATAGTGATAATTTGACTTCTTTCCGATTTGTATTCCCTTGACCTCCTTATGTTGTCTAATTGCTCTAGCTAGAACTTCAAGTACTATATTGAAAAGATATGGAGAGAGAGGACAGTGTTGTCTAGTCCCTGATTTTAGTGGGATTGCTTCAAGTTTATCTCTGTTTAGTTTGATGTTGGCTACTGATTTACTCTATATTGCTTTAACGATGTTTAGGTATGGGCCTTGAATTAGATCCAGAAATGAATCCACACACCTATGGTCACTTGATCTTCGACAAAGGAGCCAAAAATATCCAGTGGAAGAAAGATAGCATTTTCAACATATGGTGCTGGCTCAACTGGAGGTCAGCATGCAGAAGAATGTGAATTGATCCATTCTTATCTCCATGTACTAAACTTCACTCCAAGTGGATCAAGGACCTCCATGCTGAAACTAATAGAAAAGAAACTGGGGAAGACCCTTGAGGACATGGGCACAGGGGAAAAGTTTCTGAACAGATCACCAATAGCTTATGCTCTAAGATCAAGAATTGAAAAATGGGACCTCATAAAATTACAAAGTTTCTGTAAGGCAAAGGACACTGTTAATAGGACAAAACGGCAACCAACAAATTGGGAAAGGATATTCACCAACCTTACATCTGATAGAGGGCTAATATCCAATATATACAAAGAACTCAAGAAGTTAGACCCCAGGGAACTAAATAACCCTATTAAAAAAATAGTGTACAGATCTAAACAAAGAATTTTCACCTGAAGAAATTCAGATGGCCGAGAGGCACCTTAAGAAGTGCTCAACATCATTAGTCATTAGGGAAATGCAAATCAAAACAACCCTGAGATTTCACCTTACACCAGTCAGAATGGCTAAGGTCAAAAACTCAGGAGACAGCAGGTGTTGGCAAGGATGTGGAGAAAGAGGAACACTCCTCCACTGCTGGTGGGGCTGTAAGATGGTACAACCACTTTGGAAATTAGTCTGGTGGTTCCTCAGAAAACTGGACATGACACTTCTGGAGGACCCTCCTATACCTCTCGTGGGCATATACCCAAAGGATTCCCAGCATGCAATAAAGACACATGCTCCATTATGTTCATGGCAGCCTTATTTATAATAGCCAGAAGCTGGAAAGAACCCAGATGTCCCTCAAAAGAGGAAAAGATACAGAAAATGTGGTATATTTACACAATGGAATACTACTCAGCAATTAGAAACAATGAATTCACAAAATTTTTAGGTAAATGGTTTGATCTGGAAAATATCATCCTAAGTGAGGTAACCCAATCACAAAAGAATACACATGGAATGCAATCTCTCATAAGTGGATATTAATTAGCCCAGAAGCTCTGAATATCAAAGGCACAAATCGCATAACAAATGACTCCCATGAAGAAGTATGGAGAGGGTCCTGATCCTGAAAAGGATTGATCTAGCATTGGAGGGGAATATAAGGACAGAGAAAATGAGGGAGGTGATTGGAGAATGGAGGGAAAGAAGGTTTATGGGACATATGGGGAGGGAGGATCCGGGAAAGGGGAAATCATTTGGAATGTAAACAAAGAATATAGAAAATAAAAATATTAAAAAAGAAGGGCCTGTTGTTAACATAGGGCACATGAAATAAATGGGATTTCACAAACTAAGGCATCAATGAAACGTCAGATTTCCTGTATTAGAGTATAAGACGAAAAAGCAAAAACACATTGCCTCTGCTACTGTACTGTGATCACAGGGACTAAATCTGCAAGTGTGCCTTACAAAAATGATCACAACACACTTATGTTCTTCCCTTAATGACTCAGAGTCCTGCAGGGGCAAAGGACTACCATGGGGGCTCATTTGACTTCTGTTCCACAATCGAGTGGCCAGGCTGTTCTTGGTTAGAAAAACAAAAGCATGGGCTATAACAAATGTCACCAACAAACTACAAAGAAAGGCACTGCCTTGGCTCAATAGCTACATCCAGATGTGTCTTTCTAGAAAAGCCCATTCTAGACTTTGCATCCCAGGAGAGGTTCTCCTCTGAGTTCCTGAGATGTATTGTGGATGCTTGTGTGGGCTATTAGGAATCTAGAGAGTGTCTCTATATATCAATCACAGACCAAGGTGACATCGGCATATCATGTGACCACAAAGGCTATAGCTCCTAGAAGGTACACTTGGAAAGTTAATTACACCCCTCAAACAATTTGGCATTCCATTTGCAACCATGAATCACCTTCTGTAGGATCCAGTCTTCTGAGATTCATTTTTAGAGCAAACTAATCTTAAGAGTGTCAGACTGTGATTAGCAATGCTGACACATTTTTCAGCTTGGTCCTCAACGCTGTGCCTACCCTGTTGCTATAGAGAGCTTGGTGGAAATCTTGACGATTATAATCTTGACATTAGAAGAACTGGCATAAATATAACTACTGATTTCCTCACTAAGAAAGACTCAACTAAGATTTCACATCAAGGGAATGCTAACATTTTTTAAGCAGTTTGTGTGATTAAATATATTATAATAGAAGACTTGAGATAGCCGTGTGTGGAATGGACACTGTCTTTTCATGTTGGTAAGCAAATCACTGTTGTGGTTTGAAGTAACATTGAAAAGGTCGAAATGCAAAGAGAGTCCCTTCTTCTATTCAGCTTAAATATCAAATATTCTGAATATTATTGAGACAGCCTTAATCATAAAAATAACATTTACTAAACACAAAAATTTCAACCAAAATTTTTCTGCATAAAACAGAGTATGAAGAAGAATCCAAGAGATGTTAGAAGTCAGGAAGGAGGTGAGGAGGCAAAGTTAACAGCCATTAGAAATCCCTCTAATCCCTGAGGGACTGTAGGTGTTTGTGATCTCACAGGATGGTGGGTCTTGACATGCAGTAGAGAAATTTAAGTTTTACTCCATTAGGAAGAGCACCAAGTCATCAGGGAAGAACTTTCTTGGCTTACCTTTAAGCCTTGTGTGTCAAATCCAGGAGTGAATATTTGTGTTTGAGAAAGAAGAAAGATTTTTCAATTGGCTAAGAAGGCAAGCTTGAAGGATTTCTCCTAAGTCTCCCTTGGCTATCACAGTTTGTGATATGGGAGTTTATTTCAAATCTTTGACCAGGGTCATGGGTTTAATGAACATAGGAATGATAACATTATCGTTTTATCTTCTCTTTCCAAATGAATGCTCTTAGGAAGATATGAGTATGTCAACACTGTCTATGGTTCAAGTAATGTTGACTTAGCCCTATTGATCCATCTTTGTGCACATAGTCGGACATTGCTGTCTTGGTTGAATATTCAGATTTGGAATCTGGATTAACCACTCAAATTACTTGTTGGACTTTAACATTTACCATATGTAATACAGCAATCATGACAGGTAACCATTGAATGAACATAGTACCCAGTATCATTTTGGAGATAACCATAGATTTATATAGCACTGCCTGAATTACAGGCAGAAAAGGCATTGTCACTTTGCTGACATTGCCTCCCTGAAAAGACTGCAGACATAAAACTGAGTAAATCATAGCACTAATAAAGTTAACCTGGAAGAGTACAAAATGGCACATGTAGCAGAGGAAAAGCAAACAGAAACAGTCCCTGCTGCTATAATTGCTACAATTTGAATGGCAATTTAAATAAAATAATTCAAATTGCTGCAATTAACACGCACATAGAATTCAATGGATGGGTGTTGTGTGGGACTTCACTCAAAATACACCATGGATAGAGCCCTCCTCCAAAGAATTAGCCTTCAGAAATCATTTACATCAAGAGGAGTCCTGGCTCCATACCATAAGAAGATGGTTGCACTGAACACTAGGGACCCTGCACAGTAATGCCCAACAGTAATGCCAAGCAAGTAACGCTCTGCAAGTAATGCCCTTCACAGTAATGCCCAGCACAGTAATACCCTGGACAATGAGGCCCTGCACAGTAAGGCCCTGCACAACAAGGCCCTGCACAGTAAAGGTCAGCATAATAATGCCCTGCAGAGAAATGTGCACACTTCTTGTTTATTTTATCTGAATGAAAGTAGAAGTGTTCTGTCCTATACTCCTTCGCTGATGGTGGGATTTTGCTTTTCCACATGGGTGCTTCTCTGAGCTCAGAAGGAAGCCATCAGGTAAGAGTGCAGACTGGCTTTGCAGGGAGGGAGTCGGACTCAGGAAGGCAGAAATCCCGCTTCTGCCTGAACGCGGGGAGGACGCAGGAGAGCAGCTTCTCTGCAGCTTAGGTTCAGATAAAGAGTTCCCTTCTTCAGTGCATTAAAGCCCAGTAGCCAGAAATTGTTATTTGTGATGTGAGGAAATATGTTCAGTGTTTCTCCAGTCAACTGAGACCAGGTTTGAGACGTATTATCCAGTGCACGCTGGTCACTCTCCTTGGATCAGGTCAGCCTTATTTAAGCCCTGAACTGACACCACTGGTGCTGCTGATTTGTGGCCAGAAATGAAAAAACAGAACCATTGCAAAAGCCTAATATAAATGATCGATGATCTTACACACCTTGTTCTAGGATCAAGGTTTGTTGGGAGAAGGACATTATTTCAACAAAAGCCTGATGTAAAAGCTTCAAAGTGCCTGTAGTGTACGGACTATCCAAGTATAACCCTGAACAGTCATCTTGACCCTAACAATGTCACTGCAAGATCACAAACTTTCCCCCACTATTTTCAAACCTCTACATAGATGCTTTGCAGGGCAAAGCCACCGGAAGGACCGGGTTATTGGTGCCACATGGCACTTGCTTTTTATAAAGCACTTCACCCAAAATAAATTGCTAGTATCCTGTATGAGTAATGTGCATTAAGGCACTGTTTGTTCAAAGTCATATTTCAAATAAGATTCAAGAGCTGGGAGAAGGTTCACAAGCATGAAGATCTTAGTTAGCACTATGTAAACCCCCAGAACGGGAAGGTAGAGACAGGCAAGTCAGGGGTCACACCAGCCAGCCAAAATAACAAAATGGCAACACCCAGGTTTCATGAGAAACCCCAGCTCAAAGCATAAAGTATTTCCCTGGCAGGGTCTAGCAGCTGGGAATGGGAGCCCAAAGAATAAAGTGGGTAGATACTCAGCATTGATTTCTTATCTCCATACATGAGTGCAGAGGTGAGTTTTCCAGAACACACATAGAGATGCCACACACACACACACACACACACACACACACACACACACACACGGAGTAAGTGTCTCGATAAACTTAAAGGCTAGTTACTATTTTTAGTATCAGGAGCATAAACCAATAGCCAATACTGAGAGACATTGATAAGGTACAGTTGCTCCAACTGCCGCAATGTCTGCGAGTCAGCAGAAAGCTCTACTGTTTATGCAAACTATGCATGTAAGTGTTAATATTTCCAAAAAAAAAAAAAAGAGAGAGAGAGACAGCAACAGACATAAACATCTGTGCAAATAACCATTTCCTGTCAGGAGAGTGGGAAGCAGTCTGGTAGGGAAAGCTCTGTGTAGTGCCCAGGATTCTCAGGCAGTGTGACATGGTGACATGTGAGAGGGGCAGAGTGCCAGCGCAGCCTAGAGAATGTAACTGCTTATTAAAAACTTAAATTCAAGGAATCTGGGGGAGGCAAAAAGAAAGTGGCAAAATCAAAGACCAGATCAGGACACAAAAGTGAGACACAAACCAAGATTCTTCCATAGAAAATATTTCTATGCAAATCAGCAGACATCCAAACCATTTGTTTTGAAATAAGGCCTCCTTAAAGGGCTGCCAAGATATGATTCTGCAAAGACTCTCTGCATAGGAGTGGGCGGAGACTGAGTGCCGCCTGCTCAGGAACAGTGTCAGGAATTTATTCCCACAGTGACATTTTCTAAGTCACAATAAAACATCCGAGGATAGATTTTTTTGTTTTAGTTTTTTATTATATTTTTAGGGGGTTGTTTTTGTTTTGGGGGTTCATTTTGTTTTGTTTATTTGTTTTGTCTTTCCCATGAACCTTACAGTTAAGATAACAAAGAGTATAGGAGACCCTGAGTCTAGTTACAAGCAGGAGCAGGATTGCATTAGCAAACCTGCACTTTTTGGCTGAGTTGCTGTCCAGGGAAAGGACATGAACTAGACTCTCACCTCCCCTCTGCCTTATTCTTCCCTTTCTGAAGCCAGTGAGGGGGAACCATTCAGTCAGGAGTTCAGTATGACCTGAAATGTATGTTCTATTGTCTTTACCTCTCTCTCAGTGCCGAGAACACGAGCACGACTTACCAAGCCCGCTTTATAAGGGTGTAGGGATTGACCCTAAGGCCTTGTATGTGCTAGACAAGGACTCTAGTTACCAAGGTTTAGCCCTAGTTCTCTGCCTGTTTATCACCATCATGCCTGCCCTGTATGTAGAAATCATTTTAAATTAAGTTTTGAGGCACCAGAGATGGGATTGTTACTTTAATGTGAACTTGCAAGGTTTTTTACAACAGTGACAATAAAATGTGTTTTTGTCCTTAGAATTTCTCTCTTTATAATAAATGTAGTCCCAAATACTGTCTAAATTCAATCTGTTCTGTTTTTTCTTTCATTTTGTTTTCCTTTTGCTTTTCTTTTATTGGATATTTTCTTTATTTACATTTCAAATGTTTTTGTTTGTTTTTTGTTTTTTTTAAATATTTTTATTTTCTATATTCTTTGTTTACATGCCAAATGTTTCCCCTTTCCCAGATCCCCCCTCCCCATATGTCCCATAAACCTTCTTCTCTCCATCCATTCTCCAATCACCTCCCTCCTTTTATTCTCTGTCCTTATATTCCCCTCCAATGCTAGATCAATCCTTTCCAGGATCAGGACCTTCTTCATACTTCTTCATGGGAGTCATTTATGCGATTTGTGCCTTGGGTATTCAGGGCTTCTGGGCTAATTAATATCCACTTATCAGAGATTGCATTCCATGTGTATTCTTTTGTGACTGGGTTACCTCACTTAGGATGATATTTTCCAGATCAAACCATTTGTCTATAAATTTTATGAATTCATTATTTCTAATTGCTGAGTAGTATTCCATTGTGTAAATATACCACATTTTCTGTATCTATTCCTCCTTTGAGGGGCATCTGGATTCTTTCCAGCTTCTGGCTATTATAAATAAGGCTGCTATGAACATAATGGAGCATGTGTCTTTATTGCATGCTGGGAATCCTTTGGGTATATGCCCAGGAGAGGTATAGCAGGGTCCTCCAGAAGTGTCATGTCCAGTTTTCTGAGGAACCGCCAGACTGATTTCCAAAGTGGTTGTACCATCTTACAGCCCCACCAGCAGTGGAGGAGTGTTCCTCTTTGTCCACATCCTCTCCAACACCTGCTGTCTCCTGAGTTTTTGACCTTAGCCATTCTGACTGGTGTAAGGTGAAATCTCAGGGTTGTTTTGATTTGCATTTCCCTAATGACTAATGATGTTGAGTACTTCTTAAGGTGCCTCTCGGCCATCTGAATTCCTTTAGGTGAAAATTCTTTGTTTAGATCTGTACCCCATTTTTAATAAGGTTATTTGGTTCCCTGGGGTCTAACTTCTTGAGTTCTTTGTATATATTGGATAAGATTTTACTCCCATTCAAATATAATATTTAGAGGGATGAATTACCTTAGTCTTGCCATTCTAACATGATTCTTTATATTTTAGGCAAAAAGTAAAAGCTCTTTTTAGCATAAATAATCATAAATATAATGGAAAGAAAGTCTTCAGCTGGGAGTTAGAATCCAGCAAAACCTTCACTGACTTGATTTTAATGGACTGACAAATCCAGCTACAATTGTTATTCGTAGCTTTTGATAGCTGTAATTACAGCATGGCACCTTACATAAGTGGTACACACAGTTACCATGTTGTGTGATTATGAAATATTTATTCTAAATGAATAGCTAATTCCTTAATAATCCTATCTGAGATATTGATTGCCAGGTAGTAGAATGGATAAAAAAAAAAGTTAAAAAACTGAATGATGAAGGGAAAAAATCGACCATTGCAACTCCACTGAGAAGGGGAATAGCCTTGTCAATACCAAAGACAAGGAGCGGTGGATTCTAAGGACATTATCTGAGCCCACTCTGATGCAAAGGTAATACTTTTCAAATGAAGCTTCATTAGTCAATAGGAAGTCAAGATTGCTCCTTATAGAACACAATGGGTCTAAATGGATGGAGACTCTCTGTTAGTAGCCAAGAAAGGAGGTAGAGGTCAGACAATTACAAAATACAGGATGCATGCATTCTAAACTGTGAAAGTCACAGAAAAAAGCCTCCTTACGCATAAATATGTGAATGGCATAATGGCTGTGCTGCATCTTCTGACAAGCAAACACTTTACTCCCTGTAGCATAAAAGTGAAGACGTTTAGTTCTGATTAGAAACCAGCAGAAACAAGGACCAATGTGTCTACAGAAAGTCCTCTTCCAGCTCTTCCTCCTCCTTTTCATCCATATTTTGTTCCTCCTTCTCATCCTGTTTCTCTTCGTTTCTCTGCCTGTCTCTGTCTCACTGTATCTCTCTCTTCCCCCTCCATTGTGTATGTGCATGCGTGTGTGCATGCATGTGTGTGTACGTGCGTGTGTGTGTGTGTGTGTGTGTGTGTGTGTGTGTGTGTGTGAACTAATCTAAAGTCCTGGACATGCTCCACAAACCCTCTAACACTGGCCCATGTGCTTAACCTTATGATCTTTTTTTCCCCATGTGTTGTTTTCTCACTGAGACTAAAATGCTCACAAAGATATCTGACCTGTTGGAAATATGATTAGAATTATTTTGGAATAAAACTGTGAAGCTTCAATAGCCTTCAATGTGTTTCCAAGTTTAGAAATCCCACATAGCACTCTATTTGTTAACATTTCCAAAGATTCTAATACAAGTAATAATCACCAGTGTTCACCTGGACTTCTTCATTAACCAAGCCATTAACTTGGTAGGTAGAGTATCATCTATGGTCTGTACATTCATTGTAGACATTAACTTTTCAATTAAAATCTAGTTGTGTTATACCCTCCCCCCCCAAAAAAGGAAACAAACTCATCTTGGTATAGACGCTCATCTCTTGGTTATCTCTTTGCACACTGTGTGGCCCTTACTTCCTTGAGTGCCCCTGCTATCTCTCACTACTAACTAAGCCTTTGTATGACTCCATCCACTCTGGAGGAGTCCTTCTACTGCCTCCTCCCTCCGCTGACTTACTGACTTCTTATTCTCCCTTCAAGGATCACTTCAAGCCTCGCTTTCTCTTCTTGTTAAATTCTATGACAGAAAGGTGTCACTCTCTCCCAAACCATCCATCTCAGAGTGTATTTTAAAGCTTTCTTGGAAGATACCAGTGATTTTCTGGTGAAATGACAGGCAATACTGAGAGGTAAATTGAGTGAAGATGGATGGCTCAAAGATTGCTCCCCAAGATGCCTGGTATACCTACTATGTACTACCTAAAGCAGTCTGTGTGTGGCTTCTGGGAACTCCTGCCCATCTTGTGCCTTCACAAGAAGACACTTCACATCTTCTACTGTCCCATGGATGCCCTGTGAGCCTTTTTGGATCAGAAATTTGGACTATCATTTAAGTCATCACAGAGTTCCAGAACATTAAATGCTCAATAAATACATTATTTTATTTAACATTCTTCAGAATAGCTATTGCTATGTTCTTCTTCACCCTCCCAGTCCCTTCTGAATGCCCACTGTATACAATAACATGAGCTAATGTATTCACTCCAGCATATTTAGCATCTATTTGTTTATCTTTGCATAAGCCAAAATGAAAGATGGACTGTTTGCTAGCTGCTTAACTTCTGTGAGTACTGCATAATTATAAGTGAATTGGTAAGTAATGAAAACATTAAGTGTTGTGTAAAGATTATGACTCCAGTGCCTAGTAGGGCAATTAAATTTATGTTTGTTACTGTCGCACACTGAATGAGGATATGGTTTCCCCTGTGATTATGTAAATAGCTGATTGATAACAGCAGAGTAGTGGTTATGAAGACCAATTCTACTCATTATAAAATGTGTGACTAAGCAATTCATTTCACAATTGAGGTGATGATATCAAGCACTGCATCATACTCCAGATGAGATCAATGTCGAACCCTAATAAGTGGAACAAACTGAAGACAATTTCACATGCTGTATTGTGAAATGTGAAAAGAATAGCAAGTGAACACATGGACCATCAATAAGTATCTGCAAATTGTGACTTGATCAGCAAGGCTTTTGCCAGTGATCAACACGCATGTAATGACACATGCTCAGATTTTCAGAAAGTGAAAATACACAAAGCCTGACCTGCTGCATAAAGCACGGATTCAATGGGCATCAATAACCAGTTTGGTTTTTCTCTTTTCTTAATTTCTTCTTGTAATGAGTAATATGTTTTATTAATACGATCTTCAGAAATTTTTATGAGATATTTTTCCAAGTGAAATTCTACTGGAATTGTATGTTGTCATTAGATTGAAGAATGACAAATGACTCTCAATTGGATGTCTAACAATGAGGCATTTGAGTCTGGGTTACCTCACTTAGTATGATGTTCTCCAGCTTCATCCATTTGCCTAAGAATTTCATGAATTCATTGTTTCTAATGGCTGAATAGTACTCCATTGTGTATAATACCACATTTTTTGCATCCACTCTTCTGTTGAGGACTGATGGGACTTTCGGGGAGTGGGGGTCCAGAAAAGGGGAAATCATTTGAAATGTAAATAAATATATCAATAAATTTAAAAAGAAGAATGAGGCATTTGCATGGTGATAAATAAGAGAAACTTGGGACTGTATCCAGATACTTTCAGAATTCATCCAGGTGTTTATCTACTAGGGTAATGAGCAAGTACAACCCCTGGTTTATTCTTGAAAATGTGCCACATTTTATAAAAGCTATAACATCAGTTTTGCCAAGATATATAAAGACTATATTGGAATGTATTCTGGGAGTAGAGAAATCATTGCCTTACAGGTGTGTGTACCTAATACTGAGTGCACAAGAACCAATGGTTAGGTCCAAACATAATGATTGAACTAACAAAACTTTTTAAAAATGACAATTAAAAACCCAAAATGAACAGATAGAAATGTGAGAAAGACATTCACACAGACTAATGGAGTGGCCAGGGGTGGGAAGAAGTAAAGTCTGACAAATGAGAATAGGCAGTATGCATTTTATACATTTGCTCTGAAAGAACAATCACAATTAATTAAAAAGTCCCATGTAAAAATATTGTTATATAATTGTATTGTGTTCGTTCAAATATTACCAATCTGGTCAGGATTGAGAAACAACATGAATTGGTGAAACTTTTTAATGATCTTAGTAAGACAAAAGAAGCCTTGGGTCTTGAAGAACAAGTTGACTCTACTTGTGAGGATGATGAAGTATATTAATAGTGTTTTCCTCATATGACCGATGGACTGTTTACTGTGTATTTGAAGATGCAGTACCTCCATCTTGCTGCTTGTAGCTTCATTAAGAAGAATCAGTGTTGTAAAAACATGTCTTCTTATATGACATGAACTTTGCACCCATCAGCTCACTGCATCTGTGCAGTATATTTCTATATATTTCTATAAGACCTATACAAGACTAGACCCATCATCATTTCCCCATGTGTGGGAAAGAATCATGAGACCTATGAAGGAACTATCAGAAATTAATGGATATTGAAAAGGGGGAGTCATTTTCTTCACTGATATGTTCCCCCATACACCAGTAAGTGACTCTCCACCAATGCTCATGTGAACAACCACAATAATACAAAGTGTGCCCAAAGAATTTTAAAGGGACATCAAAGGAGGAAGGATCTTGTTGGAAAGAAGGTAGATTCCATCAGATTCAAAAGGACTAACAGGCAATACTATATATTAAAATACCCCAAATTCAGGCAGATTTCTGTGTACAAGGCCAGCCTGGTCTATAGAGTGAGTTCCAGGACAGCTAGGGCTATACAGAGAAACCCTGTTTCAGAGAGAGAGAGAGAGAGAGAGAGAGAGAGAGAGCACCCCAAATTCATTATACACAGGCATGAAACTGTCAAAGGCAAAGAAAGAAAATAATAAAAAGAGGACACAGTTGGGAAGGTATCTGAAGATAACATTACATGACAGATTCTTGAAACAAATTGAGGTTAAACGGTAAAAATAAAAATATACTATTATAAATCGCTGATTATTTCATCAGTATTATGCTTTTTAAGTCATTATAATTCGGTCATACTTTTAGGATAACTTTCTTAATGTCAGAAACACTCAGAAGTTCTTAAAGTTATGAGGTGAAAATTGTTATTCTAAAAGATAAATTAGAAATTCTGGAAAATGTTTTACTATTAAAAGGCAATATTTGTAATAACTGCAAATCTCTTTGTCCTTCCTATAATTAGCCATCTGGCAAATGAGGTATAATTGGGTCATCATTTGGCGATGCGACTTCAATAAACAGGAAGAAAACTAGTCACACAATGAACCTCACTGTGTAATCTAATAAAATTGATTAACATTTCTCTCAAATTCCAGTTTTGTTTTAAATTACTCTCTTTGTTAAACCTTGAACATCTCTTTGGTAAAGATGGATGATGGGGCTCCCTTCCAACTGATAAGCAGAGAAACTGGAAATAATGCCAAGCCTTTTATTTTTGGTCATCCTGCCAATTTCTAGAGGGGTTTGTATTAGTGGGGTTATTCTCTTGTTCCTTATGCAGAAGTTCACCCAGCAAACACTCAATGGAAACCTTCTACTGTGAGCAGTGCATCAATCTTTGTCATTCATGCAAAGAACACAGCTTTGAGGAAAAAGTGGGAAAATCATAAAACCAAATTTAAATATTCAAGATCAGCTCAAGAAGAGGAGCATCTGGTAAAGTCTTCATATGTGTTTCTAAAATTATTCCATCTGCTATTGTCTCTTGAAATTTAAGAAATCAAGACTTAAATTAATTTTCTCTTCTTTCCTTACTTATTTTCTTATTTTCTTGTCTATTGAAGATATAATCTCCTGGAAGTTTGCTCAGAATTCCTGAAACTCTGCTTCTACCTCTTGAGTCTGTAATAAGCCTGAGACACCATACTTGGCTTTTTAATACATTTTGGCTAGAATTTACATTTAAGGTAATATCCTTGTCTAGTACAAGCAATTCAAGAGAAATAGCAGTTTGAAGATAAAATATCAGTGAATTAAACTTCAACATGACTGAACTGAAGTCTTATTGGTATTTTTGAACAAAAAAGGTGGCTAACTAATATGTGAATATTGACCCATACACCAGTAATATGATAGAAATACGAGATTTGAAAAGGCTGGTCAGAAAGAGCTGCTCTTTAAGAATAGACAAGGCTGAGGATGGAATTCTGAAACCATATTTGTCATTAACTAATGAGAAGAAGAAGGTGGCTGGTAAAACATCCTGACTTGGAATGGTTGGGTATACAAAGGCAAACAGGGCATCAAGTCATAGAAATGTGAAACTAAAAGCTCTGGATTATAATGCATTTTCAATAGTAATGGCATATCACAAAATCTACAAAATAGAAATGTTGTAATAAAATATTTATTTTACCTTTGTATTGGTTCATGGGTCACAAAAAGCAGCTCTGCCCCATCCGCTGGGCAAGCTAGGCTTATGTACAGATGCAGGCAGAGTCTAGTTACCTTACAGGTATCTCCTAATTCTTTCAAGTTCCCTCTAACTTGAACTTTTTTTGTGGAACAGAGAAATGTCCTGACAAACTGTCACTATCTGGGAAGGGCTGAAAAATCTCACAAGGATTCTCTACCCAAGGTACAAGATTTAAGGGATCAACAAGGTGGTTTACGAACCCACAAAAAAGGCCTAAAAACAAAGAGTGGCATAAGAACACAAAATTGTAATTTATCAAAACCTTAAGGGTTTTCTGAGGAGCAGCACAACAGCAGGACTCCAAAAAAATCTAAATTGCTATTCTAGACAAATATGGCTGAAACCAGAAGGAATGGACGGAGAGATACGAGGATACGAGAGAGAGAGAGAGAGAGAGAATGTGAATGTGTGTGTGTGTGTGTGTGTGTGTGTGTGTGTGTGTGTGTGAAGAATCAGGAGAAAACTAACACAGGCACCGGGCATGGCATCAGACAACTCCCCCATCAAAGGATCAGAGGCATATTGTCCTCTTCCCTCCTTGTCTTTGTGAGGTTCTTACTGATGTCAAAAAAGCAGTGACAAAATGCTATTTAGGGAGGAAAAGATTCATTTCATCTTACAAATCTCAGGTTACCATTTATCTCCAAGGGAAATCATGGCAGAAATTGAAGGCAGAAACATGGAGACAAGAGCATCGTAGAAACTATGGTAGAGTGCTGGTTGCCAGCATTCTTGCCTTCCAAGCTCCCAATGAACAAGCTATTAAATTGTAAGCACAAAATGGATTTTCTATCCCAAAGCTCTGGTGTCATTTATTCTTCAACCCTCCCCAAAACGTGATGAACTTTGTCTCAGTAATGCACCATGAATGTAGTATCAAGTTCTGCCTTAGTTTATTATTATTATTATTATTATTATTATTATTGATACAATGAATATCATCACCAAGAACAACTTGAGGAGGAAAGAGTCTATTATATCTTACAACTCTGAAGATACACTTTATCACTGAGAAGAGTCAGAACAGGAAATCAAGACAGTGGCCTAGAGGAAGGAAATGAAGCAAGGGCTATAGAGGACCACTGCCTACTGGTTTGCTCAACAGAGCCTGCTCAGTCTGCCCTCTTATACCCACTAGGATCAATTACCCAGGAGTAGCCACCACACGCAGGGAGCTGGACACTTACATATCAATCATTAATTAAGAATGCCAGGAGCCATTTGCTTGGAAAACTGTTTTTTCAGCATTTTACACTCAGCTATTAAAAACAATGAAATTCTTAGGCAAATGGGTGGAACTGGAAAATAACATCTTAAGTGAGGAAACCCAATCACAAAAGAACACACATGGTATGCACTCACTGATAAGTGGGTATTAGCCCAGAAGCTTGGAAATACGTGAGACACAACTCACATATCAAATGATGCTCAAGAAGAAGGAAGGAGAGGCTCCTGGTCCTTGAAAGATTAGATGGAGCAGTGTAGTGAAATACCAGGACAGGGAAGTAGGAGGGGGTTGATTGGGAAACAGGGGGAGAGAAGAGGACTTTTGGGATTTTTGGAGAGGGGGAACCAGGAAAGGAGAAATCAATTGAAATATAAATAAAGAATACATCTACTTTAAAAATAAATTAATACAATTTCCAAAAAAAGCAAACAAACAAACAAACAAACAAACAAAAAAAAAACGTGGAGAACAATCTTATCAGATATACCGCCTCCATTAGTTACTTCTTCCCAAATGATTTTAACATATGTCAGGTTGGAGGGGAAAAAAGGGAAAAAATGGCCACTATATTCAGTAATAAAAGTTGGACAAAATTGTTAAGAAAAGTCTGTGGACTTAATTCTAAATATCTATATAATTCTACATATCTGTATGTTGCCAAAAGCAATATACAGATTCAACGCAATACCCATCAAAATACCAACTCAATTCTTCACAGAGTTAGAAAGAGCAATTCTCAAATTCATCTGGAATAACAAAAAGCCCAGGATAGCTAAAACTATTCTCAACAACAAAAGAAATTCTGGGGGAATCAGTATCCCTGACCTCAAGCAATATTACTGAGCAATAGTGTTAAAAACTTTATGGTATTGGTACAGTGACAGGCAGGCAGATCAATGGAACAGGATTGAAGATCCAGAAATAAACCCACACACCTATGGCCACTTGATCCTTGACAAAGGGACTGAAACATCCAATGGAAAAAAGATAGCCTTTTCAATAAATGGTGCTGGTTCAACTGGAGGTCAGCATGCAGAAGAATGCGAATTGATCCATCTTTGTCTCCTTGTACTAAGCTCAACTCCAAATGCATCAAGCACCTCCACATAAAGCCAGACACTCTGAAGCTAACAGAAAAGAAACTTGGGAAGACCCTTGAGGACATAGGTACAGGGGGAAAGTTTCTGAACAGATCACCAATAGCTTATGCTCTAACATCAAGAATTGACAAATGGGACCTCATAAAATTGCCAAGTTTCTGTAAGTCAAAGGACACCATCAAACGGACAAATCAGCAAACAACAAATTGAGAAAAGATCTTCACCAACCATACATCAGATAGAGGGCTAATATCTAATATATACAAATAACTCAAGAAGTTAGATCCCAGAAAGCCAAATAACTCTATTAAAAAATGGAGTATAGAGCTAAACAAAGAATTTACACCTGAAGAACTTCAGATGGCTGAGAAGCATATTAAAAAATGCTCAACTTCATGAGTCATTAGGGAAATGCAAATTAAAACAACCCTGAGATTTCACCTTACACCAGTCAGAATGGCTAAGTTTAAAAATTCAGGAGACAGCAGGTGTTGGCAAAAATGTGGAGAAAGAGGAACACTTCTCGACTGCTGGTGGGGTTGCAAATTGGTACAACCACTCTGGAAATCAGTCTGGCGGTTCCTCAGAAAACTGGGCACCTTACTTCTGGAAGATACTGCTATACCACTCCTGGGCATATACCCAGAGGATTCCCCAGCATGTAATAAGGATACATGTTCCACTATGTTCATAGCAGCCCTATTTATAATAGCCAGAAGCTGGAAAGAACCCTGGTATCCCTCAACAGAAGAGTGGATGCAAAATGTGGTATATACACACAATGGAGTACTCTTCAGCCATTAGAAACAATGAATTCATGAAATTCTTAGTCAAATGGATGGATCTGGAGAACATCATACTAAGTGAGGTAACCCAGTCTCAAAAGATCAATCATGGTATGCACTAATAAGTGGATATTAACCTAGAAACCTGGAATACCCAAAACATAATCCACACATCAAATGAGGTACAAGAAGAATGGAGGAGTGGCCCCTTATTCTGGAAAGACTCAGTGAAGCAGTATAGGGCAAAACCAGAACAGGGAAGTGGGAAGGGGTGGGTGGGAGAACAAGGGGAGAGAAGGGGGCTTATGGGACTTTCGGGGAGTGGGGGGCTAGAAAAGGGGAAATCATTTGAAATGTAAATAAAAAATATATCGAATAAAAACAGTACCTTAGCTAAAAAAAAAAAAAAGTTTGACAAAAATGTTAAGAAAAGTCTGTGGACTTAATTCTAAATATTGGCAGTGCAAAATTTAAAACTACAATCCAATATTCAAGAAAAATCTTGATGATGTGATACAATCATGTCTGACCTGTTGCCCAAAAACCACATGCAGCTACATATTCCTTTAGCTGGAAAGGAGAGCAATGGTTTGGTCCATACAAGATCAAGTTAGATTGAACATTGTGGGTTTCATAGAAATTTTAGACAGTTTCATATGAAGAGATAGAGATTATATATAGATAAAGATTTTCATATAGAATATAGAAATAGATAAAGAGAGATAGACACTGCCCTTCTCTTATGTCTTCTGAGTGTGTGCATGTGTGTATGTATGCATGTGTGCCCATGTGCATGTGTCCATATGTGCATATCTACCTGTATGAGTATGTATGTGAATTTGTGTATATGCCTCTGTGTGTGTGTGTGTGTGTGTGTAATAGAATTTCCTGTGTTGTTGTTGCTTAATGTTATTTATTGAAGCATATGCAACTTAGAATTTTTTTAAACTCAGGTGTATGTCTCTTGAGACTGAATTTTTTGTAGGTGACAATGTTAAGTAATAGTATCAAAAATTAGGACATAGCTGGGTAGATGGATCAGAGTATATGTGACAACAACCACCCTGATTTCAAATAAAATACTTATTTTATTTGAAATAACAATTTTCTATGGTATAAACTTCATTTCTAAAAATAGTTGAAATACCTAAAGTGCTTTCTGGGAATATCTGTGCAAAGAACCAGATAGGTTAAATGTAAATCACTAAGGCTTAAGTACACATTTAATTTTAGACAATTTTTACATTCTTTTAGGTGAGTCAGATATATAGAAAAGTTGTGAGGACACATGCATTGTACACCTCGTAGGGACATTTAGACACGGGCCAGGTGTTGTTTAGAATGTAGCTCCAATTTGCTCACATATCTACAGAGATGAACTTGGGACTTGGAATCTTTCATGTTGGTTGTTACTTAATTGTAAGATTTTAAAGGTTGTATTTTTAGTTTACTCTTTATACCTTTTTGTAATTTCTAAAACTGGGGAAGTAAAATATATCATGTTTCTGAAATCTGAGACAAAAAGCTTCCCTACAGAGAAACTCAAACCAAAACAGATACTCTGGAAAGATGGAGGTAGAGATGTCTGCTTTAGAGATACAGGGGAGGGAAAATGGAAGAAACTGAGGCTGATCATTTTCTGTAGGATCAGCATGTTCTCAGAGATCCTGGACCAGGCAGAAAGATGATGATGTCCTTTCCTGTGACGCTGAATAAAGCCAACCTAGACCTTTCTCCTAAATTCCTGATTTTTCCTCAAGTGCCTTGAGAGGTGGAGTTGGGAACAGTTAATGGCAGTTCAGCATCTGACACACGCTTCACCTCATCAGCCTCGCACGAGATGGGTTTAATGAGTTGGCACATAAATACGTTAAAATTGATCCTCTCAAACTAAGAAATGGAATAAGTTTTCATCTCATTTTGATCTTATGAGACATTCCATATCTTTTTACTTAACAACAAAGGTAAGTTCTATCTTTCTAGTGAGGAGTGTAGGGGAATGAACTGAAATAAAACATAGAACACGGAAAAGCATAAGTTGCCAAAAGTTTGGCTGCATCAATATGCAAAGCAGTGTAATCCAGACTTGAGCCCGGTTGATTTGTTAGGCCTTCACCAAAAACATGGGCAAATTTATAGCCCATTTTCCTGTCTTTCCTCAAAATTATTTTGTTTCTGCACAGTAAGAAGAGCAGACTGCTTGCCTCCTTGTGAATAACTATGTCTGTGCCTTGTGAGACTTGGGCACACATGTTTCAACCATAAATATTTTTCACCAGGAGCTCTAGAGTAAACTATTAACAGGAATTAGATGGCTTCATGCCTCCTGAGTTTAATAGTAACTGGAAGGAGTTGAAGGAATTAACTCTTCATGTCACAGTTTCAGACAAGTAACAAACAGGTCAGCCTTCCAGACCTGACTCAGCAGAATGGCCCAGGGGTTCTCAGTCGCCTCTCTTACCATGTTCACTATTCTTGTTTTTTATATTTTCTTTATTTACATTCCAAATGTTACCCCCTTTCCTCATTTCTCCTCTGAAAACCCCCTGTCCCATATGCACTCCCACTCCCCTGTCCTGGCATTCCCCTACACAGGGGCATTGAGCCTTCACAGGACCAAGGGGCTCGCCTCTCATTGATGTCCAACGAGGCCATCCTCTGCTACATGTGCAGCTGGAGCCATGGGTCCCTCCATATGTACTCTTTGGTTGCTGATTTAGTCCCTGGAAGCTCTGGGGCTACTAGTTGGTTCATATTGTTGTTCCTCCTATAAGGCTGCAAAACCGCTCAGGCCTTGGGTTCTTTCTCTAGCTCCATCACTGGGGACCCTGTTCTCAGTCCAGTGGATGGCTGTAAGCATCCACTTCTGAATTTGTCAGACACGGGTAGAGCCTCTCAGGAGATGGCTATATCAGGCTCCTGTCAGCAAGCACTTGCTGGCATCCACAATAGTGTCTGGGTTTGGTAACTGTATATGGGATGGATCCCCAGGTGGGGCAGGCTCTGGATGGCCTTCCCTTCAGTATCTGCTCCACATTTTGTCTCTGTATCTCCGGCCATGGGTATTTTGATCCTCCTTCTAAAAAGGATCAAGGTATTCACACTTTGGTCTTCCTTCTTCTTGAACTTCATGTGGTCTGTGAATTGTATCTTAGATACAAATTTCTCCAGAATGCTGTTTTAAGTGTCTAGCCGAGATCTTCTCTGGTTTTCTAGTCTTGCCTCTTTACTACACTCTCTCCCCCCAAGATTCATAATTTTGATTGACATTTGTATAACTGGTTTGGTAGCATTTGGTTTGAGAACAGAGATGAACATGACAAATGAATCCCCATCAAATCATGTGTTCAAGTGTTGCCTGTTCAGTTAGATAACAGACCTGCGGGTTAATATCTTTAACTGAAATTTGGAGGAAGAAAGATGGAGAAGAATAACTTTGCAGAAGCAATTTTTGTAGTGCGGTTCTTTTAAGCATCAATGCTACAAGCCAATCAGAAGGACCCAGGAGTTCCCAAGCAAGCACATCTGGGCAGTGCTCTCAAATCCTCCTCTTGGAGTCTCCTGTGCAATATGGTGTGTGGCTGCAATGTTATACACACAAGTCCTGAGGCTAGAGGTTTCTATTTGAAACTCAGTCATAAGTCTTGTGCCTCTGTTTCTTCATTTGTGGAACACGACATAATACTGGTCTTTCCCTTGGGTGTTACCATGGAGCTGTGATAGGTCAGTGCGGGTGAAGCATTTAGTGCCTTAAGCATGCCATGCTGGGGATTTTCCATCATCAAACTTATCTTTCAACCGATTCATAAAACATCAAAGTCGCACACATTGGTGGAACACCATGTGGTGTTAATGTGCCTGTTTCATCCTGTAATGTTCAAATCAGGTTAAATATGTGTCCTCTAACAATCATGCCATAAAGGTCAAAACATCTAAATTCTTCCTTTTTTATTTGATATATGTTTTATTTACATTTCAAATGATTTCCCCCCTTTCTGGCCTCCCAATCCCTGAAGGTCCCATAAGCCTTCTTCCCTCCCTGTTCTCCCATCTACCTCTTCCCACTTCCCTGTTCTGGTTTTGCCCTATACTACTACACTGAGTCCTTCCAGAACCAGGAGCCACTCCTCCATTCTTCTTGTACATCATTTGATGTGTGGATTATGTTTTGGGTATTCCAATGTTCTAGGCTAATATCCACTTATTAGTGAGTGCATACCATGATTGATACTTTTGAGACTGGGTTACCTCACTTAGTATGATGTTCTCCAGCTCCATCCATTTGTCTAAGAATTTCATGAATTCATTGTTTCTACTGGCTGAATAGTACTCCATTGTGTATATATACCACATTTTTTGCATCCATTCTTCCACTGAGGGATACATGGGTTCTTTCCAGGTTCTAGCTATTATAAATAGGGCTGCTATGACCATAGTAAAAATTACAAAGTTTCCAACCACAAAAGCACAGGACCAGATGGTTTCAGTGCAGAATTCTATCAGACCTTCAAAGAAGACCTAACACCAATACTCTTCAAACTATTCCACAAAATAGAAATGGAAGGAACGCTACCCAACTCCTTCTACAAAGCCACAATTACACTGATACCAAAACCACACAAAGATCCAACAAAGAAAGAGAACTTCAGACCAATTTCCCTTATGAACATCGATGAAGAAATCCTCAGAAATGGAAAAATCTCCCATGCTCATGGATTGGCAGGATTAAAATAGTTAAAATGGCCATTTTGCCAAAAGCAATATACAGATTCAATGCAATACCCATCAAAATCCCAACTCAGTTCTTCATAGAGTTAGAAAGAGCAATTCTCAAATTCATCTGGAATAACAAAAACCCAGGATAGCTAAAACTATTCTCAACAACAAAAGAAATTCTGGGGGAATCAGTATCCCTGACCTCAAGCAATACTACAGAGCAATAGTGTTTAAAAACTGCATGGTATTGGTACAGTGACAGGCAGGTGGATCAATGGAATAGAATTGAAGACCCAGAAATGAGCCCACACACCTATGGACACTTGATCTTCAACAAAGGAGCTGAAAACATCCAGTGGAAAAAAGATAGCCTTTTCAATAAATGGTGCTGGTTCAACTGGAGGTCAGCATGCAGAAGAATGTGAATTGATCCATCCTTATCTCCTTGTACTAAGCTCAACTCCAAATGGATCAAGGACCTCCACATAAAGCCAGACACTCTGAAGCTAATAGAAAAGAAACTTGGGAAGACCCTTGAGGACATCAGTACAGGGGGAAAGTTCCTGAATCGAACACCAATAGCCTATGCTCTAAGATCAAGAATTGACAAATGGGACCTCTTACAATTACAAAGTTTCTGTAAGGCAAAGGACAGCATCAAAAGGACAACCAACAAACTGGGAAAAGATCTTCACAAACCCTACACCAGACAGAGCGCTAATATCCAATATATACAAAGAACTCAAGACGTTAGACCCCAGAAAACCAAATAACCCTATTAAAAAATGGGATACAGAGCTAAACAAAGAATTTTCACCCAAAGAACTTCGGATGACTGAGAAGAATCTTACAAAATGATCAACTTCATTAGTCATTAGGGAAATGCAAATCAAAACAACTCTGAAATTTCACCTTACACCAGTCAGAATGGCTAAGATTAAAAATTCAGGAGACAGCAGGTGTTGGCTCCAGGATGTGGAGAAAGAGGAACACTCCTCCATTGCTGGTGGGGATGCAAATTGGTACAACCACTCTGGAAATCAGTCTGGTGGTTCCTCAGAAAACTGGGCAAGTCACTTCCAGAGGATCCTGCTACACCACTCCTGGGCATATACCCAGAGGATTCCCCAGCAGGTAATAAGGATACAGGCTTCCTTTATAAGACAATCTACACATGCACAATTTAATTAGGTAAAACTCTGGGACTGGCCTCATCTAGCTCATAGCAAAAATAGCAAACTATGTAAATGACAGCTTTTATCCTCACCACTTGAATACACTCTGCATCTTTGTTTTATCCAGTGGTAAGAGACTGAACTACATAGAGCCTCTTCAGTACACACACACACACACACACACACACACACACACACACACACACACACCGAGAGAGAGAGAGTGAGAGAGAGAGAGAGAGATAAACACACACAGAAACACACAGAGACACACAGAAACACACATACACACACACACACACGTGCACATGCATACATGTTTGTGCCTGACTTATGAACATAGCTTACTACAAGCAAGGCCTTTGCTTATATAAAAGTTGTCACCAAAAGTCCTCTTCTTCCAAAATAAGTCTTGTGTTCTTCCATAAGTACCTGTCAACATCTTAAGACTGATAAAGAACTAAACCAAATGTGTTCAGCCTGCAGCAGTCCTGCACGGGTCACAAAGCAGGTGACAGGTACTTTTCCCCATTGCAAATTCAAAAAAGGGCCAAGTCTTAGCATATTGGAGTAGAAAGAGTCCCAGTGTAGACAGAAGTCTCACTGAATGGCTCCAGGATCATAAGAATGAAATGTGTGCTCTCCCTGAAGCAGCAATGCACATGATAAGAGATGTAGGCAAAACAAGGCTTTCACAGTCATTTCCTTAGATCAGCACTATTATTCTGATTTGGGGGCAACCAATTGCCATTAGGTTTTACTACCTCAAAAGAGCAAACAATGATCAATGAAGTAGAGTCACAAAGGAGATGAACATATAGACATGTCAATGAGAGAACATCCCTTCTGGGTCAGTTGAGGTGGGATATTGACCCCTAAATGTGGTTAGTAGTATTCCAAGGAATATATCCCCAGATTAATAAAAAATGGAAACAGGAGCTGAGCACCAATGATTATTTCCCTCTGCTTCCCATCCCATGATGGCTTCTCTGTAAACTGTGCCAAAATAAACACTTCTTTCCTTAATCTTGATTGTATTGCTACAACAGTGAAAAAAGTAACTAATAACATCAGATTTTGAATACGCTTGTGTCTGTGTACTGGGCTGTATAAAGAGAACAAGACAAACTTTATATCCACATGAAATTTTCAACAATTGAGTGGTCTTTACTCCTGATTGTGCCCATGGGATTTGCTTTTGCTCATTAACTGCACTGGGAAAGATCAATCGAAACCTGTAGCTTTGATGCAAGGAGAGAGACTCTTCATTGCACTCGAGAAAGTGATTTACTTTTTAAAAAATAAAAAAATGCCACAAATATACACAGCCTTAAAAAATACTGTAGTTTTAGTACATTGAGCTTGAGGATAACAATTTAATGATATCTAATGAGTCGTGATCAACATCATAAATATGGTTTTACTTAAAATAGCATCTCTTTGGGAATTTAGAATGGAAAAAGAGTGTTTGTGCAAAATTTTTGTCTTGTTTTCCTATAATTGAAATGTTATTTACCTTTTCCTAACAGGGCAAGCTGCCTGTATAGGGTGATATTTAAAGGCAAGGCCAGATTCCAGCTGCTCGCATTCAGGCTCGTGTTTAATGCTGCTACCTCTCTTTCCTTAGATGTCATAAAAGGGCAAACTCAGATATCCAGTGTTTTCATGCAAAATGTCATTCATCACCCAGCTACATCCATGCACTTATTATAAACCATTACTGGATGAGATCTTTGCAAGAAAGCCTGAGGTATCTTATATATCCTATTAAACCTAAAAGAACTGCTCTGCACTTTGGCACACAGAAGGGAATGGCTTACACAATGCATGCTTTAAAACACTTTATTCATTTCCCTTCTCTAAATGTGTGCCCACATGTTTTAATGGGTTAAAGATGTACTTTAAAAACTGCATTTTTATAAATTTCCATGGTGAAAATAAACAGTTATTGCTAGCTGTCCATGAGGCACAAGATCAGATTTGGGAAGACCAATTTGATGATGCCCATTTGATCTCTGAGTGGCATGGACTCCAGAAGGAAGTTTAATTATACATCTGACTCCCACTCACCCATTTGGCAGGATTCCATTTGATTTTATTAAACACAGACTTGAAAACATGAGGCAGAGCTTCATCTTCCATTCTTTTTTATCCACCAAGAAAGTAGAGTTTGGAAGCTGAAGTTAAAATTCTTACAGATGTAATTTCCTGTTCCTTCTTGCTTTAGATCTCATTCCCTCAATCCAAAAACGAAAATATTTTTATGTGAACACTTTGGAGTAGGTACCTTGCTCATTCCACAAGCTCTGGTACAGAGAAGCACAGTTGATAAATGACCCTTTCCATACTAAAGGAGCTTCCAAATTTCTGCGCCTAGTGTACAACTTTAATAAAACAAGAGGATACCATAATCTTGTTTGAGAATCCTCTGGACACACAGATCTACGGGCTCTGGTCATTTCTCTCACACATTCTGAATTGAATCTTTCATTCAAAAAGCAAAGTGTTGTGAACAACCAAAATAAATGTTTGAATACTTAAAGCTCAGTGTTGAATCCTTTATGTTTGTGATACTGCATAGGTAAAATACCTTTAAGGCTCATTTTTTTAATGAGTGTCTCATAATAATTTTTGCTGATAAGGAATGCAATGAAATTATAGATGAAGGTATTGGGCCATGGCAGACTCACATGTAAAATCAAGAAAATATTTGCTATAGAGAGAATGGAAAATTGTACCTTTATTTAGGAACTTGATAAAGAATGAAACACTGCTTCAAACACTTTATAGTTTTGGGAGATCAGAGAGTGGGAGGTGATAGGCAAAAAGCAGGCTGCTTTGAAAGCATACAAAGGAGCAGACTTCTGTCCAGAAAAGTAAAAGGTGACCAACAGGTCATCACGACTGCATGGGAGATGACTTGTTTGCTCTGTACAAATGAAAGGGGATGCTAAAATAAATAGAACAATAGCATTGTGTATATATATATATATATATATATATATATATATATATAACAATAGCATTACTGCCACCTTCAGAAGACTGGACCTGGCAATATTCTGTCCTAGAAAGAAAACCATTTATTCATACCTCAACTGAGATTTTAGTCACCAATCCCAACTCTCCCACCAATACTGAAGCCACATGTATTTCTTCATGATGCTAGCACACACAGGTAATGGAAGGATGAATGGCGATGAAGGAGCTTTTGTGAGTCTTATGCAAGCTGGAGGAGACTCCAGTGATACAGCGCTGATGAGTCACTCACCCTTGGCAGGTTACCACTCAACTATTGTCCAGGAAATGACCCCAATGTATTAATCAATTTACCAAAATAAACTTTAATGAAGTTCTCTATTAATTCTGTGGGTGTACTATCTGGAGTGATTATGCATGTTCTTATACTACCAGAAAAAGAAAAGCAATAGGAAACAGTAAGCCCAAGAATATCTAATTAAGCATAAATCCTGGCAGGTTTGTCTGAATAATTGTAGCCAGCCTTCTCTAACCTCCTTTTAAGAACAGAAGGCAATACTGACCTTTCTCATGAACCAAGTACAAAGATTCCTTAGGGACCATTAGAGGAAAAGGTGATACCTTTATTTAAATTTCATACTACAGTAATGTAATGTCAATCATAACATTAATAATAAATTATCTTTGGATAAATTATAACAAATTCACCGACAAAATTATTCCTTCAAGGTTTGCTATCATTGAACACCCATGGTTTCCAAATATAATTCATCACATGAGTTACTTGGCTACACCTGTTTGCTAAAGAACTTTGTATACTTCACAGGTCCTTAGACCTTAGAAGATCTCTCAGCCTTAGGATCTGTTTGGTATCCTTTCTATAACTCTGCTATCTCTCTTCTGCCCACCAGAGGTGAACACTTCATTAATAGCTGTTTATTTTTTCCTTCATGGTTTACAGTAGCTAGGGCAGCACTGAAAGGATACATCTGCTGTTTTATGAACTACCAATTTTTATTACCATTTGAATCCAGTCTGTGCAACATACTTTCTCATAAAAATTGCTATATATGTCTTAGAAGCTTAACCTTAAATTGACATTTTAACTTCCAATTGAAAACATCTTGGGCTTCCCATAGTCATACATGTTTATACATACACTAGAATAAAATAATTAAGATTAAATTTTATTATACCAATAGTACAATATGACCATAAACTCATGCATACTTTGATTTTATGTTTGAATGTATTTTGAATTAAAATGTATTTATATCACTTGCTCTCTTCTTTTCCTCCCTTCAATCTCTCCTGTGTTCCCTCCTTCCAACCTGTCTCATGTCCTTACTTTCTCCCTAAGTTAATGACCTATTGATTATTATTATTATTATTATTGATATTAATTTGATTATTATTTTAGATAGATAGATGCATAAGTACATAAATACTACCTGCTGAGTCTTTTTCTGTTATTCTTGTATATATTGTTTCAGAACTGAACACTTTGTATTAAATCACCAATCAGGTGGCTTATTCCCCAAAAGAAACTAGTTCTCCCTCTCTCACAATCATTTGCTGCATGTAGTCCTTTGTGTAGGGTGTTATCTCACACAGGTCTTTAGCTACCTGTAGTCTTTTATGTAGGGTGGCATCTCTCACGGGTCTTTGTTTGCCAGTAGTCTTTTGTGTAGGGTGGCATTCCATTAGATTTCCCTCCTTTCACATCAGCATGTGTACTGTTACTGTCATTTGATCACACACTGACTTTACATCCCAGATGAAAGTTTCTCAAAGTATACTTAGAAGTATTGTAAAGAAGAAAGTGTTTTTACTTTCCCTGACTGTCTTATGGTCATTCCTATCCCAGCTGTAGAGCCTTTAAGCCTTTTTAATCTTACTAATTTACATGAAAAAATATACTTTCTTTTCAAATCCTTCTAATCTGGACTCCCCTGGAACTATATCTAAGAGCATATGCCATCAAACTCTTAACAATTAAGACACTTCTATCACTAAGCAAAATCTCAAGCTTTAAAGTAGTTCCATAAATACAAATAGCCACATGTATTTCTCTAATTTACCTGGAATAAAAACTGTAGCAAATAAGCATAATACAGCAGGTAACTTAATTTTGCCATCAATCTCTTCATATCTTCCTCATATGTCCATTCACACATCCAGAATTTCTAGAAGTTTTGAAGATTTATCTGTGAGGAAATTTTATTAATTATAATTCTAAATTTATTATAAAATAGCAAAAATGTAATCATCAGAGAAGAATGGATTAAGAAATATTAATAGATTTTCTTCATTACAGAGATGAGAGAGCAGTGAAAAGCTGAAGGGGTAAAAAGCTGGAGGGGGTGCCTGGGAAATATGTGCGAGGAAACACATCCACTTAATCCAGAGAAATATATAAAAGGGCATGAGAGTATCAAACGAGTGGGTAGGCATCAAATGAATAATGACTGCATAAAGGCCTCTGAAGGTGCAATCCCTCTGGGCTAGAGCTATGGCAGTTTGAATGTGTATGCCTTCACTGGACTGAAGCCACTGAAAGAGAAGTTAGAATGCACCCCATATGCATCTTGCTTCCTCGTTGTATAATGGCAGATGCAAGGTGACTTCTCAAATTAGGAATTATTTTATATTCCTTTCTTTGTTCTCTTTGTATTTGGAATCTGTAACATCTTATGATGAAACTATAAGGTCTTTGCCAAATGAAGCATTTTGATTGTGGATTTCTAACCTCCTGAGAGTCGATACATTTATTTAGAGTACAAAACACCCAATCTTTGGTACATTACTGTTGTTGAACCAAAAAGAATCAAACAGAGCTAAGTAGAGTGTTTAGAGTTCAAAGGACAGAATGCCTCACACTTAGCAGAGCTGTTCAATCTGCCCTGAAAAGGACCAAGTGAAATATGAACTCACTGTGTTCTGCAACTATGAATCCCTTCAATGTAACAGCACAGATCCATGGCATCACCAAGCACTCAAAGTATTTCTACTTTGAGTAATATTTGAAAAGGATTCATCAAAACAATGGTGAATCATGAAGAAGAGGAAAGGAAGAATATATAGAGAAAAAATAAGCAATGATGTAGAATGAATGCCATTAATGCATGTAACCTAGAAGATTTGTAGTTAATGAAGAAGTATAGGATAAGCTTGGCAAAGTCAAGTAAGATTAAACCAGGAACTCACCATGGATATTGAAATGCGGAAAGATCTGGTGACCTAGGCAGGAGTCATTTTAGTAGACTCACAGAATTAAAAGGCTTACTGAATGTGTGTAAAGAAAATTTTGAGAGTGTCTGTATAAGCAAATACAAAGAATTCACAGAGCAAAAGGGAAATTGGGGAAATAGTTAGAGACAAAAAAGACTTTAATATAGGACAAATAACGAAGTCTTTACAAATGTAAAAATAGCCCATAAAAGATTACAGGCAAAGTGAAAAGTAATGAATACTCAAAAGTAAGGTAGACTATGGGAGCAACATCTTCAAAGAAGAGGGAACAAGAAGAAAGGCACTTAGAATTGGAAGGGACATCCTTCCCCAAATTTATTGGCATAGTAACAGAAAGAGGTAGAAGGTGACAGGAATTTAGAAAGTGGTGAAATCACATTGCTGCTGCTGTCTGTCCATTTAAGTTTTCTCAATGGAGAGAGATAGAAGATCTTAAACTGCCTTTTAAACTTGAGAAGATAGAAAATGTTATGCATAATAATCTAGGAGAATGAAAAGTTGAGGGGTATAGAAATTCTAGATTAACTGTCAGGTCTCAATATAGGTCAGTGATCCAGAAGTTAGAGCTAATTTATTCATTGATTGAATATTCTCAGAATATTTCAGTTATAGAATAACTATATAGTGAAAATCATTTCAGTTTTTGGTAAAGAATGGTTAGAATTCTGGTAAAACAATGTGATTAAGCAAAAAAGAGGCATGCATTAAGGAGAACATAAAAGAAATAAAAGATTATGATGATGTTTCTGAAAAGAAGACACTCCGGGCAAAGGGGACCATGAACACAGAAAGACAATGAGATCAATGACCTGCAGGTTATAGAGGTTTTGAGTGAAAGTTGGAATGAGAATATTGATGAGTTTGCTAAGAAAATTAAAAGATAATGAACAGAGAGCTAGGCACCTGAAATTAAGGTTCTGTTCTGGTAATAGATAGTATCTGCTCATAAAAATAAGCATCTGTCTAGATGGATATTAGGATAATTAGAGTGTTAAAGATAAGGAAATAGAGTCCAAAGTACCTAAGAGATAACCCCCATGGATAATGAATGGTACCATCATGTCAGGGATAATATGGAAGAAAATGACAATGAGCTACAGAACCTGTGTTCAAGGCAGGTCAGGGAATAACATCATCAGCAAGGAGGGATTGGGACTGAATGAGCTTCATGACATGAGATTTATGGGTTTTGGTTTAGAGGAGGAAGAAAATTTAAAACTGTCTAGAAGATGAAAGACTATGATTGTATTCTTCGGTACTCTAATCCAACTGATACAAATATCGTGAGAAGAAAAATTTCTACCACTGGCACCACTTCTGGAAGCAGCATCCTTGGATGAGAGGTACATTTTAGGTGTCCTTGAGAAGGTGGGGTCTCTGTAAAGATAGCAGAGCTGTGGAGGGTACTGTATCACATTTCAGATGGGAAAACTGATGTCAGAAATGTAAGTGAAATTCTTTTGCAGATTAGTATCTAAGCAAAGATGGAGAATGACAGATTTAATATTCTTGTGCTAAGTGGGATAGAGAATTGGCCTTGTGCTCTGGGAATTCTAAGTCTTATTATTTTAAATAAACCAATTACTTGTTGTCCGTGACCAGGGACTGGGACCCAAACTTAACTGTTAAAACCACATGGTCCTAGTAAGCATCAAACTTTGCACTCTGCTTTGTGGCATGTGTTAATTGTGGAATGAGTTGCAACCATCTTTAGTATTGATAAGACCTGAGATATTCTCCTTTAACTAGCTGGACTGGGTGCCATACTTCAAGATTCACCATATCCATAGTAAAGGTAACCAATTTGCCTCTTGACTTTACATGAGGCCATGTTTCCCTTTGGAAAAACATATCAAGAAGATGTGTGCACAATGGGCCTTAGTCCTTAGAACACACCAACACACCCAGGATCCTTAAATGTAGCCTCTATGCTTAAATCCCACTCAGCCACCAATCAGGCCTATAACACTAGCTCTTTGGCTTGCTTGTCAATGACTGATATTGCCTACCTGTCTATGGAGATGGAAGAAAACCAATGTTCTTATGATTCCCCTGAACAGAGAGTCTGAGTCAATCCACAGATTCAGTGTAGGATGACCCTCTTAGCTGTTTGACACTGGGGAGATATCCAACTTTCTATTCCTAGCCTCTACTCAATAATTAGGTCACAAAAACATTATGAAACTTTAGAATTGCTATTCCTACCCTGTGATGTAGAGGTATTGGTCCCACAGAAGTCTATCTATTTAAAGCAATTTCTTCTTTTAAAATAAAGTATTCCTTTTTTACTTTCTTAATTTTTTAAGCTATCCTGATGTTTACCTAATAACTGATCTCCAATTGTTCCAAAGTTGCCATTTTCTATAATAAAATCTTCCATTCATTTGGGCCACATGACTCTGTCAGAAAAATGACCATTCCCTTGTAAGGAGTCAAGTGAGTTTAGAAATAAGTATTTGCACTGAGGGGAATGTTTGGATTAAGGTGAACCATTTACCTGAAGGTGTCTGAACACTAGCCTGTAAAACTCAGCAACAGATCTGTACCTTATAAAAGTAGGATTGTGATGCCCAAGCAAAAGAATTCAAAGAAGTTCACCCTGTAGGTGCTGAACATAGGTTCACAGTTCACTCTACCCATGTTCTACATGTTCTAGGTCATACCTGGCTTGGAGATATGATGACATAACAAAAACCTGTAGGAAAACCCAGTGTGATTCAGAAAAATGGAAAAGCTAAAACTTTACTCATCAAGATAACCTTGCATGTGAGTCCCGACATTCCAATTATCCATTAGTGAAATGTCTAGCTCACTATTCTTGGCTTCTTCATGTCTTTTCTAATAGTAGCAATGTCTGTCCCTTCCATCTCAAAACCCTCTCATGCAGACAAGTCTATATTAAAACTATAAAACACTATTGGAAAATGGAAATCAGAGTTCTCTGTTTCCACCAGGTCACATGGACAAGTGGGTGACACTGAGAGACAGGATGAGAATGAGTGAGTTCTTGTTTTGAACACTTTAAATTTCAGAAACATTTTGAAAGTGCTGTGTAAAGGTGACTTTGGGAACTTTAATGTCTAAATACGAAAACTGTGTAAGTGGAAACCATGAAGTAAACTCCCTGAGATAAGGTCACACAGGAAGAAGCTCTGCATGGTTTAGGAGGATGAGAGCTGGAGAAGCAGAGCATAAATAGAGACAGAAATCAGAAGAGTCAGAGAGAAAAGCTGCTGCCAATAGTCGTGTGAGGTGATTGTAAGTGATTCCAAACACATGGGCCAGCTGTTGGACAAGGCCACTAAAAGGAAAATGTCTAATATATGAAGTTTGTGGCCCAGTGTTTCTTCACTAAACTCTCCTGTTAAGACTTTCCAGTTGATTACTTCTCAGAATGTATAACATCTCTCCACTTCCTAGAAAATATTCAAATTCCAGACATCCAAATTAAATATTACTTTGTCTAAACTTCCACTGAGCGCTGTAAAATGTAGCCCTATGATCTGGCTATGAGCAAAGCAATTAAGGATAACTAAAACATTATTTTTAAAAAGAATGTTAAAGACAAGAAAGGAAATCATTTCCTGATAGCCTCTTATGTAAAAGCCATTGAAGGATTTTGGGGAAATTTTTGCTAGGAGAGTGTGCACCCTCTTGAGATTGAATCCATGTTATAGAATGGGTACATGGCACTGAAGTCAGTCAGGATGGGATCTACTGCAGTAACAAAGAACCCTATGTTTCAATAACTAAAGCAACTCTGCACTAGGACTCTAGCATAGCAGACCTCTGTCTATGGTTCTGACTCTGAAATAGAGGCTGATAGAGAAACCGCTGTTTTAGGGGGGATGAATTATTACTGAAGGAGACAGAAAAGATGAGTAGAATGTTTCTCCTAACAATCAGTTGTCTAGGATTGAACTCAATCTATGTTTCCTGCTTAGAATAAATCCAGAATAAGATCACACTAAAAGTTTAGCAATATCATCACCAATATTACTTATAATTTTCTAAGAATTTAGCAGATGTGAAATTACTTCCTATTATCTATGTATCTATAAAAATAATAGCATTACTTTTCTTCTTTAAAGGTCATTTTTCTTTTAATTTTTTTGTAAGAGTAGTTTCAACCTATGAATCATGTTACTGGCCACATAACTTACATTTTCACCTTTGGGTCAAGTTCTTAATTGTATGAATTGATATACAGGGAGTACATTTTTTACAACTTGCTAGAAAATAAATTATTCTTCTGAGCCAAGTCAGTTCAAAGTCTCTTCCAAACTTTAAAGCCAACACTTCAATCACTTTAATCTAGGCTGTAAACTCCATCATCACCTTCTCACAATTATTCTCCTGATGCCAGGGCTTTCTAAAAATGTTCATCATACAACTGTTACTTGAACTTTCTTCAGAGATTGGGTCAAGATAATTATGAAATTTAATATAGATTCTAAATTTTATAAGACCACAAGGAGCACTGTTATAGGGTAGAAAAATTGGCAAAAGGAAAATCAAAAAAAAATTTCATGATGCTGACCTGGCCAGGTAGAAAATGATTTGTAAAACACAAATCTAATTTAATCTGAAAATACTTTTTGATTCTAACTTACTCTAATTAAAATTTTGTTATTTTTTGTATTAAAATCCTGAAATAGAGAAATCTACAAGTTCTTTTTAAGGAATATTTTCCATATTATAAGCATATAGCTGCATGTACTTGGTCATGTGTTAGAGGCAATGAAGGTAGAAGTGAACTCCGGGCACAGCTGGACCAGAGACACAATGACCTTCTCTGCATGAGCAGTCAGAACAGGGTTCACAGAACACCTGAGCAAGAAGACTGACACATGAGCAGACATCCACCCATGTACACTCTGACTTCAGCTGAAGTGGCATGGACAGCTAGTCACTGTATAGTTGCTTAAATTCTGCACAGATAATGACAACTCCACCATACCTCTCTGTTCTTTCATCTTTCTTATCCTTGCAATCCAAGTTCAGTTGCTGTGTTGCACACACTAACTTGAACACATTTGCTTGTGTGCTAACGTGTTCTGATACATTTGCAGACACTGAAAATGTAAATTCAAGACTCTAAGTTTAAAACCATAGTATTTAATGACACTTTAGTATATTCTGAACCCGTTGCTTGGCTCCACCTGTACAGAACCAGTATGAGACCTGCCCTGACTCCAACCAAAGCTGACCAAAGCTGGTAGGACTAATCCAAAGGGAGAGAGTCAAGAATCACGAGTCACAGGTTTGAAGCTAAAGTAAAACCATATGACCAATCTAGGAAAGCAGGAAGGTCCAAAGGGAAGCCTCAGCATCAAGACCAAATACTAAGACAAATCAGAAGGTTTTGATTCCAGAAGCAATGAGATGTCCTCATTGCTCATCTCAGCAGTCCTCGAGCAATGGCATCCCTATCACACTGTGCTTACTTTTAAGTAGTGTACCTCGTGTTCTGAAAATAGGGATTTGGCTGAACACTTTCTAAAACTATTTCCTATATAAATATACTTAAGACCAGTAACTCATATGTAAATCAAGAAAGAGAGCTTGCTAAAAGACAGCTTTAAAAGCTGTTATCAAAGCAAGTGCTGAATTACTGACCCAGAGTTTTAAAAAAGGACACATCCTGGTGACCCTCACAGTAAGGACTTATGGGCCATTATTCTAGGGTGATGTATCTCCACAGAACTCTGTGGGTCAAGGACCTTCTCCATCAATAAACTGTGGGTAGTAAACAAAATTAATGCAATAAAGTAGAATGAAACAAAGAAAGTACTCAAAGAAAGAGATGTAAACATTTTGAGAAACAGTGATAAAACAAAAATATGAAAACAACATTGTTTTTATAAGAGGAAGCCATATCAAAATCAAGTGAAATAGGGTAACATTTTGCCATTGTCCTGAACATTGGATGAATGAGTTGACCAACTGCTTTCTCTCCTCAGTTTGTCTGTTTTCAGGGAACTTATCAGTTAGTGACTAATAGAGGCAGGCTGGTAAACTTCATGCTACTTCCTTTTGCATTATGAAGTAGGATGATGACATGGATAGATGCCTATAATCTTTAGTTTCCAATTCATGAAAAAGCACTCACACAGAGAATTTAACAAATTTTTGTCAATTTTAGAAACAAAGGCATGCTTTATCTTGTAATTCAAAATAATCTGCTATTTCTAGAATACAGGAGTTTCTCTTGCTGGACATTGTAAGGAAGTAAACAGTAAAGAGTTATTGACAACTTTACAACAATATAACAGGATAAAGAAGTCACTCTCTTAAAACAAGGATCTGAATGTTCTTGAATGAAAACTCACATTGAATACAACAGAGTCTATGCATAGCCCACAACTCAACACCTTGTCCAAGCAAGAAGCTGAGATGCTGATGTGTAGAGAAAACGCTCACTGAAAGAGCAACTACGCAGACACTGTTAGCATTGCATGCTAGCATCATTCTCTTATCACTTTACTCCCTTTACCTACTGCATTATTCAACTACAAAGCATTTTTACTGATATACAGTAAGATTATGAGCTGTTTTGAATCAATGCATGTGGCTATACTATATAGTTTACTCTGTCCCTTTCCCTTAGAAATAGCTGGCACTCAGGCATGAGAACTTTTGAAGCACAACACAAAACAGTGACTGCATTCACTCATGGGTTGGAGCATATGGGTACAAATAGAGCAATCAACCATTCAGTACCCAGTCTTTACTACCATGATATTACAAAAACAACCTTTACTGTTTAAGAGTAAATGTATATAGAGTATAAAGAACTTTTTTTATTTGATATATTCTTTATTTACACTTCAAATTATTTCCCCTTTCCTGGTTGGAAAGGCTCAGTGTAGCAGTATAGGGGAATACCAGAACAGGGAAGTGGGAAGGGATGGATGGGGGAACAGGGGGAGAAAAGAGGGTTTATGGGATTTTCAGGGAGTGGGGAGTATAAAGAACTTAAAGTGAGTGAGTCAATTTACCTGAAGTATGACTCAGAGAGGCTGAAATCAAAGAGATCCATACTAGGAGTTCAAAGGTTGGCCAATTATCAACTTCCAGGAAAACTGTCCTAACTCAAGGTCAATGTTTTCCATCTGGGGAAAGCCCTGTTGTCAAACTTCTTATAAAAATCGAAATAAGTAATGCAGAGTAATTCTTGGTAGAAACGTTCATCTTGAATGTACTGGGCTAATACACAGAGATGGTAAGCACTACCATTGACTTGAAATTGCTTTTGACTACCCTTAAAGTTACTTCTAGAAGACAAACTATTTATAGAACAAAGCAGAATAGTCTCTAGGCCCAATAACAAAGACATTGAAAGAGGTTTCTAGTAAATCTTGATGTGATCATGACTTTAGAACCTTGAAAAATATGTGTTAGTCCACTAGAATTTTTATAAAGAATCTCAAGTAAGCCAGCATTTCTCAAACCTATTATCCTGGAACCCTTTGTTATAGATCAGGTAATAATGAAGAAACTATATCCAGTAACTTCTGCAATTGAGGACTGGGAATGTAAAAAATGTTACCACAGGAAGATATGCTAGACCAAATAACTAATGAGCATTTTATGTTCATTGCATTTAAAGTGATTTTTTTTTTTTCAAAATAGCACCACCGCACGTACTGTAGCAGACCTGATAGCACAACAGAGATCCAAGAAACAGAAAATTCACTTGATGAGCTGTAGGGTGAAGTTATATAGCCTCAGTAGCCTGTCCCAGATTCCAATAGATGAAGAATATTTATTTTCTAGAAGCAGCACCATGAAAAAGAACTAACTGTACTGTTTGTTCAATGTGAAAGTTTACATAAAATGTCCAAATGTCTGGTGCAATTATTTCAGTGCTGTATCCCACAGTTGTTAACCACAATGCAAACCTATCTAGTACAGTTTCAGCTAGCCTAAAAAACTAAAAGGAGGAAGAGAGGGGAAGAGAAGGGAAGAGAACAGAAAGATAAACCTGAGAAGACAATCCTCAAAGATCTTAGAGAAACATTTTTTTATCTTGAATTTACAAACAAGTAGAATGCTGTAATGACCACAAATCTGGAATATTAAAAAGAAAATTCCATAGCATTGTTATATGCCTTTTCCCCATAGGAGAGAGCAATCCTGCAAGTCCATTTGCACTGGGAGGTTCTGGACCACTGTTGAAGCTAAAGAACGCATATAGCCCTGGAGTAATAACTGAGCAGTAAAAGGACAGTTCACACATAGGCCCTGTGACAAAGGCCACTCAGAAGCGAGCGGTTTGTTATAGTCACACAGGCCCACTAGCAAGTTACCTAAAAACACATGTCCCATAGAATACCATAATTTACATGGATATTCCAGATCTTTAGAGACAAATGGAATCCTGCTCATTGGCACACTTCATCTTCTATGCCATAACCTGGTAAAAGAAAATATTTGTGGCAAGCAATGCCTTATATGACCTGAATAAGTTTTTTTTTTTTCCTGACCAACACTGGGATCTTGAGTTTAAGCATGAGGGATGACCTCATGGGAGTCAGGAGAAATGACCAATGAACCACACCCTTTATTAAATCCATAATTTCTGTCAATTATTGATTCAAGCCACCAGGAATTTTGGTCAATTTTGTCTTTGAATTACAGTGTATGGAGAATATCATCATCGCCTCATGCAATCTTCATTTGTAAATCCCTAAGTCAAGCCACCAACATAATCATTCTCTCTCTCTCTCTCTCTCTCTCTCTCTCTCTCTCTCTCTCTCTCTCTCTCTCTCTGGAATCATGGCCTAAAAAGTAACCTCATGCTGCTTTTGTCAAGGTGTTAATTATAGAAACTTAAAGGGGAAACAGAGAGTGAGTCTTACTTTAGTTATAATAGGAAGGTGATGGAGTAAGACATGGAGAGAAACTTCCGTTTAATTGTTCTGCAGGGAGTGGACTGTGAGGAGATGATGGATGAGAAAACACGAATGAAAGAAAATTATAGTATGTCTAGTCACTGATAAGTTTTTTGTCTAAAATAGTATTTGAAACAAAATAAGTATTTGTAAACAGATTTGATTGTGACAGAATGAGCAATTTACTCATACAGAAACACATTTTGGTCAAATTTTGAAACATTAGGAAGTCTGAACTCACCATGATGCCGTAAAATACTATGCTTTGGTCCCTCTGATGTCTATCCCTTGCCTTGAGGTCAAGAAGCTGAGGAATGTTGAATATTTCATGGAAACTCTTGGCCTGTGATGTCCGTGGGTATCTTGGTAACATTGAAATGCCTGTTTCCAGTGGGAAAGTGGTGTTTATTGAAGCAGCTACAGAGGGCACCCAAAATCCAGAAGATATTTTTATGTGCTTTCGCTTGTCTGTTCTAATTGTGTCAGACCCTCCTTTACTTTGAAAATGGCAGAATTCATCCTAAACCTGACTAACACCTGCCTCAGATATTTGGGCAAATACTGTATCACCATCTATGTGCAACCTCATGCTGCATGTAGGGTACCATGTCATGAGAATGTTGTGTGTTCATTTAATCTCACGACTTTTTGAGACAATAAATGTCCACATTTAATGAGTAAGAAAACTACATTCATACATTTGACTAATCTGGGCGTGCAATGGGGCTAGATGCAGTTCTTCTATACACAAGAGCCTGAAATCCTAGCTGCTGCATTAATTCCTTCAGAGGGGACAATGTGCTTTCAAGGGGTCACTTGAATTCATCACAGAGAAACAAAGAGAAGCTGGAGATTGCATAGGGTGAGTTTCTTATTGGGTTCTATCACAAATTGTTCACATTTTAAATAAGCTACAGGTTCTGTGGAGGAAATACCTTAGTACATGATGGATAGTAGAAGGAAGTAAGCACGAAATGTGGCAGTGTACACATAACACTGAGGACTGTGCGGTACTTGGACTGTCATTAAGGTGAATCTTAAAACTTGAGGAGATTCATGGTTAAGAGCACAAGTAAGGGGGCCAGAGAAATGGTTCAGTAGTCAAAGGTCTGTACTGTGCCTAAGAAGGATCCAAACTCAGTTCCTAACACCCATTCTGGGGAGCTTACACCTGCCTGGAGAGAGAGAGGGGAGAAAGAGAGAGAGAGACAGAGAGAGAGAGAGAGAGAGAGAGAGAGAGAGAGAATTAAATAAAAGTAAATGTCAGTCAAAAGCTTTTGCTGAAATGTAAACCACTTAACCTGCATAATAAGCATCTCATATCCCACTTGGAGTCTGGTGGAAGACCGTGTGCTTTTCCAAGACTGATGAAATAACAGGGCTTGCTTGGGTGTGTATGGCCTGAGTTCAGGTCCTACTTTGATTGTATTTCTGCTTTATTTCTTGAGCATGTAGTTGAGGCTCTGACCTCAGTAAAATCTACGGCTCTTGTATTGTTTCCACCTTTGTTTTCCATCCTACAACACAAAATAAACCAAAATATCTCCCGAAGGCTTTTAGAACATAATAAGGCTTATGTCATCACACTACAGAGAAAGCATATTTGAATTTTAGAAAAAAGCTTGGGCATTCTGTAGCCTTTATAAGCAGAGTGAGCAGTCCTGAAGCACCTCACTCACAGGGAAAATGCTGCCGCCTTTTATGAGTCACTATTCCTAACATCATTGCCCATTGACTACACAGCCTTGTAAAGACATCTTATTTATTACACAATTGATTCACTGTACTCACAGCCAACTATAACTAATGACTGGATTAAACTTGTCTAAGTCATGTCACAGTCTCTTGTGCTTGCAGCACCACACTTCACTCCAGCAAACAAAAACCCTTGGAAAATCTGAACTAACAGCACTGTAGCAAAGCCTTTGTTCATACTGTGAGGGCTGAAATACAAGGCTAGACCTCCGTTCATTCAGAGGCTGGCTTCTGCTGTCCAGTGCTGCTTGCAGTCTTTAGAGCTGGTGTTTACATGTACTTTGGGGGAAACAAAACTATCTTGATCTATCTTATAGCTGATATGTTCTATAACAGATATCCATCCATTCACCCATGACTCAAACTTGTGCAGTAAATTATCCAAAGGCAATGTTATTGAGGTGTACAATCCACATCTTCAAGTTTTTTTTCAGTATTTAGCATATAATGCAAAATATATATTTCAACATAAATGTCAAAATAATTGTAGCAAAAAGCATAAGCACTGTAAGAGTACATTCAGGAGTATATCATTACTCCCAAACTAGAATATATTAATTTAAATCATGTTAGACAAAATAAAGAAGACTGGAGAAATAAATGTACAGAATATATAATTCAAAATAAAAGTTTTCTATTAATATCAGTCACATCATAACTTAATTTTGTTTTTAATCTTTAGTCCACTTAACAACCCTGAATTTATCAACAAGGTCCTATTTCATTCCCATTTTCTAGTGACCCTACCTGATCTCATGGAAACCCTTCAAGTCCACACTTAATCCAAGGAACTAAGTCCAGATTCACTTTATGAACTAAGATATTTAGCCCCATTTCTGAACTTGTTCAGCATGCTATTAAACTTTTAATTCCCTGATAATTTTTGAAAAGGTGTTGGGTTCCATAGCTGCCTGCAGCTATTACGAAGTGGGTTTCTGGAACAGAAGCTGAGGGATAAATAGGGAAGGTAAGGGGCGAAAAGAAGTATGGCTAAGACAATATTCACTGATCAAAGCCCGAAACTTTAATGGCGCCAGACCTTTTAACAGTTTGGGCAAACCCTTCCCCCCAGACTCCAGGCTGAGTTCCGGTGGAAGTTGTCTAGCTTCTCTTGGAGGTCCTCATCTTGACTGCTCAGGCAGCTGGGTGGGTCACCTGCTTAATTCAGGAATTCCTAGACCTGGAGGAACAATGAACTTAACCTTTACTTCGAGCACTCCACCCTAGGTGGAGCAGGATCCTGGCTATCTGGGAGAAGTTAACCTTGACCAAAGTCAAACTCTGACCTCGGGTGCATGACTGCCCCAATATGGCTCTGTACAATAAGGAAACACCTGCCTATTTATATAGTCTACTCATGAACACATCCCAGTAAATAGGTAGTCATTGTCAAACAAATATATCAAGCAGAAGAGCTCCCATCAAAAAGTGGATACTTCCACTGAAGGACATTTGTTTGTGATACAAGTACTAAAGGCAAAATAATTCAACCACAACCAGGAACACATCAGATCTATCATTTCACGTTCATATTATTTCTGAGCAAAATATTCTCCTTGATATTTCACATGTTTTCATGGAATTCCAATAATGACCCCAATGTGGAGGATGCCTGAATTCTCAAATCTATGTGAAATTAAATGTATTCTGCCTCATGAAATCTGTGCATTTGTAAGTGATAAGAAGAATGGGTCCCGCCTCCAAGCAGAAACAAAACCCGCCTTGGCTGAACATAAACGTATTCAGTAGGCTACACAGGATTAAGTGACTGATTCTTTATCCTTGTCAGAGAAGTAAGTGGCCTAGTTATTTAGCTCACATTTGTCTGTTCATCTGTCATCCTGTTTGATGTGCACTTTCAGTTAATGAGTGACCCCTACCTCTGAGGCAGACATACAAGTGTGCCTTTCCAGAGGATTGGGCCAGAGAACCCATAAAATAGATACAAAGGAAATTAGAGTCTGCACCCGTGATTATCTGAAGGACAGAAGAAGAAAGTATATCAGTAGCCAAGCCCACTCAGTCAGTCAACAGTTTCTCCAGTGCAGGAGTGAGGATTAAAAAGAAAAAAGACAATTAGATAACATTGCAGCAAGACTCCAGCCAGTTCTAAGGCTGAAGGCAGATTTAATTTTCTTAATCCTCTTTTATACCATTTTAATTGCATGCAAGTATTAAGGGCAATAGTAGTACGAGGAACAAGCAAGACAATAAACGCAAATAGTCAATGTCATAAGCAAAGTCCCGCGAAAACTCCAGAGTGAAAATTGTTTCTAAGAGAGTGTCAGAATGACCAAAATACCTGAGCCCACTTCCTTGTTCAAGCCCAAGATCTTGCCTGAAGCCTCAGATCACTTCCTTTGTTCTACCCTAAGATTAAAATTCTTGCCTGAGCCTACTTCCCTACTATAGCCTAAAATTAGATTCTTGCCTGAAGCCCATTTCCTTGCCCTGGACAATGTCAAATTCCTACCAAGTGGTACCCCAAAAGGCTCTCCACATATCTTGCTGCAAAAAGGCAGTCCTTGGAGCATGCACTGTACTATGCAAGGGTTTTAGCAGCACAAGCATGAGCTAAAACCCAAGAATGCAAGAATGGATTTGCCACAAAAAGATACTCCATCAGGACAAGACATCTATCCCACAGCCCAGAGGTCAGAATCTGCTTCTGGAATAGGGAATGGCTCATAGTTTCTAGTTCAACGAAAAACATGGTTTCTTCTTAAGTTATGGACTTAAAGAATCTCTAATGAAGTGTACATGGTACCTCCCTCAAGGGTACAGGGTGAGCTATTCTTGACAGAAATAACAACAAAAGTATTTACCATCTTTTATCAAGTATTAGATGTTATTAAACAAAAATACCAAAAAATGTCAAAAGCATATACCTCTAAACTTCACTGGTCAGGAGGGAACTCAGTTCTCCTAAATCTTACTTATTAACATTCTAAGTCAGATGTCATTATACAAGAATCCTCTTAAATACCTTTTATATGGAGGACCCTATACATTGACATTCTTTACTGTTCAGAGAAACATCATAAGCAACACTCTGTGGAGTATCTCTGACTTTTCCTCAATTTCCCATTTCATACTTTGCTGACATTCTTTCTAAAGCTTGCTTCAACTGTGCACACTCCAACAGGAATCTACATCATTTATTCTCACAGACTTGTCTAAAGAGTTGACCTTAAATGCCTGGTGCTTCCTGGCACTTACTTAGTGCCTAAACAAACTAGCCTGAGAGAGGTCCTGTCATACTCAACAACTCCACAGCAACAGTAGTGACCACTGACTCTGCTTATCATCCTACCTCAATTTAGTTATGTGTGTTTTAGCTTCAGGCATGTACTACTCTTCACCATGTGATCACAACACAACCTGTGGCAGTGAAAAAAGAACCAGTCATATCTGTTGGAATAATTCCAGTGGAAATATGCTCTGAAAGATTTCAACTAGAGTTTTCTATAAACAGGAGAGTTGTGGTCTAACCATACACTATAAACTCCAAGTGTGTTCAGCCCAATGCAAACCCTATATCCATATATGCTAGATCATTTAAGATCAACTGATACCCAACTTTACTGAACCTATTTTTGTCATTATGTCATTAATGTACTTTAATTTTTAATAGAAAATTTTGGAAATGAGCTGAACTCAGAAAATGATTTCATACAGCAAGTGTTCTGCCTTTTCATTTCTACTGAGAGAATCACAGTATCTCTGACTCTGTTAATTAAATGTGTATAATTATCCAGTCACACATAAGGGTGGAATTTACCTTGTGAATATCAAACATTAAAAAAGTCAACCTTTCAAACCCAAAGAAGCATATGAAAGGGATTGCAGGGGAAATATTTATCTGATTTAAGAAAGTGATTTCAGTTCTCAGAAACACTTTTCCACATAAAAGTAATCAATAGTATAATTGTAATTCACTAACTTAAAGCTGTTCCTTAATGGATTATCATGTAATTCTTTGTTATCCTAGATTGGGTTACCTAGAAGTAATTACATTTATTTTTAAAGGTGTAGTTTTAATTATTTTAAGCTATCTTTCCATGTATTTCAAATATCCTCATTATTTTTGTCTGAAATCTACATGAATAACAGTACTTCATTTGGCAGTAATTTGTTCATTCAATGAACACTTATTAAACACTACTGTTTTTAAAACCTGTTCCACAGGAATCAATAGCGCAAAGGGCAGCAGCTGTAGCCAGTCACCTCAGGAAGCTTATACTCAGTCACCTCCACTGTTACACAAAATGTAAATGGACAGGGAAGCTTGGCAGTGGGGGTGAGGGTATTAAGGCCTGGAGTATTTAAACTCATTTTTCTGGAAAAATATCTCTAGGTAAGACATAGTATTAAGAAGGATACCATCACTCAAAGAGTAGGAAAATAACTCTACACAGAGATAATAGAGATCCCAGAGCATTAGGCAGTGAACTGAGGAGAGAAGGTAATGAGACCATAAGTTCAGAAACAATGAGAATTGGATAATACAGAGACATACAGACTAAGACTCTGCCTTACATTCTGAGAGGGGCTGAATGAGACTAAAAGTTTTATAAGCAAGTAAAGAGCAGCAAGATGAGGAGCAGCAGGTGCTTCAAGTTTACATGGATGCATTTCAAAGGTCTATTGCTCTCAAGAAACACTATGACCAAGGTAGACTGCATTTAATTGGGGTTGGCTTACAGTTTCAGAGGCTTAGTCCATTATTATTCTAATGACAAGCATAGCACTTTGTAGGCAGACATGGTGCTAGAGATGTAGCCTGAGAGTTCTACAAGCCACAAGCCACAGAAAGAGAGAGACTCTGGGCCTGGTTTGGCTCAAAGCCCACCCTAGTGACATACTCCCATGCACAATGTCATATCTCCTAACTTTCAAATAGTGCCACTCTCTGTTAACCAAGTAGTCAGATCTCTGAGCCTGTAGGAGCTGTTATTTTTTACACAGGTTGAAACATTAAAATCATACTAACTCTTGCAGCACAAGATTCATGCAAGCTCAAGCCAGACAAAAATCTCAGCATGGACAGGGAGGTGGTCATGAAGTACTTTCCCTAGCAGAGTAGTTACTGGCTATTGACAGCTTCTGGGAAAGAAAGCTTCTTTAAGAATGTAAGCCCTGGTAGGTCAACTAAACTGCTGTGGAAGGTACATATGTATGAGCTGCACAAAATGGACTTGAAAGATTAAATAAGAAAAAATAGAAAGCTAGATGAATAGGGAAGGGGATAAAATTATCTTGGGAGATCTGAGGGAGAGTATTAAATATTCTGAGAAAATATTCTGTAAAATCCTCATAGAACTGATAAAAATGATAAACAAGTTTCAGAGACAGAAATATTTTCAAAGACAGAAAATATAAAGAAAAATAATTAGTCGGTAAATAGTACTAAAATATTTAGTATCATAAAAGCCAGAAGAAAAATGTTCATAGAGAGTTATCTATTTTCCCAAATGTTGAAATCTACTAAAAATTAAGACAGAATGATGGACATGGACTTTGGCAAAATGCCAGTTCTTGCACATCCTGTTGGGAATAGTTTCAGATGTTTCATGCCTTCACAGAGTTAATAAACCAAGTACACACAAAATATTCACCGAGTGTAGACTTGGACTTCTCAATGTTGCTTTAGTGTTGTAAGCCTCAAAGTTAACTGAATAGAAAGTCACCAGAAGTATATCCAGGATTCACACCAACTACTGTCCCTGTACAAAGACAATGGAAGTTTTGAACAAGGAAGGTCAAATCTGAGAGAGGTTTGCAGACTTGCCCACTTTGAGTAATCACTCAGCATTTACATTTCTACAGACAGCAAGGAAATGCCCCTACAGGATCAACAAGAGACTGATCTCTGCACTTGTGGCTCCTCCTAATCTAACTCTACTTGAGTCTGTCACCCACTAATTCTGCATTTCACTGACTTCAGCTGTGTGCAGAACTTCCATATAATTCCTGTACTACTCAGAGTCAGCTGACATGCCACAGATTAAGTCCTCAGTCCCACAATAGTGTCCCTCTGTCATACCTGGGCTTTCCAAAGTCCTACAACCATAAATTCAAATTAGGAATTTCACCCAACTCCTTGTGCATATTTGGATGATTCTTTAGCATAACTATGAGAACTCAGTAAAACACTTTGTCCATGATTGTTACATTAATGTAAAGAAATGGCTATGTAGGATGAAGGATAAGGAGGGGCAATGAAGGAAGGTACATTCTACTGGTCTGTCTAGAAACCACTCTGCCATTTTCCTAACCTTGGAAGTCATGATACCCCGCTGTTAATAATACATGGAGGTTGCATGTATTATGTAAGACAACCAGTGAAGTCATGAGTGGTTTAATTCACTCTGGATTTCTCTCACCAAATGAAGGACAGACCTAACATTGTACCCCTTGAGTCTCATGATTATTAACTAGAAATGAATCCCCATAAAGCTATTGGAGCACCAGCCCTCACCAAAATAAGTCACTTGAAGGCAGCAAATTACAAAGGTTTTAGAGACTGTATGTCAGGACCTGGGGGAAAAAAATCAATATTTATTTTTCTGTACCCTAGCACAGAACAAGATACTGAAGTCTTTTTCTCTGGTTGTTTACTAGGCAGTGGTCAAATGTTTAGATAGTGAGACAACTTGAGTTTGGTTTTGTAATAAATACAGGGTACTTCTAGCATCCTAAAGCTAACCAGACCAGATACTGTTTAGATTCTAAGAACAGATAAGATTGGATGTGATATGGGTGCTTTGCCCATAGATTAAACATGGAATGCCCATGAGGACTGAGGAGTTATTGACATGAGTTGTTTGGGACCATGAATAAAATCCATCTGCAGTCAATTAGTTATTTATTCTATGAAAATGTCATATATAGAAACAAATAAAAATAAATACTTAGTCAGTTATGGTCTCAGCACTCAAGTAGCTAAGGCAGGAGAATTTCTAAGAATTCAAGGCAAGCCTTGATTAGAAATTGAGACTCTTTTTTGGTTGGGAGACTTTCTATGACCCTTTTTATTTCTTCAGGTATTATGGGACTGTTTAATTGATCTATTTGACCCTGATTTAGTTTTGGTGTCGAATATCTGTCTAGGAAACTGTCCATTTCCTCCAGATTCTCCAGTTGTGTTGAGTATAGGCTTTTGTAGTAGGATCTAATGATTTTTTTGAATTTCCTCAGTTTCTGTTGTTATATCTCCCTTTTCATTTCTAAGTGTGTTAATCTGGATACTGTCTCTTTGTCCTTTGGTTAGTCTGGCTAAGGGTTTATCTATCTTGTTGATTTTCTCAAAGAACCAGCTCCTGGTTTTGCTGATTCTTTGTATGGTTCTCTTTGTTTCTACTTGATTGATTGAGGCCCTGAGTTTGATGATTTCCTGCCTACTACTCCTTCTGGGTGAAATAGCTTGTTTTTGTTCCAGGGCTTTCAGGTGTGTCATTAAACTGTTAGTGTATGCTCTCTCCATTTTCTTTTTGGAGGCACTCAGGACTATGAGTTTTCCTCTTAGCACTGCTTTCATTGTGTCCCATAGATTTGGGTATGTTTGGCACAGTAGCAGACAAGTGGACCAATGGAATAGAATTGAAGATCCAGAAATGAATCCACACACCTATGGTCACTTGATCTTCGACAAAGGAGCCAAAAACATCCAGTGGAAAAAAGATAGCCTTTTTAACAAATGGTGCTGGATCAATTGGAGGTCAGCATGCAGAAGAATGTGAATTGATCCATTCTTATCTCCATGTACTAAACTTCACTCCAAGTGGATCTAGGACATCCATGTAAAACCAGACACACTGAAACTAATAGAAAAGAAACTGGGGAAGAACCTTGAGGACATGGGCACAGGGGAAAAGTTCCTGAACAGATCACCAATAGCTTATGCTCTAAGATCAAGAATTGACAAATGGGACCTCATAAAATTACAAAGTTTCTGTAAGGCAAAGGACACTGTTAAAAGGACAAAACAGCAACCATCAAATTGGGAAAGGATATTCACCAACCCTACATCTGATAGAGGGCTAATATCCAATATATACAAAGAACTCAAGAAGTTAGACCCCAGGGAACCAAATAACCCTATTAAAAATGGGGTACAGATCTAAACAAAGAATTTTCACCTGAAGAAATTCAGATGGACAAGAAGCACCTTAAGAAGTGCTCAACATCATTAGTCATTAGGGAAATGCAGATCAAAACAACCCTGAGATTTCACCTTACACCAGTCAGAATGGCTAAGGTCAAAAACTCAGGAGACAGCAGGTGTTGGAGAGGATGTGGAGAAAGAGGAACACTCCTCCACTGCTTGTGGGCTGTAAGATGGTACAACCACTTTGGAAATCAGTCTGGAGGTTCCTCAGAAAACTGGACATGAGGACCCTGCTATACCTCTCCTGGGCATATACCCAAAGGATTCCCAGGCATGCAATAAAGACACATGCTCCATTATGTTCATAGCAGCCTTATTTATAATAGCCAGAAGCTGGAAAGAACCCAAATGCCCCTCAAAGGAGGAATGGATACAGAAAATGTGGTATATTTACACAATGGAATACTACTCAGCAATTAGAAACAATGAATTCACAAAATTTTTAGGCAAATGGTTTGATCTGGAAAATATCCTAAGTGAGGTAACCCAATCACAAAAGAATACACATGGAATGCAATCTCTGATAAGTGGATATTAATTAGCCCAGAAGCCCTGAATACCCAAGGCAGAAACTGCATAACAAATGACTCCCATGAAGAAGTATGGAGAGGGTCCTGATCCTGGAAAGGATTGATCTAGCATTGGAAGGGATTATAAGGACAGAGAAAAATGAGGGAGGTGATTGGAGAAGGGATGGAGAGAAGAAGGTTTATGGGTCATATGGGGAGGGGGGATCTGGGAAAGGGGAAATCATTTGGAATGTAAACAAAGAATATAGAAAATAAAAATATTAAAAAAAAATTGAGACTTCAGTTCAAACCAAATCAAACACAAAACCAAGTACTATTTCATTAGTGTTGTAGGTATATAAACAGAGCAAATACCCAGCCCTGTTGGTAGAGTATAGATCACAATGGAGGAGACCATCAGCACATGCTACTTTCAAAGGTACCTGTAGAAAAAGAAATTAAGAAGAGCAAGTAATTAGACTGCATGGCAGGGTGTTAGAACACAGGGTGGAGTTACTTTAAAGACACATTCATTTGGAGCTGATATTTGGCTATAGCTTTGAACAAGTCATGAAAGCAAGCTACAAACAAGTTCTATAGCTCTATTTTTGCTGTTCCTCAACACAGGGATCTGTACACAGACCTGTAGGAAGGAATTGAGATTATAAAAAGGAAGGCCAAAAAGTAATTAGGAAAAGAGAGGTGTGGGTAGTCCAGTCATCTCATGAGTTCTTCCTGAACTTTGACTACTGTTCCTTGCATAATGGTTGCAACAAAACAGATGAAAGATCATTCAATTTTCTGACTTTCACAAAGTCTAATGGCTTACAAGAAGTTATTTTTAAAAATCATGTAAACTATATAGTGTCTGTTAATCAATATGTGGAAATCAATGATCCCATGATGTCTCATGAAATTTGAGGGATGCAAACTCCTCTGAGTTCTTTAAATGAGAAAGTTTGAATTATACGGATCAATATACAACGATCCACACTGCCCTTTCTGGCAGGCAGTCTGGCTGGGCAGGAGGAAACACCCAAGAAAGAATAAGGATCTGCGGGTACTGGGTGGAATCACTTTCTCCTTTCAAACCCACAAAACGCTTAGCTCATCTATCTGTTGGAATATATCTATTTGACTTGAAGTCAATTTTGGATTTGACTTTTGGTTGTTACCACACAGCCTGCTCTTTTAGAACAAGAATGAACCCCTTAATTATTCTTTCTCTGCTCATCAGCTAGGAAATATGCATATTCTGGTATATAAATATCAACTCCATTTAGCATTTCTCATGTTTCAGTTTTAACAGAGAATCCTTGTGGACTGTTCAAAATACAGAATAATAAATACATCAAGAACCCTTAACTTTCCCTCCACCCATTTCAGCCACACTTTCCCTACACAACTTCTTGCATTAAGCTGCTTTCTTGGCTATTCTGTCAGCATTTCTGCACAGAAAGACATAAAAATAAGTGTCTCTAAACTCTTATTTTCTCCAGAAATTAAACAAAGATAAATAGTTTATATGCTATTCTAATCCTACCTTTTCCCCATCATTTTAAATATGTCATTCTAGACCAGGCTCCAAAGAGAAACATCCTATATCCTACAGCCTTATGGAGCACTCCATTGAATGGTTATATCTCTGTCACTGTAAGCTGCTGCTGTTAATAATTGTGTATTTTAGCTGGGCGGAGGTGGCACACACCTTTAATCCCAGCACTTGGGAGGCAGAGGCAGTTGGACTTCTGAGTTCAAGGCCAGCCTGGTCTACAGAGTGAGTTCCAGGCAGCCAGGGATACACAGAGAAACCCTGTCTCGAAAAACCAAAAAAAATAAAAAAATAAAAAAAAATAAAAAAAAAATTGTGTATTCTAGGAGTGAAGAGCTATCTCAGTGCTATAGTGCTATAGTGCTTTCTCAGCCTCCATCTAGTCTGCCTCAGACTACCTCATAATAACAATCATAATTTTGTTCTTTGAGGTAGCTGGATAGCTAAGATAACCTCTAAGTCCTTTCCCTTAGAGAAAGCCCTGGTTTCTGTATATCAGATAACACTCCACCCTTGTGGAATGTGACTCTTCCTTTTATCCTACTTTGTATGGCACAATTGGTCCAAACAAATGGATTCTGCTCTTAACAGGCACTGGGTCATACTTGACAAAAAAACATCCAAGCAGGAGGAGGTCTTCCATGACTATTTTAGACGATAAAAAGGATCATGAATGAGTTTTAATTGCTGGAAGCTTAGAGCCTTCAGGAAAATAGACATTTCAGAATATAACTACAAGAAAAAAAAAACTGTCATCAACCAGAAGGAACTTAGCTGAGGACCTCAGACATTAGATGACAACACAGCCTAGCTGACATGCAGATTTCAATCTATGACATTACAGCAGATGATAAAGTCACCCCACAGCTAGATTTTACATATAGAAATGCTGACATAACAACCTTGGTTGTTCTAAACCATTATGTTTGTGGTTATTTCTTCTTCTTCAAAGTTTATTTGCAGGGAGACGTGTTCTTCCTTGCTTAATACTTTTTCTTACAAAAGTTTTCAAATCAGTTTTTATAATTTTAAGAGAACAAAATATGTGGTATGAATGAATTAGCACCAAGACAACTGTTGCATTTTGTTATTTTGGGTATTTATAACTCAAGAGCTCATTAATTCATTCTAGTTTTGTATATATCTCACAGAATCCATTACTGTATCTTCTGAGAGCATTTGGATTTGTATCACTCAGCATGTGTTCCTTTCTAAGAAGAGGTGTCCACAACACACAGGGGGAGCACATGCTGTATAATACTAAGTTCTTACTTTTAGGCTTAGATTTTTTAAAACCTACTTTTAATAATTGTTCTCAAACACTTCGATCCCTCCCTTCTAGCCCCAACCGAAGGTAGGGGAGAAAAGATAAGAAGATGTGGATCTGTTTAGAAATAATTCTTTGAAACAATTCTAGTCTCCCTTTGTTGGGATACTTGCCATACAGTTCAGTAGTGTCAGGACAGCAAACACGAATCAGCATCAGTGGCACTATCCAGAAACCACCAGGCCTCCACCAAATGGGTACAAGTCAGCAGGGAGTGATCAGGACCAGTCAGGATGCCGGGGAAAGTTCTCTGCCATGCTCTCTCAAGGAAGTGAAGATCAGCAAATATAAAGATGTTGAGACCAATGAAGCACTGCAAAGCTAGCTATGCAAGTGCTCCATCACTATCCACTGGGTCCTATTTATAGATTCTCCAAACATCATGTGTCCTCCCGCAGGTCTTGCCTTAGCAAAACACAATGTGAGGCAGCCGCACCACATGTGTTTATATCACCTGACATTACCAAAAACTTCTACTTTGCTGGCATGTGTTCCTTATATGCGTGTATGTGAGGAGTAGGGAACAGAGGACAGAGGTCAAGAGAGAAAGTTCTTTCCTATCCCTGCTTGCATCAGCCCTACTTTCTAGATGAATTACTCCCTTAGTGTGTCTTGCTTTGTGATCCAGCTTCTCCCTTCTTTTATAAGGAAACATTTACTTTTACTATATCATTCTAACTTTCCAGAAATGGGCGGTTAGTATTTTTGACTTATGCAATTGTGTGTAGGTGCCCTTTGGTGGTAAGAAAAGGGTGCCAGATCCCCTGCATCTGGAGTTACAGGTAGTTATAAATCTCCACAAATTGTTTTGGGAAAGTGAACTCCAATACTTTGCAGGAATAATTTGTACTTTGCCTGCTGAGCCATCTCTGCAGCCCTGTCCACTATCCATCTATACTTAATTCTAATAACAACATGAAGACTGACTATGAAATTCTTTCTAACTCTCCTTTCTTATAACTTAAATATCTCAAAGCTTTACAACTCTTAAATAATATGCTCAGAACAAGAATACAGAAAGCAATGTTTCTCAAAGGGAAATAAAAAGTAGAGATCTAATCATTGGAACAAAACAAAACAAACTTCAAATTGTAGATGATCAAGCTACTTGAACATAAAAAAGAAAAAGAAGATAGAAAAGATTTTGAGTCCTTTAGAGCTCACTGAGTTTGACTTCTCAAGTAAACATTTGTTGGAGTGAATTAAGATATTATATTAGTTTTACAAAGAAAATGAAAAAACATTGCTGCGTGTCCTCTAAACGTTCTGGTGAGTCTGAGAACAGAGAAGGAAGAGAGGTTGGCTTAGTAGATGAGGCTGGTTTATGCCAAAGTGCAAGACTAAAAATAAGCTCCTATTCAAACCTGGAAAATGGTAGGTGATTGTAGAACAAATCAAAATTAACCTTGTGCTAGCTGTGGCTCTCTAAACAAGATCTTCATGTGATCAAGTCAGTGAACTCCCCAACTTGGTTGTGGTAGTTTCTTAGGAGACTCCAACCTTAGCTGAGAGAAACTGGCGATTAAAAGCAGCAAGAGGGGGATAGAGTCAGTTTGGGGGGGGGTGTAATCCTCCCAGAGGTTGTGTTCTAGCAGATGATTGTATACACATACATATAGGATGGCTCTATTTGGACTCAGAACGTTAGAAAAAATTATCTAAAGCAAAAGGGCAGAGGATATGAAACTAGGAGGGTATATGGAGAGCTCTAGGAGAAGTTAGAAAAAATAAATAAAATCAAAATATAATGCATATGTATATTTTATTCTCAAAGTTAGATTAATAACATTTTAAAATTTTGGGAAAAAAATACTAAACTGTCAGGCTTGTCTTGGTTCACAATTAATGTCAATCAAAAGAGCCGCTGAGAAACTGATAGAAAAGGGAAAAGTGAGCTTGTAGAGGCTTGCAGTCATGGAACATAAAACTCACTGACAATGTCTAATCAAGCTAGACATAGTCCTGCCATCACCAATCTGTGCTTTCCCCTTACCTGCTTCATGAGAACGATCCACTCTCCACAATTATATTAATCTTGGCCACAATGTGGGCATTGTTCTGAAGAAGCCCTCTGTGAGGGAGCGTGCAGGCCATCTCTGGAAGCCCTTCACCTTTCTACACTCCAGCTGGTTAACATTTGCCTTCACTATAGATGCTTCTAGTGGTTTAGAGTCTCTCTGAAATGTTAAATGATACAATTTTCTTAGGTGATATTTTTAAAATTTTCAAAATTACTTTATAAAATGAACCCCAGGGAATCATAAGTTCATAGGGTCCAACCTACAATGATTTAAATAGAATACAGTGCCAAGGTAATTGAGAGAGAAATGATGGCCGAGAGACCACCTGCACCCTGTTGGAGGCAGCTGCATATGGGGTTTCATGGTCTTACTTGGAAGAACATTTGAAGCAATGAGCATATGACTAAAAGTATAATACCTACATTACAAAAAAAAATGGCTCTACATATTTCTCTTCAGTCTTTTTAACTGAATAATTATATGCTTTGTTCTAATATTAAGATAAAGGGTCTAATTTTATCTTGTTTTCCAAAAGTAGAAAATGACCTTTCTTTTGGTAGTTTATAGCCACATGCATTTATGTGTTCTAAAGAGGATGAATAATAAGAAAATGCCTAAGACAGGACACAAAGAACCACCTGAACCTTAGGGAAAATTCCTCTGCCTGTCTACATTGCTTCATAGGTCTGAGTTTGTCTCCTCGTCTGAGAGGTGAGGAAGCCAGGGTACAGTCCTCCACAATTTCTGAGGATCACATGAGGGATAGATGCAAAGCGTAGTTCTTAGACCAGTGCAGGTTCTTCTTACTCCCTCCACAGATTCTCCAAATCTGTCACATAGCAACTAGAAAGGGAAAGACAGTATTTGGAGAGTCTCACATTGTCCAATAGCTGTTCTTTCACATCCATACTTGTCTATAATTGCAGAAGAATGACTAGTATCCTGGCCAAACTCCTTCTTTGGAGTAACCTTCTTTGTTGGTAAGTATACTAACTTTGTCACTTTGTTTACTGTACAAATAACTATCATGATCATGATATAAAAGAAAGTGTTGTCTCTCAGTATCTGTGGATTACATATCAAAATATATGAACCTGGCTTTCCCTGATATATGTCCAGAATACAGTTGAGTTTGGGATCAAGCAAGATTCTCATCTCTAGACCCAGTGCCTCTCCCACATTATTGGGATAATGTAGTCTCCTGTATTTGCATAATTGGAATCAGCACTTCCTGCTGGCTATTGCCTGGGATCCCTGACAGCTGTTCACAGCCACTCTCAGTCCAAGTCTAAACTATGTCAGCACTAGACATTGCTTCTTCAGATTGTAACTGTATAACAAAGACTGAGTACTCATAAAGAATAAATATTTATTCAGATCAATAACCTAGGCTTGGAAATTCAAGATGGCTTGGGACCGACCTGGCAAGATGCCCCCTCTGCCCAAGAATCCTTCAGATCCCAAGGCTATACAAGAGCTAAATGACAGCATTGAACACTCCAGCTCAGGCTTCTCTTATTTCTTAGGAACCCACAAAAAAGCAAAACAAAAACAAAAACAAAACCATAGTCCCACAGGGTTAAAACCTCACTAATGTCGAATTTTTCTATTCATGATATTTATAAATTCTTAGAAATTAGGGAAATAACACCCTTTACAATAGTCACAAATAATATAAAATACCTTGGTATGACTCTAACTAAGCAGGTGAAAGATCTATATGACAAGAACTTCAAGTATCTGAAGAAAGAAATCAAAGAAGATCCCAAAAGTTGGAAAGATCTTCCATGCTCATGGATTGGCATGATTAATTTAGTAAAAATGGCCATCTTGCCAAAAGCAATCTACAGATTCAATGAAATCGCCACCAAAATTCCAACTCAATTCTTCATAGAGTTAGAAAGATCAACTTGCAAATTCATCTGGAATAACAACAACAACAACAAAAAACAAACAAACAAACAAAAAAAAAACCAGGAGAGCAAAAACTATTCTTGACTATAAAAGAACTTATGTCAGAATTATCATCCCTGACCTCAAACTGTACTACAGAGCAATCGTGATAAAAATGGCATGATAATGGTATCATGACAGGCAGGTAGATCAATGGAATAGAATTGAAGACTCAGAAATGAACCCATATACCTATGGTCTCTAGATCTTTGACAAAGGAGCAAAAACCTTCCAGTGGAAAAATGACAGCATTTTCAGCAAATGGTGCTGGTTCAACTGGGGGTTAGTATGTAGAAGAACGCAAATCGATCCATTCTTATCCCCTTGTACAAAGTTCAAATCCAAGTGAATCAAGGTGAACAGGGGAAGGGAAGAGGGCTTATGGGACTTTTGAGGAGAGGGGATCCAGGAAACAGAAAATCACTTGAAATGTCAATAAAGAGTATATTGAATAAAAAAAATAAAAAAAAGAAAGAAAAAGACTAGGTAAACTGAAACTAATAGAAAAGAAAGTGGGGAAGAGCCTTGAGCACATGGGTACCCGGGAAATTTTTCTGAACAGAACAAGAGCTTATGCTCAAAGATCAAGAATTGACAAATGGTACCTCATAAAATTGCAAATCTTCTGTAAGGCAAAGGGCACTGTCAAAAGGACAAAATGGCAACCAAGAAATTAGGAAAATCTTTACCAATTCTACTTCTAAGAGAAGACTAATATCCAATATATACAAAGAACCCAAGAAGTTAGATTCCAGAGAACCAAAAAACCCTATTAAAAATGGGGTACAGAGTTAAACAAAGATTCTCAACTGAGGAATAGCAAATGGCTGAGAAGCACCTAGAGAAATGTTCAACATCCTTAGTCATCAGAGAAATGCAAATCAAAGCAACCCTGAGATTCCACCTCACACCAGTTAGAATGGCTAAGATCAAAAACTCAGGTGACAGCAAATGCTGGTGAGGACATGGAGAAAGAGGAACACACCTCCATTGCTGGTGGAATTGCAAGCTGGTACAGCCACTCTGGAAATCAGTTTGGTGGTTTGTCAGGAAATTGGATATAGTACTACCTGAGGACCTAGCTATACCACTCCTGGGCATATATCCAGAAGATGGTAAAATATGTAACAAGGACACATGTCTCACTATGTTCATAGCACCCTGACTTAAAATAGCCAGAAGCTGGAAAGAACCTAGATGCCCATCAACAGAGAAATGGATACGGAAAATGTGTAAATGTGGTACATTTACACAATGGAGTACTATAGCACTATTAAAAACAATAAATTCATGAAATTATTAGGTAAATAGATGGAGCTAGAAAATAATCATCCTGAATCAGGTAATCTCATCACAAAAGAACACACATGGTATGCTCTCACTGATAAGAGGATATTAGCCCAGACGCTTGAACTACTCAAGATACAATTCACTGATCACAAGAAGCTCAAGACAAAGGAAGACCAAAGTGTGAGTTCTTTGGTCCTTCTTAGAAGGGAAAACAAAATATGCATGGGAAGAGAGACAGAGGCAAAATGTGGAGCAGAGACTGAAGGAAAGTCCATCCAGAGACTGCCCCACCCATATACATATATCCCATATACAGTTACCAAAACCAGACACTATTGTGGATGCCAATAAGTGCTTGCTGACAGGAGCCTGATAATAGCTCTCTCCTGAGAGGCTCTGCCAATGCCTGACAAATACAGAGGTTAAGTCTCTCAGCCAACCATTGGACTGAGCACAGCGTCCCCAATGGAGGAGCTAGAGAGAGGACGGAGTGAGCTGAACGGGTTTGCAGTCCCATAGGAGGAACAACAATATGAACCAACCAGTACCCCAGAGCTCCCGGGGACTAAACCACCAACCAAAGAGTACACATGGAGGGACCCATGACTCCAGCTGCATATGTAGCAGAGGATGGCTTTGTCAGAGATGGATGAGAGGAGAGACCCTGGGTCCTGTGAAGGCTCATTGCCCCAGTGTAGTGGAATTCCAGGACAGGGAAGCTGGAGTGGTTAGTGAGATCGGGGAAGGAAGATGGAATGGGGTGGGGGGTAGAGGGGAAAAGAGGAAAAAAGATAACATTTGAAATGTAAGGAAAGAAAATATATAATGAAAAAAGGAAAAGAAGTCAACAGCATCCAATTTATGACACATATATTGTGAAAACCCAAACAATATTTTTTTAAAAACTATGAAACTATTACAGGAATACTTACTCTCTAGCAATTTTGACATTCAGTAATATGAACCCCAGTGTGTTTTAGGACCTGGGAACAACCTGTTGTGACTTTAGTACCTAGTCTTAATTGACACATCATCCTAGGGTCACCTTTTTATCTTTATGAAAGATGATGCATATCTATAGCTAAGTGGTTATATCAGCCTGCTTCCTCCTGCTTTTAGCAATTAAGGAGACCCAATCACATGATTTCATCAGTCTCTATACCTCTGCATCAAAGCAGGCAGGCATCCTTCTGAGAGCTCTTCACACTTCATGTTGAGATAATATTCGGTCTCTGTCTTTTTATGAGATAATTACTGAAAACCTATAAGTCACATCTACGCTATAGAATCCTCTGTACAACCAAATATCTGTTCCTCCTTAGAAACTATAAAATTTCCAGTTAAATCCTTGGATTTTTTCAGAGCCCCCTTTCCTGGTATTCATACTCCTACTTTAGACTCTTTTATGGCCTGGATAAGCTGAGAATTTTCAAAATCACACAAAGCTAATTCCTTCTCACTTAGTGTTTGTTCTTTTAGATTTCCATGCCCCCTAGATATGGACCAAAGATTTCTCCTTGGTTATTATTTAATTAAAGGAAAGACTTCAGTCAAAAGACACAGACACTAGAGCAGAATTTATTTCATGAGGCAAATCAAATGGAAGTAGTCATCCAGAACGGAGCAGTACTTCCTGGAAACAGGGAGAAGACAAGAAGTGGGTTCTGCTTTTTGAATACTTTAGAAGTCAGGGTTTTTAAATAAGTGTTTATGGGATAAGTGGAACATTAACTGGACCAAGAACATAGTTCCATTTTACATCATGCTGGACTGCATCTTCCATTTGATACATTCCTTCTCAATGATTCTCTTGTCAAGTCCACAGTGTCATGTGAAGGGGAGCATTTTACAAGCCACAATTCAAATCATGCTATAATGTAGAGAATACACACCTAGTTTTAGAACTCATGTGTGGTATCTGGTATACTGGCTTGGCTTCTGATACATCAGAAACAGCTAAAGTAAAGGTTCAAGAGCATTAAAACTCAAAACAGTATTCTGTGTTAGGAGACAGAGAAACCATATGTGACTACAGTACCCTTAATCAGTTTTTATCCCATGTCTACTGAGCTGGCCACATGGATTAGCCAACTTGAATAACTGTATTTATTAATCTAGGTTATAGTGATTTCCCAAGGTCATAATCATTTAGTACTCAGTGATTGGTGATGAGCATTGTACATAGATTGCAAGAGTCTAGAAGGGCAGAAAGGCATGATTGGAGCATACAAGCATCAGACACTGAAGAAGGGATGAGGGGCCTCTCATCAGACATTGGAAGAGAGGAGAGGAAAGAAAAAGAACAAGAAAGAAAGAGAGAAACAAAGTCAGACAGACAGAGACAGAGCAGACACTAACAGACACCGAGAGAGAGAGAGAGAGAGAGAGAGAGAGAGAGAGAGAGAGAGAGAGAGAGAGAACAAGAATAAAAAAGCAAAAAGTTTATAAGTATATTCTGCACTTTCCTTATGGCCATTCTCAGCTAATTTAAGCTTGTAGCATAAACATGCTATCAGAGAGGGAAAGAAAGGCCAGGAATACAGTTCACCTCACAGCAGGGAGACAAATCTGCTTATCCCATGTTGGTTGAGTAGATACAAAGAATTAGAAGAAGGACAAGGGACCAAATGCACTTCTAGGAGTGTGGCCATTACCAATTACCTCCTCAAATCAATAGCTTCATCCTTGATTAGATTAGAACTCTCATAGATCAAATGCTTCTCAATAATCAGAACCATTGTTGGGATCAAGCCTTTCACTCTAGAAACACTTTGGAGATACATTTCATATGTACACATGACATCTCAACACAGCAGTCATATGTGCTTATCTCTGTACTTTCTTTTAAAGTTATTATTGGTGAACATTTATGAGCTCTTATGGTGAGCAATTATAAGAACTTGGACACTTACTAGGTTTTTTATCATCTTTAATAACTAAGCAATAGACAACAATTGATCTTTCTTTACCTTCTTTATTTCTTTTTTCTTTATTTCCACCTTCCTTCTTTTCTTTTTTCTTTTCCTCCTTTCTTTCTAGATAGCAATTGGTACTTTGATTAGGTGACATTTATACCCCTGAGCACTCAAGTTAGTATCTTTCATGAGCCCTTCTGGTGACTGAGACTACATCTGCCTTTTATTCAACACCTTACTGTTTTATTTTTTTCCCAATCACTAAAGTATTCTCATTAATTTTTAACTCATTTGACTTGGGAATACTTCTTTTAGTTATTTTAGTATGATTTAAAGTACTGTCCCAATTAATGTTTGTAATTTGTTTCATTTAGTTTTAAATACTTTATAATACTTGTTATACAATGAAAATCATCTTTTCCCTTTTTTTTTCCTATTTGTATCTCACCAATATTGGGAAAGCCTTATGTCTGTATATTAACTTTGTATACAGCTAGACTGAGAACTTTTTTCAATTGTTTGTTGAATTCTTTGGATATTTATACAAACTATGACATTTCATATAAATTATGAATAATAATTCTCTTCTTCTATCAGAAAATGTCCCTCAAAGTCTATGAATGTACCTAGTGGTAGGTCCTGAGACCACAGCCTTCTCAACAGTGATTGGCGCCTCCTTATAGGAGTGCTCTCACTCCAATGTGACAGCTTTTCTGTTTGTATACTGAAGTCCTTTGGAAGACTGAAAGGTAGGAGTTAGGCATCGTGTCACACGTTTATTTCCAGAACTGAGAAGGCACAGATTGTTGAATCTCTTTGAGTTCAAGGCCAGCCTGGTCTACATAGAAAGATCCACATCAACTGAACTACATAGCAAGATCATGTCTAACAACAACAACAGCAGCAGCAGCAGCAGCAGTAGCAGCAGCAAACATACTTCTCTTTCATGTACAATCTTCACGACTGAATTGTGTGTGACATTTTCCCACCAGAAGTCTACCACCCACACCAGATCTTTACCTTCTTTACTTTCTCTCTTCTGCACATCTGTTCTTTACTGGCCTTTCCTAGGAGTTCACTTGACATACTATCTGCATATGAACATTCACCACAAGTTCTAGCTCCATACAACCCAACCTAAGACCCCTTGCATTTTTGTAAATATTGCTCAATCAATTTAATATGCATTCAATACTTTTGCATTTGTTGATTATTCCTTAGCGCTATTGTAAAGGATTTTAAAGTTATTTTATCATGCTAAAAAGATTCTAACTGGAACTTTATTTTAATTCCATTAAACCTACAAGTTTAGACAGACACATTTGAGAATATTCAGGCTTCTCATGCAGAACTATGATGCTCAGCTTCATTTACTCAAGACATCTTTTATGTCCTTCAGTAAAAGAGCTCATGCATTCCTTACTAAAGCTATCACTGCATGTTTCACATTGCAAGTTATTGTGGTGGTAATTTTAAGTGATAATTATTGTCTATTCCCTGGTTTTCTGTTGTTTCTGTGGAAGTGATAGACATTTGACTTTATGTATGATTGCAAGGTTGTAATTATGAGTAAGAGTACTATATTTTCAGGTGATGTAGACAATAGGTTTTTTGGTTTTGTTTGTTTTGTTTTGTTTTGTTTTTTAGCATTTTGAGAATAAGGAATTCAAAGTGAACATAAAGCACATGGAAATACAGCCAAGATTGACACATAAGAATGCTTGAGTCTCTCTTTAGATGGGAAAACGTAAAGGAAAAGGAAAGACGTTACTGCATGGATCATGAGCTGAACAGCCATGGAAACTGTCTTCTGATGTCCAAAATGAAACAAAGGTCAAGATGTTAGATGGTTCTATAAAAGATGAGGTCAAGGAGGGCCTGAGAGTCCCTTGTTTCTTTGATAGTCACTAACTGGCCATTGTTATATACATTAGCAACTTTCTGAGAGCCAATGTTTCCCACTAATAATTTTGTAGCACCTAATTTTGTTGTATTGAATCTTAGGATCATGAAATCATAAATTGTTAGAGTTTTTCCCTCATGTTTTCCTTATTTTAAAGATTAAAATAAGGAAAGATAAGATTAAAAAAATATTAAGCTCGAACTAGGAGCAATGATTTTCTGATGTTTCATTTTCAACTAAAGACATCAGAATTCTGGGTTATTTCATAGCATATCTTTCACTTATTCCATGTCAAGTCAGTGATATCCATGCTTTTATTTAGATGCACACAGACATCTGGTAGACATTGAGTAGCCACTGCATCTGTGAGTTGACTCCAATGCCCCTGTGTAACTTGCCCCTACTACTACTACTTGCACTATACATAACATAAAATATAGTGATGAATTTCCCTTGTGTCTTTGATTTCACACTTATACTCTGATCTTGTACCCAATTCAGTATATGTATTGGTGACTGTTGTACAAAACAGCTTTTATTATGATATCATGTATCTAAAATTCTTTAGTACCTTTTGTTACCATACAGGGACTTTGTTGTTGTTGTTGTTGTTGTTGTTTTTGCTTTTGTTGTGTGTGTGTGTGTGTGTGTGTGTGTATGTGTGTGTGTGAGTTGTTTTGTTTTTTGATTGGTTTCGGTTTTGGTTTTTGGTTGGTGGTGGTTTTTTGTTTTGTTTTGTTTTGTTTTACAGGATTCCTATAGATCAGAGTGGCCTCTAACTTACTCTCCAGCAGAAGATGGCCTTGAATTTCTAATCTTGTTGTGCCTACTACAGGTTAATGGCACCAGGTCCTGATTTAATCCAGATCAGGAAATAAAGCATGAGTTTTAGGTAAGCTAGCCAAGTCCTCTACAAATTAACTGACTTGGTGTGGGGGATCAGCCCATTGCAGATCATGCCACCATAGAACAGTTAGTCTTGAATTGGATAATCCAGCAGGTCCCAATGAATGGGGACCAAGGTACCAAGCAGTGTTTTGCCATGGCCTCTGTTTCAGTTTCTGCCTCCATATTCCTGCCTGGAATTCCTGGTCTGAAGTCTTCAGATGATAGGCTGTGATGCAAACATGTAAGGGAAATAAACACCCTTTACCATATGGCTCTGGACTTAGTGTTTTATTATAGCACTAGACACCTCAACTAGATCAGTGACCATTAAGATAAACTGCCAAAAGAACCAACCTCTTTTGTCCTCTCTACAATTTCCAAATCCAAGGGACACACACAGGAGTGTTGGTGAGACAAAAAATGATCACTCTTCTACTTAAAACATCTCTTCCTACATGACTATTATAGCTGTCTTGGGCTGATTCTGTTGTCTCCTCTATGTTTCACAAAACTCTCTACACACTCATCTAGGATAACTGATCTTATTTTAACATGCTTATTTCTGCCTTACTACCTCTCTGTGTAGCTTGTGAATGATTGTGGGAGCTGAAGTTGTTCTTCCTTGTCTTATAGTACTTGCTTGTAGTAAGTATTCAAACTACAATAAAATGAGAGTGGGAGAAAATTGTTACAAATTAGTGACAGTGTAAGTAGAAAAAAGTCAGAATGTGGGACTCAAGATCTAGTATTGTCTATTATCATTATATTATTTCGTTTCCAAGCAACTGTTAATTTCTAAATTGAAGGCCTGACTTCTGAACAATTTAATGAATTTTTCAAGATGAAAATGATAACGTTAGATGTGTCTTCTTTTCAGCCTGAATAGGCTGGATTTTACTGAAGCATCATGCTTCACATTGTACACACTAAAAACAGACTGTTAGTGAAGAAGAGAAACCAACAAGGCTCCATTGTGCATAGCAGAAAGAGATGGTATAATATTGGGAGAATGGCTGGGGCCTGCCCACCAGGTCCTGCTTGACTCCACCTTCCTTATGCTGAGCCACTTCCTTCCTCTCCATGAAACCACAGGTCCTTTACAACCAGCAAATGGATACAGCATTTTGTTGAGAGATCAGAGCTTAATAGTTTCCCTTTCCCACAGTTTAAACCTACAAGGTTTATATTTTATTATCATATTAAATTAGCAAGTTCAGCACCACACTTCTAGGAAGATAGAACAATTCACCTTTATAAACTTTGGCAGACATCTGTGTGTCCAAAATGTAGCAGTTCACAGCACTTTTATCTGTAATAGGCAGGAACTGGAAACAAACTAGATGTCCCTCAAGTAAAGAATGGTATACTACACAGTGGAATACTACTCAGCTATCAAAAGCAGAGAGATCATGAAGTTTGGAAGCTAATGGATGGAACTTGAAAGTATCATCCTGAGTGAGGTAACCTAGACCCAAAAGGACATGAATTGTATGTACTCACGTATAAGTGGATACTAGCAATAAAATAGATACTCATACTACATCCCACAGACCCAAAGAAGTTAAACAAGAAAGACGATACAAGAGAGTATGCTTGAATTTGACTTAGAAGAGGGGGAATAAAATAGTCATAGGAGGCATATGGAGGGAGGGAAATGAGTGGAAAGAGAGGATGGGAAGTCTATTGGAGAGGAGTTCAGGATCAGGAGTGAAGAGAAACAGGGAATACTGTCAGCAGGCCATGAGAATATATAGAAATATCCAGCTAGAGGGGGTGGTGTGATAGAGGCACATGAAGGATGTGCCAAAGACTTAGCTTGGTCCCCTAAGAGAAAGAATGAATATGGGTGGCCTTAGCTGAGACTCACAGCAATGGGGATATAGGACCTGAAGAGGCCACCTCCCGTATACAGGCAGAGATAGGGACACCAGCCTACCCACAACATTTTCCACCATTGTTTAATCCTGTCTACAAGAAATGCAGGGACAGAGGATGGAACAGAGACTGGGGAAATGGCCAAACAATGCCCAACCCAACTTGAGACCTCTTCCATGGGCAAGTACAAATCCCTGACACTATTAATAATACTGTTATGCTTGCAGATAGGAGATCAGCATGGCCATCCTCTGAGAGTCTCCAACCAGCAGTTGACTCAGACAGATAGAGGCTCAGAGCCAGACATTGGATGGAGCTTGGGAACTTTAATTTATGAGTTGGGGTAAGGATTGAGGACCATGAAGGGATAGGAACTCCACAAGAAGGCCAACAGAGTCTATTAACCTGGACCTTTGAGGGCTCTCAGAGACTAAACCACCAACAAAAGAGCATACATGGGCTGGACCTACCCATCCCCTGCTGCCCATATGTAGCAGATGTATAGCTCCATCTTCATATGGGTCCTGAACAACTGAAACGGGAGGCTATCCCTAAAGCTGTCAGTGGGATATGTCCTTATAGCTTGGCTACTTTGTCTTGCCTCAGTAGAAGAAGCACCTAGCCCTAAGGGACTTGATGTGCCAGGATGGGGGTGGGGAATACCAAGTAGGGACCTCTACTCTCTCAGAGGAGAAGGGGAGAGGGTATGGGGGAGGGACTCTTGAAAAGGGAGCCTGGACTGGGAGGGGGGATATTGATCTGAATTTAAAGTGAAGAAGAAGAAGGAGGAGGAGGAGGAGGAGGAGGAGGAGGAGGAGGAGGAGGAGGAAGAAGAACAAGAACAAGAAGAACAAGAACAAGAAGGAAAAAAGAAGAACAACAAGAAGAACAAGAACAAGAACAAGAAGAACAAAAAAACAAGATGAAGAACAATAACAACAACAACCACCAAACAAATAGGACAAAGAGAAAAATAAAGTAATTAAGAAAAAAGAAAGAATGAAAGAACAAAAGAAACAAAGAAAGGAGAAAGAAAGAAAGAAAGAAAGAAAGAAAGAAAGAAAGAAAGAAAGAAAGAAAGAAAGAAAGAAAGAAAGAAGGAAGGAAGGAAGGAAGGAAGGAAGGAAGGAAGGAAGGAAGGAAGGAAGGAAAGAAAGAAAGAAAGAAAGAAAGAAAGAAAGAAAGAAAGAAAGAAAGAAAGAAAGAAAGAAAGAAAGAAAGAGAAAAGAAAATATATTTTGGCCAAACCAGCAGTAAACATTAAGAAAATAATCTCCTAACTCAAATATAATTTACTCTGGATATACACTTTACTCTAATTTTGTTTGATATTCATGGAATAAATACAGCAATAATAACAAAACATAATCTTCTACTTTTGGCATTGTTACCTAGACAGTGTTAAACTGTAGCCCCACAAAAAAGAGCATACCTTCACCTTTGTCTCTGGAAAAAGTATAACAAAGAATAATGTCCTGAAGTGCCGTGCTTAACATTCCCTATGCTTTGTGTGTAAATAGCTAGCCAGCCTACTTGTCCCCTTTGAGCACTGAGCACAATATGCATCAAAGTCTGATTACTTCTTTTCCTCATAGGCCCCTTTGAAACACATTTACTGTGAGCCAGTGGCTGCCTAGAACAGATCTCAAGACAGCTGGCTGGTCTGAAGGAAGATGCTGACTCATCTCAGGAAGATGCTGACTCATCTCAGGGAAAATGCTCACTCACTATGCAGACTTTCACCTTTAGTCTGGCTTCTCTACATTTTAGTCATGCTGGCCCTTTCTGTTAAGTCTCTGGATGCAACCAGGGTTCTGTTCCATCATTACAGCATTTTGCTTCTTCCACAAAAGCCATTGTTTGTTCTGTACCTAAACCAATATTTTTTAATTTGATAAGTTAAAAGATAAAAGAATAGTCTATTTTGGAAAGAAGTCAAAGCATACTTACTGTTTTAGTAGAAAAGTGACCCTCCTCCCTCACACAATCTACACATGTAAATTAAACATCTAATATAGATCTGGTTTATATTTCTTCTATTTGATATTATTGACTATTTTTCTGATTCAATGAAGTAAAAATATTTAGTAACATTTAAGTTGAATAAAGGGAGATGTCTAGAAATGCTATCAAACAAAAGAAGGTCTAAGGTTTCCTCTGGGGATTTGGGGAGCACTTCATGTCCCTGATTGTTAGGGGATATTATAATGCCTCCCATTCTTTCCATAAGATTGAATATGTAGTGCCATCTACTGGTAGGTATGACAAATTCAAAAGATAACCAGCAGCCTGGTTTGGGAAGATGGTTTCCTCCAGTTACAGAACTACAACAAATGTCATCTTTCATCTTATATTTTCACAAAAATGTTTCTAGTTAACAAAATACTATGAACTGTTTCAGGGTTAAATAGCTGTCTGAATATGACTATTGTATAGTGTCGACTTAATTGTACAATTAGTGTACAATTTAGTGTACAATTTTGGAGTTTCAACACCAAAAAATATAGTCTGCCCACAACAGGCACAGAGTCTTCTGAGAGCTGAGGAGAAAGATACACCTGGAGTCTCTTCCCAGGTTCACTGATAAAGCATCTGGTCTTCACTAGATCCCTGGTAGCAAGTATTTCCATTGCAAAGGACTGCTTAGCACAATGTAAGGAAACAGATGAGAAGAAATAAAAACTGAAACTAATGTGCATGAAAAATGAAACAAAGGAGCGGGAGTTCTCATGATTGTTCTGGTTCCAGAATAATTTATCAGTTTTCAATCCTCAAATGGACATCACTCTGCAATTAAAACATTTCAAATAACTGTAAGATAAAGTTAAGCAGTTATGAAACAAATTATATCCCCATTTTAAAAAAGGACAATTAGGAACAATACCCTCTAGCTATATGTTAATATTATACTTTTGTGTACACTGGAATTCATTTTTCTGTTTGACATCAGTGATGGGGCTTTCCAAAAGATTAATGACTGAGACCGTCACAACAGCAGCCTCTCATGAGGCTGCAGAGACAGGGTGGGGTGACAAGGCACATTGAAGAGATACAGTAGAGACTGAAGTTAGCAGGGGAATCAAGCCTCCTGTCCCTGTGAATGCACACATATACACATACATATTAGTACATGCCTTCAAGTACATAAATGTACACAGTGTATGCATATAGCTTGTGAAATCACATGCACATGTGTGTTGAAGTTAAGTCCCAGTTGTGCCTCGCAGCCTCATAGTCCCAGAAATAAGACTCAGACTCAAATTATATTTACATATACCTTCTTCATATAGCTAGGTTCTGTTCTGACAATAACATAACAAAGGATACTCATATTTTAACCTACACCTGCTACCATTCCTTCATCTCTTCACCTGTTTTCATATTGCTCTTCTTGCCCCTTCTCTCCAGAATGCCCCACCCCTATTTCCTACCTAAGCCATAGGCCATAGACATTTTAATTGACAGGTGAGGCATTCATAAAATACAAAAGATAATATCTCTACACACATGAATGCACAAAATTTATACATATACCTACACTTAGCTTGTGAGTACACATGAATGCATACAACATCATATGTATATGCACATACATGCATTCACATAAATGTACATGCACACATGTGCATGCTGTGAATACACATACATGCATATAGCATTATACACACATATATGCACATAAATGCACATCCATGTGAACATACATGTAAACACACACACACCACTTTGATTATATTCCTTCATTATATAATTTATAGGACACAGAAGACAGAATTTAATGCTTTTCCCCATCCTCCACAGGTTCTGGGATTCTGAAATCACATCTACAGGAAGACAGTTCTTTGCCTTAAGCAATTTCCTTTCATGTGCCAGATGTCTCTACCCTGAAAAGGAATGTAAATAAATGTGTGTGTGTGTGTGTGTGTGTGTATCTGTGTGCTGTAGGACAAAGAACAGTCTCCCATTTTTATAAACTGTGCTTGAGCTTTTCCCTGCAACATATGCCCAGCTGTCATTGTGGGAGGTCACTGTGGAGCTTTAAATGTTCCACACCAGCCTCAGAGTGCACATTTTCCAGTTATTAGGGGCGAATTAGATAGATGAATCACATGCATTAATAAGAAATGAAGTTGCCCATATCATCTATAGCAATATTATTTATTTCTGTTCTGGATCAATCAATTGGTGAAAAATACACTGAGAGTCTGCACCTTAATGAGGAATTCATATTTCTTGTATTTCAGAGGTGTGTTTCTTATATTTTAAGGCAATTGTACTAAATCGTAATATTTACTGTAAAAATCAGAAAAACTGATATTTTGTACTTACATTATTATTCTCTTCATTCTTAATAACACTTTTGATATTGTGTATGTAGTTTGATACTACTCTAGACAGGCTAAACTTTATAGCTGAAGGATCAGGGGTTTACTTAGCCAAACCTACTTCTGACCAGGTAGCAAGAAAGTTAAGTGTCCCTCAATGACCATTTTCTATAATTTCCTGTGAAGGCTGGTAGGAGACACTGGAGAGAAGTGTGGTGTTTACAATTCTTGTGATAGCAAAATTGTACAAATTTAGGGGGTCTTTGGGAGGAAGGAGGTACCCAGAGTAAAGTCTGGGAGGATTTCAAACTCTTTTCATTTGTGTGTTAAATAATCTAGATATTTGGTAAGAGTCATCCCAAAATAATTGACATGTCATCAGGTGAAAACTCAAAACTACAATGACACATAACAACTCTTCAATCAATGAAAGATGCAGAAATGCACAAATGAACAATGCCAGAGACATTGCCTGTGAGACAATACGAAGTCTCTTATTTTTTTGTTCTTGTTTAAAATTTTTTTATTGAATATATTTTTTATTTACATTTCAAATGATTTCCCCTTTTCTAGCCCCCCCACTCCCCGAAAGTCCCATAAGCCCCCTTCTCTTCCCCTGTCCTCCCACCCACCCCTTCCCACTTCCCCGTTCTGGTTTTGCCGAATACTGCTTCACTGAGTCTTTCCAGAACCAGAGGCCACTCCTCCTTTCTTCTTGTACCTCATTTGATGTGTGGATTATGTTTTGGGTATTCCAGTTTTCTAGGTTAATATCCACTTATTAGTGAGTGCATACCATGATTCGACTTTTGAGTCTGGGTTACCTCACTTAGTATGATGTTCTCTAGCTCCATCCATTTGCCTAAGAATTTCATGAATTCATTGTTTCTAATGGCTGAATAATACTCCATTGTGTAGATATACCACATTTTTTGCATCCACTCTTCTGTTGAGGGATACCTGAGTTCTTTCCAGCATCTGGCAATTATAAATAGGGCTGTTATGAACATAGTAGAGCATGTATCCTTATTACATGGTGGGGAATCCTCTGGGTATATGCCCAGGAGTGGTATAGCAGGATCTTTGGAAGTGAGGTGCCCAGTTTTCGGAGGAACCGCCAGACTGATTTCCAGAGTGGTTGTACCAATTTGCAACCCCACCAGCAGTGGAGGAGTGTTCCTCTTTCTCCACACCCTCTCCAACACCTGCTGTCTCCTGAATTCTTAATCTTAGCCATTCTGACTGGTGTAAGGAGGTCAAAGGGATACAAATTGGAAAGGAAGAAGTCAAACTATCATTATTTGCAGATGACATGATAGTCTACCTAAGTGACCCAAAAAACTCCACTAGAGAACTCCTACAGCTGATAAACAACTTCAGCAAAGTGGCAGGTTATAAAATCAACTCAAGCAAATCAGTGGCCTTCCTATACTCAAAGGATAAGCAGGCTGAGAAAGAAATTAGGGAAATGACAACCTTCACAATAGCCACAAACAGTATAAAGTATCTTGGGGTGACTCTTACCAAACATGTGAAAGATCTGGATGACAAGAACTTCAAGACTCTGAAGAAGGAAATGGAAGAAGACCTCAAAAAATGGGAAAACCTCCCATGCTCATGGATCGGTAGAATCAATATAGTTAAAATGGCCATTTTGCCAAAAGCAATCTACAGATTCAATGCAATACCCATCAAAATCCCAACTCAATTCTTCACAGACTTAGAAAGAACAATTATCAAATTCATCTAGAATAACAAAAAACCCAGGATAGCTAAAACTATTCTCAACAACAAAAGAAAGTCTGCGGGAATCAGTATCCCTGACCTCAAGCAATACTACAGAGCAATAGTGTTAAAAACTGCATGGTATTGGTACAGTGACAGGCAGGAGGATCAATGGAACAGGATTGAAGATCCAGAAATGAACCCACACACCTATGGCCCCTTGATCCTCGACAAAGGGGCTGAAAACACCCAATGGAAAAAAGATAGCCTTTTCAACAAATGGTGCTGGTTCAACTGGAGGTCAGCATGCAGAAGAATGTGAATTGATCCATCCTTGTCTCCTTGTACTAAGCTCAAATCCAAATGGATCAAGGACCTCCACATAAAGTCAGACACTCTGAAGCTAATAGAAAAGAAACTGGGGAAGACCCTTGAGGACATCGGTACAGGGAGAAAGTTTCTGAACAGAACACCAATAGCATATGCTCTAAGATCAAGAATTGACAAATGGGACCTCATAAAATTACAAAGTTTCTGTAAGGCAAAGGACACCATCAAGAGGACAAATAGGCAAACAACAAATTGGGAAAAGATCTTCACCAATCCTACATCAGATAGAGGGCTAATATCCAATATATATAAAGAACTCAAGAAGTTAGACTCCAGAAAACCAAACAACCCTATTAAAAAATGAGGTACAGAGTTAAACAAAGAATTCTCACCTGAAGAACTTCAGGTGGCGGAGAAGCATCTTAAAAAATGCTCAACTTCATTAGTCATTAGGGAAATGCAAATCAAAACGAAGTCTCTTATAATGATGAACTGTTTTATTAAGTCCTGGCAAATGTCATTGATATGTATGTAATCTGGATGTATGTAGAAACTATTTATACCCCACATTCTTCCTTAGCATGTTTAACAAAAGGATGCACAGTAAAACTCATATCAGTTTTATTCAAATAGCTTTAAAATAGACTTCCAACTCACTGGAGATCTCAAATAGAACCCACACCAATGGTATAAGCCTTTGACTTTAGCTACACAGAAGACTTGAGTACCCCAAGTTCATTCTTGCCTGTAGCAGACAGAATTTATTCCAGGATGAACAATGTAATGAGACTCTGTATCAATTTTTAAGTTAAAAGTTGGGAGACATGTCAGACCAATAGTTGGTTGTTGGTCTAGCTCATGGATCCAAACACTAGTACTGGAAATTTAAACAAAAAATTCAAATGTGTATTATTATAAAAATAAAAAATAAGTGTTACCACAAAAATGGATGAGCCTTAATCTTTTAAAAGATTGGAGTTGAACAAATAATAGTAAAACTTAATGTTATAATTCATATAAAAATTCAACTTATGACAGAGAAATCTATGGTGAAAAAGTCAAATTAGTTCTTGTCCCTGCAAGGAAGGTTGTTTGTGGAAGTTTCATGGGTCACAGTCACCTCTATCTGTACTCTGGCTAAATGGAAGTCAACACTCATATGAAACACATATTCATAAAAAGGTATTAAATTGTGTGTTTAAGATACATGCACTTCCTTCCACGTTGCATGTCATGGTTCAATAAAGTAATTTAGCCATAAGGATGCAGGAAGATAATTGTTTTCAGGGCAGCCTCCCCTTCTTCAGGTCAGTAACAGAACAACTAGATGAGGTTTTAGAGTAAGGTCAGTGGGGTGATAGGACTTGCGACAGATGTCAATATTTTCACAATAGCCTCTTAATGATTACATCATGAACGATACTTAAGAAAAGAGATAATGAATACGGGGAGGAACATTATTCAATGTAGGAGTCCTCAGAAAGGAAGTCTAGAGAGCCATCAATTCAACACTCTGCTTCAGCATCCGGAATCCATTCAGCTCAGTTTCCAATATGCTGTATTCACATATGCTATATAAACAATGGACAAGAACAGGCTGTGTACTAACTGTAGACTCACCTCAGGCTCAGGAAGGTGATGTTTCCAAGAAGCAGCTGCCTCTCTTCCACTTCTTTTTCTAACAATCCTCCATGTGTTAAGTTGGATTGGCTTTCTACAACTACCACAATCACATAGTGCTACAAGTGGAGTGACTTGGAAACAGACATGCTTTATGTTCTAATTGTCAAAGCTAGAAATCCAAACTCTGGTGTGGGCATATCCACACTCTGAAACCTCAGACAAAAGTCTCCTCCTGGCCTCTCCTAGTTTCCTTTGTTCCTTAGTTTGAGGTGACAAAATTCTACTGGGAGGGTCTCTCTCTCTCTCTCTCTCTCTCTCTCTCTCTCTCTCTCTCTCTCTCTCTCTCAGAACAAGATCATACTGAATTAAGACTCATTGTGTTTATAGTCTGCAAAGACTCTGTTTTCAACAGAGTCCTTCCTATTCATAAAAAGTCTTGGTTGCAGGACTTCAGTATCACTGGCATCTTGTAATTTAATAGAAGACACAGATATCCATATCCTTACTACTAATATTGTATTGTCCTTTCCATTTTTCTGGACTAAATGCTTAACAGTAATTCCTCTTTCTTAAGATTACTGCTCTTAAAAGAGGCTAGCAGTCATTTCAAGAATTACACACAAAGTGTCTAGCAAATTCTCCTTCTTAATGTTACGAATCCCGGGACTCTATATGTAAAGGCATTCTGTCCCTATCGATGAAGAAACCCTTAAAAAGACACTCACTGCTTAGAGCTGGAGATGTGGAAATGGGAACATTAACTACCATCAAGTACAGACCTCCATTATGGTCACAGCTATTGCCTACATTCTAGTCTTACCACCTTGTACCTAGAGCATTGAACAATTTCCTCCTTAATGGGATTCCTGCTTCTACTCTCACCTCCTACAAATGCATTTCCCAGGATGCTCTACATCACCAAATCCCCTCTCAACAATACTGTATCAGCTCAGAATGACCCTTGGCATAATGTCCCCATATTTTGGTAATGTCTTTCAAGCCCTTAAGTGAAACTCAATTTTATATTCTCTCTGCCCTTGCAGAAGTTTCCATGTCTTTGTATCTGCTTAGAATATTCTCTCAGAGTGATCCCTGAGTTGAGTCTTTAATCCTTGTGTAAGCCTTTGCATATTATCTATGGGCTAGATTAGGCATGAATTTCCATCTCCACTGAGATCTGCTAAAGGACTCGGTATTTAACTCTTCTTGTTACTTTTAGGGTTCTGTGTTAGAAAAGTACTCATATTTTCCTTGCTCCCCTCTAAATACCTATAATTACATCATGTGTTATCCTATTCTCCCACTGGGCTTCCAGTGACTAGGGATATTACCCTCACATATTTAATGAAGACTTTATAAATGGAAAAACTGTTAAAATAACCAAAATGCTCAGGAAAAAAATTCATGGTTGCTACCATATGTTTTCCTATATACACTATCCCCACACTCATTTGACTGAATAAAATTCACTATTACTACAATAAAATATTAAGATAAAGTTTTAAAATAAATATAGGGTGAAACTACACTGAGTTTCACCTAAAGCAGGCTAGGCATTAACTTTCATAATTCTTTGTAATATAGTTGGCTTATAAATCTTAGATGTCAAAAGCTGATCCAAATGTCTCCATTAGGGCTTTGACTTTTAGTGCAGAAAAGGGAGACACAAAATGAAATGTATGAACTATCACCACCAGGCACTGTGAGATATTAAAATACAGAAGAAGTAAAGCTTTGTTCACAAACAGTACTGTTAGAACACACACACACACACACACACACACACACACACACACACAGAGAGAGAGAGAGAGAGAGAGAGAGAGAGATCTAAGCTTAGAATGTGGAAAACATTTTTAAAAGGAAGAAGGAAATGTATATTAAAGGATCTTTCTGTTCTGCCTTATATAACAGAGATCCTGAACTGCTCAGGCCCAGGTCTCCAGCATATTAGTTAGCTTTCAAGAATGAAACAAAAATAAAATAAATCTGACACCATATATATTATTTGTGTTTGTGAGTGTGTATGTGTGTGCACATGCACATACGTGTGTGCACATGTATGTCCACATGCACATATACATACACATACATACACACACACATACACATATTCATAAAGCTGCTAATTTGGTATAATTTTACAAATAAAGTACCAATATTAAAGTAAATATTTCTGTGACCTAATGTTTCTCCCATAGCTGTAAACTCAGTTACAAATCATATACATTTTCACTCAAGTTGTGACAGAGCTTCATGTAGGCTATTGTTCTGAGCTAGTTCTCTACTATCCTAGCTCTGTAGAACTTATAAGAAGGAGTTGGAGACTTGGATTCTAACGTCTCATTAATGCCTGATTATAAGAATACAAGAGTGTCTCTTAAGAACAGGTTACTTGAGCTTCAAGTTAAAAAGTAACAGAGATAAAACATTTTCCTTTAAGAGTCACTCAGCTTTCTTTTCTTTTTTATTTTTTATTAGATATTTTCTTTATTTACATTTTAAATGTTATTCCTTCTCCTCATTTCCCCTCTGAAAACTCCCTATCCCACCCCCACACCACCCCTACTCACCAACCCACCCACTCCTGCTTCCCTGTCCTGACATTCCCATACTCTGGGCTCCAGCCTTCACAGGACCAAGGGTCTCTCCTCTCATTCATGACTGACAAGGCTATCCTCTGCTACATATGTGGCTGGAGACATGGAACCCTCCATGTGTACTCTTTGGTTGGTGGTTTAGTCTCTGGGAGCTCTGGCAGTAATGGTTGGTTCATATTATTGTTCCTCCTATTGGACTACAAACCCCCTCAGCTTCTTGGGTCTCTAGCTCCTCCATTAGGGACCCTGGGAACCACAATTACTCTGATACCTAAACCACACAAAGACCCAAAAAATAAAGAGAACTTCAGACCAATTTTCCTTACAAATATAGATGTAAGAATACTCAATAAAATTCTCACAAGCTGAATCCAAGAATACATCAAAATGATCATCCACCATTATCAAGTAGGATTCATCTCAGAGATGCAGGGATGGCACAATATATGGAAATCCATCAACTTCATCCACTATATAAACAAGCTCAAAGAAAAAAAAAAAACACATGAGAAAGCATTTGACAAAATCCAACACTCCTTCATGATAAGTCTTGGAAAGATCAGGAAATCAAGGCCTATACCTAAACAAAGTAAAAGCAATATACATCAAACCAGTAGCCAACATCAGACTAAATGGAGAGAAACTTGAAGCAATTCCATTAAAATCAGGGACTAGACAAGGCTGCCCACTCTCTCTATACCTACCTATAGTACCTGAAGTTCTAGACAGAGCAATTAGACAACAGAAGGAGGTCAAAGGGATATAAATTGGAGAGGAAGAAGTCAAAATATCATTATTTGTAGATGATATGATAGTATACTTAAGTGACCCCCAAAATTCCACCAGAGAACTCCTAAACCTGATAAACAATGTCACTCAGCTTTCTATGGGGAAATATTTTTTCCATGCTCTCAGTGCACAGAGAGGAAAAAATTCCTTTCTTCTATTCTTTTGGTATGAGATAATTAATGTAGCACAATTCTATGCTTTAATCAACTTGTATATAAATTTCACTAGAATCTGAAATAATGTATTATGTATTGTCTCCTAACGTGAAACATAAGACAATCAGAAAATCTGTTCATACATTTCAATATTTGCTTTAGATGTGGGGTGACTTCTGAGACAGTCAACAAATACAATTGAATGTCTCTCATCTATATTACCAACATCATATTTGAATCTGAGCATGCAATTAGGAAAACTCAGGAAATTTATCTGGATACGCTCTCATGGATGTATGCTAAGTTCATCCTCAGTTACCTAAAGCCTGTATAGGATATGGTAAACATACTCAATTTAGAAACCATTTTCTGGTCCAGATTTCATCTACCAAACATCATAAAGCTACTGTGTCTTAACTTAATTTATTAATGAGCAAAAATTCACTAATGACACTAATATTATTAATGATACTAATACCATTGATTATAATTAATGACACTAATATTAATCACCAATAATATTGACTATTAATACATAAATGGAAATAAAGACTTTGAAAAATGACCTAGCTGCACTCTCAGGTCATAAAACATATTTTCATGAAGCAGGCAGGGTTTGAAGATTGGGCAACATTATGTTATTGAGTAAAATCTAATGAAATTTTGTCCTTTCTGGGTATGTTATATACGGACAAAAGTATAACGCACTTTAAGGTGTAAACAATTAATAAACAAATAGACTTTATGGGGCTGTGGAGCCATCTAGGAGAGGCTAAGATTAGCAGATGACTTTCCTCAGATGTCCACCATTTTGCATAGACTGTGATGGTCTTAGCTCTGGAGGCAAGGCCTTAGGAGAATAATCGATTCTTGCTCTTGATATGTGTCTCCTGCCACATATCAATAATATAACAATTAAATTAATATAACAATCCCTGAGTATTAGCCTACCCTACTGTAGTGATACAATACAGACAAATAGATGATGTCTTAACTTCTAATGATGATTCCATAAGATTTCCTAATTTTATACTAGTAATTACTAATTATTAAGCCCTTTATAATAACGACTGCAATTAGAGCCATTTCTGATATGAAAACTGCAATGAGAACTCTGCCAGTCTTCACATGTCACCAGTTAATTGGACTAGATAGAAAGCATGAATTAATATAGATTTACAAGTTTTGCATTCATTTGTTTAGGCTATAAAACTATTAACTAAAGGCTATAAACTGGGAATGTATAGTTTACTGTAGTGCAAGGACAGGAGATGAAATATTGACTGGATTTGTCTATATAAAACTTCAGTGTTAACTTAGACCAAAAAATTATAGTTTTAAACTCCCAAATAAACCTGTGCAGCTAGTGACATATAATGAATGTCTAGTTAAATAGGTAGTGTTAATGGAAATACATGTAAATATCTCTGTTCTATCTTCTTGTTCAATTTTATCCAAATTTATGTTTGAAGCTGCTGGTGAATGCCTTTAATCCCAGCACTCGGGAGTTAGAGGCAGCTGGATTTCTTAGTTCAAGGCCAGCCTGGTCCACAGAGTGAGTTACAGAACAGCCAGAGCTATACAGAGAAACCCTGTCTTAAAAAAAATCAAAAACAAAAACAAAAAACAAAAACAAATTTATGTGTGAAATTGTTGCGAACTTTTGGAATTTCATGCAACCTATTCTCCCAAATAGCTACCAAAAAACTAGGAAAGATAGCATGAAGGAGGCAGAAGGAGAATAGGTTACAGAGATAAGGAGATAAACATATGAGCAGAGACAAAGAGGAGAGCAGAATTAAGTAGATGCAGAAGAAGGAGGGGGGGAGAAGCAGGTAGAACCAAAATAAAGGCAAAATAAACAGCAAAGATAACAACATATAACACTGCAGAAGGAGAAAAGAAATGAGACTAAGAGAGAAGGGACTTCAGAGAGAGCAGAACACAGCAGGCAGTCTTCTTTACAATGAGACAGTTTTTTAAAATTCTTTTAGCAATAAAAGGGTAGAAGTTTTTTCTAGGCAGAACCTTTCTAGCCAGAAATGTTGAAGCTTATGCTTCATCCAGAATGAGCGAGTTCTTTCTGCATGGACACCTGCTCTGTGGAGCTTGCGCATGAGGGCATTTACTTCATTCACCAAAAAAAATGCATATGTAAGTATAGGGGTGTGAGTGAGTGTGTGTGTGTGTGTGTGTGTGTGAGAGAGAGAGAGAGAAAGAGAGAGAGAGAGAGAGTGTGTGAGTGTGTGTGTATGTGTGTGTGAGAGAAAAACAGAGAGTGTGTGTGTGAGTGTGTGTGTGTGAGAGAGAGAGTGTGTGTGTGTGTGTGAATGTGTGTGAGTGTGTGTGTATGTGTGTGTATGTGTGTGAGAGATAGAGAGTGTGTGTGTGAGTGTGTGTGTGAATGTGTGTGTGTGTATGTGTGTGTGAGACAGAGTGTGTGTGTGTGAATGTGTGTGTGAGTGTGTGTGTATGTGTGTGTGTGAGAGAGAGAGAGACAGAGTGTGTGTGTGTGAATGTGTGTGTGAGAGATAGAGTGTGTGTGAGTGTGTGTGTGAATGTGTGTGAGTGTGTATGAGTGTGTGTGTGTGTGTGTGTGTGTGTGTGTGTGAGAGAGAGAGAGAGAGAGAGAGAGAGAGAGAGAGAGAGAGAGAGAGAGGGTAAGTGCATAAGTACCCTGGCACGGCTAGAATGTATGAATGTATGTATAAATACATATGTATGAATGAGAACATGAATGTATGTGTGTTTATACATATTTGCTTGTGTTAAAGATTTCCTTTCGTGAGGATGATTCTCTTCTCCTGGTTCAATAAATGTTAATTGCTCCAAACCTTCCTCCCACCTGGCCAGCCTGAGGCAAGGCTTCTGGGCAATAGAGAAAGGAGCCTTAGCAATAAATCCTCTACTGAATTACCTGCTGCTATATAGCATATGTTAATTGCCAGAAAATTGTACAGTGTGTTTATAAAGTAGTAAAAGTTAAGTTTTCCAACACAGAGAATTGTAAAGTGAGAGTTATGTTTTCTAGAGCTTATCAAGCAGAGAATTATAAATTAAGCAAGAGTTAAGATTTTTAGTGCTAATCAAGCACAGAGACTTTTTTGTTTGCTTGTTTTGTTTTTTGTTTTGTTTTGTGAGACAGGGTTTCTCTGTGTAGCCCTGGCTGTACTGGAACTCACTCTGTAGACCAGACTGGCCTCGAACTCGGAAATCTGCCTGCCTCTGCCTCCCAAGTGCTGGGATTAAAGGCATGTGCCACCACTGCCTGGCTGAGATTTATAAATAATAAAGAGCTAAAGAGTTAGGTCCCCGGTACTTAATGAGGCACAGAACAGTAAGAACGAGTTAAGTTTTTTTAAACACAGAACAGTAACAGGTGAGATTCCCTAGGTTTTAATGAATCACAGAACAATGATAGTAAATAAAGTGTTAAGTTTTCAGTACTTAATGAAGAACAGTAATAGAGTTAGAAAACAAAGAGATATCATTTAATAAAGCACAGAGATTTGCAAGGTAAAACTGAAGCACAGAGAGATAAAGAGAAAACAATCCAGAAGTTTTTCAGCCACAGGATAAGAAAAAGAGTGTTAAGTCTCCAGAAGCCATTAACTAATAGAGTCAAAGTCCAAAAATAATTAATCTTTTGACCTTACATGCATTTTACATGCGTGTCCACTTCAGCTCCTTCTAATGCCAGGCAGGTCCCTGGGATGGAGTAAGAATTTACTTCATATAACTGAAGAAGAAAGAAATTGGTCATGCATTTTCAGACATTTGTGAAAATTTTCCTATGTGCCTAAGGGTACAGGGGAAGCTGTAGGATAATAAGAAGCTATCCTTGCTGCCTTTGAGAATCCACAAGTAAAATAGATACCTAGTGATTACAGCCAATCAATTAACACTGAAAAGTCTATGAGAAAACAAAAACAAAAGCTAACAGTTTTAGAAGCCCTATGTTCTGGGAATGTAGATAGTTTAAAGGTCACTGGTAGTCATTCAACTCAACAAGCCTTTTTGGTCATGTGTTAAATGCAAAGTATCCTCTAATTGCACAAATATTGTATATATTGGACCTAAGTGTACATCGTTAGTACCACTGAATGAAATTAAAGACCATTACCCAAATTCTTTGGTCAAATTAAGCAAGCATTATTTTCTGTCAGACAGGACTATCATTGAACATGGGAGAAAATAGACTTTATTTAGTAAAAAATAAAATAAAATAAAAAAACCTGCAAAGGTAGGGAATGTTCAGTATTGGGGACTTGGCTAAATATTTCAAAAGTACTTGGCAGATTATCTAATCTTGTCATGGTGCATATAAATTATTAGTCACCATATTCCATATGGTGGGGGGGGGGCACGTCAAATTCCAGAAACAGGTTGAAGCAACTTGAATTTTATAACAAAATGGCTTTTATCCTTAAGATGGAGTTAGGTGGTCTATTAGTCCAACCTTGTCTTATGTGTCCCATGCAAATCCTTGATAGGGTACTGTTATTTATGTTTGTTGTTTGGAATGATAATTTTAGTGGAGGACAAGGCTCTTAGCACTTTTTATTTGATGGACACAACATTTGTATCATGGCTAAGGTCTCTGTAATTACATCTAATTGGTCAGCATAGAAAGAATATTTTTTTCTAAAGCCACCCTTTTTGTTCTACATAGATCAGGTTACTTATCATATTGTAGAACTATTTTAGTTAATGAATTTATCTGTTGGTGATTATTGCTCTGTTGAGTTTTTAAATGTTCCTTTTGATAATCACAGAGATTGGTATGCCAATAGGCTACATCCATATGCGAGTATGCACATGTGTATATGAGGGTAGGAGTGGGAGTGTAAAGGTATTTGTGTGTGTGCGTGTGTGTGTGTGTGTGTGTGTGTGTGTGTGTGTGAGAGAGAGAGAGAGAGAGAGAGAGAGAGAGAGAGAGGAGAAAGACAGAGACAGACAAAGACAGAGACAGAGACAGAAGAGAGCAGGGAATTTCTGTGGATCTAGCATTCCAGCCTTTGTTGATGGTAGGGGGTGATGTGTTCTCTTAACTATTTGCTGCTGAAATTAGGATGCCATTGTCAGGCACTGAAAGGCTGGAATGATTGACAAAGACTGGAAGGGGATTAGGGCAGTGGGATATTCATCAGAAGCATCTGGTTTGCTGACCCAGCTGACAAGACAGTGAGCAATTACATCTGTTAGATTGGTTCACATCAGTTTTCAGCAAGTTCAGGGCTTTGGGGTTTTGTAGGACTAGTTGGGGCAGGCCTGATATGCATCACTTAAGATCAGTTGGGAGTTCAAAGATGATCTTTGGATAGTGTCCAGTTCCACCAGCCAAGTGGAACTTGACCAAGCCAGATATAGACTAAGGATAGAAGTTAAAGAATGTAAAAGGAAACTTTTTTATTTTGGGCTTCTAGGCCCAGAATCCTCATAGTTAAGGCAGGTGTTCCAAGGCCAGAGAAGAGACAGAATCCAGATTCAGGAATAGGCAGGTATGAAAATGTGGGCTATTGGTTAACTGGTTTACTTATGTGGAGTCCTTTTGAGCTGTGAGAGATGGATTCATGTCTTATGACTTCCTCAATTTCCTGAAGCTTACATCAATTATTTTAGTTTACAAAAGTTAAAAGTTTTTGATATATTAGCATTAGTACTGTTTGCAATCTGTGCTGAAATCCTCATTATAGAAAAGGAGCTAACAGGTGTCTCTAAGACAGCTGGAGTTATGGTTTTGAGTCTTAGCAAAAGCTATGGCTTTGGCCTAAAGGCATGAATATTTTGTTTTTATCCAAAAGGGCTATAAGATTGGACAGAGATTCTTTTTAGAATTATGAGATGTACCTTCAAGTCTATATTTTGAGGACAACCGAAGGAAATTTAAAATCTTGAGCTTGTGACTGATAACAGTACTCAGTGCTTTGCTAGCTTGTCAGAACTCTACTCATCAATGTTAAAACTCTGACCCTTTGAACTCTTAGTATAAGTATAGAATAACTTGTATTTATATGTTTAATTATTTTCTTAGAACTTTATAATACATATAAATTTTTATATCCTCAGGCCTTATAACTGTATCTTAGAATATTTTCTTACACAATTAGAGCTTAGATAAACTTAAAACCTTTTTATTTAATTATTTACTATGAAACATGGTCAGTTGATTGCTGAGAGCAGTCCTTGCAAGTCAGGTTCCTTTAAATACTAAAGTTACATCCGAGATATGTTTATCCTTTAACATGAAGCCTGTTAGTAAAACAAACCTGTTTGTGAGTTTCCTTTCTTACCAGAAGATCCAAGGGCTCTAGGAAAACCAGGCCTTATGAAATGAATTCACCAGGCAGCTGCTGCTAGACTGATAAAACTGTGTTAGCCATCAATTCTGTCAGAGATCTGAGAAAGATAAATTATAGCAGAACATATACTCCAAATAGACAATGCTTGTTACCTGAATGGTTACCCTCAGCTATAGTATTAGTTTTGGGGGGGCAGAGGTGAACCTTCATTTGTCACATGGAACAGCATTGAGCACAGGCTGTGAGCTGCCAGATTCAGAAAGTCTAAGAGATTTTTGCTGTAGAGAAGGAAACCTGGGAAAACTGACCAGACTGAGGTAAAATATGCAAGTTAACCCTACAGTGTCTGCAGATGTGGCAGAGGCTTGGCAGAAGGCCAAGCATGGGGCAGGTCTTTTAAGTGGTTAGAGTCACCACAATCCAAGTCTGTGCCCCATCTGTCTTTTTTTCGAGGGCTGCCTCCAGGAGTTGCATCTCTGTCTCACAGGAAAGTTTAAACTTTTTAAATGCCATATTCAGCAGATCTCTGAAAATTTTGATTTTGATTTTGACTGTGACTGTGCCCTGATATTTTTCCCTCTTGAAGTATTTTAGTGGAGCTCACAGTTAAGAGACTTTGAATTTTTAAAAGACTTTGAATTTTAAAAGATACTGGATATTTTAAAATTATTGAACTTTTAATATGTAAAAACTGTGGGACTTTTAAAGATATTTAGATCTTGGGGATTAATATGGCAGTAAGGGTTGAGGCTTAATAGCGATGTGTTTGTGTTGACAAGGGATTGATTGTACTGGCTGCTTTTGTGTGTCAACTTGGCACAGGCTGGAGTTATCTCAGAAAAAGGAGCCTCAGTGGGGGAAGTGCCTCTGTGAGATCCAGCTGTGGGGCATTTTCTCATTTGGTGATCAAAGCTTGGAGGGCCCATTGTGGATGGTGCTATCCCTGGGCTGGTAGTCTTGGGTTCTATAAGAAAGCAAGCTGAGTCTTCAATTTTATTCCATTGATCTTCCTGCCTGTCTCTGTACCAATACCGCGCAGTTTTTGTCACTATTGCTCTGTAGTAGAGCTTGAGGTCAGGGATGGTGATTCCCCCAGAAGTTCTTTTATTGTTGAGAACAGTTTTCGCTATCCTGGGTTTTTTGTTATTCCAAAATTTTGGAAATTGCTCTTTCTAACTCTATGAAGAATTGAGTTGGAATTTGATGGGTATTACATCGAATCTGTACATTGCTTTTGGCAAGATGGCCATTTTTACTATAATAACCCTGTCAATCCATGAGCATGGGAGATCTTTCCATCTTCTGAGATCTTCTTCACTTTCTTTTTTCAGAGACTTGAAGTTTTTGTCATACAGATCTTTCACTTACTTGGTTAGACTCACACCAAGATATTTTATATTATTTGTTCAGACATCAATGAGAGAAGAGACCATTGTTGCTGTGAAGGCTCAATTCCCCAGCATAGGAAAATACAAGTCAGGAAATTGGGGAGGGTGTGGGGGGAATGAGCAGGGGAAGGGGGAATGTGATAGAGGATTTTTGGAGGAGTAACTAAAGGGGATACCATTTGAGATGTAAATAAAGCAAATATCTAATAAAAAATAAACACTATTAAGAAAGAAAGAAAGAAAGAAAGAAAGAAAGAAAGAAAGAAAGAAAGAAAGAAAGAAAGAAAGAAAGAAAGAAAGAAAGAAAGAAAGAAAGAAAGAAAGAAAGGAAGAAAGGAAGGAAGGAAGGAAGGAAGGAAGGAAGGAAGGAAGGAAGGAAGAAAGAAACCCGAGAAAGCCTGTAAGCAACATCTCTCCTGACCTGCTTGAGTTCCAATCCTGACTTCCCTTGGTGATGAACAGCAATGTGGAAAGTATAAGCTGAATAAACCCTTTCCTCCCCTACTTGCTTATTGGTCATGATGTTTGTGCAGGAATACTGACCAAAACAACCAGTCTCCATACTGATCACCTAACACTGATCTTTATAATTCATCTTCAAGGACTAGATCCTAAAATAATATGGTTTAAAAAATGTCCTCAGACACCCTAAAGAGGTTAGTGAATCAGATGGTGATACAGATACTGTTCTTATTCTGAGCTTGTGAAGTTTGGATTTTTCTCTTCCTATCAGCTTCCATTTTGTCTCTTTGTTTAATAGGTTAAATGAAAATCACCCTTTGGATGTGTCTTTCACTTAGAATGGAATCATAGAACTATGTCAGCTTGTTTTGCCTGTCGTTACATAGCTAGAAATCCTGAGCACAATAAATCCAGTCACTGCACAATTGGTGACACTCAATTAATAGATTATCAGGCAGACAGTACTCATGAAAGTATTTTCTGTGATTGGTCAAGCTTTTGTATAAACACTTGCTTTTCAGAAGCAATCTTGAGCCTTTGTAGGTAAAGGCTATGGTCATCCCCCTTATCATAACAATAACATTAACTATTCCATGCTGGTTGATATGCCCATCATGCAAGATGTCTTTGTTTTTCCAAGGAGACTATAAGAAATGTAACAGTCAAACTACAGTGAGGACACTCACTCAACTAACAGCTTTCAAAACTATTTTTTAAATTTAATTTTCTTATTATTTTTTAATAATTCACTTTACATACCACTCACTGACCCAATCCTGGTCAACTCCTCCCACAAACCTTTGCCCCTATCCTTTTTCTCTGGGCCAGGGGGAGGGGGCCTTGGTATCAGCACCACCATGGCACTTGCTGGACATCAATGAGAGGAGAGGCCCATGGCCCTGTGAGTGTTTGATGCTTCAGTGTAGGGGAAACGCCAGGGCAGGGAAACAGGAGTGGGTGGGTGATCAGGGGGCGGGGGCAGGGGATTGATAGAGGGTTTCGAAGGGGGAATGAAGAAAAGGGATAACATTTGAAATGGAAATAAAGAAAATATCTAATAAAAATAAGTAAATAAAATTCCAACTCTAGGAGAATGCCTTCCTCTGGCTTCAGGGGTCACATGTAGACATAAAATTAAAAAAAAATAAAAATAGTTCTTTAAAACTGAAAAAAAATGTGTGTAGCTAATTTCATCAGAGGAAAGAGTTTTGTCAAAGAGGAAGATGTCAAAAATGTCAAATGTTGTTTTCTGGATTATAGCTTTCAAAGCTAGAGCAAGGCTCATCTTTGCCCCATACACCACCATGCACTTGACATGAATATCCTGTGAATTCTGAGATCTTCATGTGCTCTGGGATTTTGTGTTGCAATGGATTTTAAATTGGAAAAATATCAAATGGCAAGTTAAGAATCATTTCAAAGCCTCTTTATGGGTGGGTCCACACTGGTGTGCATTTGATAACACACTGGAAGGTTAGAATAATTTCTTTACTCATTTCATCTGATTAAATGGACTTTTAGAAATAATTTTTATTGTGATGTTTATCACATTCATTATAATGTTTAATTGTACTTATCAGCTGCATTAAGAATGAGAGATGAATAGGAAATCAGGAAATTATGACTGGGTGTGTCTGTAAGTTATTTCCATTAGATTGCAAGGGTTAAGACCTTATCAAGGATTAAATCCACCAAAAGATTCTAATTTAAATAAACATTTTTTTAAAAAGTTGTCTCTTTTAACAGTGTCCTTTGCCTTACAGAAACTTTGTAATTTTATGAGGTCCCATTTGTCAATTCTTGATCTTAAAGCATAAGCTATTGGTGATCTATTCAGGAACTTTTCCCCTGTGCCCATGTCCTCAAGGGTCTTCCCCAGTTTCTTTTCTATTAGTTTCAGTGTGTCTGCTTTTACATGGAGGTCCTTGATCCACTTGGAGTGAAGTTTAGTACATGGAGATAAGAATGGATCAATTCGCATTCTTCTGCATGCTGACCTCCAAGTAATCCAGCACCATTTGTTGAAAAGGCTATCTTTTTTCCACTGGATGTTTTTGGCTCCTTTGTCGACATTTCTGGATCTTCAATTCTATTCCATTGGTCCACTTGTCTGTCACTGTGCCAATACCATGCAGTTTTTAACACTATTGCTCTGTAGTATTGCTTGAAGTCAGGGATACTGATTCCCCCAGAATTTCAAAATGGCAACCATCAAATTGGGAAAGGATATTCACCAACCCCACATCTGATAGAGGGCTAATATCCAATACGTACAAAGAACTCAAGAAGTTAGACCCCAGGGAACCAAATAACCCTATTAAAAATGGGGTACAGATCTTTTTTTTTAATAGAACATTTCACCCTAAAGCAAAAGAATATACCTTTTTCTCAGCACCTCATGGTACCTTCTCCAAAATCGACCATATAATTGGACACAAGGCAGACCTCAACAAATATAAGATGATCGAACTAATCCCATGCCTCCTATCAGATCACTATGGTGTAAGAGTGATTTTCAATAGCAAAAAAAACAACAGAAAGCCCACATACACATGGAGGCTGAATAATACTCTACTCAATGACACCTTGACCAAAGAAGAAATAAAGAAAGAAATCAGAGACTTTTTAGAATTTAATCAAAATCAAGGCACAACATACCCAAATCTTTGGGACACAATGAAAGCAGTGCTAAGAGGTAAACTTATAGCCCTGAGTGCCTCCAAAAAGAAAATGGAGAGAGCATACACTAGCAGCTTAATGACACACCTGAAAGTCCTGGAACAAAAAGAAGCCAATTCACCCAGGAGGAGTAGAAGGCAGGAAATCATCAAACTCAGGGCTGAAATCAATCAATTGGAAACAAAGCGAACCGTACAAAGAATTAACGAATCCAGGAGCTGGTTCTTTGAGAAAATCAACAAGATAGATAAACCCTTAGCCAGAATGACCAAAGGGCACAGAGAAAGTATCCAAATTAACAAACTTAGAAATGAAAAGGGAGATATAACAACGGAAACTGAGGAAATCCAAAAAATCATCAGATCCTACTACAAGAGCCTGTACTCAAAACAACTGGAGAATCTGGAGGAAATGGACAATTTCCTTGACAGATACCAAATTAAATCAGGACCAAATAGATCATCTAAACAGTCCCATAACGCCTAAAGAAATAGAAGGAGTCATAGAAAGTCTTCCAACCAAAAAAAGCACAGGACCAGATGGTTTCAATGCAGAATTCTATCAGACCTTCAAAGAAGAGTTAACACCAATACTCTTCAAACTATTCCACAAAATAGAAACAGAAGGAACACTACCCAATTCCTTCTACGAAGCCACAATTATGCTGATACCAAAGCCACACAAAGATCCAACAAAGAAAGAGAACTTCAGACCAATTTCCCTTATGAACATCGATGCAAAAATACTCAATAAAATTCTTGCCAACCGAATCCAAGAACACATCAAAATGATCATCCACCATGATCAAGTAGGCTTTATCCCGGGAATGCAGGGTTGGTTTAATATACGGAAATCCATCAATGCAATCCACTACATAAACAAACTCAAAGAAAAAAACCACATGGTCATTTCATTGGATTCTGAAAAAGCATTTGACAAAATTCAGCATCCTTTCATGCTTAAAGTCTTGGAAAGAACGGGAATTCAAGGCCCATACCTAAACATAGTAAAAGCAATATACAGAAAACCGGTAGCCAGCATCAAACTAAATGGAGAGAAACTTGAAGCAATCCCACTAAAATCAGGGACCAGACAGGGCTGCCCCCTCTCTCCTTATCTTTTCAATATTGTACTTGAGGTACTAGCTCGGGCAATTCGACAACATAAGGAGGTCAAAGGGATACAAATTGGAAAGGAAGAAGTCAAACTATCATTATTTGCAGATGACATGATAGTCTACCTAAGTGACCCAAAAAACTCCACTAGAGAACTCCTACAGCTGATAAACAACTTCAGCAAAGTGGCAGGTTATAAAATCAACTCAAGCAAATCAGTGGCCTTCCTATACTCAAAGGATAAGCAGGCTGAGAAAGAAATTAGGGAAATGACCCCCTTCACAATAGTCACAAACAGTATAAAGTATCTTGGGGTGACTCTTACCAAACATGTGAAAGATCTTTACGACAAGAACTTCAAGACTCTGAAGAAGGAAATGGGGTACAGATCTTAACAAAGAATTTTCACCTGAAGAAATTCTGATGGCCGAGAGGCACCTTAAGAAGTGCTCAACATCATTAGTCATTAGGGAAATGCAGATCAAAACAACCCTGAGATTTCACCTTACACCAGTCAGAATGGCTAAGGTCAAAAACTCAGGAGATAGCAGGTGTTGGCGAGGATGTGGAGAAAGAGGAACACTCCTCCACTGCTGGTGGGGCTGTAAAATGGTACAACCACTGTGGAAATCAGTCTGGAGGTTCCTCAGAAAACTGGACATGAGACTTCCAGAGGACCCTGCTATACCTCTCCTGGGCATATACCCAAAGGATTCCCTGGCATGCAATAAAGACACATGCTCCATTATGTTCATAGCAGCCGTATTATAATAGCCAGAAGCTGGAAAGAACCCAGATGCCCCTCAAAGGATGAATGGATACAGAAAATGTGGTATATTTACACAATGGAATACTACTCAGCAATTAGAAACAATGAATTCACAAAATTTTTAGGCAAATGGTTTGATCTGGAAAATATCATCCTAAGTGAGGTAACCCAATCACAAAAGAATACACACGGAATGCAATCTCTGATAAGTGGATATTAATTAGCCTAGAAGCTCTGAATACCCAAGGCACAAATTGCATAACAAATGACTCCCATGAAGAAGTATGGAAAGGGTCCTGATCCTGGAAAGGATTGATCTAGCATGGGAAGGGAATATAGGGACAGAGAAAAAGGAGGGAGGTGATTGGAGAAGGGATGGAGAGAAGAAGGTTTATGGGACATATGGGGAGGGGGGGATCCGGGAAAGGGGAAATCATTTGGAATGTAAACAAAGAATATAGAAAATAAAAATATTAAAAAAAAGTTGTCTCTTTTCTTTTGTTTGGCATTTTTTATGCTTAGTAGGTTTTTTAATTGGATATTTTATTTAAATTTCAAATGTTATCCTCTTTTCCAATTCCCCCACCAAAACCCTCTATCCCATCCCCCTCCTGCTGCTTCTATGAGGGTGTGCCCCCACCTACCCACACACTCATGCCTCCTTGCCCTCACATTCCCCTATGCTGGGACACTGAGCCTTCACAGGACCAAGGGCCTCTTCTCCCATTGATGCCTGACAAGGCCAGCCTCTGCTTCACATGAGGCTGGAGCCATGGGTCCCTCTATGTGTACTCCTTGGTTGGTGGTTTAGACCCTGGAGGCTCAGATTGGTTGATATTGTTGTTCCCCCTATAGGGTTGCAAACCGCTTCAGCTCCTTCAGTTTTTTCTCTAACTCCTCCAATGTGGACCCCGTAATCAGTTCAATGGTTGACTGCTAGGTAAGACCTAGCTGAAGAAGGCAGGTCATTGGGAACAAGGATTTGAAAACCATTTCTTTTCTCTAGGTTCTCTGTGGTTCCTAGTCAAAGATACATTGAGAATTGTCCACAAGAAGGCTTGCTTCCCCTGAAAACCCACTCTGGTAAATCCAAAAGACCTCAAATTGAAACCTACCAAATCATGAACCAAAATAAATCTGCTTTTTGAGGTATTTTGTTTCCTTAGCATAAACATGACTAATGTATTCTGTTTCTCTTTTAAGAATTACTGGTCTCCCAGGTTAATGAAGATGTCCTAAGATTTAAATTAACCACACAGTTTATGGCACAGAATTAGACAAACAGAATCATAGAAATTATCTCATATTTACTCAATAAAAGGAACAAAGTGGTATTCCCTGGATGCTACAAGACACTGCAGTGGTGAAGGATTTATTTGGTCTTAAGATTAGCAGCTTGAGATTAATATCATTTATTTGCCTTACTTTTGTAGTTTTCAAACAACTTGAATTTATGTATAGAAAATACTTTGTGCCTCAAGAAACTCATGGTGTTGCTAGTTTTCATTTCCAATGCCCTCACATTTCCTTTAGAAATAGGGGTTCTGTGGACACTCAGCTAGCTCAGTTAGTTACAGAAAGCTTGCAATACAAATGTGACTCCCACGGACAAGGAAGAAAACAACTAATGCCCAACAAATCATTATCTAAGTTGTGTAGAGTTACTTTTTGCAGTCAGATTTCTGATGCTTTTAGCTGTAAGAAAAGATATTGCTATGACTTTCTGAAATAAAAAAATGTCCATGTGTATGTTTTTAACCTCAAGAAGAACAAGGTCATCTGAAAAATATCTGTGTGATAATTTCTAACCCAACCATTTAGCTAAGGTTAAGTGGGAACAATACAAATTATTTTTATGATATTTAACTTCTGCCTTTTCACACTAAAGTTCATACACCTTATTTAGTGTTATGAGTTTCTTTAGGTAGTTTTTATACTTGACCAAGTCCTTTATAATACAGAAAATATTTTCTTCTCTATTTGTTTCTAATTCCTACCTGGCAACACTTGCTAATGATACCATTAATCACCCTTCAATTGTATGCTATCTCAGGTGGCCCTCTGCATCTTTGGAAAAAAAAGGCGATAGATACTTTTCTGTAGACCTCAATAATGATTGAGTATGCTAATGAATTCCGTGGGACACATACTCTCAGAAGGATGTGGTGTACTAGAGAAACACATTATAAATGCCAAGGTCAAATGCCAAACTTAGTTTTCATAGTAAAGAATCTGTTCATAAGTGCTCGCTATAATGCCATTGCTGATATTAGGAAAATCACTTTCATCTACACAAGTAAAGCAATGGTTTCAGAGGATGTCTATTAGCAAAAACAGGAGGTTCACATTAGCCTCATGTACTTTTAGATTTACTCCAGATCTAGTTTTACTTCTGTTGCTCTAATAAAATGCCTTGACAACGAAATTAAATTAAGGAAATATTACAGTACATCACTTCTAGGAAGTCATATCACATCCACAGTCAAAAGTAGAGAAAAATGAGTCTATACATGTTCACCTGCTTGCCTGCTTCTGCTCAACTGGATACAAACACACACACACACACACACACACACACACACAGGATGTCAACAGTGGACTGTATCTTCACACATCTGTTAACAAAAACAATCCTCCACAGACATGAGTACAATCCAACCCAATATAGACAATCCTTCATTGGGTCTATCTCTCAAGATGGTTCGAGATTGTTTTGACAATTAAAACTAATAATCACACTTACTGATTCTACATTGCATTAGTGATGCTTACAAAACTGTGTGGCATATGGAAAGATATACTATCAAGGGAGAGAACACAAAATGTTCTTACTTCAGTGTCCACATTTTTCCATTTCCTCAGCACACACTAAAGCTTCTTCAATTCATAGCCTACTCCTCCCTCCAAACCTCTGTCTGCTCCCCATCTACTTCAGCAAATAAATGCTATCTGCTAGTTTTTCTCTAACATGTATGAGTCATGTGCACATGGGTACACCCACATGTGGAGACCTAGGATAACCTTGGGTGTTGTCATTCAGGCATCATCTACATATTATATATAGGCAGCAAACTCACCAAATAGGCCATTTTGGAATGCCTGTGTCCCTTTTCCCAGTGCTGATATTTCAAGTAGTGCTTTAACAAATAGCAGAATGTTAGGAACTGAACTCAAGTTCTTGTGCTGACACAGCACGAAATTCACCAACTAAGCCAACTCTACCATCTCTGCACTCGCCTAAAAAAATATGAATAGCCTCAAGTTTTCCCCAATCTGATGTATAGCTTTCTGAGATGCTCCCTGCCCACTCTGATCTCCTGTATAGGTATAGTATTCAGAGACAGGAATTATCCCTTTTCTCTGACATTAAGGCATTTTTCTATCAAATTCTCACACATTCTCTAAATCCTAAATCTTAATAGCAGAACTCCTTTATACCAAAAAGCTTTTACCAGTCAGAAAATGAGTTACCTGTCTCATATCCCTCTGAGTAATTGCAGTTGCTTGTTAATAAACAATTCAAAGAAGAATGATCAAGTGTTGTCCTGATATCTCTTCCAGGCCAGTGACCTGCTACTTTCATTTATATGACTTGCTCTTATATCATGAAGTCTGGCAGTGTTATACGTCTGGCTTCTTTTTTTTCAGATGGCTTTTGGTACCTGCACAGGTTTCTGTGTGATTCCATATAAAATTTAAAACCATTTTTCTGATTCTTTAAAGAGAAATACTGATGTTTGAATAGGGGTTTTATTGAATTTGGGTAGGATAGACATTTTAGCAATATTGACTAATCAAACCCACTAATCAAATCCATAAACAAGAGTTGCCTTTCTGTTTTGTTTTGGTTTGTTTTCCTTTTCACTTTGTTGTTGCTGTGTGTCATGATGCATGCAAGTCACATGAAAAGGCCCCATTAGCAGTCATGGAAGCATACACTGAAATTTTTATAATGTATGAATGTGAGAATAAACTATAGACTTTTAGATGAAGGTAAAGGAGCAGTGGTATCTAGAATTATACCTCAACCACTATGTAAATGCTAGGACCCTGCAGAGCTGGAGAAGAGAGGCTCACTACATTGGTTAAAGCATGAGGGGTATGTGTCACACTTCTAACTAGATACACTAATTCTGAGTTACTTGGAACTTGTTACCAGTTTGCTACGTCTGCCATTTATCTTTTCATGGGCATGTTTAATCTGACCACTTTTCATTCTATTTTATTTCATGGGGAAAAGAAGACCGGGCGCTTTATAATGCTTTGACTTCTATTGCTTATATAAAGAGGGGCTCAGAAAGTATTCATTTCCTTCTTGACAAATGGGAGGACTGATTGCAATAGAATGTCTGAATACTTATTGAGAAAAGTACAATAGTGGTCACTTAGGAAGACCTTACACAAATCTTATAGGTAAGAATAAAAATGAAGATGCAGACTGCATGCATGAAAATCCTCTGTCCTAAATATATTCAACATATTTTCAAATGTGTGACATTTTAGAAACTACTATTTTCATTTTTAGATCAAATCTTACATCTTATTCTACCTTTGTTTTTAACACAACCTGCCTTACAACACATAGTAGGTAGTGGACAAATGTATTTTTTTTTAATAATGCTTTGCAGGACAGTCAGAAATTTGCAGCTTACAAACCAAGTTTGGCTGTGGTGTGCATGTTGAAAACCATCCACATGAGACAAAGATGGGTTTTGTCATTTTACTGTCCAATAATCACAAGATTTTGTTTGCTCTTCTTGTGATATATTTGTAGTTGGACTCTCTCCCTTTATATACGAGAGCAATTCTGTCTCCATCTGCCAGTCATGCCATATGGAGGAGAGGCAGAGATACCAAGAAATTAATGAAGCAACTCATCTATTTTTTTGAAAAGCAAAAGTATATAAGAAAATCAAATCTGTTGGGATGCCTTTTAGCAATGGTTTCACACTATGTTAAGTATGAACATTCTGGAGACGAGAGAGAGAGAGAGAGAGAGAGAGAGAGAGAGAGATTGAAGGGAGGAATATTGGAAAGAAGGGAGGGAGGAAAAGAAGAGGAAGGGAAGGAGGAAGGGAGATAGACTGCTGGAAGATAAGATTGTTGATTTTTAAGTCATCCATTTCAGAAATCTCAGAGCATCAACTTCTTCCTGTGTCCATGGTAACACTATGGTAGTGAAGGACATTATCTCTTTCTGACCACAAGGGGGGAAATTAACCACACTGGGAATTGTGTAGTACATTAGTAGAAATGGGTCCCCAAGACTCTTATCTCAGGATGGGATTGGGCACCATAGAAATAGGGTGATCTCTTCTATTTTTGGTGTGAGCTTAGCCTTTAATGACTGAGCCCTGAGTGTAAGTACAGAATACCCAAGATACAGTCCACAGAACTCAAAAAGCTCAACAAGTTGAAGGGCCCAGGTGAGGATGCTTCAGTCCCACTTGGGAGGAAGAAGAACTGTAGGGATGGAAATGGAGAGGGGCCTGAGGAAAAGAAGGTCCAGTAACAGGTCCAAAGTGGGATCTAGCTCAAAAGGAGGCCCTAAGAGTGACACTATTACTGAGGCTGTGGAGTACTCACAAAAGGCAACCTATTATGGCTTACCCCTGAAAGACCCAACAAGCAGCTGAAAAAGTCAGATGCAGATATTTGCACCCAACCAATGGAAGAAGCTGCTGCCCCCTGTGATTGAATTAGGGGAAAGATGGAAGAAGCTAAGGAGGAGGGCAATCCTGTAGGAGGGCCAGCAGTCTCAAGTAACCCGTAGCCCCAAGATCTCTCAGACACTGGACCACCACCATACACCACCATACAGCAGCTGATATGAGGCTCCCAACACATACTGCAGAGGACTGCCAGGTCTGGGTTTAGTCAGAGAAGATGCACCTAACCCTCAAGAGACTGGAAGCTCCAGGAAGTTTAGAGGTCTGGTGGAGTGGGGGTGAGAGGTGGGGACATCCTTGTGGAGACAGGGTTGGGGAAGAGGTATCAGATGTGGAACAGTCAGAGGATGGACTGGGATAGAGGGAATAAAATCTAGAGTATAAATAAATAAATAAATAAATAAATAAATAAATAAACAAACAGTTAAAAAAGAAATAAGGTGATCTCTCTCTTCAAAGAAAAGGCAAACTGGAGAACAAAGGCTGTCACTTGTTATTTACAAGGAGAAGGGAAAGACAAACTCACAAGAATAGTACTTCTCAGTCTGGCAAGACCGTGAAACAACAGACAAAATGGCCAGGGGCAGACATCAACCACTGAGAGTTAAAAGACAGCAGCTTCTCTGTATGTTGACCAAACAAGCAATGTTACACAATCCAGCATTACCAAAAAATGAATAGAAATACCTTCATTTAACATGTTAATAATTCATAAGATTGTGTAAGTACTAATAATATTATAAATACATATACATACAGTAGAAAATATGCTTGAAAAAATAAGTGACACAGTCAATTTTTATGTCACCGAAAAAAAGTATCAGTAAAAGAATCATAGAGACCCTTTCATTAGAATTTGTTATCTTTCCCCACTTTATGAATATTTTCTGTGCTTGAAGTCAAACAACTTAATTTTTAGTTCCTATTTGTTCAGCATTCATACTCAGCACCTTTCTCACAACTGATATGCAGAGCTATAGTTGTCACCTAAGTGTTGCCTGGCCTCAACCTGAGTTTTAATTTCATTTAATTTCTCAAGCTCAGTATTTATTTGTTTGGTTAAAAATATCACAGTTCAAAGAAGAGTTAGACTAGGTTCTTCAATTTGGCTTCACTGAAAGATTGCAAAGACTTGCTATGATACTGTATTTTATTTACAAGGATCTAGTAACTCAAATCTGAGAAAGGACCAGAGGCCAAGGGGCTGATCTGGGTTGCCTTGTGGGCCTCTTGCTTAACGCTTAAGGAGCCGAGGTCCTGGTTTCTGTCTCTAATGACAGTGGGGATTACTGTGGTCATTTTTTTTTTGCATCGTTTATTCATTTAACCAAGAGACATTCTAAAGTTAGAGTTTTGCCTAAACCACTATACCCATATTAAATATAATTGACATTAATTTTCGATTGTTGTCTGTACATATGAGACATTGGAAATTGTTTCTTTTGCACGATTAGTCAAAAAGAATGTTTGTCTCTGAACCAGTGGTACATTTGCCTGCTCTTGAACCCTGGGGCAATTTTTGCAGACCTTCTGTCTTAGGTGAAGAAACACTGTTGAAGTTCTGGCTGAAGAGCTTATGCACACTGTGTGTATGTTACTTGAGTGTCAAATCATTGAAAGGCCATTAGATTTTTGCCATTCTCCCTTCTTGCCTTCTGTCATGGCAGTGCTATAGGCCATGTAGGACAGACAAACACCAAAAACCCCTAAACAGTCATATTGAAAGTAGATTATGAATTAAAATTGGCTACCATAAAGAAAAGAAATGGCAATAGGTGATGATGCGTTTGTGAACTGGGACAGCCTCTACAGCAATCAGTATTAAAGTGTAGACGGTCTACGCCACTTTGTTGTGTCTTCTTTCTTCGACCCTTTTCCATCCTTTTCCTAACCTGTCAACATCCTAACATTAGGCAGGGGGGAAAAAGTATAAAAAGGAAAGGGTACATTATCATTAGACTTGTACTGATTAATGGTGTTGAGTTCCTGGAAGCAAGTTTGATCTTCACTGTCAGTTTTTCCTTTATTGTGCACACTACATAACAAAATGCAGCTAACAAGACCCAGCAGCAACCAACCAACAACCAACAACCCACCCCACATCCCAGAGCAGTAGCATTGTATACACACCTTGAAAAGTCGCCAGAATTCCAAACACAGCACAACCACAGAAACTATCTGATGCTGGCAAAATTATGACCCTGCAAGAGAAAGAGACAAATCACAGTCATCTTCTGTGGACAATATGAATCAGCCACATATCCTGTACCAGGGATTAAAATGAAAACATATTCTTATAATAGTTTTCTGTTTTTAAATAAACCAAAATGACAAAATTATCACTACATAAAGGTATATAAATGAAAGCTGGACATAGCATTATGATGTGCCCCAGCACTAAAAGGTATATCTGTCATACCCAAGATATATGGACATTCATAGAGAGAAATGAAATCACAGAATCTGTAACAAAATTAGTGCAACTTGAAATTATTATAAAATAAGTCCATTTCAGAAAGCAATGTTTTAATGCTGAAGTTATGAGTATTATATCTCTAAATATATCTTGATGAGGGAAAAATCATACTTTGTTCTAATATATCTCCTTGCTCTACTCTCTTCTGTCTTCCCAGATATCACAATATTTTGGTTCTGTTTCTTTGTCCCAATAATCCCTCCATATCTGCTTGTGTAAGATTTTCCTCCATCAATACATATGAGCACATATGTGCATATATATATATATATGTATTTATATATACATAAAGATATATATAAAAACTCCACAACAAAACCCATTACTCTGTAACTGACCTAAAATTTTAATTAACAAAAAATTAATTAAACATACTATACTTACATTTGAGCATTACTTGGCCTATTTTAGTCTGCTAAGTACATAATAATGAAATTGAAAGTATGGCAGAAGTAGTGACATGAAGCCAGGGATAGTGAAGTTTGATCTTGATTTCTGTGGTTGACAAATGCCTCAGCAGGTAAAGATTCTTGGGGTCAAGCTTCATGGCATAAGTTTCCTCCCTGAAACCCAGAGAGACCTGACTTTTATAAGTTGTCCTCTGACCTTCACACTCTTGCCAGAAAATGCACATCCACATATAAGTAAACAAAGTTTAAAATTGTTAACATGTTTTATCATTCCTATAACCACAATGCTTAGTTTTATTTGTCACCTGACCACCACCACCACCCAAAAAATGGAGAGTCTCAATGAGAAATTGTCTGCATTTTATTTGCTTGTGTACCTGTGTCAGAAGGATTGTTTTAATTAATTTGAGATGTGACCACTGTGCGCCTCACCATTCCCTAATTTAAAAAGAGTATAAACGTAGAATAATCCATTAGAGTCCAAGCACAGAAACTGGTGAACACCAATGCATTGGTATCTTTCTGCCTTTCTCTGCAGAAATGATGTGACTAGTTTTCTTAGACTTTTTCTTCTTTGACCACAACCCCAATTGACTGTAATCTGGAATTATAAACTAATACTCTTTCTCTTCTAAATTACTTTAGTCAGATAATTTTGCCACAGCAACAGAAATTAAACTAAACTATTATAGAGCACCAATCAGAGATATTGCTTATCATTTTACTGTAGCCTTGTGATCTTTCCTAGGCAGTGACAGCTTCTCTCCATGAGAGACCCAGAAGACACCTCGGCCCTTGCTGTCCTGCTTCTTAATCTACCCTACGTCTTCTGTTTAAATAGACATATTTGTAATGGATATGCTAAGCAGCTCTCACTTTTAGGGGCCCCTTCGTTGAACTTTTACCTAACTTTAATTTTGTAATTCTATGTATTTTTTTCCAGAAAAAAAAGGATCCTCAGGAATTGAATAAGTTCCAAATCCCTTTTCAGTCTTGACCAGCTCCAGCTTGTCTCCTGGGGTGCATTCTTGTTCTATTTTTATCAGTTATTTGTCTTGTTCTGCAAAAGTATCAAGTGGCCTCTTTCCCCAGCATGGAGAATAGGCCTCTATATTCTGACTCCTTGTGTTATAAGACATGAAAGATGAAACCTGTGCCTGAGTGATTACTTCATTCCTTTTCCCATCATCAATCTTTTATTAGCCCAATTTTGCCTGTGTGTATTTATAGAAATATAAAAACACATGTACCACCAAAGTCCTTTTTACATAGGGAAGACACATTTCACACAGTGTCTTAGTCACTGTTCTATTCCTCTAATAGGACAACATGACCAAGGCAACTCTTATAAAGGGTTTAAGTGAAGACTTTCTTAAAATGAGCCTATAGGGGTCATTCTCATGCAAGCCACATCAAAAGGCATTCATCATAATGTACATGTTTATGAGTTATCAGTACAAGACGAGAAGGCTAATGTCTAGAGACACAGACCATCAGTACAGCTCTGCTCACAAGGTCATGCACTGTGTTAAACACATAGCTGCAGCTGTTTAACTTGCATGTGAGGGTCTTTGAAGTTACAACTCTGGGTCTCCTCAAATGGAAGAAAGATGGTACTCGGTTCCCTCTTGGCCAAAATACATCTGTTAATGGAGGAATGCCGTGGTGCTGTGTCTGCTGGCTGGGAAGCAGGAGAGGCAGAGGAGGAGAGGAGGACTCTGGGAAGAGAGAGCAGTTAACTGCTGTGCATGCAGGGAGAGTGAGAGTGCCCTTTCCAACATGATGATAAAGTGCTTCATTCCTTACTTAACTCTCATAATCACTCTTCTTCCTTATCTAAGGAAACACATTTTCACAAGTAAAATTCTAAAAGAAGTCAGTTTTTAGGTTTAGATTTCTTCCTTTATAGAAAGAAAATGTGTGTTTTTCTTCAATAATAGGGCCTTTAAGCCAAAAGTTGGTGCCACAGATACATAGTTGAAATTGTTCATTCAAACCAGTCCATTCTGGAGCATTTTCATCTGAAGATCTGATGGCAAAGAGTGGGTTTTTTATCTTGGTTTTGCCAATCTACAGAATATAGTCTTCAAACTGTTGTCTTGATACAGGGGAAACATTTTCATAGAAATAATCAAGTGTTTTACAGAGTAGCACTTTGTTATTGAAATCGTTGCAAGGGCTAAGTAGTGTATAGTGTAATTAAGTATAATAATTACATGTAATTAGAAGTAGTCCTCTTTTTTAACTAAAGGCAATTAAAATGAATACATAGGATCTATAGTTAACTGGGTAAAAAAGTATTTAATCAATTTGTAATTCCAAATAAGTATAACACAGAAACAGTAAGAAAATGGAATCAAACCAGGCCCTGTGCTGCCAGAACCAATCAAAGCATACACAAGAATACAACTGAAGCAGAGGACAATGGACACTGCCACTGACAGTCCTAAGTAGACGAATGCAGATCAGTGAGAAATAGCAGGAAAAGTATACAAAGCCATGAAAAGTAAGAAGAAAACGCTCTACAGAGTAGTAAAAACAAACAAACAAACAAACAAACAAATAAAAACAGGGCTAGAGGATATGACTAATAAAGAGTTGAAGTGTAACAAGGTGCTAGATATTCCCCATAAAATATGTTCTGAGAGAAACAGGGCAGTTATAGCCTGTTGAGTGTTGACTCTGGGGCCACAAGAGACATAAAAGTATCCCGTTCAATGTGTGTGGTAAAATACAACAGCAGGGGCTGCAAAGATGTCCAAAAAGTAAGGGTGCTAACAATTCAGTCATGGGAATGGTAGCTGATGTCTCAGCATCCATATAGCATGCTGAAAGTCCAGTAAATGCCTGTAACCCCAAGTTTGAGGAGAAGAAAGATGATGAATCACAAGGGGCCTGCAGGATTCAATGAAGAAAGAAACCAAAGCCCGGGTTCAGAAAGAGCCTGCCTGGTTCTGAGACTAGGAGTAGGGTGAGAGAAGACATCCAACGTGCAAACCATTTACTGACACGAACAGAAAGTCAAGAGCTTTTGGAAAGAGATTACTGAAGCCCAGAAAATATGTTGGTAATATTTACATCATGAATGTGTTGTTTAAAAAAAAAAAAGCCCCCAGGAGCCTGGAAACATAAAGATCAAGGAGAATGCTACATGTCCAAGAAGAAAGAAGGAGAGGGCCCTGCTCCTGAAAAGGCTTGATGCAGCACTGTAGGTGAGTACCAGGACAGAGAAGTGGGAGGGGGTGATTGGGGAATGGGCAGAGGAAGAGGGCTTATGGGACTTATGGGGAGGGGGAACTGGGAAAAGGAAAACTATTTGGAATGTAAACAAAGAATATAGAAAAGAAAAAAAGGAATGAGTGATCAATATGCTTTTGCATCTATAACAATGCACCACGCATTGTGTGGCATGAAAACAGGATTTGATTCCTCAGCCTTGGAGACCGAGAAGTCCAAAGTTAAATACTAAGTGTCAGACTATGTGCCTGGTGAAGGTTTGTGTCTGGACTTGTATAGCTATCTTATGATAGAAGTCATCCCTAGAACTTCTAAGAGAGTTTATCTCATTCATGAGCGTCTCTCCCTCATTGCCTAGTCACCTTCCAAGATTCCAACCTAAACTCCATCACTTTGGAGATTGGCTGCCAGCATGTGACTTGTGACTGTGGGGCGGGGGAAGTCAAGTGGAAGTTGCAGTATATGTCATGTGATGCAGACTTACGTGGAGTTTTCCTAAGATAGACTTGCATTGTGTTTCCCTGAGGCAAGACCCACGGGAAGACACAAGCTGTATGGAGAAAGTATAAATAGGACTCAACAGTGACGAGTGTGCTTGCATAGCTAGCTTTGCAATGCTTCTCAGTCTTACATATTCATTTCACTGATCTTCACTCCTTGAGAGAGGCACAGTAGAGAACTTCTCCTGGCATGCCAGCTGGTCCTGGTTCTTCCTGCTGATTCGTTCTGAGTGGAGGCCTGGCATTTTCTGCTAGATCATGCCACTGCTGCTGACTTGTGTGTTGTGACACTACTGAACCAGAATGCTGGTATCCTGGCAAAGGGAAATTGGGAAACATTCCAAGGAACTACTTCTAAACAGGTACACATCCCCTTGTCCTATTTACCATCCTTTCTCCTCTGCCTTTGTATGGTAGGCTAGAAGGGGGTCAAAGCATTAGAAAATCTTCAAAGTAGGTTTTGAAAAATCTAAGCCTCAGCAACATTCATGGAGAGAACAACTCACATTGAAACATGAAGATGGAGGACAGAGATGGAGAGGCAGGTAAAAGCATTGCTGCCCTTCCAAAGGACCCTGTTCAGTTTTGAGCACAAACATCAGTCACCCTAGAACCATCTCTAACTTCAGTTCCGTGGTATCTCACACATGGCATATAGTAACACAGCATGTGCATCTATGTAAATAAAAATAGATCTTTAAAATTGTAAGAAAATTTAGGACTTTTCATAAAGCACAGCATGTGGTGTCCTAGAAACAGTAGGAAAGATATTTTTCCTTAAATATGACTAGTGGTAGGCCACCTTAAATGGTAGGCTTTACATTCCTGTGTCTCCTCGCCATGCACATATATATAGGCAGCGACACCTGGCCTCATTGAGTTAATATATTAATGAGAAGGGATGTATAAAAACAGGGAGAGATTTTAAAGGAAATTGAGGAATATATATGATCAAGATGCATTGTATACAAATATAGAATTTTAAGGAAAAATTTAAAAATTATTTTTAAAGTAGAAGAGGGGGCTAGAGAGATAGCTTAGTGGTTAAGAACACTATTGCTCTAAGATCTGAATTTATTTCTCAATACCCACATGGTAGTTTATAACCAACCACAATTCTAGTTCCAGGGCCTCTATCAACTCTGACCTTTACATGCACCAGGAATGGAAATGGTACATGTTCATGCCTGTGCGCATGTGTGTGCACATGCACAAGAACACACACACACACACACACACACACACGTGCACGCACACACGCACATGCGCGCGCGCGCACACACACACACACACACACACACACATGTAAGCCAAACATACATTCTCATAAATACAAAGGAAGAAAAATAATAAACGGGAAATTTAGTATCATCAAGTGCTTCCAAAAATTCCATATAAATAAGACAAAGTCACTAGTAACTTGTTGAAGCTATTTTCAAAACCTAAGGAGATGGATCTCTGAATATGTAGGATTGATAGACATCATTACAGAGGAAGTGATTTTAAATAAGATTTGAATGGCTTGAGAATGCATACATTTTGCAAAGAGGGGATCATAAATAGCTGAAAGAAAAGCTGGGGTAGACAAATTCACTAAAATGCAAAGGTTGATTTGATTGTTTCAGTGCTCACATTTATCCTAAAGAGGATGCTCTCAGTAAGAAGCAAATAAGGAACATTCTGGTATTGAGACGCTGCTTGGAGAGGATACGGATAGAAAGACAGTAATATACATACATTCCCTAAGCACAAAGGTCTTATAGCCTAACTAAGGTGATTAAGCAAATAGACAGATGTCTAGAATGAAGGATTGGGTAAGATACATGCCATATGGCTGAGTGTTCAGTGCTTCATGGCTGACCTTTAATCTAATTTGCCTCTAGATTAGTAGAATTTGATGCATTGCTGCTATTACCCTCCAATGGAAGGGTCACAGCAGAGAAAATGCTCAAGGATAATAGAAAACACACAGCTCATTCTGTTGCCCCAATACTGCACATTGGGTGGATTATAGGCATTACCAACACCTTCAGGGTAGATATTGTGATAACCACTTGGCAGGTGACAGAAGCAAACAAACTGTGTAAGCATCAGGAAAACTCTTTACTCTGCTCATGGATGACTGTGGTAAATGAAACTGGAGAAAGTCAAATTATGCTGACTTTACATGACTGACCTTATAGGACAGAAATTTGTGATGAGATTATTTGGACTCTCTAATTTTTATTATTATTGTTTGTTATGAGATGGTCCACTGCTCAAAATAGGATTTTGTCAGTGGTATGTCTCAAAAAAAAGTGATACTCCGGTTAAACAATGGGGACAATCTGAAGCAAAGACAATCTGACAAGCGCCACCTTCATACTCCTTATGGGGGCAGTCTCTACTCCCACAGAAAGGTGGCTCTGTGTGATGGCAACATTTTTTTTTACATAAACCAAAACATACATTTCCTTTCCTAAGGGAAATGATTGTCTTCTTAGTTACTGCTAGACAGAAAAGGGAGTCAATACAGACTCTTAGGAATGGATTAATATAATAACTTTGATAACCTAGGAAAAAAAGATTCTCAGTTAATAAATAAGACCACATGAAGCTAAAGAGCTTCTGTAACTGAAAGCACAACAACATTTTGCCAAAGCAGTAGTCTACAAAATGGAGATTTTTGACAATTATACATACATGTATAATTATACAAGTATACAATTATATACATTGTATGTACAATTATATAAAACATACTTACACATCTGAATTATACAATTATATGCATATCTGTAAGTGTTAGTATCTAAAATATACAAACAACTGATAAAAGCTCCACATCAAGGAAGTAAATAATTCAAATTTAAAATGGTATACAAAACCAAGAGTTCTCAAAAGATGAAACTCAAATGGCCAATGAAAACTTTTAAAAAATGTTCAATAACTTTAGGCATCTGGGAAATGTAAACATGCAAACACTACTTTGAAATTAATTCTTTTAAGAAAGTTACCTATATTTTTAAGTGTTTCACAGGCGCATGCACATGTGGTATGGTGTGTGTGTGTGTGTGTGTGTGTGTGTGTGTGTGTGTGTGGCATGAGACTCAACATCTGAACACTCAGGACTCCGTTCCCTCCTACTGTGTGGGTCCGGGGTTCTGTGAAGGAGGTCTTCCTCTAGCAGGTAGGAACTTTATCTGGAAAGCCATCTCACTGACCCTCGAGACTCACCCTTGTTGAGAAATAAGTATGGAGTGGTAGGAAACATTTTATTCAAAATACACCACAAAACTTAAGGCAGAAATAAAACATAAGTTAGTTTTCAGAGAGTCATTTCCAAAAAGCTGTGATGTCCCTTAGTTCCTAAGGGTCACGTGATGGACTGCCTTCCTTGGCATTCTGATGCCCTATGCACTTTGCATACTTACCAATGAAAAGGGTCAGAGAGTTATGTCCCCTGGGCCAGCCAGCTGGCCTGTTCAGTGAGGCATGAGCTACCGCAGAACAACTATTGTTAACCATTGACTTCTTACCATAGCCACATGTGAGCTGCAACAAGAACTGAGTGGCCATGACCGTCCACGTGAGCCACTCAGAGAAACTCCATCCACCTTTGGGCCAAATCAAGAGCAGACCTGGCTCATATTTTATTGTCAGCATTGGTGTCCTTACAAACCAGGAATGCTGGAACTAGACAGGCTGAATTATTGTGATAGCAGCACTGTTATTTTTTTATAACAAGACTTCCACTTATTTAATGGCTGTTATCTCCTTTATTTTTTAAAGATTTATTTATTATTATATGTAAGTACACTATAGGTGTCTTCAGACACTCCAGAAGAGGGACTCAGATCTCATTACAGACAGTTGTGAGCCACCATGTGGTTGCTAGGGTTTGAACTCAGGACCTTCTGAAGAGCAGTCTGTGCTCTTAGCCACTGAGCCATCTTACCAGCCCCAGGTGTTATGTCCGATGATCCACATGATTCTATATTTCATAGGAGGGAGAATTATTAGATCCAGAGATGTCAACGATACCGAAAGAACATAACTCACAGAATTAACAAAGCAAGGATCTTTGGAGCTCACAGAGATTGAAATGGCAACCAAGGAGCACACGTGGCTCTTCCCTACATCTTCTTGTTTAATATTGTGGTTGTTAGCTTGGTGCTTTGTGGAACTCCTAAACATTAAGTAGGGTTGTCTATGATTCTTATTTTTTTTTTTGGTTTGGCTTTTATTTTTTTATTGATATATTTTTATATACATTTCATTTTTTACATGTAATAACTTTTTTATTCGATATATTTTTTATTTACATTTCAAATGATTTCCCCTTTTCTGCCCCCCCCACTCCTGAAAGTCCCATAAACCCCCTTCCCTCCCCATTTTTCCCATCCACCCCTTCCCACTTCCCAGTTCAGGTATTGCCCTATACTGCTACACTGAGTCTTTCCAGAACAAGGGGCCACTCCTCCGTTCTTCTTGTACCTCATTTGATGTGTGGATTATGTTTTGGGTATTCCAGTTTTCTAGGTTAATAACCACTTATTAGTGAGTGCATACCATGATTCACCTTTTGAGACTGGGTTACCTCACTTAGTATGATGTTCTCTAGCTCCATCCATTTGCCTAAGAATTTCATGAATTCATTGTTTCTAATGGCTGAATAGTACTCCATTGTGTAGATATACCACATTTTTTGCATCCACTCTTCTGTTGAGGGATACCTGGGTTCTTTCCAGCATCTGGCAATTATAAATAGGGCTGCTATGAACATAGTAGAGCATGTATCCTTATTACATGCTGGGGAATCTTCTGGGTATATGCCCAGGAGTGGTATAGCAGGATCTTCTGGAAGTGAGGTGCCCAGTTTTTGGAGGAACCGCCAGACTGATTTCCAGAGTGGTTGTACCAATTTGCAACCCCACCAGCAGTGGAGGAGTGTTCCTCTTTCTCCACACCCCCTCCAACACCTGCTGTCTCCTGAATTTTTAATCTTAGCCATTCTGACTGGTGTAAGGTGAAATCTCAGGGTTGTTTTGATTTGCATTTCCCTAATGACTAATGAAGTTGAGCATTTTTTAAGATGCTTCTTCGCCATCCGAAGTTCTTCAGGTGAGAATTCTTTGTTTAACTCTGTACCCCATTTTTTAATAGGGTTGTTTGGTTTTCTGGAGTCTAACTTCTTGAGTTCTTTATATATATTGGATATTAGCCCTCTATCTGATGTAGGATTGGTGAAGATCTTTTCCCAATTTGTTGGTTGCCGATTTGTCCTCTTGATGGTGCCCTTTGCCTTTCAGAAACTTTGTAATTTTATGTGGTCCCATTTGTCAATTCTTGCTCTTAGAGCATACGCTATTGGTGTTCTGTTCAGAAACTTTCTCCCTGTACCGATGTCCTCAAGGGTCTTCCCCAGTTTCTTCTCTATTAGCTTCAGAGTGTCTGGCTTTATGTGGAGGTCCTTGATCCATTTGGATTTGAGCTTAGTACAAGGAGACAAGGATGGATCAATTCGCATTCTTCTGCATGCTGACCTCCAGTTGAACCAGCACCATTTGTTGAAAAGCCTATCTTTTTTCCATTGGATGTTTTCAGCCTCTTTGTCGAGGATCAAGTGGCCATAGGTGTGTTGGTTCATTTCTGGATCTTCAATCCTGTTCCACTGATCCTCCTGCCTGTCACTGTACCAATACCATGCAGTTTGATTTTTCCCTTTTCTGGGTCCCCACTCCCCGCAAGTCCCATAAGCCCTCTTCCCTCCCCCTGTTCTTCCATCCACCCCTTCCCATTTCCTTGTTCTGGAATTCCCCTATACTCTTGCACTGAGTCTTTCCAGAACCAGGGGCCACTCCTCCATTCTTTTTGGACATCATTTAATTTGTGGATTATGTCCTGCGTATTCAAAGTTTCTAGGCTAATATCCACTTATCAGTGAGTGCATACCATGATTGATCTTTTGAGACTGGGTTACCTCACTTAGTATGATGTTCTCCAGCTCCATCCATTTGTCTAAGAAGTTCATGAATTCATTGTTTCTAATGGCTGAATAGTACTCCATTGTGTAAATATACCACATTGTTTGTATCCATTCCTCCGTTGAAGGACACAAAGATCCAACTAAGAAAGAGAATTTCAGGCCAATTTCCCTTATAAACATCGATGCAAAAATACTAAATGAAATTCTTGCCCACCGAATCCAAGAACACATCAAAACGATCATCCACCATGATCAAGTAGGCTTCATCCCAGGGATGCAGGGATGGTTCAATATAAGGAAATCCATAAATGCTACCCACTACATAAACAAACTCAAAGAAAAAAAAACACATGATCATTTCATTAGATGCTGAAAAAGCATTTGACAAAATTCAGCATCCTTTCATGCTAAAAGTCTTGGAAAGGACAGGAATCCAAGGCCCATATCTAAACCTAGTAAAAGCAATAATCAGCAAACCGGTAGCCAACATCAAACTAAATGGAGAGAAACTTGAAGCAATCCCACTAAAATCAGGGATTCTTTTTTTTTTAATTAGATATTTTCTTTATTTGGATTTCAATTGTTACCTCTGACTCTTTTGCCTGCACTTCTGACCTCTTCCCTCCTACTGTGTTACCTAATCTTTCCTTGTGCCTGGTCTTGGTCTTACTGCATTTTGTGATGCTGTATTTGGTTGTTATCACTGGGAAACCTGTTGTTTTATACATAAAAATGGATAAACAGTATATCTAGGGGAGATGGGGGTGTGTATAGGGGAATTAGAAGGTGGATAAATTGAGATCAGGATGTATTGTATGAGAGAAGAATTTTAAAAATACTTGTTAACTGCCTCCCAAATGTAATTAACAGGTGGCACTTAGTATAATACACTCCAAGCAAAACAAGTCCACTGGCTGGTTTTGTGTCAACTTGACACAGGCTGGAGCTATCACAGAGAAAGGAGCTTTAGTTGGGGATGAGATCCGCTGTGGGGCATTTTCACAATTAGTGATCAAGTGGTGAGGGCCCCTTGTATTGGTGGTATCATCTCTGGGCTGATAGTCTTGGGTTCTATAAGAGAGCAGGCTGAACAAGCCAGGGGAAGCAAGCCAATAAGGAACATCCCTCCATGGTCTCTGCATCAGATCCTGCTTCCTGACCTGCTTGAGCTCCAGTCCTGATTTCCTTTAGTGATCAACAGCAATGTGGAAGTGTAAGCTGAATAAACCCTTCCCTCCCCAACTTGCTTCTTGGTCTTGATGTTTGTGCAGGAATAGAAAACCTGACTAAGACAACCAGAAGACTAGATATTTTCCATGTAATGACTCAGTGACCTTTGACTTGTCTTAACCACTGGTCAAATACAGAAAAAGATCTTGGAAGATCCACAGACACACTGGAGAGAACATATCACTTACAACTTAAATGTGGGCTTCAGTCATTACAAGGGAGGCTGGAATGGAAACTCCAGAAAAAGGAAACAGCAATGGATAAAAACTAGCCAGTCTATTATAGTGATGTTTGGATGGCAGAACTGATAAGATAAAAAATTTAGGAATTAGAAATAGAAGTCAGTTATCCTCTAGGCTTGTGGTATGGGAGGCTACATAAAACCTCACATGGGTATGATGCTGGGAAGTACTGGAGGCTCACAGTGTGGGAGGAAGGAGGAATGGTGTGAATCCCAAAGGACTTTATTCTTAATATGCACTTTAAAATATTTTCAGGCCTTAAATGAAGGACATCATGTTTTGGAAATATAAGAGCTATCAGTACTAGAGATATGACATAGGACACAGATTTGAGATTCTTCAAAATGCGAACAGTGAGGAACAATGAGATCAGCTTAAGACAGCACACAATGAGAGCATATACATACAGAAAAACAACCTATGGTGTGTGGGGGTGTGGGTGTGGGTATGGGTGTGTGTGATTTGTCTGCATTAGTATGAAGCACTGAAGGTCTAGAGAGTAGAATGTTCTCTGCCTGTTAGCTCAGAGTTGAGTAGAAATGGTCAAGAATGTGTTGGCTGTATGTTATGAGATAAAAACTGTAAAATATAGAGTGGGAGAAGAGAAAAATACATAGTCAATGTCAATACCAAATGGATAAGTTGTTCTTAATACATCACATGAATGAGCATTTCTGTCTTTGCTGATGTGTGTCAAATGGTGCTGGCAGACTTAGCAAATGCTTCTGTGAGGAGAGAAGCCTACTCACTCCCACTTCTGTGGACTGACATTCAGGAAAGGCTTAATTTGTCAAAATACCATGCTGCTTGGTTCCACATCTAAATCTTAAAATAACACTAACTGATATAGATTACTATTTTGTTAAATATATAACATAGACATATAACTTTCAAAAGTGAATAGAAAACAGGAGTAACAGACATTTGCTCCTTTACTCAGTTGCTGTGGAAGACTGTTCTGTTGGCTTCCTGTAGTGGGCTCTCTACAGAATGATTAAAAATACCAAATGAATGGCTTGTTACTCATCTGTTAATTAGCAGGATTGTGGAACTCATTTTGTAGACTTAAATAGCATTTTGTGAAAGCAATACTCACATTTGATATCAGTCCAGCACTGAAGCACACATGAAGAATTGCTTTTGTAAAACACTTCATTTTTATACAATAATAGACTGATAAAATCAGAGAGCTTCTGAAATATTACTACTTTTAAAATCTATGTGTATAACTGCTAAAAATTAAAGAGAGATTTGAATAGTACCCCAACCAATGATGTCACTGAGTTTTATTGTCCTAGATGATGAAAGGATATTAAACAAGAGATTTTTACATTTTTAATGGTTCCTATTTTTCAACTTTTCTACCACTAATGTGGATCACTTAAATGCCATCTCTCTATAGTTTGTGATTGCTGTGATATAGTTGCACACATTTTCCTTATGATTCTTTTCTCTCTTTCCCATGCTCATATCTCTGCTAAAAGTAGAGACACATCAAAAGTAAACATTTTAGTGTCTTCAAGGATGATGGTAAATGTTCAATTTCCATAATATATCTTTTAATTTTTATTACTATAAGCAGTTGATACACTGGTGAAACTTTTATTTTGAAATTTTAAAAAATTTAAAAATTGTTTTAATAAGTAAATAGGAAATATATTGCAACATATGGAATATGGTAATTAAAGATTTTACTCCATAGAATATTTTAATAAAATTTGGCAATAAGGTAAAAAAATACCAGAGAATATTAAAAGTAGCTTTACAACTTGTTATTGTTAGTGCGATGAAAATCTGCAGTCTTTGGAAGAGTTTTGTATGAAGAAGTCATACAGCTTTGATTCCCTCTTGGGCACATAGATAGTAGTGACCATTCATGAATACAAAGTCAACAGAATTTGCATTGTAGTCACTACCAGAAACACTTGTGGATGTCTTCTCTCTAATCCTGAACACGGCTATCCCTAGATCTGTCTTGTGTAGAGCACGTCTTCCAAGAATGATCTCAAGATCCTTTAAGTAAAAATATTGATCATAATTCACAACTCTCATCAGATGTGATCTGGCATTGGCTCATTATTATGCTTTTTGTGAGACTTAGAGGTATAATATGTCTTAATAAATTCAACTTTTGCTTTAGCCTCCTCAAGTCTTTCACAGGTTTTTTGTAAGATGAGTGTATCAATAACAAATTTCTCTTCACAGTGCCTTTTATGTATTTCTTCCGCCCTATGAGGCAAAAAGAAAAGTCAAATGCTATAATTTTAGTTTACAAAACACATACAAACTGGGACATATAGATGAAACTGGATGTTTGTCAAACATTCATAAGCAGAAGGACAGAGCTTAGGTCATATAATATTACTACATTGTTAAATAATAGTCAATGCATATCGTGCTAATATTTATGAGATTTTCATTGCAAAAATCTGAGATTCCTCTCACAATTCTGCTTCCATGTCAGACTTCTTGGAACTCAAAATAAAATAAGTCCCATCTACTTGGGCTTCTCAGCCAATGGCTTCTTGTTACAGCAATTCCACCAGAGGAATACATATTCTAAATTAGAGAGATCTAGGTTAGATTACCCTAGAAAATGTCATAACAAGAAAAGTTATTCATTCATACCCATTTATTCATTCATTCACTCATTGTTAAAACATGACAGTATTTCCACATACTTCAAACTAGAACAAAAATAGAAGGATACATCAATGAAAGTACACAGGCATAAGAGAAAGATGCACTGAACAGTTGCATCAAATGCTTGACTAAAACAAGAAACCCATTATGGAACAAGACAAAATAAGATACGAAGTGAATGTTAATACTGAATCCAATAACATAAGGAGAGAGACAACAACGAATTTTCAAACATGAAATAACCCATAGGCTTTAAATATATATACAGTTTCAAGGCAAAGAATTAGGCCATTTTGTCTGAACCATTTCAAAGAGCATGAATGGTTAAAACTGAGGCAGGAAGAGCAATAAGTACATCAACATATGCTCTGAGAAGTGACATTACTCTTTTTCTGCTCAGCTCAATTTTGGTGAAATTCCCCAGTTTGGTTCATGGAGTAATACATTTCTACATATGTCTCATCAGAAATCTTGACTCAGAGGGTGAATATGGATGTTGAGTTATAAGCTTTCAACTTAATAGCTAGATTTAGGATACATTTTTAAAATTCTCTCATTTTCTCATCTTTCAGGACTGGATAGTCTAACTCATAGGGTTCATTGAGTAAAACACAAAATGAGTTACACATTGTAAATTCCTGACCTTTAGTGAGTCCCTTTACTCAATAGTTAACAGAAAGCATAAGAAATACTAACAGATGGAGAGAGGTTACAGTTCTCTTTGAAAACACTCATTCAGCCGGGCAGTGGTGGTGCACGCCTTTAATTCTAGCACATGGGAGGCAGAGGCAGGCGGATTTCTGAGTTCAAGGTCAGCCTGGTCTGCAGAGTGAGTACCAGGACAGCTAGGGGCTACATAGGGAAACCCTGTCTCAAAAAAACAAACAAACAAACAAACAAACAAACAAAAAACAAAAAAAAGAAAAGAAAAGAAAAGAAAAAATAAAAAGAAAATGAAAAGAAAAAGAAAAAGAAAAGAAAAATCAAAAACAAAAAAAGACAATACAAAACACAACAATGTGCCTATCACTGGACAATCACTCAGCTGACATCAGCTACTCTGTTCTCTGTAGGCTTAGAATTTTCAAAACTTATTTGAGGTTCTTATATGTTTCAACCTCCCTTCTAGCCTACCTACCAGGTTACGGGAGAAAAATGGTTAATGGAAAAGTGGGCTGTGGACCTGTTTAGTAGTAATTCTTTGGAGCAATTGCACTCTTTGCTGTCAGGATACCAGCAGTCCAGTACAATAGCAAACAAGTCAGTAGTGGCTGCTCCGACCAACAGAAAGGGCAAGGCTCTACCATATCAGCACGAGTTAGCAGAAGTGGCCAGAAACAGCGGGAATACCACTGGTTCTTTGGCACATTTCTCTCTACAAAGTGAAGATTAGCAAAGAGCAGCCAGGTGGTGGTGGCGCACGCCTTTAATCCCAGCACTTGAGAGGCAGAGGCAGGCGAATTTCTGACTTTGAGGCCAGCCTGGTCTACAGAGTGAGTCTCAGGACATCCAGGGCTACACAGAGAAACCCTGTCTCGAAAAAAAACCATCCCCCCCCAAAAAAAAAGATAAGCAAAGACCAAGAAAAAAGCAAGAGCAGCAAAGATGAGCAAAGAAGAGAAGCACTGTACTCACAGTAACATGAGACCCTCCTCCACTGTTTGTGGGCTTCTACTTATGTTCTACAGCACAGTAACACGAGACCCTCCTCCACTGTTGGTGGGCTTCTACTTATGTTCTACAGCACAGTAACACGAGACCCTCCTCCACTGTTGGTGGGCTTCTACTTATGTTCTACAGCACAGTAACACGAGACCCTCCTCCACTGTTGGTGGGCTTCTACTTATGTTCTACAGCACAGTAACGCAAGACCCTCCACTGTTTGTTGGGTTCTACCTATGCTCTTTCTATTACTTGCCCTTGCAAGCGTCTGTTTTCAGCAAAATATCACATGCCCTCTCATAAGACAGCTTCAAAAAAGACATCATGTGACATAACTGACTTGTTAAAGAAACCAGACATTCCCATGTCAGTTCTCAATTTGGAACACAGATAATGCACATAGATGCTCATGCAGCTGAGTAGAAATCAAAACAAAGCATACTTTAAACATACAAAGTAAAGCGAAGTAAATGTTAAAAGTATTATACTGAAATTATTATGTGAAAGGTAAAGATCACTAGCTATGGACAAACAAATAACTATTTAAAAGAATCAATGAATGATCGATACATGTGAGTCAAAGTACTTGGACATGTCAGCATCCAACAGTTGGGAAAGAAAGTAAATTCTACTGATCATAAAAGTAAAACCAACAGTTATGGATATTTAAGAAATGCTACAGCATATCTATAACTAAAATGATGTCTCTGTACAGAAAAGCCAAAGTAATTACTTAGGCCCATTTGGATAACCCAGGATATCCCCTTTAAAGTGGATTAACTAACTAATAATACTCTCACACACAGGTGAGAGTCCTCTCCACCAGCATGTACAGCAGCATAGCCACTCAGCATTGCCACCTCTCTGAGGACTAGAGCTCAGTCACCATCTTCTAGGTTCAATGAGTGTAACAAAATTTCCTTCATCAAATATAATGTTGCTGATATGAAATAAGGCTGAAACTAATGGGAAATGTACCATGTTCAAGAAATTTGAAGATATTATTACACTTCCAATTTTTTTCAAACTAAGATACCCATTTCATCCCAATTTTCTATACCAAGAACATTCATAGTAGGAACTTACACTGAATTTAAGCAAGAAAAGTAGACTTTTACCCTTAAGGGGCAGACACGGAATATAAAACTAATCTATGCCACCTATAATTTTACGTATACGGATATGGTGGTGAAAAGGAATTTGATCTATAGGGCTATTATCCCTTTAGTAAATACAATATGGGAACTTGCAAATACAGTGATACTTGTATCTGAAGCTTTATATTTGGTGAAGGCTTGAAGCTGCTCTTCTAGGTTGTAGGAGAAAGAGTGAACAACTGAGGGACCAATAAGGTTGGGTTTATAAAAGCCACAGGGTGATGTCATCTAGCTGACAAATTAGGTGATGGAGTTGGCTGAAACACCTATAGGCAGGAATTGGCAGTAAAGGACAGTTGGCTTTGTGAAGACAGCAGAGAGAAGGACTAGAGGGATACTAGACAGAGAACAATCTGGGGAACACAGATCCTACAGTAGACAGCAAATGCACAAGGTAGACATGAGGCAGATGAGTGTCATCACAGAGTTTAAACATGCATGTGGTGAAGGCAAAGGAATAAAAGAGTTGATAGACAAGATTCTGGGCAGTGGTGGTGCACACCTTTAACCCCAGCACTTGGGAAGGAGAGACAGGCAGATTTCTGAAGGGCAGCCAGGGCTATACAGAGAAACCCTATCTCAAAAATCAAAAATAAACAAATTACAAAATAGTTTATAGATTTTGGCCACAAATAAATATGAAAAGATGCCAGAAAGGGGAAAATCATTTGAAATGTAAATAAAAAATTATCGAATAAAAAATAAATATGAAAAGATTAACTGCTCAGAAACAGAGCAGTCTCTAGGGAATAGAGGTCCTTCATGCATATGTGAGGGTAAGTTATTAGTTTGTTATTAATGTAAAATGTGCTTGGAGCCATAACATGTTCTTTTCTTGAATACAGAGTAGCTGTCTATATCAACTTGGAGGATATGAATATACAAGATGCTGTTTGGAGAAAAGCTTTATAAGTCAGGATACAAAGACCACAATGGACACTGCAACATGAATGTGAAATGTCCGCTGAGAGCTCAGTGCTTCAGCATTGCTCCCAACTATGGACCTTCGTTTCATTTGGCTTGCGCATTTTCTTTTGTCGTATTGCTCTTTTGTTTTGTTTGTGTGTGTGTGTGTGTGTGTGTGTGTGTGTGTGTGTGTGTGTGTGTGTGTGTGAGAAAGAGAGAGGGGGGAGAGAGAGAGAGAGAGAGAGAGAGAGAGAGAGGGATGGAGGGAGGGAGGGAGGGAGGGAGGTGGCAAGGTTTGAGAAGAAGCTGGAAGAAATAACATAATCAAAATATGTTGTATGAAAAGAAATTACATTTTAAAATAATAAAAACTATGAAATTGAAAAACTTCAATGGTTAAAAAGTGAAAATACCTTTGGAGTTAGTTACTAAGGGGTAGATAACATATGATTTTCCCCACTATCTGTATTCTTTGCATCATAAATGGAGAGTGTACCAACAAAAGGTAGCTACACAGAGGAAATGGTCATATACATGCCATTTTCATGAATATACTGATAGAAGTTTCTCACTCAATGTATATCATACAGTACTGAGATTCTCCCCATAATACAGATCATTATGCTTATATAGCCTTCTTCAAATTGTAGACATGTCATGCCATAGCAGAGTGCATATTACTGAAAAATGAAATATGAGTAAAGTCAGAAGGATAAGTAAATACAAAGTTGGGTATGAAATGGAGAGCCATTTGCTCTCTATAAGAAATCCTGCTGTTCTGGCAAGAGGTTAGAACTACACTGGAACACTTAATGTAAGAGGACGCTAGACTAAAACAAAACACATTGCCTGAAACATCATTGAGAGGTCAAATACTCTGTGAACAATGGAAGGTACCCACTTCAGTCAGAATGATACAGGCAGAGCTGTGACAGGGAAATGATGTTCTTCTGTAGACAGAGTGCATGGATGAAGTTCTGGCTTCAATCCCTGGCACCACATGAACTTGGCATGGTGACACAGAACTGAAATCCCAGCCCTCTTTAGATGGAGGCAGGAGGCTTAGAAGTTCAAGGTCACTCTCTTCTACACAGAACCTGAAGACAGCCTTATGGCCTTGTCTCAAACAAATGAACAGAATTAGTTAAGATTTACAGGATGGTACATGGGAATGAGTTCAGAAAAGGCTGAAGAGTAGAAATAGAGGACTGAGTGAGAGGGATCATGTGAACTTTGAGACTATGCCACTTTAAATTAGAAGAGGCACAGGGATAGCAAAGATGGCTCTAGTTCAGATTTTCTTTAGAAATACAAAGGGATGAAAAGAGGAATCTGGAATGTGTTACTAGCACTGGCCAGAGGTGAGACATCAGTGACTGTCTGTGCAACTAGAACTCAGTAGGTTTTCATCAGTGATGCTAGGAGACGAAACAGTTCTTTTCATTCCCAATCTTTGTAATTGTCACCCTTTAGTTTGCTTGTGTTTTCCAGAATATAAAGCTATAGAAGAATACATCTTGACACAGCTCAGCATTGGCTTTGTAAGTCACAGTAGACTGAAGGCTTGCTATGCCTAAGCCATGAACTTACCTTAGTTTCTTCATTTCCATCAACAAATTCTGCTTATATTTTTGGTTTTCCCATTTTTCAGTAACATCTAAGTGCTTTGCTTTTGTTTCAGACAAGTTTCTCTTCAGTTTATCAACTTGAACGATTCCTTTCAGCAGAACTGACCTCTCATTGTTGAGGGAAAGAACTAAAGACTGGTCTGCAGCATTAATTTTTTTTTCGGCTAGAAACATAGATTTCCGCTCTCTAACTTTTTCCAGGTAGGCGAGTCTCTCCCTCCAGATTCTCTGTAAGCCTTTCTGGACTGTCTCATTGTCCTTTTCCATTAGTTTTCTTGCCATAGAAATTTTCTTCCTTAAATTTTCTCTAATGTTGAGCCTAGCTTTTTCCTGGTCAACTTGTGCTGCAACCATGGCTGCGAATTTTCTTGCTTCTTCCTCTTGCTGCTTTTGTTCTGCATAATATTGATCAATATCATCAAACATGTGGAGCTTCATGCCAGCCCTCTGCGTGGCTAGAAACTCTCTCCTTTCCCTTAGCTGCCGATGAGACTCTCTTTTAACTGGTGGCTTTTGACGAGTGGCAGGAAATGGCTGCAGATATTCTGGAAAATAGTCCCATTTCATCTCCTTCAGCATGTCCCCATACTTGAGTGAACGGGAGGAATATAGAGGGATCTTCACTGCAGATATCCTAAACTTGGTGTCTACTTCCTCATCCTCAGATTCAGCTTTCATTTCCTTCTGACCTATAGAAGGGGAGACAGACAGACAGCATAAGAACTGAGCTTATTTTCACTTCAAATACACTGGAAGCTACATTAAATCACTTCAAGCACATTTCTCCAAGTTCCAAATTCTGATATGGGGAAAGAAAACCACCATTACAGCTTTGTTCCATATGAATGTACCTCATAGAATTCGTTCTTCCTTGTATCACTTTTCATGGGAACTTGACTTGCACAGCCTCAGTATTTCCACTCTGTCTTACATGTGGTACTTATTACTAAGAAGATGGTCTCAGACATGGTTTCATGTACGTGAGACATAATGTTATATACTCAGTGGTATGTTTTATGGAGTTAGACATTTTTATACACTTACACACAGAAATGTATATACAGTTTGCTAAAAAGAAAACCATGAGCAAACAGGTTCAGGCAGAGTCAGACAGCACCTGTCATCAATGGGTACCCAGAGAGATCTGTTCTATGCCGTGTGCAGGTGGATTCATTGTAGTTTATCATTTGCCAGTTTGGAGATGGTCTGGAATGGTCAGAGCTCTATTGTTGGGATTGGCTGTGACATATTTTTTTTACAATCATTGTCCTGATTGGTTGTTAGTTTTGTGCACTTGCTAAGTTTGTTAGTTGAAGGATCTTGGGCTGGAAGCTTTATAGCAAACATGACAACATTATTCTGTGTTTTCCAATAGTGCTGCAATTAGTTACATTGTGTTTCTAACTATAGTGAAATCTTGTAGATGACATCAAAGTGTTTGTCCTCTCTTTTAAAAAGACACAAGATTCAGTCTCCTTGCCACTGCATGTCAGGATAAGCTGAATCTCAGTACTGAACAAAAGTACACTCTCTCATCTTAGCCAAAACTTTTAAAGAACATGTCTCCTTGGTTGTCTTCTCATTTGCCTCTGACCTCTTTATAGACATGAGGATAAAACATCCCAGCTCACGGTGGAGCTATGGGACGAAAGTGTCTCTGGTAATTGAACCAGCAGCTGCCATACTAATCACACAGTAAAGCTGTCCAGTTGGGACTATGATGAAGCCAGAAATAAATGGGAATCATGCTTGATACCATATCCATTCCTGGGCTACTTATTAGGACAACAAGTCTGACAAATACAGTGGTAATATCCTTTGTTCCCATATATACCCTTTATAAACCAATTGATGAACAACAACACATAGACATAAAATACACTTACAAATCTCAGGAAAGAAAAGGGTTCCTGTGTGAGACTGCCTCCTCTGCTTGAGAATGCAGCTCTGTGAGTCTATTTAGTAATTTTTAAAATCACCCCTATATGAGGATGACACCTGCAGGTGACAGGAATATAGAAAAATAATTTTAACTAAAGGCCCAGAGAGTATCCTCATGATGTGATCAAGCTGTGTATACTATTAAATAATAAATTAAGCACAAAAATTAAAATGCAATACTTGAGAATACAAACCCAAAGGATCCAAAGATAAATATGAAAAATGGCCAAAGCTAGATAGTGGAAACCCTGCTGGTGATGGTAGAGCCACCAACCACTGTCTACTTGAGTAGCCCAGCAGTTCTTCTGTTCCTGGGACCCCTCTGTACACACACAGTAGTTCTTCTGTACCTGGGACTCCTCTGCACACACACAGTAGTTCTTCTGTATCTGGGACTCCTCTGCACACACACAGTAGTTCTTCTGTACCTGGGACCCCTCTGCACACACACAGTAGTTCTTCTGTATCTGGGACCCCTCTGCACACACACACAGTAGTTCTTCTGTTCCTGGGACCCCTCTGAACACACACAGAGTAGTTCTTCTGTATCTGGGACCCCTCTGCACACACACACACAGTAGTTCTTCTGTATCTGGGACCCCTCTGCACACACACAGTAGTTCTTCTGTACCTGGGACCCCTCTGCACACACACACAGTAGTTCTTCTGTTCCTGGGACCCCTCTGAACCAACAAAGCATTTGCTCCGGGGCCCACTCACAATTATCCATTTACATTCCTTAGAAAAACTCTGGGTTTTTTTCATACCTTTTCTACAAAAGAAAACAACCTTAAGTGTTTCCTCATTGGCAGGATGAAGAATGGTGCTAACATTTTAGCTGCAGGGAAAGAAGCTGCAGTATAAAGAGGTCTCACTATTTATACAAAGACCATATTCACCCATCACCAGACTCTTGGGGGTACATTTATGTTTTGTGCAGAATGCTGTTTCCTCTATTGTCCAGATTAGTTTCATTCTTAAATGCTCTTTCATACAGCATTTCTCTATAATCAATAAGCAAGATTGCTCCTTAAAATCTTGTAGCGGGGGAGTGAGGTGGGGATGGGTAGGTGGATGGGTGAGAGGTAGTGGGGGTAGGGGGAGCACCCTCTCAGAGGCAAAGGGGAAGGAGGATGGGCTGAAGAACTCTTAGAGGGGGGACCAGGAAGGGGGCAACATTTGGAATGTAAATAAAACTATTTTGAAATATATTATGATAGCTTCTTCATCATGTAGTTGATCACATGCTACTAATGTCCAAAGACTCGTAATAAAGCAGATATAGGAGTCCCTTAGCGGGTACGTCTTCTTTGATTTTAACTCTACCCTAGTACTTTACACATAAATCATCTCAGAATATTGCTTCATTCCAACACTGCTCAGCAGTTATACCTATTGGAAGGAAGAGTAGACAAATGGAGAGACAGATTTGATTCTCAAGATTAAAGTCACTTGAACTACTTAAAGCCTTGAACATGGAGTCAGTCTGACCAGGTCCAAATCCTACTGCTACCACTATGAGGTCTAGGAATGTGTGTTAATTCACTGGTTTCTGTGCTTGGATACAACAATGTATAACTTACTTAACTAATTCTTTTATACCTATTCATGTGAATCTTTTGACTTCTTGCTTCTGATGTGAAAATATGCATGGCTTCATTCCAATTTTTATTGGGTTGTTTTCTGTCATTGAGTTGTATAAGATTCTTATGAATTTTATATATCATCCTTTATCCTATATGCAATGTGTAAATATTATTTCCTTTATATACTCTTTAATATTTTTATCAGATATATTCTTTATTTACATTTCAAATGATTTCTCCTTTCCTTGCTCCCCCTCCACAAAAGTCCCATAAGCCCTCTTCCCTCCCTCTGTTGCCCAATCAAACCCATCACATTTCCCCAACCTGGTATTCCACTACACTGCTGCATTGAGCCTTTCCAGGACCAGAGGCCTCTCCTTCCTTTTTCCTGGGCATCATTTGATATGTGAATTGTTTCTTGGGTATTCCGAGCTTCTGGGCTAATATCCATGTATCAGTGAGTGCATACCATGTGGGTTATTTTGTAATTGGGCTACCTCACTTAGGATGATATTTTCCAGTTCAAACCATTTGCCTAAAATTTCATGAATTCATTGTTTTTAATTGCTGAGTAGTATTCTATTGTGTAAATATACCACATTTTTTGTATCCATTCTGCAATTGAGGGACATCTGGGTTCTTTCCAGCTTCTGGTTATTATAAATAAGGCTGCTATGAACATAGTGGAGCATGTATCTTTATTGCATGCCAGAGAATCCTCTGGGTATATTCCCAGGAGTGGTCTAACAGGGTCTTCCAGAAATGTCATGCCCAGTTTCCTGAGGAACCGCCAGACTGATTTCCAGAGTGGTAGTACCAGCTTGCAATCCCACCAGCAGTGGAGGAATGTTCCTCTTTCTCCACATCCTCGACAACACCTGCTGTCTCCTGAGTTTTTGATCTTAGTCATTCTGACTGGTGTGAGGTGAAATCTCAGGGTTGTTTTGATTGCATTTCCCTAATGATTAATGTTGAACATTTCTTAAGGCACGTCTCAGCCATTCGAAATTCTTCAGGTGAAAATTCTTTGTTTAGCTCTGTACCCCATTTTTTAATAGGGTTATTTGGCTCCCTGGAGTCTACCTTCTTGGGTTCTTTGTACATATTGGATATTAGCCCTCTGTCGGATGTAGGGTTAGTGAAGATCTTTTTCCAATTTATTGGTTGTGGTTTTGACCAATTGACAGTGTCCTTTCCAATACAGAAACTTTGTAATTTTATGAAGTCTCATTTGTCAATTCTTGATTTTAGAGCATAAGCTATTGGTGTTCTGTTCAGGAAATTTTCCCCTGTGCCCATGTGCTCAAGGGTCTTCCCCAGTTTCTTTTCTATTAATTTCAGTGTGTCTGGTTTTATGTGGAGGTCCTTGATCCACTAGGACTTGAGCTTAGTACAAGGAGATAAGAATGGATCAATTTGTATTCTTCTGCATGTTGACCTCCATTTGAACCAGCACCATTTTTTGGTAAAGGTTATCTTTTTTCCACTGGATGGTTGTAGCTCCTTTATCAAAGATCAAGTAACCATAGGTGTGTGGGTTCATTTCTGGGTCTTCAGTTCTATTCCATTGATCTACCTGCCTGTCACTGTACCAATATCATGCAGTTATTTTTGTTCTTTTTTTTATTTGATATATTTTTTATTTACATGTCAAATGATTTCCCCTTTTCTGGCCCCCCCACTCCTGAAAGTCCCATAAACTCCCTTCCCTCCCCCTTTTTTCCCATCCACCCCTTCCCACTTCCCAGTTCAGGTTTTGCCCTATACTGCTACACTGAGTCTTTCCAGAACAAGGGGCCACTCCTCCGTTCTTCTTGTACCTCATTTGATGTGTGGATTATGTTTTGGGTATTCCAGTTTTCTAGGTTAATAACCACTTATTAGTGAGTGCAAACCATAATTGATCTTCTGAGACTGGGTTACCTCACTTAGTATGATGTTCTCCAGCTCCATCCATTTGCCTAGGAATTTCATGAATTCATTGTTTCTAATGGCTGAATAGTACTCCGTTGTGTATATATACCACATTTTTTTGCATCCATTCTTCTGTTGAGGGATAACTGGGTTCTTTCCAGCTTCTGGCTATTATAAATAGGGCTGCTATGAACATAGTGGAGCATATATCCTTATTATATGCTGGGGAATCCTCTGGGTATATGCCCAGAAGTGGTATAGCAGTATTTTCGGAATGGACATGCCCAGCTTTCTGAGGAACTGACAGACTGATTTCCAGAGTGGTTGTACCAATTTGCAACCCCACCAGCAGTGGAGAAGTGTTCCTCTTTCTCCACATCCTCGCCAACACCTGCTGTCTCCTGAGTTTTTAATCTTAGTCATTCTGACTGGTGTAATGTGAAATCTCAGGGTTGTTTTGATTTGCATTTCCCTAATGACTAATGAAGTTGAGCATTTTTTAAGATACTTCTCAGCCATCTGAAGTTCTTAAGGTGAAAATTCTTTAACTCTGTACCCCATTTTTAATAGGGTTATTTGGTTTTCTGGGGTCTAACTTTTTGAGTTCTTTGTATATATTGGATATTAGCCCTCTATCTGATGTAGGGTTGGTGAAGATCTTTTAACAATTTGTTAGTTGCCGATTTGTCCTTTTGATGGTGTCCTTTGCCTTACAGAAACTTTGTAATTTTACGATTTGTCAAATACTACCGAGCCATAGTGTTAAAAAATTTATGGTATTGGTACAGTGACAGGCAGGTGGATCAATGGAACAGGATTGAAGATCCAGAAGTGAACCCACACACCTATGGCCACTTGATCCTCGACAAAGGGGCTGAAAACATCCAATGGAAAAACAATAGCCTTTTCAACAAATGGTGCTGGTTCAACTGGAGGTCAGCATGCAGAAGAATGCGAATCAATCCATCCTTGTCTCCTTGTACTAAGCTCAACTTTTTTCCCATTTGTCAATTCTTGCTCTTAGAGCATATGCTATTGGTGTTCTGTTCAGAAACTTTCTCCCTGTACCGATGTCCTCAAGGGTCTTCCCCAGTTTCTTTTCTATTAGCTTCAGAGTGTCTGGCTTTATGTGGAGGTCCTTGATCCATTTGGAGTTGAGCTTAGTACAAGGAGACAAGGATGGAACAATTCGCATTTTTCTGCATGCTGACCTCCAGTTGAACCAGCACCATTTGTTGAAAAGGCTATCGTTTTTCCATTGGATGTTTTCAGCCCCTTTGTCGAGGCTCAAGTGGCCATAGGTGTGTGGGTTCATTTCTGGATCTTCAATCCTGTTCCATTGATCCGCCTGCCTGTCACTGTACCAATACCATAAAGTTTTTAACACTATGGCTCGGTAGTATTGCTTGAGGTCAGGGATACTGATTCCCCCAGAATTTCTTTTGTTGTTGAGAATAGTTTTAGCTATCCTGGGTTTTTTGTTATTCCAGATGAATTTGAGAATTGCTCTTTCTAACTCTATGAAGAATTGAGTTGGGATTTTGATGTGTATTATATTGAATCTGTATATTGCTTTTGGCAAAATGGCCATTTTAACTATATTAATCCTGCCGATCCATGAGCATTGGAGGTTTTTCCACTTTTTGAGGTCTTCTATTTCTTTGTTCAGAGTCTAGAAGTGCTTGTCATACAGCACTTTCACATGTTTGGTAAGAGTCACCCCAAGGTACTTTATACTGTTTGTGGCTATTGTGAAGGGGGTCATTTCCCTAATTTCTTTCTCAGCCTGCTTATCCTTTGACTATAAGAAGGCTACTGATTTGCTTGAGTTGATTTTATAACCTGTCACTTTGCTGAAGTTGTTTATCAGCTGTAGGAATTTTCTAGTGGAATTTTTTGGATCACTTAGACTATCATATCATCTGCAAATAATGATAGTTTGACTTCTTCCTTTCCAATTTGTATCCCTTTGACCTCCTTATGTTGTCTAATTTTCCGAGCTAGTACCTCAAGTACAATATTGAAAAGATAAGGAGAAAGGGGGCAGCCCTGTCTAGTCCCTGATTTTAGTGGGATTGCTTCAAGTTTCTCTCCATTTAGTTTGATGCTAGCTACCGCTTTGCTGTATATTGCTTTAACGATGTTTAGGTATGGGGCTTGAATTCCTGTTCTCTCCAAGACTTTAAGCATGAAGGGATGCTGAATTTTGTCAAATGCTTTTTCAGCATCCAATGAAATGACCATGTGGTTTTTTTCTTTGAGTTTGTTTATGTACTGGATTGCATTGATGGATTTCCTTATATTGAACCAACCCTGCATCCCTGGGATAAAGCCTACTTGATCATGGTGGATGATCATTTTGATGTGTTCTTGGATTCGGTTGGCAAGAATTTTATTGAGTATTTTTTGCATCGATGTTCATAAGGGAAATTGGTCTGAAGTTTTCTTTCTTTGTTGGATCTTTGTGTGGTTTTGATATCAGCGTAATTGTGGCTTCATAGAAGGAATTGGGTAGTGTTCCTTCTGTTTCTATTTTGTGGAATAGTTTGAAGAGTATTGGTGTTAGGTCTTCTTTGAAGGTCTGATAGAATTCTGCACTGAAACCATCTGGTCCTGTGCTTTTTTTGGGGTGGAAGACTTTCGATGACCCCTTCTATTTCTTTAGGGGTTATGGGACTGTTTAGATGATCTATTTGGTCCTGCTTTAATTTTGGTATTTGGTATCTGTCTAGGAAATTGTCCATTCCCTCCAGATTCTCCAGTTGTGTTGAGTATAGGCTTTTGTAGTAGGATCTGATGATTTTTTGAATTTCTTCAGTTTCTGTTGTTATATCCCCACTTTCATTTCTAATTTTGTTAATTTGGATACTTTCTCTGTGCCCTTTGGTCAGTCTGGCTAAGGGTTTATCTATCTTGTTGATTTTCTCAAAGAATCAGTTCCTGGATTCATTGATTCTTTGTATGGTTCTCTTTGTTTCCACTTGATTGATTTCAGCCCTGTGTTTGATGATTTCCTGTCTTCTATACCATGCAGTTTTTAATACTACTGCTCTGTAGTATTGCTTGAGGTCGGGGATACTGATTCCCACAGAAGTTCTTTTACTGTTGAGAATAGTTTTAGCTATCCTGGTTTGTTTGTTTGTTTGTTTGTTATTCCAGATAAATTTGAGAATTGCACTTTCTAACTATAAAGAACTGAGTTGGAATTTTGATGTGGATTGCATTGAATCTGTATATTGCTTTTGGCCATTTTAACTATATTAATCCTGCCAATCCACGAGCATGGAAGATTTTTCCATGTTCTGAGGTCTTCTTCAATTTCCTTCTTCAGAGACCTGAAGTTCTTGTCATACAGATTTTTCACTTGTTTGGTTAGAGTCACACCAAGATACCTTATACTGTTTGTGGCTATTATGAAGAGTGTCATTTCTTTCTTTCTCAGCCTGCTTATCCTTTGAGTATAGAAAGGCTACTGATTTGCTTGAGTTGATTTTATAACCAGCCACTTTGCTTAAGTTGTTTATCATCTGTAGGAGTTCTCTGGTGGAGTTTTTGAGTCACTTTGGTATATTATCATATCATCTGCAAATAGTGATAGTTTGACTCCTTCCTTTCTAATTTGTATCTCTTTGACCTCCTTATGTTGTCTAATTGCTCTAGCTAGAACTTCAAGTACTATAATGAAAAGATATGGAGAGAGGGGGCAGCCCTGTCTAGTCCTTGATTTTAGTGGGATTTCTTCAAGACTCTCTTCCATTTAGTTTGATGCTGGCTACCTGTTTGCAATATATTGCTTTTTTACTATGTTTAGCTATGGACCTTGAATTAATGTTCTTTCCAAGACTTTTAGCATGAAAGGACGCTGAATTTTGTCAAAAGCTTTTCAGCATCTAATGAAATGACCATGTGTTTTTTTTTTTCTTTGAGTTTGTTTATGTAGTGGATTTCATTGATGGATTTCTTTATATTGAACCATCCTTGCATCCCTGGGATGAAGCCTACTTGATCATGGTGAATGATCATTTTGATGTCTTCTTGGATTCAGTTGGCAAGTATTTTATTGAGTATTTTTGTATCAATATTCATAAGGGAAATTGGTCTGAAGTTCTCTTTCTTTGTAGGATTTTTGTGTGGTTTTGTTATCAGTGAAATACTTCATAGTATGTATAGCCATAGTGAATGTGGCGTCATAGGAGTTGGGTAGTGTTCCTTCTGTTTCTATTTTGTGGAATAGTTTGAAGAGTATTAGGGTTAGGTCTTCTTTGAAATTCTGATAGAATTCTGCACTAAAACCATCTGGTCCTGTGCTTTTTTGGGTTGGGAGTGTGTCAATGACCATTTCTATTTCTTTAGGGGTTATGGGAGCATTTAGATGGTCTATCTGATCCTGATTAAACTTTGGTAGTTGTTATCTGTCTAGGAAGTTGTCCATTTAATCCTGATTTTCCAGTTTTGTTGAGTATAAGCTTTTGTAGTAGGATCTGACTTTTTTTTTTATTTCCTCATTTTCTCTTGTTACTTCTCCTTTTTCATTTCTGATTTTGTTAGTTTGGATACTGTCTCTGTGCCTTCTGGTTAGTCTGGCTAAAGGTTTATGTATCTTGTTGATTTTCTCAAAGAACCAGATCCTGGTTTTATTTTTTTGTACAGTTCTTTTTGTTTCTACTTGGTTGATTTCAGCCCTGAGTTTGATGATTTCCTGCCTTCTATTCCTATTGGGTATATTAGCTTCTTTCTGTTCTAAAACTTTGAGGTGTGCTGTTAAGCTGCTAGTGTATGCTCTCTCTAGCTTCTTTTTGAGGAACTCAGAGCTATGAGTTTTCCTCTTAGCACTGCTTTTGTTGTGTCCCATAGATTTGGGTATGTTGTGCCTTCATTTTCATTAAATTCTAAAAAGGCTTTGATTTCTTTCATTTCTTCCTTGACCAAGGTATCATTGAGTAGAGCATTGTTCAGTTTCCATGTATATGTGGGCTTTCTTATTTTTGTTTTGTTTTGTTTTGGCTATTGTAGACCACCCTTACTCCACAGTGATCTGATAGGAGGCATGGGATTAGTGTGATCTTATATCGGTTGAGGTCTGTTTTGTGACCATTTATATGGTCAATTTTGGAAAAGGTTCCATGAGGTGCTGAGAAGAAGGTATATTCTTTTGATTTAGAATGAAATGTTCTATAGACATCTATTAAATCTATTTGGTCCAAAACTTGTTAGTTTCACCATGTCTCTGTTTAGTTTATGTTTTCCTGATCTGTCCACTGAGGAGAGTGGAGTGTTGAGGTCACCTACAATTATTGTGTGAGGTGCTATGTGTGCTTTAAGCTTTAGTAAAGTTTCTTTTATGAATGAGGATGCCATTGTATTTGGAGCTTAGATGTTCAGAATTAAGAGTTCCTCCTAGTAGATTTTTCCTTTGATGAGTATAAAGTGTCCTTTTTGGTCTTTTTGGATGACTTTTGGTAGAATGTCTATTTTGATATTAGAATGGCTACTCCAGCTTGTTTCCTGGGATCATTTGCTTGGAAAACTGTTTTCCCACCTTTTACTCTGAGGTAGTGTTTGTCTTCGACTCTGAGATGCATTTGCTGTATGCAGCAAAATTTTGGATACTGTTTACATGTCCAGTTTGATAGTCCATGTCTTTTTATTATGGAATTGAGTCCATTGATGTTAAGAGATATTAAGGTATAGTGATTGTTGCTTCCTACTATTTTTGATGTAATTTTTATGTTTGTGTGGTTATCTTCTTTTGGCTTTGTTGAAAGAAGATTAATTTCTTACTTTTTCTAGTGTGTAGTTTCCCTCCTTTTGTTGGTGTTTTCCATTCATTATCCTTTGAAGGGCTGGATTTGTGGAAAGATACTGTGTAAATTTGTTTTTGTCATGAAATACCTTGGTTTCTCCATCTATGGTAATTGACAGATTTGCTGGATATAGCAGTCTGGGTTGGCATTTGTGTTCCTTTAGGGTCTGTATGACATCTGCCCAGGCTCTTCCGGCTTTCATAGTCTCTGGTGAGAAGTCCAGTGTAATTCTGATATGTTACTTGACCTTTATATGTTACTTGACCTTTTTCCCTTACTGCTTTTAATATTCTTTCTTTGTTTAGTACATATAGTGTTTTAATTGTTATGTGATGGGAAGAATTTCTTTTCTGGTCAAATCTATTTGGAGTTCTATAGGCTTCTTGTATGTTCATGGCTATCTCTTTTTTCTTCTATAGTTTTGTTGAAGACATTTACTGGCCCTTAAAAGTTGGAAATCTTCACTCTCTTCTATACCTACAGTCCTTAAGTTTTGTTTTCTTATTGTGTCCTGGATTTCCTGGATGTTTTGGGTCAGGAGGTTTTTGCATTTTTCATTTTCTTTGTCTGTTGTATTAATGCTTTCTATGATATCTTCTGCATCTAAGATTCTCTCTTCTATCTCTTGTATTCTGTTGTTAATGCTTGGATCCATGACTCCTGACTTCTTTCCTAGGTTTTCTATGTCCCAAGTTGTTGTATCCCTTTGTGATTTCTTTATTGTCTCTACCCCTGTGGAAAGCCATAATGGACCCTCACCAATAGCCGGGAGGGCTGGCAGGGTAAAGGGTCTGAGTAAAACAAAGAAGAGCCTCTCCCCATGAACTGCTGGTTAAAGGGAAGTTCTGAGATAACCATGGGATGTTCCACCCTTATCTCTTCCTCCTGAAACTGCCAAGAATGCCTTTGCCCCTACCTTCTTTGTTCTTGCCTTGAGGCAAGCTCTTCCTCTGAAAGCCTTAAAACCTGTGAACCCCGGAACATTAAAGGAGACCTCGACAACTGAATCCTACCTGGTATCCTTTTTCTCTCCCCCCCCTTTGACCCTCAGGTAGCACCTCTTCAGAACCCTGAATAACTGGACCTGCTGGAGGGTCATACTCCCATCTTTAGATCCTGGATGGCTTTGTTCAATTCCTTCACCTGCTTTGTTGTGTTTTCCCTTAGTTCTTCAAGGGCTTCTCCCTGTTTACTTGTGTTCTCCTGTATTTCTTTAAGGGAGTTATTTATGTCCTTCTTGAAGCCCTCTAACAGTATCATGAGCTGTGATTTTAAATCCAGATCTTGTTTTTCTGGTGTGTTGGTGTATCCAGGGCTTGCTGTTGTGGGAGAATTGGTTTCGGATGGTGCCATATTGCCTTGAGTTCTGTTAGTAAAGTTCCTACATTTGCCTTTTGCCATCTGGTTATCTCTGGTGTTAGTTAGTCCTGCTGTTACTGGCTGATGCTTGTCCCTCCTGTGTGCCTGCAAGCCTGTCTCTGCACCCCTGGGTGACCAGATTTGCCCTGGCACAGATTGCTGTAGGGCTGCCCAGCTCCTGGGTACAGGTGGGGCCCTTGCAGACTGAGTCCCAAGTGATCTTACACTTGGGTATTCTCTGCGTTCCTGGCTGTAATAGCCTGCTCAGTTGCAGGAGTAAAGATGGTGGCCTCACCTCTAATTGTGGGACTCAGTGCAGAACAGATATCTCCTAGTAGGCAGGTGCACAGATGGTTGTAGTGCTGTCCAGCTCCTCGTTGCAGGTGGAGCCCTGGTGGCCATGGCCCAAGCAATCTTCTACTCGGTTGATCCCTGAGCACCTGTCTGCACCAGTCTACTCAGTCACAGGAGCAAGGATCAGTGCATAAATATTTTATCACATCCCATAAGGTCCTTTTGTCTTCTTTTTTTTTGTTATACTGCAAATTGTTAATGTTATGTATTCTCTATTATTTTAAATTTTGTTACCTGTGTTTTAGGTATATATAAAAATAGTGTTAGTAAGATGCTGGCCAAGAGTCACGCCTCCATGTTTACTCAAAAAATGTTATTGTTTCAGATATTATAATAACTAAATTGCTAGCTGACTGAAAAAATATTATTGTGAAATGTATTAAAGAGTGCTTTTTGGAAAAATATTGGAGTGCATATAGATACCCAGTTCTTCCAACACTACTGATTATCAAGCCTGTTTATTTTTTGCTAATTGTTTCATTATCATGTCATTTCTTGGCACACGCAGCTTAATTCCTTAGTTTTATATCCTCTGCCTTAGGTTCATGTCTGTTTTGGTGACAATAGAGTTTTAGAAGTTGTTATGACTATAAATACAGTTGTTTTACATAGAGAAAATCCCTGTTTTATAAATAAGAGTTCAAAGTACTCCTGCAAGATATAGGAGATCATAAATTTCGATGAAAACTGAGTATTATATTTACAAAAAGCTTTAACCAAAGGTAAGAGATAGCTCAACCATGAAAGTTATGAATCATTACCAGAATTAATCTGAAATCTGAATTAATCTGATGTTGGTCTTCCTGCACTGTTCCTTTTTTCTGATAACTCATGTGAGACGAGTTTTCTCATGAAGTTATACTGTGACTTGCCCATGTTTCATCTCCGTTAATGGTATCAGGAGTTCCCACTGGACCTTAGTGAGAGCATAATGATGGAGAAGGCAATGGCTATGCTTAGTTGAGGAGGTGGCAAAGGAGATTTTCCATGGACAGCAATACAAGCTGAAGCAGGTGATAGGTTCCTTTGGTAATTTCCATGATTCCTCTATACTACGTACAAGTCAACAACTGTGATCATCACATTGCTGTATACAAAAACCTGTGAAATAGATTGGTGATAACACACATAGCAGCTTCTCTATGGTCTAGAGTGACTCAGTGCCAAATAAAATGTTTTGACAATATCATCACTGTTCAGAGATACAATTAACAGCAGAATTCCTGGCAAGTTCTAAACAACAGTATCAATATACATGCTAATGTCCATCCAGAGGACCCTTAGAGTCGTATTCCTAAACAAAGAAGTACAGGTAATGACTCCCCATTGAGAAAGGAAGAATTAGACTCTCTCTGGTGTATTCCTCATTGTTTATCTAATACAAAATGATCAGCTCTGAAATGATATACACACAAAAAAGAGATGCATCAGACTATATTTGTGTGTGTGTGTGTGTGTGTGTGTGTGTGTGTGTGTGTGTGTGTGTGTAATGATAATAAAAAAAATCCATCAATTTGAGAGTGAGACAATTGGGAAACATGGAAAAATGGGGGAGGGACTAGAGACAAAGGAAGGGACAAAATTAAGTAATCATATTTTAATTAAAATGTTTTGATAATATTAGGTTTCACATTAGCATTCTATTTTTGAATTAATGTAATGATAATAAATACACCAAGAGAAATGGCCGAAAGGTCACCTGTCTCTCTATGTGAAGGGAACAATAGCAGCCACGGCACAACCTTTGGATGTCAGGCACTGACGTAAAATAATGTGAACTGTCATGTTGTAGTGCAGAGGAGCAGAGGAGAAGAGGGCAGTAGCACGTTTTGTTCTGCATGGTATACCCGGCCTAGGGAGCATCCCCGTGCAGGGGACGCCTAGAGGTACGAAGGTGCACATTTTCTAGACACTGCTTGACATGGCTTTTGAAAGAGCCTCTTATTCAGCTTACTGCTTCATGGAAAATATGGATCGTGTAGTTTAACACTCTTTATTCATATTGTAAATTTTTTAATTCAGAGACAAAATAATTGGCATTTGAAACACAGGCTGAGAAATAGCTACTTTGGTGATTTAAATAATAGTCCTGAAACTGCACAAAACACAGATATTAGGCTAATTTCTAGCTATGTTGAGACAACATAAGAGGGCAAAATATTATGGTGGAAAATTAAGCACATTCTTTGATATTCCCAAAACTGTTTTTTTCTTTAACAGTCACCAGATATGAATATTTTTCCTCAGTCTCAGTCTATAGCTATCATCTTTAATAAAGTGTGTTTTTTGACTAAGTTACTAAAATGGGAAACTTTACTGTGGATAAGTTATGCATGATTTTTGTTGTTGTTGTTGTTATTGATGATGATGATTCTATTAAAAACCCCATAAAGGTAATAGCCACAAACAATATAAAGTATATTGGTGTGACTCTGACCAAAAGAGTGAAAGATCTGCATGACAGGAACTTCAAGTCTTTGAAGAAAGAAATCGAAGACCTCAGAAGATGGAAAAATCTTCCATGCTCGTGGATTGGCAGGATTAATTAATATAGTAAAATGGCTATCTTGACAAAAGCAATTTATAGATTCAATGCACTCCCCATCAAAATCCCAACTCAATTCTTCATAGACATAGAAAGAGAAATTCTCAAATTCATATATAACAAAAAACCCAGGATAGCTAAAACTATTCTCAACAGTAAAAGAACTTCTGAGGGGATCAGTATCCCTGACCTCAAGCAGTATTACAGAGCAATTGTGTTAAAAAGTGCATGGTATTGGTACAGTGACAGGCAAGTAGATCAATGGAATAGAATTGAAGACCCGGAAATGAATCTACACACCTATGGTCACGTGATCTTTGACAAAGGAGCTACAACCATCCAGTGGAAAAAAGATAACCTTTTCAACAAATGGTGCTGGTTCAAATGGAGGTCAGCATGCAGAAGAATGCAAATTGATCCATTCTTATCTCCTTGTACTAAGCACAAGTCCAAGTGGATCAAGGACCACCACATAAAACCAGACATACTGAAACTAATAGAAAAGAAACTGGGGAAGACTCTTGAGGACATGGGCACAGGGGAAAATTTCCTGAACAGAACACCAATAGCTTATGCTCTAAGATTAAGAATTGACAAATGGGACCTCATAAAATTAGAGAGTTACTGTAAGGCAAAGGACACTGTCAAAAGGACAAAACGTCAACCAACAGATTGGGAAAGGATATTCACCAACCCTACATCTGATAGAGGGCTAATATCTAATATATACAAAGAACTCAAGAAGGTAGAACCCAGAGAACCAAATAACCCTATTAAAAAATGGGGTACAGAGCTAAACAAAGAAGTTTCACCTGAGGAATATCAAATGGCTGAGAAGCACCTAAAGAAATGTTCACCATCCTTAGTCATCAGGAAAATGCAAATCAAAACAACCCTGAGATTTCACCTCATACCAGTCAGAATGGCTAAGATCAAAAACTCAGGAGAAAACAGGTGCTGGTGAGGATGTGGAGAAAGAGGAACACTCCTCCACTGCTGGAAGGAATGCAAGCTGGTACAACAACTCTGGAAATCAGTCTGGCAGTTCCTCAGAAAACTGGGAATGATACTTCCTGAGGATCCTGCTATACCACTCCTGAGCATGTACCCAAAGGATTCCCCAGCATGTAATAAGAACACATGCTTCCCTATGTTCATAGAAGCCCTATTTATAATAGCCAGAAGCTAGAAAGAACCCAGATGTCCCTCAATGGAGGAATGGATACAGAAAATGTGATATATACACACACACACACACACACACACACACACACACACACACACACAATGGAGTACTATTCAGCTAATAGAAAGCAATGAATTCATGAAATTCTTAAGACAAATGGATGCAACTGGAGAACATCATCCTAAGTGAGGTAACCCAGTCTCAAAAGAATACTCATGGTATGCACTCACTGATAAACAGATATTAGCCTAGAAGCCTGGAATACCCAAGACACAATGCATATATCAAATGATGTCCAAGAAGAAGGAAGGAGTGGCCCCTGGTCCTGGAAAGGCTTAGTGCAGCAGTGTAGGGAAATACCAGGACAGGGAAGTGGGAAGGGGTGGATGGGGGAACAGGGAGAGGGAAGAGGGCTTATAGGACTTTCGGGGAGGGGGAATCCAGGAAAGGGAAAATCACTTGAAATGTAAATAAAGAATATATCAAATAAAAAAAGAAAGAAAAACCCATAAAGGAGCACTGATTTGCCCAGTAAGCTCCCTTTGGATAAAATAAGGGCCAAGAAGGACTGCTGTTCCTGCCAAAAAGCCATGGAAGGAACAGACAGAGCTCTCCAGGTCTGAGAACAGGAACCAGACATTTGAAAGGAACCTTGTCTAGCTCATGACATTCTTTACCCTTAAAAAGAGTCATGATGCAAATGTAATGGAAAAATGCTGTTCATTTCTTTGGGATTTTATTCTTAATACAAAGCCTTAAAAAGTACCCATAAAACAAAATAATGCACTGCTCCTTAACACTGTTAGGACTGGTAATTGGGGGCAATGGCATCTCTCACTCCAGATTTGAGAATTTGAAGTCATTCTTTACTTTGAAAATAGAAATTTAGGCCTAGCTGACAAATTTGCCCCTCCCTCTAGAATCTAAAACCTGCATAAAATGCAACGAAGGATGAGACAAACCCAACTTCCTCCTTTCTGTTTAATATTCAGTCAGAGCGAGAAGTAGCATATTCTAAACAGGTAGCATTTTGAACAGCCTCAGTTTCTGGAATTTGTAGTGTCCAGGCAGATTGTACTCTCTTCTTAAAGAAATCCCTTCAAGTAACACTTATAGAAGCACCTCAGAGACTCAATGAATCAAGTTCCAAAGTAGAAATAAATGTAAGTGTTAGAAGCTGGACAGAGCCTCCAAAGAACATATATAGTCACAGTCTCTCAAAATATCTGGGCTTCTTAAGTGCTACTAACTACTTTTGCTTCCTATATTACAGTTAATTATTCTCTTTCTCCTGAGCTATTCATTTCTATTTAGTTCCATAGTAATTCAGACTGTTGTATTAATTGTCGCTCTATTTACATTTTTCTAGACAATGGATCTTGTATATTTAAATCTATTTAGGCAGTTTTGTAGTCTTTGGCCTCATGTCTTAATTTCAGTGGTCTACTCGTATAAATGACACAAATTTCCTTCCCTTGAAAGCCACTTGAAATGTCAATTAATCTCACTGAAAAACCGAACAGTATCCAGATTCCTAAGATTATTTTGATTGAATATACTAATTTTCCTGTCTACCTTAAAGTCACCCATCCATATATTATCAGGTGCATGTATAATTTGTACACACAGATTATAACCATAACATTCCTACTCAGCCTTTTCTAGCTCTTAATTCTTGTAGAGTCTATAAACTTCGTTTTCTTTTTATTTGAGAATTGTTCTGTTTTGTTAGATTGTACCTATCTCTCTTTAATCCAAAACTGTCTTCTGTGAACTATTTATGTGAAACTTAGATAACAAATATCCATATACACATACATGAAAAAAATATAAAAATTGAACATTATTGTGTTTCAGGTATATTTTTTCAGGTATATTTTTAACAAAGGAGGTGAGTGATCTCTTAATACATGAATTGTTTCATGTCTCAAGGAATTCTCAAGCTGGAGAGATGGCTCACTGGTTAAGAGCACTGATTGCTCTTCCAGAGGTCCCAAGTTCAATTCCCAGCAGCCAAAGAGTGGTTCACAACCATCTGTAATGGGGATCTGATGCCCTCTTCTGGAGTGTCTGAAGACAGCAACAGAGTATTCACACACATGAAATACATAAATAAATCTTTTTTAAAAACAATTTTTTAAAAAAAGTAACTTTTCTTGAAGCAGGGAAGACGGGTGATATGTGAAACTTCAAACAGCCAGTGCCCTGAGGAAGATGAGTACTGATAGTTAAGGGATTCTACTGGGTGGACAAGGAAGATATTTTATAGAAAATTGATGTAAGACATAATAATAAGGAGGAAAAAGAAAACAACCAGGGCAGGTGGGGATGGATATTCCAGAAGAAATGGTAGGTAACCTGTACAAAGTTCAGGAGGCAGGAAATTGCTAAACAGACCCAGAGAGGAAAATGGGACTGGTGGTAGGCCAGAGAGATAAAGCACAGCCAGATGCTGTGTAGCATTGTAGGTCACAGCGAAGTGTGAGCTGTGCAGCTGTGTAAGCACAGGAGATGTGTGGGCTGTGGCATCTTACTATGAAGATAATAGATTTGAACATGGATCATGAGAGTATGAGAGGGTGACTGGATAAGAGACCAAACGGTGCTCCAATCCATCTGGGATGATGCACGGTAAAGCTACAGAGTGATACAAAATACCTGGAATGCTTCAAATAAAAAGCCAGAGAGACTGCTGTTGGATTACAGGACATCAGAAAAAATAAGTTATCAAACATTACTAACAGAATGTAGACTGCATAAATAGGAGGGCAGTGACAGTGTTGGAAAAGGAAAACCTGCAGAAAATATATGTTTGATAAACTACATTAAATATATGTAATATGTGGCCATTCTCACAGTATATCATGTCCATACTTGTGCATGTACACAAACATTCTACCAATTCAAAATCACAACTGAATTAATTTCCTCAAAGTATATTTAAATTTTTTATTAATACAATTTCAAAATGTTGTTTTCTTACAATAAGAGGATCTCTTCTAGCCAATATAAATTATTTCTATATAGTAAATTATCATTGAACTGTGAAGTCAGAAGGTAGCAGCCCACAACATGAGACCAGCTGACCATACAAGCCTCAGACCAGAGAGGAATCTTCAATGAGACACTCTCAACCCCAGAAATGAAAACATTAAACCCTCTGGGTACCAACACTTCTGTACTTATTATTAACAACATCAAACAGAGGCTGCAGAACAAACCATTCTTTCTGAGATTGTACAGACTATTTCTGAAAGTGTTGCACATGGATTTACTTTGAAATAGTGCATTTACAAAAACTCATTCCTAAGTCAACTGTTGTATTTCAGCTATAGCTATACCTGTGTATGTAAGAGTCAAACAACTGGATGCTATTGTGCCTAATTTTCCGTCATCTTGCTAGTTTTTGGGTCAGTGGAGCCCTGGAATACAAAAGCCTGTGTCATTTGCAACTCAACTACTTCTGAATGTATCACAGATTTATGATTCATCTGTGATGTGCCAACTGGTCTTATCATATTTCAAATAAATGTAATTATGACATGACCCTTCACAAATAGATGTGGAGTGGTTGCCACTGTTGGACAACTCTCCTGACTTAGCACAGAGCCATGGCCTTAAACAGTGAGCAGAGTTTACAGCATTACTATACGGGGAATGAAGAATGGGATAAGTAAGGGATAGTGTGAAGGAGCCAAGCACACCAACTTCTATCACGTATGCAGTTTCTTTCTGTTCTGTGAAGTGTGAAAATGCAATCAATGGTACTGGACCACACCTGCCACTTTCTGCTTTGTGACTTACAACATAGTGGAGTTTCTGTTATTCCTTCCCTGTACCCACACTTTGGGTACACTTGTACCCTCAGTAGTGTAGATGGGTTATCTGAACAATGGCAAAGTTCACCAAAGTTAAAGCTCCCGAAAGCTACACTCTCCTCACAGAAGAGCTGTGCTAGGACCAGTATGCACCAGAATAGGAAGTGAGCTCGGAATACCAGTTTACCCTATTCAGAGTAATTGTTCAGAAACTGTTCAGTAATTGTTCAGTAACTGTTCAGAACCGTCTTTCCCTCCCCCTTCCCCTTCCTCCTCCCCTCCACTTATACCACCCTCACCCCTGTGTATGCTGAAGGGGTATGTATCCATGAGTGTGAAGGTGTCAGAGGAGGTCAGACATCTTTAATTCCCTGGACCTGGAGTTCCAGAAGATTTTGAGTCACCAATGTCAGGGCATCTGTTGAGCCCTCTCAGCTGTCTCTGAAAATTACCCATTCTATAGAACTCTCTGAGAGCAAGTATTTCTGTATTCTATCAGTGAAAAATATTATCCATTATATTCTAAACCCAAATCCAACCCAATATTCAAATATATAATTAAGAAATAGTGAACACTAAAGCAATAAAAATAACTTCAATATAAATTTTAAGGACTTTCTCCATTCATTTCAAATTTAACTAAACTTTTGGGACTTGGTAGCCCACTGGAGAGAGGGTGCTTACAGCTACTTCCATCACTGTAATTAGCTACTCTTAGTAACAGCCATAGAGCAGCACCCAAAGCTTATATTCTGTATGCTTTCCAATGATATATATGTGATTTTACTTCATCTTGCTTTGGAGATATTATAAAAATTAACTACTGGACTATCACAACACACAATGGAGCCTGGGTTAGAAGTGAGGGAGCTAGTTTCTGGTATGAGAAAGTTACACTTGAATTCACTACCTGGGTTGCACTTTTATGTAAAGGTGTTTCCTTTATGTCTTGGTGCTCATAAACACACATCAAAACACATAAGCACATAAATACACACACACACACACACACAACACATGCATCACTGAGGTCACTATCCACTTTACAGCAGTTTAATAGACATGTTGAGTATAAATTTGAAGTACTAATTCTTTATTCTTTCAATTACTTAATAATTTATTTATTCACATTACATCCCAATATCAGCCCCCTTTTCTTTCCAGTCTCCCCTCAGATAGCCTCTCCTCCCCAACCCCTCACCTTCAACTCTAAGAAGGGGGGGGTTCCCATAGGTATCACCTGACCCTGGCACATCAAGTCACTGCAGGACTAGGCACATCCTCTCCCACTGAGGCTAGACAAGGCAGCCTGGTTAGAGGCACAGGATCCACCAAAAGGCAATACCTTCAAGGTTGGCCGCTGCCCCAGTTGTTGGGGGACCTGCATGTAGACCAAGCTGCACATCTAACACATGTGTAGGGAACCTAGGGCCAGACCTTGTTTGGTTTTTGGTTGATGGTTCAGTCTCTGGAAGCCCCCAAGGGTCCAAGCTGGTTGACCCTGTTGGTTTTTCTGTCAAGTCCCTATCCTCTGCAGGTCCCTCAATCCTTCCAGCAACTCTTCCATAAGTCTTCCTGAGCTCCATCTAATGTTTGGCTGTGGGTCTCTACATCTGTTTCCATCAGCTGCTGGGTGGAGACTCTTGGAGGACAGGTATACTGTCTAGAAGCAGAGCAGAGCATCGTTAATTGTTAGGGATTGGTTCTTGCCCCTGGGATGGGTCTTAACTTGGGTCAGTTATTGGTTAGCCATTTCCTCCATTTCTGTTCCATCTTCATTTCTGAACTTCTTGTAAGCAGGACACATTTTGGATCAGAGGTTTTGTGAGTTGAATTAGTGCCCTTATTCCTCTGCTAGGGGCCCTGCTTTAGTTTTCTTTATACATCCAAGATGCTTTGGGCATGTGGAGTTTGCTGTACTCTATAAAGGGATTTTAGAATAAATACTTCTATTTCTAAACATTTTACTAATTGTTAGGCTTTTGGCAGGACTGAGCACATGGCTAGACTGCCATGGACACTTGGCAGGTGCTGGCATGGCCATGTGTAAAAGTCCGGGTTATCATTATCATGTTGTCTTTTTCTCCCTTTGTTTTCCTCATGAATCCTTTTCACAATTTTGAGAACATACTTTTAGAATACTTGTCTGAATACATTGTATATTCCCAAAGTGTTAACTTTGACTACCAGTAACTATGCCTCTTTATCCCCAGCAACACTTTTTTTCAACTTGTTTGGGAGACTACTAATATAGTCACTTGATCCACAATGATTGCTTTTTACTTAGAATTTCTTCCAGGATAGAATTTCTATCAGGATAGTCACATGGCATGTGAAATTTTAAAACTCAAGTGTGGCTGGTTTCATAAACAGGCATGGAATACTGGTATCCAATCTGGACATCTTTGCCTTTTCAGGCTATCAATTCATGTTTAATTTTATTTCAATATACATTTCCTTTCTTTTATGTCTCATATTCTTTTTCCCTATTTTCCTCCCTTATTGCCTTTGGTTTACATATTTTATAGCACTATTTCAAGACCTCCAGTGGTTTCTAAATTATGTGCTATGTATTTGTCATGCTATGATAAAATGTAATAAATGTTGCCCCAGTCAATCTCATACCCATGCTTATTACATTATTCTAGTATGTATAACTTCATTACCCACTTTCCTGCAATTACAAACATCATGTACAGCTTTATATATGTTTGAACAAGTTAGAAACCACCCTATGCATTTTTATAATTACAACTTTATGTAATAACTTTAGAAAATGTTAAAGAGGAAAAGCTATGCAATTGGAGCTTACTAAGTTAGCTTTACCACTAAAGGCTCTGTTGGTGTTGGTTCATATCTACCTCCCTTCATCTCTTCACTCTAATGATGCGTTACTCTGCCTTCTTCCTCCATGTTTATTTACAACTACATTACATTCCTCTAGGCTACATACTCAGCAATGCCTTTTCTATGTAGGTTGGCTAATTCTATGTATTTTGGCTAACTAATTCACATCAGTTGAAAAGGGCAAGGTTAGTTGAGTATAGTATATTTCAGAATTACTGGGGTCATTCCTTCATGGGGACCTTTGTGTGGACTTGGAATAAATATTTGATGCTGACTGCTCTCAACATGATTCAATCCATCGCTACATTTCTTCTCTTCTTGGTAAATCTCTTAGCAGCTGTAGCCTCAGCTTTCCCTGGTAGAACACCTGTACTTCGTGGTGGTAGTATGTTTGTGGGATTCTCTTCTTTTGGGATTGTTGTGAGATGATTAATTTCTTGGTTTTCCTTGAGTGTAGGTACCCTCTTTGTGTTGGAGTTTTCTTTCTATTATCCTCTGTAGGGCTGGATTAGTAGAAAGATATTGTTTAAATTTGGTTTTGTCATATAATATCTCGGTTTCTTCATCTACGGTGATTGAGAGTTTTGATGGGTATGGCAGCTTATGATGGCATTTGTATTCTCTTATGGTCTGTATGACATCTGTCCAAGATCTTCTGGCTTTTAGAGTCTCCGAAGTCTATGTTCTTCATCATCATCTTACTGCCTTCTAAAAACTCTAGGAATTGTAAAGAAATTACTAAGAGTTTATCCCAGAACAGTAGGCCAAAAGTTTGCACACTCAATTTAAATTCTTATCCTTGCCACTATTTTCAAGTGCTCTTGGTGTAGAAGATTTACTAGACAACTCTTTAACACTTGAGCACTAGGAAATAGCTTTCTCCAGCACATAAGATTCCTCCATCCTCACACTCTGTGCCCTTCCTCCAGCCTTTGAGCAGGAAATTCAGACCTGGGTGCTAGCCACAGCCTCCCACCTAGGGTGGAGCTTTTGAACAAGTCTATTGTTCTTCCAGATCTGTAGCTTCCTGCATTAAGCTGCTGACCCAAGGAACAGTGGACCCAACACATGCTGAGCAGCCAAACTGCTTCTCCTGAACAGACCCTGGAATTTTGGGGGAAGGGTTTTCCCCCATCTTTAAATTCCAAGTCAGCCATTAAAATTCTGGCTTTGATCAGCAATAACTTTGTCTTGGTCTCAATTCTCTCTCCTCCTGTCTTCCAATCCATCCCCGGCTCCCTCTCCAGGTAACCACTTCGATGTAGCTGTGAGCAGCTACAGATTGGCACGCTGAACTGTGGCTAGACATGGGGCAATCATCTAAGTGATGCTGTCTTGGCAGAACGCCGCAGAAAACTAACAAAGATGGTATACTGCACAGTGAGCAACATACAGCCGTACCATTGTAAAAGGACTATGGATTTATCCAGGTGTCATAAATAATGATTATGTGGGAGAAATTAAAATTATGGCTGCTTCTCCTCATGGTATTATAACTGTACCTACTAACCAAAGAATTGCTCAACTTATCTTATCCTTTGCATCTGCTACCTTCCCGATTCATGAAGAGTGAGAGAGGAGAGAGTGGCTTTGATTCCTCTGATGTGTATTGGGTTCAATCTATTACTAGTAAGAGATCTAACCTTAAACAATTGAGGGGAAACGCTTTGAAGGATTAATAGATCTGGAGCTGATATGACAATCATTAGAGGACAAGACTGGCCTTCAACTTGGCCCTTGTCAGATATGCTCACTCACCTCCAACAGAAAGGGGGAAGGGATAGGGAAAGATTGGTAATGTCAATAACCCAAAGCAAAGCACTAAACTTCAAACCTGGAGTGATAAGGAGGGCAATTAAGGACAAATCCAGTCTTATATTATACCATTTACCTATTACCCTCTGGGGAAGAGACCTCTTGTCACAGATGGGTCTTATAATATGTAGTCCTAATGAGGTAATGGCTAATCAAATGCTAGAACAAGTATTTTTGCCTGGTCGGGGGCTAAGAAAAGAAGGACAAGGCATCAAAAGCTTTTGAAAGTCCTAAGCCTCACTCTGACACTAGAGGTTTGGGGCATTTTCCATAAAGGCTACTATCTTGCCTGCATCCCATGCTGATAAAATTCAATGGCTTAATAATATTCCAGTGTGAGTTGATCAGTGGTCTTTATCTAAAGAAAATATAGAAGCCACCTCTTCACTTGTGCAGGAGCAACTAGAGGCATGGCATCTAAGAGAATCTCAGTCACCATGGAATACTCCAATATTTGTTATTAAGAAAAAATCCAGTAAACAGAGATTGTTATAAGGTCTAAGAAAGGTTAATGAAACCATGGTACCCATGGGAGCTTTACAACCTATGCTTCCAACTCCAGTGGCTATTCCTAGAGGATCTTATAAAATAGTGGTAGATCTGAAAGATTGTTTCTTTACTCTTCCTTTATACCCTGAGGATAGGGAAAGATTCACTTTCAGTGTTCCTTCTATTAATTTCATAGAACATTGCAAGTCACAGGCTCTCCTATGCTGGTCTTTTCTCCATATGGTGAATGGCCAATACAGTCAAGAAATAAATTTAGTTTTCTGAATTCTTCTTTGCAGCTTCAAAATAGTTGGCATTTAATGTATTACAGGAAAATATTTGATACTCAAAACACATGATCTCCCTCTTTCGAGCCAGAGGCAGCAGCTTACTCATTTGTATCAACTGACTCTACAGATGTGACTGCATCTCAGAGTCTGTGTGTGACACTAATGTCTCTATTTACCAGAAGGATCCATCCCAAGTCCTATCACAGACAAATCCCAAAACTGAAATAGTTCAGTACAATGATCTATATTTAAGAACCCACATGGGTCAGGAGGCCTTCACAGCTGTACAAGTGGAACACATGTCCTCTGAGTTTTACAAAGAAGCCAATAGAATTATCTCCATTATTGTTTTTCACTCTGAAGTGATGAGCTTCACTTTTGCTCACAGTCAAGTGGAGAGATTTAACTTTGCAGAAGGTTGGCAATATGAGCTATGTGACAATGTTGCTTAGTTACAAAATAATTCCAAATATAGCCAATTTTATTTCTCTGTGATTCTATCCCTCTTTGTTATTGCCAGTAACAGTAATAATGAAGAAATCTGAATTATTATACAGAAGTAGTGACCGGGCGGTAGTGGCACACGCCTATAATCCCAGCACTCTGGGAGGCAGAGGCAGGCGGATCTCTGAGTTCGAGGTCAGCCTGGTCTACAGAGTGAGTTCCAGAACAGCCAGGGCTACACAGAGAAACCCTGTCTCGAAAAAACCAAATCCAAAAACAAAAACAAACAAAAAAAACAAAAACAAAAACAAAAAACAAAAAACAGAAATAGAAGCAAAAACAAAATACAGCATTGATTGGTTTAGTGTTAAACTGCAAAGAAAAACTTTAGTTTTATGTGTACATATACTTTATTTGTACACCTGAAGTAGCTTAATTCATATTATTTTAGATCCTAGTATTCATCGTTCAAGCAAACAAGTAAGGAAATAGGACTATTAAAATCATATGAAGACAAGCAAGCTGAAATTAGGAAGGTAGGATAGATGCATTTGGAGGGAAAAGGCGGGAGGCATAAAACTGAAAAAAAATCATGAAAGCCTTCATTTCAGAATCTAAATAGATGTGCAAGAAGACAGAGGAGGTAATGGAGGAAAATAAGGGGAGACTGGACTACCGCGATCACAGGGACTTTGTCAAGATGACCTCCAAACAATTAACCCTATGAACTTATACTATGAATAGAAAATGTTCTCAGAAATAGCATTTATAGAACATCTGGTGCTTTCTACCAGGGTTTGGCTTCTTTACAATTGCCTAGGACAAGCAGTGAGTGCTCAGGAATGATGAAAAGTTACATCCATCCCCAGTTCTAATGAGGGATTGAAGTGTACTGGCATTTCAGACCCTTTAGGCTCTATAAGATCAGCTGGGTGAGCCATTTCAGCACCAAGGCATGGTCCTAACATCTAATTTCTAATAGCAAACATAGTCTTGTTAATAGAAAACAATGCATTGTTTAGAACAAAACTAATTTGAATGAAATATGAAATATGTTTATCAGCCACAATGAAATACAGTATTACTTGCACATTTTTACTTATGACATATTTTCAAAGAGAAAAATAATTTGGTTAGAAAATATTAAAATTAAAAGTATTAAAAGTATAAATATAAGGTAAGAAATATAGTTGCAGATATTCATTAGTACCTAAGTACTTTGTAAATACAAGCATATTGGATACTATTTACAACAAAATTCAGTGGCACGTGGGTCTCACATATATTGAACTAACTAGTATATTCAGTATATGCAATGGTTTTTATGCAATGGTTTACATAAAATGACACAAAGCACATCCTAATTACAGTACCAAGAGGAGTGTGGAGGCAGGTACTCATTTCATATTTTTACAGTATTCCCATAAAAACAGGCAGTTTGCCCAAGCATCGTACCTTGTTCCTTCACTTAACACTATTGGTTAAATAAACTTAGCTACAACCCATTACTGGAGGGATTACAGGTAGGTGGGTCTGGAGTGACCTGGTTAGGGGAGGGAGACTTGAAGAGGAAGAGGAAGAGGAAGAACAAGAGGAAAGAGGCAGCCACCATGAGGGGAGATGGACTATGAGCGCATGGCCAGGAGGAACAGCAAGTATCTGGGGTACACCATTGGGGAAGTAGCCAGGCTAGCAGTTAGAAGAACTGATTAGCTATTATAACCCAAGGAATTTTCAAAGCAAAATAAAATAACTATAGTCTGAGTCATTTATTTGTAAGCTACTAGGGAATAAGCTTAAATTGGATATTCTACAGAGAAAAGGCAACGATTGAGAATTATTTCATTTCTCCCTTTATATTAATTGCAACTTCTCTTCATCAGGGTTTTTAGCTTAGTTACCAGATGAATAATAGGCAATTACTGAGTTAAATTTATTCTTATCAAATTTATGCACATATGTATTTTGTAGGGAAAATAGATAAAAGAGTTAAAAATTGTTTAAAATTTTTAAAAATCTCAACATAAAATAAGAGATCAATACTCTAATGGCTTTACCTGAATACATATTATTTATGTACACAAACTGATGGAGGAGTTGAAGACAAAACTCAGTGGTAGAGTAAATACAAGAAACAAGGCCTTGTATTCAATTCCCAGTACTTTACATACACACACAAACCAAACGCATCACACAAAATAATATAATGAAATCCTAATTTACTTAAAATGTTAGAAATTCTTTCAACTGAAAAAAGTTTGTACATATATTTACATTATATATCTTTGTATGTCACTCTCTGTGAGTGTATCTCTGCATATGTTCTCATTTATATATTATATTATATATTATATATTATATGTTATATCTTAGGTCTTATGTATTAATTATATTATATATTATGTATTATATATTATGTATTGTGTATTATATATTATATATTATGTTATATGTTATGTTATATGTTATATATTATATTATATATTATACTACATATTACATATTACATATGTGTGTATATTTCTTTAGGTAATATACCAATGTAAGACGTAAACTGCTTTCCAAGAACCACACATATTATGTTTGTCAGCATTTTAGAGAGGAAGAGAACTTTATAGAATGAATATAAATTAAAAGGGGAGTAATTAGGTTGTCTTATTGTCTGTGTAGACCAGCAATAATCATCTCGTATTGGGAAGGCAGAAAACATAGTACTAAGTAGTTCCTCAGTCCATCAGGTTAGTTGCCTCAGCAGTACCAGTTTAGCATTGAAGACCTGAAGAATCCTGGGGAACTGTTGGTCTTGAATCTACATTGGAATCATGAAGGGGGCAAGTACTAATAAAAATTAAACACATTGCAGCACAGTGGAAGTAAACTTGTCAGTCAGAATAAAGATATCTAGGGGGAAAAAACCTGAAGATTCATTCCAGAAGGTTATCTTCCCACTTCAAATAATCTGATTTAAAAAATCCAATGGCCTGTCTTCTGCTGCATTACAGTTGTAATAGTACTGACACTCAAAATTAATCCTCAAACACATGTTTTCCAAAAGAACATACTTCAATGTGATGTGTGTAGGCATTATTTGCAACATTTCAATGAAATGTGGACAAATACAGCATTATTAACTTGCTGGACATTATAAAGCAGATGGACCTTACAAATATTTACAGAATGTTTCACCAAAAACAAAAGAATACACTTTCAGCTCAGCACCTCATGGATTGTTTTCTAAAATTGAAGAGGTACTCAGACACAAAGCAAGTCTCAACACATATAAGAAAACTGAAATAAACCCTGAATCCTATGGGGCTGAAATGAATTAAAGCTGAACATCAGAAACAACAGAAAGCTTACGAACTAAGGGAAACTAAACTTGCTACTGAATTAAAAATTGTCAAAACAACCCCTTCCACTCTGTACCTCCAGCTGAACCCTTAGCAAAGTGGCATGCCTGACCCCCAAACTCCACAATATGACTAGAAGGTCTGCCCCAACCTAGGTCTCAAAGGAGGTCTGTTCCAGTCTGAGACACACAGGGCAGTTAACACCAGAGATAACAATATGTCAAAAGGCAAGCACAAGAACATCAATAACAGAAGCCAATTTAATTTGGTACCATCAGAAACTAATTCTCCTATCACAGAAAGCCCTGGATATTGTAACAGACCAGAAGAACAATACTCTGACCTAAAATTCCATCTCATGAAGATGATAGAAGTCTTTAAGGAGGATATAAATAACACCCTTAAAGAAATACAAGAAAATACAGGCAAACAGGTAGAAGCCCTTAATGAGGATACAAATGAGTCCCTTAAAGAAATACAGGAAAATACAATCAAACAGATGGTGGAATTGAACAAAATAGTATAAGACCTAAAAATGAAAATAGAAACAATAAGAATTCACAAATAGAAGCAACACTAAGATGAAAAGTCTAGGAAATAGATCAGAAGCCACAGATGCAAGCATCACCAACAGAATACAAGAGATGGAAGAGAATCTCAGGTGTAGAAGATACAATAGAAAGCATTGACTCAACAGTCAAAGAAAATGGAAAATGCAAAGAGCTCTTTATCAGCTGGGCCATTTTGCCAGAGTATAAGGGTAAGATTCAAGTACAAATGTTTCTAGAAACAATTTGGAATGCACATTCAAGAAAAAGATGGAAATGCTCATAGATCAGAAGGATTAACATAGTAAAAATGGCCATCTTGCCAAAAGTAATCTACACATTTCATGCAATCCCCATTAAAATACCAACAAAATTCTCCACAGATATAGAAATAGCAATTCTCAACTTGATATGGAAAAACAAAAATTCAGGATAGCAAAAACAATTCTCAACAATAAAAGAACATCTGGAGGAATCACCATCCCTGACCTCAAGCTGTACTACAGAACAATAGTAAGTAAAAGCACAGGATAACTTCACTAGTCATCAGGGAAATGCAAATCAAAACAACCCTGAGATTTCACTTTACACCAGTCAGAATGGCTAAGATTAAAAACTAGGGAGACAGCAGGTGTGGGCGAGGATGTGGAGAAAGAGGAACACTTCTCCACTGCTGGTGGGGTTGCAAATTGGTACAACCACTCTGGAAATCAGTCTGGCGGTTCCTTAGAAAACTGGGCATGTCACTTCTAAAAGATCCTGCTATACCACTCCTGGGCATATACCCAGAGGATTCCCCAGCATGTAATAAGGATATATGCTCCACTATGTTCATAGCAGCCCTATTTATAATAGCCAGAAGCTGGAAAGAACCCAGGTATCCTCAACGGAAGAATGGATGCAAAAAAATGTGGTATATATATACACAATGGAGTACTATTCAGCCATTAGAAACAATGAATTCATCAAATTCTTAGACAAATGGATGGAGCTGGAAAACATCATACTAAGTGAGGTAACCCAGACTCAAAAGATCAATCATGGTATGCACTCACTAATAAGTAGATATTAGCCTGGAAAACTGGAATACCCAAAACATAATCCACACATCAAATGAGGTACAAGAAGAATGGAGTAGTGGCTCCTGGTTCTGGAAAGACTCAATGTAGCAGTATAAGGCAAAACCAGAACAGGGAAGTAGGAAGGGGTAGGTGGGAGAACAGGGGCAGGGAAGGGGGCTGATGGGACTTTCGGGGAGTGGAGGACCAGAAAAGGGGAAATCATTTGAAATGTAAATAAAAAATATATCGAAGAAAAGAAAAGACCACAGGATATTAGTACAGAGACTGACACATTAATCAATGGAATAGAATTGAAGATACAGAAATAAACCCATATACCAATGACTAGGTGATAGTTGATAAAGAATAAAAACCATACACTGAATAAAATAAAGCATGTTAAACAAATGATGCTGGTCTAACTGGAGGTCTTCATGCAGAGCAATGCAAATTGAGCCATATTTAGCACCTTGCACAAAGCTCAAGTCCAAGTGGATCAAGGACCTCAACATAAAACCAGATACACTGAATCTAGTAGAAGAGAAGATGGGAAATAGCATTAAAGCACCAATGACTCAGGATCTGAGATCAACAATTAACAAATGGAACCTCATGAAACTGAAAAGCTTCTGTAAAGTAAAGGACACTGTCAACAGGACAAAATGGCAACATACAGATTGGGAAAAGATCTTCACTAAACCTACACCAGCAAGTGTCAGCACATGCTGGCTAGGATGAGGAGAAAGAACACGCCTCTATTGCTTGTGGGATTGCAAACTGGTACAACTACTCTGGAAACTAATCTGGCAATTCCTCAGATAGAGGGCTAATATACAAAATATATAGAGAACTCAAAAAAATTAGATTCCAAAAAACAAAATAACCCAATTTAAAAATAAGGTACAGAGCGAAATAGAGAATTCCCAACAGAGGAATCTTGAGTGGCCAAGAAGCACATAAAAAAATGTTCAATATCCTTAGTTGTCAGAGAAATGCAAATCAAAACTACCCTGAGATTCCACCTTAAACCACTCAGAATGGCTAAGATAAAAAAAACACAAGTGTCAGCACATGCTGGCTAGGTTGAGGAGAAAGAACACATCTCTATTGCTTGTGGGATTGCAAACTGGTACAACTACTCTGGAAACCAATCTAGCAATTCCTCAGATATTTGGAAATAGTTCCACCTGAAGATTCACCTATACTGCTCCTGGCCATATACACAAAGTGTGCTCTACTATATGACAAAGACACTTTCTTCACTGTTTTAAGCAGCCTTATTTCCAATAGCCAGAAACTGGAAACAATGCAGATGCCCCTCAGTCAATGACTGGATACAGAAAATATGGTTCATTTACACAACAGAATACTATTCAGCTATTAAAAATGAGGACATCATGAATTATGCAGGTAAATCAACAGAACAAGAAAGTATCATCCTAAGTGTGATAACACAGATCCTAAAGAACATGCATGGTATATATTCACTGATAAATGGATATTAGCCAAAAAGTACAGAAAACACACGATACCACCCATAGACTATAAGAAGTTTAAAAAGAAGGAAGGCTCAAGTGAGGATGTTTTGATCCCACTTAGAAGGGGGAACAAAATAATCATGGGAGCAGAAGGAGGGAGGAATCTGGGTAGGAGAGGGGAAAGTTTGGGAAAAAAGAGCCAGGATCAGGTATGGGGGAGACAGAAGAGAACCTCAGATGGCCAAGAGAATGAATGAAAATATGCAGCTGCTAGGGGTGGGGTCTCAGGAACCTTTAGCATGTCCTAGAGACCTGGGATGTGAGAGGCTCCCAGGACTCAATGGGGGATAACCTTAGAAGAAATGCCCAACAGTGGGGAGATAGAACCTGAAGAGATGACACCCAGTATATAGACAGAACCCTTCAAATTTTTGACCCACAGTTGTTCCTATCTAAAAGAAATACAGGGACAAAAATGGAGCAAAGACTGAAGGAAAGGCTATCCAGTGACCAGTCCAACTTGGGATCCATACCATGTGTGGGCACCAGACCCTTACAGTATTACTGATGCTATGTTGTCATTGTAGACAGGAGCATAATATGCTTGTCCTGAGAGTTTCTACCAGCAGCTGTTTGAAACAGAAGGAGATACAGCCAACCACTGAATTGAGGTCAGGGACCCCTATGGTTGAATTAGGGGAAATGAAGGATCTGAAGGGGATGACCACCCCATATGCATACTGACAGTGTAATCTAGACCCCCAGGAGATCCCAGAGACTAAGCCACCAACCAAAAAGCATACATGGGCTGGTCTTTAGTCGCTGGCACCTATGTAGCAGAGGACTGCCTTGGCTAAACTTAGTAGCAGAGGATGTACCTAATCTTGTAGAGACTTGATGCTCCAGGGAAGGGTAATGACAGGGACAGCATCTTCTCAGAGGCAAAGGGGGGATATGTGGTGAAGAATTCTGGGAGTGGAGACCACAAAGGAGGGGTGGCAACATTTGGAATGTAAATAAATAAAGCAATAAAAAATTGTCAAAACAAAAATTATGAAAAAAAATAAAAGACTTTCTAGAATAACCCACACAATATGCAAACACAAACAATGGGTTGGCTAAAACAATCTTATATAGTAATCAAACTGCTGGAAGTATCACCACGATAATATTGTAAAGGCTATAATTCTAAATATCCAGCATATATTTACTATGAATATGTTTTAATGAAATATTGTAAAGGAGGAGAATTACTGAGATAATACAGTGGAAAACTGCTCAAACCTCAATGTGTGTTTTAGAGTCCAGTATTTATAATTCCAAATCAGTGTGCTTGATTTGTTGTTGCTTTTGTTTTTTTCACTCACATCAAAGCATACCAACCTTTATGAATGTGATGTCTTGGTTTTTTTGATTTTCCATCAATATATTTTGTTTTCAATTCATATGAAAGACAGGAAATGTGTTTTCTGTATTCAGTAGAATATTTAATGTCAGCAGGAGAATATCTCATCTGTGAAGACAAATAAAGGCATTGGTGGGTCTTGTTTCTTGTTGCTGTGATGAAACACTTTGACAAATGAAAAGGAATATAAGACATAGTTTGCCTCTCAATGCCAGGTTACAGTCCACCACTTGCAGGGAGTCAAGGCAGTAGGCACTTGAAGCCACTAGTTATAGTCAAAGGCAAACTGCATGGAATTAATGCATAAATGACATGCTGGGTTAACTTTCTCCATTTGTACTACAGCTCAGAATCCACTTCCTGTGGAATGGCACTACCTATGGTGGATTTGTCTTCCTACTTCAGCTACTCAAGATAACCCAAACACACATACCCACAGGCCAAGCTGATCTTTAAAATCTCCACGAAAATCCAAGCTGATTCTAAATCATATCAAGTTGATAATAAAAACTAACCAAATCAGTGATAACAAATGTTTCAGGGTTTCATGGAGTTTTCTCATGTGTAGTACAGTACTATGAGTTTTATTTTTAAAACTCTGTAAGAAAACTAACATTAAGAAAGACTTTAAAAGCTCCATTGTTTATTGCTTTGTTAAGCAGCCTGATAAGAAAAGTCAATGATAGCAACAGTCAGTGAGGGGAAAAGTCGGTGGTAGGAACAGTCAGTGATAGGAACAGTCAGTGCTGGGAATAGTCAGTGATAGCAACAGTGGGTGATAGGTACAATCAGTGGTAGGACCAATCAATGGTTGGAACAGTCAATGATAGCAATAGTCAGTCATAGCAACAGTCAGTGGTAGGAACAGTCAGTGATAGGAAAAGTCAGTGCTAGGAAAAGTTAGTGATAAAAACAGTCCTTGGTAGAAACAGTGAGTAGTAGAAAGAGTTAGTGATAAGAACAGTCAGTGACAGCAAGAGACAGTGACAGAAACAGTCAGTGATAGCAATAGTCAGTGGTAAGAACAGTCAGTGATAGCAACAGTCAGTGCTAGACAGCCAGTGCTAAAAACAGTGATAGTAACAGTAACAGAAAAGTCAGTCCAAGAACACTCAGTGAAAGGAAGAGTCATTGGTAAGGACAGACTGAGGTAGGAACAGTCAGTTATAGGAAAAGTCAGTGGTATATACAGTCAGTGATCAGAATAGTCAGTGATGGCAATAGTCAATGGTAGGAACAACCAGTGATAGCAACAGTCAATTGTAGGAATAGTGAGTGATAGCAACAGTCGGTGATAGGAACACTCAGTGGTAGAAAGAGTTAGTTAAATCAACAGTCAGTGTTAGGAACAGCCAATGAGAGGAACAGTCAGTGGTTGGAACAGTCAGTGATAGCAACACTAGTTAGTAGTAGGAACAGTCAGTACTAGGAATAGTCAGGGATAGGAACAGTCAGTGGTAAGACTTGTTACTGATATATACATTCAGTGACAGGCATAGTCAGTGGTAGGAACAGTTTGTGGTATGACTAGTCAGTGATAGGAAGCCAGTGATAGAAATAGTCAGTGGTAGCAACAGTCAGTGGTAGGAACAGTCAGTGATAACAATCCATGGTGGAAACAGTCAGTGATACCCTGGGGTAATTCTATAAAGGCAGTGGAAAAACGAGGCCCTACGCATAAACAACAGATGCAAGATGTTCTGTCAGAAAGCCTGAGGAAGTTTCAGTGAAAGAGAGGGATGGACACAGCAACACTTTACCTAATGTGCCACAGATAGGAAAATAGACTGTAATATAAGAAAGGACCTTGGAAGGGGGCCAGAATAAATACAAGCCTTTCTAGTATGTGTGGGAGCACAGTGGAGCACTGATAAGAAAGGAGCTTCCTGGGGAGGAGGTGTAGACTGTCCTAACTAGTGAGGTGCTGACAACACTGCATTAAGCTTCTCTTCACAGATTATGCAGGTCAGCTAGAGATTTCAGCAGGCCACCTAGAACCCAGAATGAGGAAAAAAGCCCTTTCATTGATATCACTCTATCTGCATGGCTTCCATTCTGGAATATGGTATCCACATATGAGACACATATGGTCTCACAAAATTGGAGGTCACAAAATGATGAGAAGGTACAGATAGTGTTTCTAAATTAATATCCACAAAGGTTGTTTTAGAAACTTCCATTAAGATCTCATTGGCTTTCTACTTATTCAGAGGAATATATGAGGACTGGAGGCAGAGGAAATGTCCAGGGATGGGGTGAGAGGCATGGCTAGAACAAAACTGGCATACTGGTAAAAACAACAACAACAACAACAAAACCATATTAGTAGATCATTAATATGTGAAGAAATACTGTGGTTTGTAAAACTATTACATTTATTTATTGAAGAAGTAGTGTTTTATAAAAATTGTTACATTAATTATTTGTTTGCGTGCATGTGGGGGGTATGTGTGTGTGTGTGTGTGTGTTTGTGTGTGTATGTGTGTGTACACATACACTATGGTACACATGTGAAAGTTACAGATGGAGAGAGTTGGTTTTCTCTTCCACCACATTGGTCACAGGAATCAAACTCAAGTTGTCATGCTCACTGGCCAGCATCTTTTACTTTTTTTAAACCTACTGTGCCATCATGCATGTCTAAGCATGTATTATCAATTGTCAGAATATTATGCCTTCTCTGATAAGAAACACTGTATTCTGAAGGTCTGTGCATTCATCTTCAGATACCCCTGAGTTATGACTTTTTTAGGTTATGGAAAACTTACATAGTACTTATAATCCACCATTGTTCTATGCACTTTACAGATTCGTGCCATCATGTAATACTCAGAACAGATATCAGCTGTGCTCTTTTAGTGTGATAAGCCTCATAAATAGCTTTACTCAATAGATTAAAGCCATATCTTTACCCCAGAGCACTTGGGACTCATTCCCTGTTTGGATAAATGGTTCTACCATCATCTAAAAAGTAAGTCAGTTAAGTTTCTGATAAAGTTTGGGGTGGAAAACCCATCATGCTTCCGTTCTACATTGACATTGCCCTTCCCCCAAATATTTACTATTCTGTCACACATTCCAACCCAGGAAATAGAGGCACTGGTAGTTAAATCTGTTTTATCAGCTGGGTGTGGTGAGCATGCCTGTAATTCTGTAGGGAGATGTTGGGGGTGGGGGGTCTGGGAGTAGGGGGGCATCAGAATTTCAAGGCCACGCGTGGCTATAAAGTGAGCTCAAGGAAACAGACTCTCAGTCTTTGTAAATTTCCATGTGATCTTCTCTGATTTAGTGAGTGAAGTGCATTTATTTGTCCCCAGCAGTGATGATGCCATGGTATCTTCTGAGCTCAGAAGGCTGATGTTCTGCACTTCCTCCTCCAGTTCCTTTCAGTGAAAAGTCTTTGACTTATCAGTTCTAAGACATTTTATTTTCATTACCTGCATAATGAAAATCACTATTTTTTTTTTGCTAGGAATACAGATAAGTAGAGCATTTTTAGCTCATGGATTTTCTGTTTCCTAAGATTGACAAGCATATACTTCCTTAGTCATAACATCAAAACATAGTAGCAAAATATGGTGTAGTTTTAATAAAGATGCTTCTATTGTTACTTAAATCCAGTTCAATTGAAAAAAAATAGACCAAAAAATGTGTAGACTGCTACTTTTCAATTAAACCCATGATGGTCAATTGTAAATACAAATGCTTCTTCTATAAATCATCTTCCTACTAGTGTTCCATATTAACACTCTTTTTTATCACATTACCATATGTGCAACTGACTTCATGCTAGAGACTACACTGAATAGAGGCCACCAATGCTAAGGGACCGTCAGCCCAGTATACCACCCAGTATTGCTTAGTAATAAAGAGAAATTATAACAATCATTATTTACAAAGTTTCTATTTTTTCTTTTGCATTCCTTCTTTTTCAATCTGTCTTCTTAAAATTTCTGTGTAAGAGACCAGTTCTATTGTCAGCCTTGGTCAGAGAAGCTCCTTTTTTACAGTGAGGTATGACTAATGGAGAGATTCACTCCTGGAGGATGTTTTTGTGCATTATGTATTCAAATGCTGATTTCTGTTCCCAGAGATCTAGTTGCAGTCCAGATTTGGTATTATTATTATAAAGCATCTCCTGTCAGTGTTTTGTAAAACATTGTTGTCCACCACTTTCTGATTTACTCAATAAGGAGCTGAACAGACAATAGCAACAGAAAGGAAAATGTAGGACTTTGGAGCAGGGGTTGGGTGGTCTCAGGAGACGACCAGGCAGTTGCCTTCAGGATGACATGGATGAAGAAAAAGGCCAGGCCTAAGACAGCAAGAAATTAGCCACATGACTAGGAAGTAGGCCAGGCCAGCATTGCCAGGTTAGAGTAGCTCAGAATCTGCTCAGCAATTGAACCTAAATCTTTTAACAAATACAAAGATCTCCATGTCATTATTCAGAGCAAGGGCTGGCAAACAATGGCCTAACTTTTATAATCCACAGCTGGTCAAACTGTGTGTACTAAAAAACTGTTGAGTTCTGAACCATACACAGAGCATCTATATCACTCTCTGCAAGACTCAGGGGACATCATGGATGAGGGGTACAAGGAATAGAAGAGTCAGATATTAGGGAGGAGTGCTGTGGAACTGGGTATTTTAAACATGACAAAGTCATTGAACTCATGAACAACCTTGTCTAATACCTGCAGAAGGCTGGACACATCGCATGCATGGAGATGAAGGTGGTGGCACCCTAACCCTTGCTGAGAGACTCTCTGCACAGGTAACGAGTGCTGCTGTTGCAGCTACTGACAATCTGCCTATGCCTCACTAAACAGGCTGTACTCGCGCTTATTCAAGAAACAATCATTAACTTAGTGAGCTTCATTAGAAGACAAGAGGCCTGCAAGAGGGCAGCAGGGATGGAAAGTGTCCTAAGGCAATGCAGGCACACCTAACAGTGCTAAAGAGTAACAGAAAGAGACCTTGTAAAATTCCATTTGAAACATAAAATGGCCTACTTTTTCTTCTAGAGAATGATTATATTTATCCTATCCATTAGAAAATGAGTTTCCTACCAATCTTGTTTTACTGTAGTTATTCAATTCTATTACCCAAAAGAATAACAAAAGAAAAATTACACTTGTCAGATATTAGAAATATAGTCTCAATTGTAAATTATATTAGGTTTTCCCATATATATATATATATATATATATATATATATATATATATATATATATATATATATATGAAATTTGACTAATACATATATAAATAATAAATAATTAGTCAAATTAAGGAGGTATAGTTAAGTAGGGCGTGTATAATATAGAGGTAACATATATAAAATCACATAATATGTATATACTAAATTATCCAATTTATCCTCTTTCATGTATTCACTTGTCATTTTAAATCACTGTGACTTTTCTGGTGTTTACAAGACAAAAAAAAAATGCATGAAGAAAAGCTCATGTGTTACACTGAGATAAATCTGTAGGAAGATCATCAAATAATCAAATATCTAATAACTGAACTACTGTTGTTTAAAAGCAAAAGTGGCTTTCTCTTATATGTAAGAAGAGAAAGAGTGGATGTAAGCCACCCACATACTGATTGTTGGGCTCATGGAGAAGAAAATGTATCAAAATACTGGCCACATATAATAGAGACCTTGTTTTCACCAACACAAAGTATAATCTATATTACCCATACTGTTGTATACTAGGCACTTGTGCATGATGACTTTACAAAATATTTATGGCTATTTGGCCATGGAACATTATTACCTGATGTTAAATTAAATAAATCAGAAATGCATTCATTCAATGGAGTCAAAGTTAACTCAGGCTTAGATGTGAAGGCAATGTTTGATAACATCTCTAGCTGTTTGTAGAATGACAGTATAAATTAGGTAGAGATATGAGAAACTGAGCTCCCAAGTAGGTAAGAGTAATGATTAGTGGGACAGTATCATCAAGGGTCTGTTCTAATGTTATGAATTATTTTGCTCTCACCCCAGTGTATACTTATATGCAAGCTTTGAATGAAAATATTAAAAAAAAAAGTTTATCCCATTTCCTGATGTGACAGGCAAAGGAACAACCTCACTTAACAGCAACCAGAAATTTTGATTGTTGTTAACAGACTGGTTAACAGTACTATTAACAGACTGGAGTCATTGGGCTAGCTGTATAGAGGATGTTATATTGCAGTTGGACAAATTAAGTTAAATCACTATCATTAAATTAAATCAATTAAATTACATTAAATCACTTGAGTACATGGATGATAAAGACAAAAGCTCTGAGGCATGGTGGGACTCCCCTCTGGGAAAGTGTGCTAGAATGTCATCTAGAATGAGAGAACTGTTCTAACATTCTTTTCCTTCTGAAGCACTCCATTAGATCCTGGAAACATAGTTCACATGGCTATAGATATCCTGGAGAATCAAATGGAGTCTACCAACTATGCACTCTACAGACTAACATATAGTGAAAGCACACTCTGGGTAACTCAGTTCTGTGCAATTCCAGGCAAAGAAAAGGGAACAGAATGATTCAGGTTTCAAGTTTTTCCAATACTCTTCATTTTGTAATGGAATTCTGAAGCTCGAACAAAGCTTAAAATCCCCACACTAACCTTTCCCTAAAGCTTCATGCCTAACCCCGTGGCAGATCTTTGTACTGTTTGCTCTAGGATATACTATAAATATGTCTGTGAATTCCTGCTTTCCTCCTTTGGGCCTAGAATCATCCTTTCCCGATCCAAACCAAACCCTTGTATTGTTATTAATAAGAGACATAACAATCAAAATACATTTCTTTGTGGTTTTAAATGCCCTGATGGATATTTTGGTTGCTAACTTTTTGCTGTGAACTACACAAACTCAGAAAAATATAACCTGTGACCATATCAACAAACTCATCTCATCTCTGGCCGTGGTTCAGTGACCACCTGCCACACTGGATTTCATTCAGCCTCATAAACACATCCCAAATAAAACAAGCTATTACATGGCCCAGAGAATTGTGCACGGGGCTCTATTTCCAGAATTGTGCATGGCTAGCTTCCTATGCTTCAGGCATTCACTTCAAATACTTTCTCCTTAGAAAAACTTCTGTCACAGACTCATGAGACACTCTCTCTGTCCTGACTCCACTCAGCATTCTATGCACACGACCAACCATTTATCACAGTGCTCACTTACTAAACTTTCCCCAAAAATCTGATCCTTATGAAGGACTTCATTTACAATATTTCCTTGGAACTGTGAGTGGTCTGGAAAGTCAGAACATATCCAAACCTTCGGTTAAGTGTGCCACGAGTAGTGATCCAAATGACAGCAAACCAACAAGCCAACAAGCCAGCAAGCCAACAGACTAACAGGGATGTGGTGAGAGTGCGGCGGCGTTTGTGGAGCTTCAGCTATCATTTCATGTGATCAATAATGGCTCCTTCATTCGTAGAAGCCAATAACCAGAAATAAGCTTTAAAGAAGTTAGAGTTTATCTTTTTATAGCACCTAAAACTTGCAACATTACTGTCACTATCTTGGAGTTATTTCATAACTGAAACCACTGTGTGAGATTTTCACTCAGCAACTTTTCATAACAACTACACCTTCCTTTAAGCTCTTTCTCCTGTGTACCGACTCTGGCATGGAATTTTCTAGAATATCTGCAACTTTACTAATTCCTGATTTTGCCACATCCTTTCAATGAGTAAATATAAGCCTCTGGAAGGAATTTGTGTGTCTTTTATCAATCACCACCTTGACCTTCTGGTGGCACATCATTATATATCAACAGGAAGAGGCAATAAAGAAGAAAATCCTCTCTCATGCAGGACTCAGTTGAGATACTAACAAATATCCTGTAAAAGGCACAGAAAGGGAGCCCACAGCCACACAGCATATGCAATCATGGCAAATAATACAACTGTGTGGTATCACTAAACACAAGACTGCTTAACTGAGGATAAACTGAAGTTTTGTAGTTCACAAAGTGCATCCATACTTGGTTGCAAAACCATGATAGATGGTTATGGCAGACAGTTCTTCCTTTGGAGACAATGATTTTTTGTGCTGAAACAGTGACAAGTGGGTTTCGGTGATAGCATTCCTTTCTTCTTTCTGGACCCACATTTAAATACTTTAGAGTAAATTCATATTTCTTAGATTCAAGCTACATTTTGAACCTTTTGATTATTTTTCCAGCCTGTGAATTATTTTGGCTTCTGTTCTCGCATTTTCTGCAATGGAATCAGTGGGTTTCTATTTGACAAGAGATCATAGCATTTGATCTAAGAAGTTCATGGTACAGTCAGTACTCTTTCTACATCTAGAAGCTTTTGTATCACCACCATACTGCACTGGCGTGAAAGAGTCTGTGCTGACGGTCATCCTAGAAACCTGTTCAGAGTCACAATTGATCCACAGACCTTGGTGTCTTATCTTCTGCTTGGTTTTCTCCTTCATGACTTCCAAATTGGCTTCCAGATCCCAATGTCTGAATCCAGACAAAAAGAGCTTTTAGATGCTACTCAAAAGATCTAACTTTTTGGTTACACAAAACAGATAATCAAGTTTATCCTAATTAACATTGTTGGCTCTGTTGTTCAGATCCATGCTACTTTTGAAAAAAAGAAAAAAAAAACAGAAAACTTTGCACATCAGGTAGCTGGTGTACTGTGGGTCACAAACACAAACACTACCCTCAGGGCTCTCAGAAGCAGGCCACAAGCACATGCATCTGTCCTCGGGCTCTTAAATGCAGGCTGGTATTTGCAGTCAGCTTTCAAGAGTAAGTGCTGATTTCCAGAACTAGACAGAGAAGGAGTGTCATTCCAAATACACTTTGAGTAATGACTGTAGTTTGAGATGTTAACCTTTAAATGATGGCGGGTTTAAACATTAATTGCTTCATGAACCGCTACTACCTTAAATTTGATGCCAATATTGCTTGATCTGAAAGAGGATTCAGCAAGGCAGCAGCCTAAAGCAATGAAGACAATGCACAAAAGGTGACCCAGGTAAGCTCAAGAGGCAGAGTACATAGAGCAAGTATATAACTCTTCTGTAAAAATGAAATACAACAAAAATAGTCATGGAAAATGAAGGTGATGGATATGTTTATTACAAATGTCCAGTTTTAGAACATATAAAAAATTCACTGTAGAAATGCCACATTTGCTCAGCTCAAGATTGTTCTATTTTAGGGTCCATCATAAGCAACAATAGAGGCACTGACAAATCCAGTACTGAGCTCTCTTTTTTGTCATACCGTGGGTGCTTAGCAGTGGAGTTTGGGAGCCTCACAAGAAAACACACTGCAAACCTCCACAAGAATTTAGACTTTTACTTCAAGGTAAGGGAAATCAATGCTTAGGCTAGGCTCCAGCCATGTCACCAACAAGAATACCACCCACTGCTTCTATAGTTCAGTGCAAACTCCTTTCTGTCCAAAATCAGTGTAGCTGATACAGCTTTCTTTATAAACTATCCACATACAACATCGACAATAATTCAGCCAATCTCCAATGTTGTTTACATAAATATAATATTGTTGTTATCCAATGAAATGATGCAAAACTCTCACTGGAGGGCAGAAGAGATGGGTCAGTAGGCTTTGCTGACCATCTGTGAGAACCGGAGTTCAATTCCCCAGAGCCCTTGGATAGCCTTGTGATAATGTACGCCTATAATCCAAGAGCTGCCATGCTAAGAGAAAGGATGCAGAAGGGAAAAACCCTTAAGATGCTTTCCGTCTAGCTTGCCTGGCAAACAAAGCAGTGAACAACAAAGCAACCCTGTCTCAAAACCAAGGTGGAAGTCAAGCGTCAACATCTAAGACAAGCATACAACAAGAATCATCATTGAAGGCCTAATGATATGGAAGCTTAGTAAAATCCCCTGGAGGTCAACTGCAAAACAAAACCAAGATGCAGGAGAGATGGCTCCATGGCTAAGACTGTGTGTGGGTTGCTTCTGCAGGGTTCCCAACTGTGATTGTAGCACCCATGTTAGGTAACACCTCTAGAGATAGGTTACAACTCTACTTCTACAAGAACTGATGCATTTTTCTGTACTCTCAAGGCAGCTTCACTTATATGTACACACATCACACAAGCACACACTCCCATGCAGACATATAATGAGGCGTTAGTGGAATATGCCACCAGAGAGAAGAACTGGTAAGGTTGAGCGAGCCCAGACACTGAGAATCTCATAATGGAGGATGGCAGGAGCAGAACCATTCCCTGCCTATCCAGACCTGCTCTGGAACACATAACAGCCTCCCTCCCACTCCTTGATGTTTATATAGTCTCTATTCACATGGAATAAAGTGCACACGTTATTTCACCAAGGATCATCTGAGGGTGGCTGCTTTACTGAGTTATGACACTTGGGGATGAGTTTCCTCTCCTTAAGCATTAGACCTTTGACCCAACTGCGAGGCAGGACTCATGCCACTGTCAACTCTGCCACTGGCACTGGTGCTGCTGTTGTAGAGGGACCTGGGCTACCTGTTCTGCAAAGGCCACCCAAACCTCCTTGCTTGTCTTCTAAGAGCTGTAACACTTTTAGTTTTCCTGTCCTGACTGAGGTCCATGGGACCTATGCATCACAGGTTTTACTTTATTCATTGGGTAGATAGAGGACGACACACATATGTTCACAATTAATAAAAAATAAATCATCAAAACAATTCTCATAAACTAAACAAATAACTACATGTCACGAAGGCTTGATTTTCAGTAAGTACAAAAGCCGAGCAAACTAACAGGGTTTAAAAAGACTAAATCACTCATGAAAAGTATCTCATAAAAGACCAGGGCCAGATGGCTTCACTGTTGATTTCTATCAACTATTGAAAGAACTATCACCACGTCTGAAGTTATTTCTACATTCAGAGGAGTGTGTAATGCTTGCAAATGTATTCAAGGGGCCAGCAATACTCAGGCATTAGAACAGATAGGGAAACAATCAGAAAATAGAAACTATACCCAATATCCTTTGTAGACACATATGCAAAAACTCCCAAAAGATGTTAGCAAACTAAATCCAAAAGCACATTAAGATGCAATGGCCAGTCACTATGTAAATAGACCAGCAGGACACATCACAGCAGGATAAGAGACAGAAAATCCAGAACATCTCAACAGATGGAGAAAAATCAGTCTATAAAATTTAACAGGCTTTGTGGTTTTAAAAAAACTGAAACTTATTAGACAGAAAAACCTTATCTAAATGTTATGAGGCCACCTATAATAAACTAACTGCTAAGCTTATGCAAAATGGGGAGGAGAGGCCAGATCCCTCTAAACCATGAACTAAGAGACAAGGTGTTAGTTACTTTCACTTCTTCAAAGAAACATGGCTGTACCTGCTGGGGAAATCAGCACAAGAATGAGAAGGGGGTAGGAGGTTGGTCTAGCCAAATCAAGTTTTCTGCACACCAGTTGAGACCAAATGAAGAGGCAACCAAAACTCTTGAAATTCTACAGCAGAATTATTTAGCCCTATTGAAACTGGAGACACACTTTTAATATTTTTTTTTCTTTTTTACATTGCAAGGTAATGTAAAAACAATTTATCGAAAGTATAGAAGTGACTCGAACACATTTCTTCTCACACACCACTACCCTACCCACCCCATTAAGTCCCTCGATTCCATATAGTTTGGCTTCCACTTTCAGGTTATCTCTACCTTCATAATTGTATGTATGTCTATAGCTCAGAACCCAAAAATTATAGAAAATATAAAATACGCATTTTTCTGTGAGTGATATAACTTGTATCTTTAGTCGCATCCATTTTCAGGTAAATGACTTCATTATTCAATTCCCTTTTCAACTAGAAAGACAAAAACATTTACTCTTTCATTCCTGTAGTGGACTGTGGGTAGACTCCAGGTTGGATCCACATCCTTTCTGTTCTGAATAGTGCTGTGACAAATACAGATGGGCAGACATCTCTGTGACCTGTTGGCTTTGCATCTTTGGGTAAAGGCCCAAGAGGGACAGAGCTGAGTCATATGTTAGGACTGTTTGTGCTTTGGGGAGTACTCTCCATATTGATTTCTATTTCAGACATACAAATAGCAAACCAGTACATAAAAACATTACATACAACTAACATTTTGGCAAATGCAAATTAAAACATCAATGAAATAACAACTCACTTCAATATAAATGTCTATGTGTTGTAGGCTAAAACAGCTAGTGCTGACCAAGACATGAGACTAAGAAATATAAATTAGTGTAAACTCTATGGAAGGCAGCATGTAGTTTCCTCCACAGGATTACCAAACCAGATGTAACAAGGTATTTCCCAAGGTTCTCATTCACACCCACTCACAGTGTTAGATATTCTCCCCACCCAGGTGTTCATTTGTGTGGCTGCTTGCTTTTGGAGACAGGATCACTGGATGCACAATAGCCTGACTTCCAACTTGTGGTCCCTGGTACGATCCTCTCCCTATCTTGGTAGTGCAGCTGTGTACAACCATGCAGGTTCATAAGTAGAAAAAAAAATGGAAACGGTACCAGTATTTATCAACTAGTGAGTGGATTAGAAACACATTAGAAATGTTTGGGGACAAATATTAGCCAATTACCATAATTTGTGACAAGGGTGGAGCTAGAGATAATTACATAGAAGCCAGATACAGAAAGAAAGCTATCCATGACCTCACTCACTGGTGGACGGTCAAGTCCATCTCCTAGTTTCTGAGTAGAACTAGTTTTAGAGTGTTTCCTGGCAGCTGTGTAGCATGGTGAAGAAGATATAACCCATGGATACTGAGCTGTGCTTAGGAGCTCTCCTGGTGTGCTGGTGCATTAAGGCAATAATGTAGTGCACATATCTTCTCCATAAAGAAAAGGTAGAGCTTCCTTGATACAAGTACTGCATACTAATAAGTAAGGTATACTAATAGAAGCAAATGTATTTTAAAAAGTTCTGACTACCAGTTAAAATAAATCCAATTATTTAAAAGTAAATTGTAGTTGTCAGTTTTTACAAAAACCAAATGGCCCCATTTTATGTTTGTGAGCATTACTGCACATATTTTACTAATCAGAGGCTGAAATGTAACAAAGTAGTATTTTGGGAGCATCTTTCTTGGGGGTATAGTCTCAGCAAAACCTACATTAAGATGTGGAGTCTGAATACTGCCTTACATACACTACAAAGCAGCAGGGATCCCAACATTAACATAGTTTCTCCAAGGAAGAACTCTACCAATGTGCTTCCTTAAAACACACTGAGGTGTAGACACAAGTTGGGCAACAGACAGCTGTGGCAGATGCTTCTTTTCACCCAAAGCACAACACACAGAAACAGCCAATGCCTTTTCCTTTAAACCAATAAAAATATGTTGTAAGTGAGTTAGGTAAGGAAAGATCCTTTTATTGATTTTTGTTGTCTTTTTATTAGAATAGCATAGCAGCTTGAGTTTTCTACTCTCTGGTTTTTCAAAGTACTATATTTATGATGGTGCATTTCCTTCAGGTTAGGACTGGTGGCGCTAGCTATCTTAGATGAAGAGTAACTTCATGACAATTTTAATGGAAGATTCAATTTGGTAAAATATTTTGTCCTAGATGTATTACTAGATGAAGTTCTCTTTTCCACCTCAAATTTATCTTCTACATACAGCTGACATGCCTAGTATCCAATCAGAAGCAGGTTTTCATTGCTGTTGTCCAGGGAATGAAGTGCGTGATTCCTTTGTACTGATGAAAGGTGAGTACAGACATCCAGCCCACTTCAGTGAAAATTGACCCATAATTTTGTTTTATCCTGAAGAAAAATACAGTGATAAAGTTTAAAGATGGAAAACATACAGTTAATCTCATCGGATGTGACAATAGCTAGCAAACATTCTACTCAGTCTGGAAGTCAGTTGTCAGTGCTTCTGCTTTCCAGAGCTCATGAATTCTATTAATTATGGTTCCCACAAGGCAGAGAAACCAATATTATGAGTTTTGATACTTCAACAAAGATCAGAGACATATCAGGAAGAAACTTTGGAACCTTTTCTTCTGGTTGGACTGCTCATGAAGGTTTCTGTGTAATGAAATAGATAGTCTTCATTTAATTCATCATGTAGAGGCTACATACCACTTTCCAAACAGAAGCAGCAGTGTGGGGACATATTACAAAGTCTTAATGGTATATCAACAGGTACTAAGCAGCTATGTTTCCAGGTGACAACCATAGCATACTGAGTGAGATCATTGCTCCAATAACACATTTATTATTTCTAATCACAGGGCAAAGGAATGCGATATGAAAACTACCTACCAAAGCTTTTGCTGTAGGATAATACTCTCACAGTAACATTCAGGATTAAATACTTTTAGAAAATACACAATGTCTCTGAGTTGTGACGTATCTATCAAATACAGCTTGGACTATGCTTCTTTTAAATGCAATAGTTTTTAATAGACTCAGTAGGTTCTGTTTAAATATATTTGTACACACACACATAACAAATAAAATCAAATATATTCAGATAGAACTGGTTTGAGAGTGAGGTAATAGGAGAAGTTTGAGGTAGAGTAATGGTGTAGCCAGAGAAAGAAAGTGAAAGAGAGAACTGATATAATTTATTTCAGTTAAAAATTTTACAAAGAAATGTTTAAAATGAAAATCAATTTTATAGTGTGGGGTACATATCTTTTAATATCCCTTATAAATATATCAGTGTACTAGGTAACTGGGTGGACAAAAGAACCTTACATACTGTAGCTTAAAAACATGAAGACATTCATTTCAAAGGTGTCTTTGAAGGAGATAGGGTTTAAATTATTATAAAAGATATAAAAGGGGTAGAAATATAAACAATATTTTTGTTTAAGCAGACACAGTCATTTCTCCACACAGTACAAGAGTTGTATTAAAGAGGGTGAGCCTTTCTGGGGATCACATTGGGGGTGAGTGCAAACTGAAGGATGGAGGGAAGTGGGGAAGGAGGTGTAATCCAGGAGTTCATCCCAAAGTAGATATAGAGAAGGAAAGGATATGGTGGTGCTAGCTGTGGCGCTCAGAGGTTAGTTCAAGAGGAAGAACATTGTAGTGTGTATTTAGAAGAGAGGATGTTTGGCAATCATTGTCTAAGACAGTAAAAGGGACCACAGTGGAGAGAAGGTGAGAAGGAGGACATACTGAGGCTTTATATCTCATGAAGAAGAGAACACAGTCTCAGTAAATACACTGATGGATCTTTAGGGGTAAAGGTCAAATGTCAATTCTAAAAATCTTAACTAATACTAAAAACCTTTTATCATGTTGTTGGTATGCCTCTCATGAGAGAAACAGGAATGGCAAAAATATGACCTTCCTACAGGATGGGGACATAGCTCTGGGGTCAGAGACCTCATCCAGCAAGTATGGAATGTGGTATTCAATTCCAAGCACTGCATGGACTGAGCCTAGTGGTGTTTGTCTGTAATCTCAGAACTACGGAAGTGAAGGCAGGAGGATCTGAAATTTAAGATCAGCCTTGGCTACACAAGTCTGGGGCAAGCCTGGGAAAAGATCCTGTCTTAGCCATCAACAATAAAACAAAACCAGTCAAAAGTAAGACATACACACATGCATGCATATGCAGGCATGCCCACGCACACATGAACACACACACACACACACACACACACACACACACACACACAAAGAGCTTCTTCACCATGCTTGTACCCCTCCCATAACCTGCGCCTCTCCCAACTCCAGGACTGTGGACATAGATAAGCTCAGACCTAAATGTTAAAGCTCCCTCAGAATTTGCAATTCATAATAGCTAAATAAAAAATGGCAACAATTAGGTTTTAATCTCATTCTGACCCTTCCTTATCCCTTTCTTCCTCTGTAAGCTTTCCCAGTTTCTTAAGACTGAGATTGGGCACATTCAAGAACTCTGATCACACACATGCTTGTTTCCTATCAGAGCCTGCTCCTTGTAAAATTTATACATTAATGATATGGTTGTGTTTGTTTATTTTTAGATAAAGAAGCAAATCTTGGCTGAATATTAGAATCTGCAGGGCTCAGAATGTTTTTCAGAGTTGATTGATATTTTGATTTCATAGTCATCAATCCTAAGGATGCCACTTCACACAAAAACACTATAAAATGCCAGACACCTACTTAGGGTCATTTCAGTCAGTGTTAGAAGTTCTGTTTTAGGTAGAAGTCAAATTTAATTAACAATGCATTTTTGAAATTCAAATGGGCAGCTCATATAACATCTTTCTTATCAAATAATCTAATTATGGTCAGTCCAAAAATACTTTTTTGATATATGCTAAGGAATGGAAGATTTGAGGACAGAGAATAAATAAAAGTATTTATGTTCTGTATTCTGAAAGGACAGGAAACTCTCCTGGCACACTGACAGGCTGGACTCTGAACAAAGGATGCTCAAGCAGCACTCTAGGCACCACTCACACAGTCAGTGGCTTGTACAGTACAAACTTACGCTGTGCTCAGAAGTGAGCACAGTGAATCCTGCCCCTGGAAAAGGCAGGAGTCACCTGAGACATCACAGGCACACTGTGGGCCTAATTTTGCATCACTTTGTGCCATTACATATTATTCTATTCATGCTATTACGGATCCTTTCACTATTGGCAAATGTCTCATGCCTCCTGTCTGTGTTGATAAGGGGCATGGTCCACAGTTTAAGAATCTGGACCCTACATAGCCTAGAGATAGTTTCTTGAGATAGCATCCCCTGTTGAATAAAGATCAAGGAGTCTGGGCACCAAACCCACAAGACACAAACTACTACAGTGAATCTTCCAGGCCCAATGTCTCCTACGTGTGTAACGAATCCATGAGTGAGGGTATTGTTGACATTTGTGCAGATATTACTCATACGTAACCAGGAAGACCTAGCAAACATTCCCTCCATAATCCATGGGTTCTGGAATCAATCCTCCTTCTGCCTCAATCATGCTTTTGAATAGGACCTGGAGAAATATGGGTTACTGAAGCTCAGGGAAAATGAGTCACATTATGCAAGCCCAAGCATAACCATTTCATTCAAACTGAAGATCCTCTTTGTGTTTCAAACTCATAGGTCCATAGTGACCAGCTCCTCAGAGAACACAGCAACCTATAAGTGTTTTCTCATCCTACTGAACCTGGGAAAGGACTCATACTTTATAAATCATAAGTGTGGTCCATCACAAATCAGGGCACATCCCACATTTACTCTGACCACTCTAAGACCATGGCTACTTAGAGCCACCTGTACTTCCCATAATGGACCTAGGGACACTGACTCCACATCCCATGCTGGTGATACTGAATCAGCTGCTTTCTCATTTTAACATTAGGGCTAGATTCTCTGGAGCCTGAGGAAGCAGAGAAGTCATTCAATCCCTTGAATGGGCTACTTCATTTTACACATCACAGACAGATACTCTTGGTCAAAAATAGTAACTCACACAGACATGAAGCTTTCAACCATCCATCTAAATTCCATCCTAGATTCCATCTACGTAAACTATCTACTTACTGCTAACACTATTCTGAGCTTGGAAAGCATGAACACCACGCCACATAAACAACATGTCCTCAGGAAGCTTCCAAACCGCAAATCTTCTCTAGACACTGATTTTAATGGGAACAAAATCTGCAAAGTATATTTAAAGATAAAATCATTATCTTAACTCAATTCAGTGAGATGTAACAATGCAAATAATAAAACAAAATAGATAATTCAAGATATGAATGAGAAATACAAACCATTAAACAAGCAATCAGAAATGGTAGAACTAAGCCTGGTGGCAGGGGGCAGGAACCTACAACAGAGAACTTCCAGCAAATACCAGAACAAACAGAATTGATTATACTTAGACAAGTCTTCTGAATTAGCTGAGCTAGATGAAAGGAAAAATGTCCAAGACAGATATAGGACACAACTATGTAAACATTTGCATTATGGGACTTTCAGAAGGAGAAGTCAGGATGAAGACAATGGGCACTGAATGAAATTAGAACTAAACCCTCAGATATCTTCAGAAGGATGTTCATGTCCTAAAATTCTAATGATTTTCCATCATATTTGTAGTGTAGTCCTCATTACATATGGTTGTGAGCCACCCTGTGGTTGCTGGGATTTGAGCTCAGGACCTTCAGAAAAGCAGTCAGTGCTTTTAACCACTGAGCTATCTCTCCAGCCTGTGAGGTACTTCTGAAGATAGGGATTCCTTTCTGTCTCTATAGAACATGGGACAAATGTTTTGTTACTATAACAGTAAAAAGAAAACTATGTGTCACTAAGAAAATATCCAGACAGCAAGGGAGCATTTATAAGCACGGTGAGCCTCGTGTATCTCTCAGGTGTGCAGTGTGTGTCACTCATGGGTAATAAATAGGGCAGTTGCAGCTTTATAATATTTGCAGATCACCCTTCTGATTTCATGATAACTAGAGAAAATGAAGACAAAGTGATGGGTATTCCACTTTTCATGGTTGGTGGATTGAGGCCATGCTTCAAATCCTGAGATGGGTCATGTGTCTAGGATGCTCAGCCAGAGAGAACAACAGGTCTTAGATATAAGGGTTCTTCTTGTGTGTTGGCTTTGTTTTTCTCCATAAGGGCTCAGCTGGCTTCTTGCCATCATGTGACTACTCAGAAGTGACTAACAGACTTAACAGACTCTGATACATCTTAAAGAAGTTGCTGCTTGGAGGCAGGAAGGCTGTGCATGAAAAATAGGAGGGAAAATGTTGCCCTCACCCCTGCTGACTCTGACCACTCCCACCCAAAGGGTATATACCATATTACCTCTGAAATGCAGACTTAAAAAATGCAGACCACCACTGCAAATAATAGTGTGATTATCTAATAATCAAGTTTGCATACCTTTCTGCTATTTTACAAGGTCAAACTCTCAAGGTAAACCAGTATTTGTGTTGCCCCAGGGGCAACCCCAGCCCACCCTCAGCAGTATCTGTAGCCCAGGGGGAAGTACGGGAAGAGCAGTTCCCACCCTTAGGCTTTCCTGCTGACTTCGAAGTCCCAGTTCTGTGTGTCACATAGTCTTCCCACAAACTCTAAATGCTTACTTTACATCTCCTTCCGGAATGGGATAAACGCTCCCTCTCCTGGCCCGTTCCACTCTTTGGGATACCAAAAGCAGGAGTAATTTTACATGATTTTGGTCAGGAATTGTTCACCCAAGATAGGACCAAATTTAGACACCTACTGCTCCATTGAATTACTAAATCCTGAACTGTATTCTGCTTAGCCCATCCTATTGTTTTATTGATGGTGTTTACAAAAGTGAATTCACTGCATCCTGTGTCTGCCTGCCTCACTTCTTTTCTCAGTGCCTAACCTATGTTTTCATTTCTTATTGCTTAGATCCTGGCTTCTCAGGTTCACTCTGAAGAAACTTTCATCACTGAGTTTGTAATAAACCAAGTTCCAAGTCAGACCAAACTAACTGGATAGGAAAGTGGTACAATAAAGTATAAACTCTTATATCAAATTGCCATTTTGGCCAAAAGAGATTGAAGGCAAATTCTAAATAGAACAAATAATTCCACATAACTGAAGCTAACAAAAATAATTACACTATTTTGAGAAGCTGAGATGAGCTTGTACAATGGACTGTCAACAGCAACTATAAAAAATGGCAAGGCATGAGACAATGTACACATTTATTTACTAAAAAAGAATGGGCCTTATGAGCAATGGCTAGCAAAATTATTAAAAGATGAAAGAAATTTAAAGCATTCTTTATATTTTAGCAAAAATTCATAACATTCAAGTGTTTATAAGCCCAATGTTAGGTTCTTTGATACCTCATCCATCTTTAAACAATAGATCCTACTATAATTTTTACAAGTGGTAGTGACTTGCATTAAGTTAATATACAATCTGAGCCACACATGTATTATCATCAGTACACATGAAGTGGGTTGTCATTTTACCATACTTGCAGAGAGTCTCTGTGCAAAGCAGACTCTGCTCAGACAATGGCTATAGAGTCTGGTTTTTGTTTGTTTGGTTAGTTAGTTGATTTCTTTTTTGTATGTTTGTTGTTTGTTTTTACTGCCTGTGGGCTTTAAGTTTATGAAGCGTCCTGTCTTGTGGAGCAAATTCAGAGAAGTGACAGATTTTTAAGGAGAAACACAGTTAGGGTAGAGTACATTTTGTCTTTAAAACAATCACTTTATTCCAGGTACAGGTGTGTGATTTGAGGCCTGGGAGGATGGTTATATGTTATGTGTAGCATGTGAACACTGAAATCACAGTGATAACACTCTTCCCATTATGATCAAGCAGCTCAGGCTATTCTCAAGAAAAGTCTACTTAGGCAGTTGATCACAAACATGCGACTTTCGAGTTCACCAAAAGGTTAGCATCATTAATTTTATTACACTGGTGAACCTTCACCTCTATCATAACCTGGCATCCAACCAAAGAAAACCACAAAATAACGGAAGCAGAAGTCATTCATCAGAGCACCTGTCCAAAGTGGGAAATAAAATACCTATCCTGTGACCACAATCAAAACAGCCGGACAGTGCCTGGCATATTAGGAGTTAAGCAAAAAAAAAAGTGAGTTTCTTTCTCTTTACAATTTTTTTTCCTCAAAACAATTTCTGGCTTATCAAAAAACACTGGATAAATGTTATACTGTACATAAAATTAAAATTACTAATCCTTAATAAGCTATACATCAAATGTCTTTACACTTGAAGTCTAGGAAGTTTTGAGACTCTTACTACTCACTGTAACTGAACAAGAGGCAAGCATAAGTTGGCCCTGCAACTATTACAGAGTGGGTATGGGATCTGCTGAAGCACCAGATAAGACTGTTCTCTGATACCCACAGATTCTAAAGCAGGATTGTAGCAACATAATGAGAATTATTTAGTGAGACTGAAGATATTGCATTAATATTACATAAATCACAACCCTATTGTTGTAAATGATATGTCAAGATAACTAATTATACTTACTTGTTTCCAGTGTGCAACCTTCCCTTTTATGTTAGATTCAGGCTTGATAAGGAAGATATCCTCCAAGAATTTGTCTTCATTACTTCTACCTATGCAGATCAATTTTGTTTCAAGTACCCTAATCATTTTGCCGTGATGCTTTTTACGTGTAAAATAGGGGCTAAATATAAGGGATGAGAAAACAACTATTAATTGTTTCGTTTTGTTGTACTGAAAAGGTGAAAACTACTTACAAATTAACTGTATCTTAGCAATCATGGTGAGAGTCCAGTGTACCAATCAGTGTTTTAGCTGATTGGCATTCAGAACTGAGAATATGCCATCAACATTCAGATGTCCATTTCATGATGAGTAAACTGAGGAATGAATAACACCCTAAAAATAGCCCCTCCTGACTCCCCATTCTGGACTGTTGATGACAGTGGAGGGACTGGCAGATCAAGCTTAGCATTGGGCAGCCAGAGGTGGGCAAGCATTGGGCAGCCAGAGGTGGGAGGCTGTAGGTCAGCAAAATTGTTTGCAGGGGAATCTGCATATTTTAATGGAAGACACTGAGGGACCCTGCTCCTGGTTATTTCTGATTGGCAAATACAGCCAATAGTGGGCAGGGCAGACAGAGGTGGAATTTTTAGGATTCCTTGGCGAGGGACAGAGAGTGAAGGAGGAGATTGGCCATGCCAGGAGAAAGAGGGAAAAGGCACCACACCTGAGGAGGTGTGGGACAAAGAGCACAGACACCATGTAGGAGCCAGGGAATCGGGGCCCCAGAGGGCTGCCCAACTGGGTCTAGGACTAGGATATAGTAAGTAATAACTTGGGAATATCTGGGGAGGTGGATTAGCCACGTTAAAGTTAAGAAGTGACATAGCCATTGAGATGTTTTAGGCATATCAAAATATAAAGGTCTTTAATTAGGGCATCCAGAAAATTGGGACAGGTAGCAAGGAACACACCACCATGAGGATCATTTAAGTATTAATCAGGTGCTACTACAGGTGGCAGCTCCTCCCTCCATGCACTGCAGCATGGCAGTTGCTGGGCCTTGGAGTGTCTATCTGTTACACTTTGTAAATAGAGAGGAAGCACAGAGCAGTGATATCTATGGAACACAGATCACAAAAGAACTGCGACATTTCTGCTGGCCACACTAGTGGGTAAACAAAGGGGAAAAACATGTTTACCTTTTACTCCTATGCTGTGTTTATGAAATACTGTCTCACAGTTGCTATCTATAAACATCACATCATTGTGAGATACTGAATAGTTTCTCCTCTAAACACAGAGGAGTGGAAGAGATGCCTCCTCTCTCCTAGCTAGTCAACACTGTGGTAGAATTCTCATTTTGTCCATTATGCAACTAAAGGGAAAGCTCAGGATAAGTTGGCCCTTGATTACAAAGGAAAGTATTTGGTATTAGCAAAAGAAATGCCAGTAATACCAGTAAAAAGAAGGTGCGCACTGATGATGCTGTGTCCCTCATCACAGCAGCACATGACTGCAGGGAAAGGCTGCTGCTGTGTAAATGGAGAAGTGAAAGGGACTAGACAAAATGCAGCAGGTGCCATTTATTTAACAGCCTTAGGAAACACTGAACCAAGCCAATCTCGTACAAATGAGTACATCAACATCAACAACACCCATTCCATGCGATAAAAATCATTTGTTAAGATGATAAATCAACTGGGAAATTTATCCTTAGCAATACCAGAAACAAAACAATCCAAACAGGGCAGCATTCCTATGTCATAAATGGGCTCTATTTAATATTCCATTCTTGATGTTCTTGTACCAACTTTGTAGGTATAAGAAAACCCACCGAGTCAAATAACCTGGGACCATGTGGCTCACAGAGCGGGAGCCACCAACCAGCAAGCATGCAGGAGTTGGAACTAGATCCCCTACACATTTGTTGCCAGTGTGCAGCTGGGACTTCATGTGGTTTCCCTAACAAGGGGAGCAGGGGCTGTCTCTTCTCTGCTGCCTGCCTTCGGATCCCCTTCCTAGACTGCCTGGTTGGGCCTCAAAGAGAGAGAATGTGCCTAGCCCTGCTGGGACTAGAAGCTCCAGGGTGGAGTGGTACCAAAGCTGGGGTGGGGGCTCCCATTCTCTAGGAGGAGGGTAGAGGACAATGGGGGGCAATGTAAGAGTGGATCTGGGCAGACACGAGGGAGTGGGCTGCCATAGGAATGGAAAGAGAATAAAAATAAATATAAAAACAAATCAGATTAAATAAACAAACAAAAAGATATAACAAAATGTTTAATACCTCAGAGTAGCAGTTGACCTCTCTAGAGGGGCAGCTCTGCTTTGTTCCACATCTAAACAGCCCATGGTGAAAGGAGGATATGAAACCAAGCAGAAGACAATAAGCACTGGAGGATCCTAAGCAGATGCAGTGTTTCCTGGGGCTCCATCTTCAAACGCAGCCAGTGATGCAGCTAGATGGACATGTTTATCCAGGAGAGAAACTTGTGAAGTAATCTCTCATGATAAGCCAGTTGTGACGCACAAAGAAACGCATGGATATTCATAGAACAGGTATGGTTTTGCATAAACCCTGATGTGTTTTGTGAGAAGAAAAAGGTTCGGATCTCATGAAGCCTATGTTACCTAAATAAAGACAAGCAAGCCATTAAGGATATTAATAAGGCTGAGGATATCATAGTGTCCTGAGACTGAGAACATATGAGTCCAAAGAGACTGAGAACAGCATTCTGTCCAGAGAAATCAGTCAGAGCAAGAGACTAGGCAGATGCTTCCTAGACCACCCTTGGCCTGTATGAATCATCAAAGGCAAGCCACTGAGTTTGAAGATCATTCTAGAGCTCTGAGCAGAGGCCATGCTGGGTAGGTAATTTCTGGAATAGAGATATAGTGTTCTGAGAAAAACCCTGAAACTAGTAAAAATTAAAAAATAAAGAGCTCCAAGAATTCTCAAAGTGCACAAACCAAAAGAAGAAGGCATTTACTTAAGAAAATCCAAGTCTGGAATGTAAGAACAGGTACTAGTCAAGCCACCACCTGTACTCTTCCCTACACAGTTCCTTGGGAGACAAGTCCAACTGAGTAGTAAAGGTTTCCAACACTAGCAGCCAGGATCGTCCACCAGGATCCACATCAGGGCTTCACACAGAGATGAGAAAGGCTTGGGCCTCATGCCCCAAAGGCACTGCCCAGAAAGAAAGGCTACATGGGCTAAACCTGTGTCCCTCTACCCCAGCTCAGGAACATGAGGTACAGAACATGGAAACGCTGACTGCCACTCCTCAGAGACACAGACCGGTGCTGCCAGCTGAGGTGGCAGGCAGAGCTCAGGGCTCCACTCTGGCAGAAAGCTGTCCTTTCACCTCATGTCCCCGTTCTAGGCAAAGGCTCAATGGTTTCCCCAGGGATGGGATATGAGCAGAACATAAAATCACAAATCTGACTTGATAACTCTTGACTGGACAGACTACAAGATGTTTAAGCCCACAGCTGCTATAGAAAAATGGAAGGCCGTATGCTGAGCCACTGAACAGAATAGTGGCCGTAGGAAATTAAAGTGCTTCATGGTTCAGGAGAAGTGCACACTAACTAAAGCAGTCTAAAGAACAACAACAACAACAACAACAAAAGACACTCAGTAAATAAATCCTGCACTTGGCATAGAATCTTAACATGTTACAGAGCACACTCAAAAATGCACTGGCAAGTAAGAACACTTGAAGAAGTGCTGAGAGGAGCTGGCCACACAGCCAGCTCTAGAAAGAGCCACGTGACATAAGCACTTCTAGGGGAAACTGTCTGTGCACATGAGGAGAGTGCTTTTCAAACAGAGAGTTTAGTAAGGTGAAATGTGAAAAAATGAAATTCCATTATCAAAAAGTAAAGTAACAACACATTACTAGAATGGATCAAGAATGTATGTGCGCTAAGTATTACAATAAAGGCTTCCCAAAAACCTAGGGCAGAAGGAATATGTCTCAACATAATGACTACTGTGTGCCAAGCCAGACACCAGCACCATGCCACATGAAGTGAAAGTCAAGCATCTCCAAGAAGATGCTTACACATTTTCAACATATAGCACTATTATTGCATTTAAGACAAATCTTTAATGAGAATCATATTAAATCAAAGTAACTTATACTTCCTGTCAGTTGTGATATTGCCACTTAAATCTTCCATGTCATTTACAAACTACAGGTATGTCACTTAAGAGTGTTCACTATACTGAGTGTTAGTGAGAAAAGACTTGGTTTCATGGTCAGTTATTATTTATTTATTCATTATTATTATTCTCTAATGGGACCTTTCCACTGGTAAGGTGAACTTTTTTCTTTTCTTCTAAGCAATGGGGCCTTAAACGTGATGGATCAATAATAGTCTACCTGTGTCTTCCTGACCTGGGCTCCTCAGAGTGTTACCAACAGCTGCTCACTTGCTAGGATGTGTACTTTTAATTTCTAACTTACTGTATTTAACCCAGAAGAAATATTTGCAGTTATGCTTAGCATGAGGCCTCTTATACTTTTAAACATTACAGTTGAGGAAAAATAAATTGATTGATTTTCTGCCAAAATACAAATCATAGAAAAAAAGTTTCTTCATGGTTTAAAGCAATCCACTGATTCATCTCAGAGGACAGCAACACACAACAGAATGCAGCAGAGCAAGGCAGCCCACAGGTGTGGCTGCCTCGGCAGGGCCCTCCCTTACCTTCATTTTAGCGGTTACATCAAGGTTTAGGATGCAGTCCTGTCAGGGTTTTAGCACTTACATCAAAGTTGAGCAATTACATTTTCTACAAATCAAAGGCGCAAGTATTTTAAGCTTTTTAATATGTATGTGGTTTGCATATTTTTCGTTTTTATGACAATTTAAAACCAAGAAACTGCTTCTCCTCAAATTCAGGCCGTGTCAGCTCTTACAGTACCTTCAGTCAGGTGCCATCACGTCTGGACTGATCCAGACACACACATACACACATGCACTTACTCTTCTCCACTGTGCCTTAGAGGCTCAGGGGAAACATGGAAGCATAAACACATGTGTACACAGACATGTTAATCAGATCTCTGCCACTATAACCAGTGCTTGAGACAATAAACTTTAAGTTTACTAAGAGAATGCTGCAATATAGATAGATAGAAGCACAAAAGGATGGTACGGGATAGCATAAGATGAAGAGGACAGTGCATGCATAGGGCGGACAGAGCATCTGAAGTGGGGCACACCAAGAAAACCCACTTAGAAGACAGATTGCTTCTAGCTCACGGTGCCAAAGGTTTCAGCCCTTGGGCAGGGGGCATTGCTTTGCGTCTGACTTGAGGCTGAGCATCATGGTGGGGCAGCATGTAGGGACCAGGCTGCTCACCTTGGGGACTGGTAAGCAAAGTGAAGAAATAATTCAAGTCCTCCCAGCCCTTGTTACCTTGTTATGTGACGGTTTCCTCTGAATTGAGACATTCCTTCCTGCAGGGGGAAGACTCACAAGCCAACTTTCCAGAGGTTCATAGAACTCCATACATAAGAAGCCGAGAAGGTTAAGACTCACCAGGTTCTGCACTGAGGCTCCACAAGCATTAAAGAATAGCTGAATAAGAGACATCTCTGGGGTGAATTAAAGTGGCTGTAAGTTGGGTATGGAGCTCCGAACCCATGACTTTCATGAGCTGCACCTCCGTACTGGGGTGGGCTGCTCAGTAGTATATAAGCTTTTGAGTGTCCCATCCCTCCTGCACCCTATAAGTAACCCCAACAAATGCATTATGATGTCAGACTTGAGGGGACTCTTTCTTTGCTCTGTCACTGGTACCTCTCTGCTGTGAACAGACAGTTGCTTACAGCTCTCCAAAGAACAGCACATAACGCACCCCTCACAAGCATACCAACCCCAATGATGGGCTCCCTTCACTCAGCTTCTCCTGCTCAGCTTCTAGCACCTGCCAATAACACTGTCAGCTGAAGGCAAAGCCTCAACACACAAAGCCCTGGAGGACATTGCAGACGTAGTCTAGCAGTACACAGTTCTCACTGAAGACATCAAACAAGCCTGCCTGTGGTGATAATATGGTCTGCCCTATCCTGAATTTGATTTACATTTTACAGATCAGTAGGAAACCTCTATTAGTGAACATTTTTAACTCTAATGTAAGCAAAACTTTGGTGAATAGATATTCCTATCTGTTTTCCTGAAAGTTAAGTCCTAAGTCATATAACCTATCTTTAGCAAATTCAATGTCTTCTTCCCAAATTTATGCTTTCTAAAGCAGTGGTTCTCTCTAATGCTGTGATCCTTTAAGATAATTTATCATGTTTAGTACAGTTCGTCATCCATAAAATGATGGTCTTAGGTAACCCCTGTGAAGGGGTCATTAGACCCCCAGGGGTCTGTACCCACAGGGTAAGAACTATTCTATAGAGCAATCTAAAACCATAGGAAAAAAAGTCTCACTGTCTTCAGGAACTCTAGTACTTGAATAGAAGGCCTCAGACTGGTTAACTTAATGAAGAAAGGGGATTTTTCTAATATGCCTATAAGCAAGAAAGTCTTACACTAACTGTACCACAAGGGAGGGCCTTGTTGGTGCATCAAAACAGGGTAGAAATACAGCACATAGGATGGGCAAGACATGTTCTTGCTTTGATGATACAATGTAATAGCACATGCTCAATGAGCAGGGCATTACAGAGTTACCAGAAGAGGTGGTACCTCTAATGAGATGCATCACTCCTAGGCCTGATGCATCACTTTTAAAGTTTCTCAAATGCCACTACTAAGATACAGTAAATGTAGCTAAATTTCTGAATTATATTTGAATTGAATATCTAGGTGTAGATGCCGATGAAAGAAATATTTGCAAAATATCATCGCCCTGGCATAAAATTTTGACTCATGAATACTGATCTTCTAGAAGCTATACGGTGGTAGCAGAAAAAGAAAAAAAGCTTAAATATATTTAAGTATATAATATATGAATATATAAATAAGATGAAGCCTTCAGAACTGTGTAAGACTAATAAAAGTTAAGTGGCAGATTTTATCTGATGCATGCATTCTCCAATGCTGTCTATACTTCTCACTAGTTTTTAGAGATAGCATAGGCAATCCTTTTGCCTCAAGCTCCCATGTCATGAGATTACAAATTTGAGGTAAACCTCATTTATCACTATCTGTATGTTCTCCCCACCTGAGGCTTTTTCCTGTTAAGAGAAGTTTTTTGAGAAACCTACTGCAGTGTAGGGACAGATTGCAGTTCAAACATGTTGGGGTTTTTTTCCCAAAACTTTTTATTGAAAAAAAATCTAGATTTAAATTTGTTTACATTCTAGAATGTTATTATTTAAATTACTATCTATATATGACAATTGCACAAAAGAACTGGGTCTCACGAGTCTATGTTCACGTGTGTTATTATATGTGCTGGTCATATTTGCCTTCCCCTTTCCCTTGTCCCTTTCCACCTTGCAAACAGTGTCATTTCTACTCTCATGTCTATATTGTTTTAAACATGATTTCTACATAAGAAAAGAAACACAGATTCATGAGTCATTCTTATTTCTCTCAACATGATGATCTAAAATTCTACCGTGGCTTACAATGACATAATTTGTCATATTCTTTCCCACTGAATAAAACGTGATTGGGAATATATTCTATTTTCTTCATCCACTATTGTCAGTGGACTCCTGACTAACTCCATAACCTTATTATTCTGACTAAAGACATGATAAATGTGCATGTGCTGGTATCTATGTGGAAGGCTGACTGAGAGTCTCTCAGTGCATCCTTAGGAAGGGTGCTCCTGAGTCTTGTGAGCCTGAGTAAATGTCTTACTCATTTATGTTGCGTCTAAATATTTGACACTTTCTCTAACATTGTACCAGGGTCATCTTGGCCACCTGTGTTTGATAACGTCTGTTGTTTTTTATAACAACCATGCTCACTGGGTTGACATGAAAATTCATGGTGCGTGCATCTGTTTCCCCTAATGGTAAAAACGGAACATTGTTTCATGTGCTCATTGGTTACCTCTACCTCGTTTGAGAATTATATCATCAATTTATTGCTCAATTTATTCACTGGATTATTTGAAGGTTGAAGAGAGAGAGAGAGTTATGTGTCTGTGTGTGTTATGTGTCTGTGTGTGTTTGTATGTGTATTGCTTGTTTAGTTCATTATGTATTCTGGATCCTCGGTGTGATGAATAACTGGCAGAACTTTCTTTTCCCATTCTGCACTCTGCTTCCTCGGTTCATTGCTCTCCCTTTACTCTTCAAGAGTATGTTGGTGATGGTGTATGGGGTTTTCTTGGGTTTGGGTTTGAACCTGATAGAATCCTATATTCTATTTCCAGGGTTACTGGAGTCCTATTCTATTGAGAATGTCCTTGCTTACATCTATATCCAGAAGTATTTTGATTAATAATTTGTTACAAAACCATACACTGATTCATTTTTTTCACTGATCCATTTTATATCATGAAAAAATTACATCCTTGAATTTACTCTGCCAACACTGTTTGGTAGTTCAACTGTGAGTCTCAATCCCTACCCTTCCTTCCTCACACACAGTCTGTAGCAGATGACAACCATGCATGGGCTTCTCAGATCTCCAGGTGAACCCACTGAGAGATACAAAGCTGACATCCCAACTTCTGTTTCTTTGGAATGTCCATGTTTGCCCCAAAGTTATTCCAGGTCAATAACCAAGCACATGGAAGACAAGATTGACAGTCTATTTCTGTCTGACACAGGACACCTGTACTGTACAACCTCACACACAGATCCTCAGATATATTTGTCAATGGTTCTTCAATTAGATTGCCACCTGAACCTTTCCATCATATGCTGTTTGGTCTGTCTCCTCACAGGTATCAGATTCATTGACTACATTCCTCTCCCTCACTTTGTCTGTGGAATGTATTTCTCCAGGATTGGTTCAAGACTATCTCATGGGTCTGGGTTTCAGTAAATAAATAAATAAATAAATAAATAAATAAATAAATAAATAAAATAAAAAAAACATAAAATGAGTGCACTTTATGTGTTAATTTTAATTTTTTTCTAATTCCTAACTACTTATATATCTAAGTATTGTGACATCAGGAAAAAATATTTTATGTGCACATTTCAACTTCTAAGGGAACTTATTTTTCTCACTAGGGTACACTGACTTAGTACACTGTGCTGCATAAGTGACCAGAAATGGCATTCCCATGCACTGATGATCTTGGGGAAATGAGTTAATTATTTAAATTCTGAGTGATAATAAATGCATTTCTTGCCTAATTTTGAAGTAAAAAACATTTTTGTTATGGAGTGTGTTTTGTGTTGGCTTTGGTTTGGGAGAAGTGTTTGTTTTTATTGTTATATTGAGACATGTAATATGGGTTGCCATTCAACTACTGTGTAACCAGGGCTGGCTGTAAATTCCTGATTCTCCACTCCACACAACTCAAGTGCTTAGATTACAGGCAAGAATCACCATATCTGGCTTTTATGTGGTGCTGGTGATCAAACCACATAAATTTGTGTATGCCAGGAAAGCATGCCTCCAACTGAGCTGTATTCTCAGAACAGGGAACCAGCTTTTAATTCAGTTTACTGTATTTCAACTTCAAAAGGGTGTTGAATTATATCTGGTGATTTTGCTGAGACACTGAGATGGTCTTCCTGCACTGGCTTCCTTAGACACTACTGCATTAGTGAGACCTTACGCATTTTGGGCTAGACTAAGGGTCTTAGCTCTAAGCTTGTAGGAATACTCATTTCTGAGCTTGTTCTAAAAGCAGAATACAGTTATTTGTTTAGGACTGAATGCTCCATATTCTGGTTGGCTTTTGTCAGCTAGTGATGGCTGCTCATGGGTCATTTGTAGGTACTCTTTCCCATAATTCACAGCTAACAGAAGATAGCATTCTTCTTGAGCTTCAAGTTTTCTGATGTATCTTATCCACACCTAAAGAAACTGCTTTCCAAATCTTCATATGATTGGGTTGGTACCACTCAGAAAGAGAGAGAGAGACAGAGACAGAGAGAGAGAAAGAGAGAGAGAGATAGAGACAGAGAGAGAGAGAAAGAGAGAGAGAATGAGTTAAGGGAGGTATGTAAAGGTCACATGGGTCACCTGGGAAAGTGACCCTATGTGAAATAAGGATGATAAGATGGGGCCTTTAAACTACAGACACAAAAGGTTCAGTGTGCACGGGGGTCAGCTGACACTGTGATGGACAGATCAGAAATGGTGTGTCTCCTTCACTTCATTTCTGTTAAGCTAAGCTTGTATTCCTGGAGTGAACTTACATTGCTTATAGGCTGTTAAACCTTTCATGCACTGCTGGACCCAATGCTCTATTATTTCAAGGTTTTTACCTCCATGTTCTGGACTGACTAGCCTACCGTTCTTATCCCTGTAGTATTATCATGCAATTTTTTAACCATTGAAAGCAACAACAAGCAACATGTACATAGAATGACTATTAAGGTCATCTAGTCATGCATCCTCTGTAATATTTCTAATATACACTGAATGTCTTTGATCCTATTTGGTGCTTTTATGCCTTCTTTGGTTAATTTGGAAATTGAGGCCTTTTTTTTTTTTTAAAGGAACTCATATATTTCTCACAAGATAGTATCAAGCAGTTACAATGTTGTAATTTCTTATTGTATTTTGTGTCTGCTGTTCTAACCCCTTTATTATCCTGCCATCTTTTATTTCTTCTCTCTCTGTGCTTTATTTGTCTAATAGGAACATTATCAATTTATTGCTCTTTAAAAAGAGCCAATTCTAGACTACTGATTTTTATATACATTTTCTTTTTGTTCACTGTATACTTACATTCCATTTCTTCACTTTCCTATATTTTCATTACCTCTATTTACATTCATATTGAATGCACTCTCTGTTCTCCTCCTTTCTTAGAGAAATGCTTAATCTTTAATATATCACTTTTCTCCCTTCCATACACACAATCAACTGAACAACCCAGTAAGTACAATTTTGTCTTTTCTTTCCATATATTGTATAGCAGACCTGATTGACAGGGCCCAATTCCCTCTCCCTTTTCACCCTCAGTAACAGAAGCCAAGTTTCCCACATGTGGAACACAAGCTGCTACCACCCCTTTCTGCTAGTGTAATATTATGATGAGTTCCTATGGAGGCTGGCTAGCATCCCTGACATGCTATCTTATCAACGTGCTTCATGTGCCCATGGTTCAAATTGCTCTATCTTATTTTTCTTACTTCACACAGGACAGGAAGACTCTCCAGTTGTCCCACTGGACCTCTGATCCATGCTCTCTCCATAATCACTTTATGTTAAAGAGAACATGGTACTTTGCAAATAAAATTATGGATGTTTGTAACAGTTGACCTTCCAGAGAGTGTTGGAGAGGTTCTACCAACTCACATGAGGACTTGGAAAGCAGATTTTCTTTGGGCATTGATAGAACACAGCCGGCTTCGCAGGCTGTAAAGCACAGGACCAATTTGATCCTCTGGTACCTCTCAGTCATTGTGAAGAGATATAGTGACTTGACCTTTGAGGATCATAAGTGACTGTGATGTTGGAATGCAGATAAAATATGAAGTGACAGTTAAGAAACCTTGTGTCATTAAGGTTGTTTGGAGCTACAGAGCTCAACTTCTTTGACTATAAACTTCAATGGAAAAAAATCAAGACAAAACTTATGCCTCTACTCAGTCACAGTTGAGGGAGCCCTTCTTATATATAAATTAGTAAAGCAAATAATTGATCAAATGCATTATTTGCTCTTTGGAAACATATCAAGTTGTATCAAGCTTTTAAAAATTATAAAGTAACCATTATAGGGTCTCCTAATTTACTCCTACTATCAATACAGTATACTGTCTTCTGACTTCATTACTACATGTGCATAAATATATTTTACATATTTATGTGGACACATAGCAAGTCTTTTACTTGTTACAATAACAAAACAATGATCTCAACTAAAATCTAATTAACTAAAACCTATCATTCAAAAGGCTCCCCCAATAAGGCCCTGTCAGCAGAACTTGTGATCACAAAGTACAGGCTATAATAGCATAGTCTTTTGTAAATAAGACAACATTTAGTTTTCTAAAACTCTGTCATTCTGAAACTCTATCTGATCCTTTTAACCAGTTTATACACAAGAGATATTCAACCATCTAAAATCAGCTATTTAAATTAACCTGGCTAAGATTAGATACCAATTTAAACACTTACCAGACTTAAGTGTTAGCCTCATAACTATAAGATATTTTAAGTATAAAAAGTTATTTTCTGCAAACATAAAATATGAATCATGGTGGTTTAACAAAATAAAAAGGTACCTGTAAAACTCTGGAGCTCAGAGAGAAGGAAACAGATGGAAGAACTCAGACAAATAATGAAGAGAAAGAAAACAGTAACATCCAGCCGGTCTTAATTGCCAGCCACACATTCAATGCAAGAGACAAAGTACAGGGAATTGATCAGAGACAGGACCAAGGAAAGAACCAAAGATAAGATAGGAACCATCACATGGGGCATGTCCACAGCAGAGAGGGGACAGCAAGAACCAAGACACAGGGCCCTGTAGGACAGACATGGTTTTCGACATCCCAACACAACAGAGGGAATGGCTTCAGGGCTGAAGCATGAAGGTTTCTCCTTAGGTTCAGGAAAATGAGTTTTCTCTTAAATGGGCAAAATATCCAGCCAATGCCATACAGATCCATACAAAAGAAAGACTAAGCAGAACATGAAGGATAATTGCATTACTCTCAACAATGAGAGCAAGGCAGAGAAAAGCCTAGTTAGAAAAAAATATAATAAACAACCCACTGCTATGAAGTGAACTATAAGGTAGCATGAAATTGCATAGGACTCAGAAAAGCAACACCAGCTAGAATTCAGCAAATGTAGAAATGAGGACAGAGTACAGAAAAGGAATTGGCACTTAAAAGCCCATTCAGACCAAATGCAAAGGGGTATGATTGCCAGCAAACACAACAGAAAATGTTCCAATAAAAATATACTAAAGTAAAATATTCATAAATCTAATGAGATAAAATCACTAAGCAAGGAACCCATATCATACCAATAAACTGAACAACTATTATGCAGCATTCTTCAATCTAAACACAAAACATCCAGTAGATCTGTAGGTTCACTAAATACATTGTTGATGATTTGTACACCATAATTCTGAGAGAGTTTATATACTCTGTAGGGTTAAACTGGTGTATGGAATGATTAGGAAGTTGATAATTCTCCTGGAGAAAGAGGACAGTGCTCAATGAAGGCAGTGAAGAACCCTGTGTGAGAGATAGCCCATGAAAGTCATTATGGATAGAACCATCTATTTTATGCTGAGCCTCTGGACATGGCTTAGGAGCCAGGATCCCCAACTGTTACAAAGCACATCTGGCTCTTACTTTTTACTTTACAAATGTCATTCCTTTCTGAAGGGATTGGAGGTCTTTTGTGGTATTCCATGACAGATGTGAAAAGACAAACCAGAAGATGCATGTGACTCAGAACATGTGAAACAGAAGAGTACTGTTCAGACAGGACAGATTTACTGTAGCACTTATCTTCATAGCCATTTCTCCATATGAGCTGCACATTGATTAACATCCATGTTATGTTTATGCCTCTGCCCATTTGCTAAGATTAAACACAGGCTTCTCTTCACCGCACAAACCAGGAAAATTTCACTTGCAAGCATACAATATTCTAGGTTTACTGTGCATATGGGATTTCAGGGAAGTGTACGCGATTGGAGCTTTTCAATAGAAAATTGTCATGGGAAATGCAAATGTCTTCCTGCCTGGAGACATTTCCAGGGACTAATGTCCTGGTGTTGAGGGGATCCCAGGCTGCAGCGCTGCTTCTCCTGTGGCTGCTCATTTTACTGTGCTTTCCTTTCTGTATGTTCTCTCTTCCAGAGAAACTCTACGGAAGAGTTTCCTGGTCCCAGATCTCACAGTATCTTCAATTATAAATGTGTTCATCAATTGCATGAACATTTTGAGCACTCAGTGGTGCAAGTACTGTTTTGTTCTAGATGCACAGAGCAGACATCAGGTACTGAGTCTGTCTCAGGGAGTTTCCAGTCCCACCTTGATACAGACAATAATGATGATGCCTGCAGTATAACATGCTGTGCTAGTGAGAACAGAGGTGTGTGATTAAGACATTGCTCCTAGGCAAATTCAGAGGCACTGGAGGATGTAGAGTTGGAGAGTAACCTGATTAGAGCTCAACTCTGAAGAGGGTATCCTGTGTGCTACAGAAGCAGAAGGGAAGAAGGAATGAGAAATCCAAGGCATGTTTTTCAGAGCTAGATAATGCAGACAGCACCAGAGAACAATGGGAAGGTGTTTTAAACAGCAGCTAATAAAAAAGTAGCAGCTATTCCTGCTAGGTGCCAGTATGCTATTCATTACCTCAGTCCTTACAAGCCAGTCCATAAGCACTGCTATTAGCCTGGCTCTTTACCATTTTACAGATGAAGGAGTTCTGACCTGAAGCAGTTAAGTGATGTGCCTAATAGAACAAATCTTTAAAATAGAGGCATCATATCAGTTTGACCTGAGTTTGTTCATAGCTGACTCTCTCCCATAAAACTCAAACACTGCCTTCACATGCTGGGATTGTGTGCACTTCCAGAGAAAAGGAATTTTATCCCATGTCACATCAGTATCAAAAGGTACTTCAACTCTGAGACCAAAAATACAGTCCTAATGGCATTATCTAAGGATGCCAATAAAATCTAAATTCCTCTTATATTCTCAAGGCATATATGGCTTCCATTCCCATAATGTAGCCATATATAGAAGCGCATACATTCATTCCATCATATAAAGGCATCAAATTCTGATTATGCAAGCATCTTGAAATGCAAACATCTAAAAATGCAAACATTTAGAAATGCAAGCATCAAATTCTAATTATGTAACATAATATAGCATTTTCCTTAAAACCAAGTCAAGTATTATATAAATATCACTTTTAAGAACACAGGACACCAAAGTGCAAATTAATAGAGAACTTACTTCTTAGCCCTGATATTTTTATATCATTTCAACATTCAAATGGTAAAGAAAAGGAAACATACCTTAAGTGTTTCCTAACTATGAAACCACGTATCCATCTTTGGATAATCAACACTGGTGAATTATGAGCCAGAATTTCATTAATCCTTGAAATTATATGTTTGATATTTTTTATTTCATCTTCATATGTTGTACCCTGTATAAAGAAATTTTATCTTTCATTAAAGCATTTCCCAAAGATATCTAAATAAACTAATAAAACATTCAGCAAATTCTCATCAGCATAATAGTTAATCAGTAAATATACTTTAGTATTTATTAAAATATGAACATTGTTATTTTCAAATAATTTTAATTTTCTACACAATATGAAAGATTCTTGATAGCATCCTTCCTAATCTGGAAACAGATCTGAAATTGCCACCTTAGTAATCTTAATATTGGTATGAACTGGTACCTTATTGAACTGAGAGTGGTTTGTACTGTGCACTGTAAAGAAGGGGCTTCCTGTGGGATTCCTGAACGTGGTTCAACTCCTCTGAGTGTGCAGCGCATCTGTGCTGTTGGACACTCTCCTTTGGAAACACAATGTCCTCTTACAGATCTCCAGACTTTGGGGTCACAGACTCCCTCTGTCTCACTGATTGCTGACTAGTTAGAAATACAGTCTCTTTTACTCATATACATTAGAAATAAAATAAGCTGGGCGGTGGTGGCGCACGCCTGTAATCCCAGCACTCTGGGAGGCAGAGGCAGGCGGATCTCTGAGTTCGAGGCCAGCCTGGTCTACAGAGCAAGTTCCAGGACAACCAGGGCTAGCTACTCAGAGAAACCCTGTCTCGAAAAAAACAAATCCAAAAAAAAAAAAAAAAAGAAAGAAAAAAAAAGAAAAGAAAAGAAAGAAAATATTTGCATTACTTTAAAGCATTGTTGCTTGACACTGTTCCTAAAGAGATGTGAACAAATGCCTACCCAAAATGGAAAGAAATCTCAAATGTCCAACCGAGGAAACCAATGAGCTTACTGGGGTTATTTACAGGAGTGTAAATATGAGGTTACTTACAGGAACGGGGATGAGTCTAATGAAGCTGCACCACCAGCACTACATCCCAGCATGGGTGACAGATTCCAAAAGCTAGAAGCATGAAGTGTGATGATATATAGGCATCTAGACAGAGCATGTCTTCCAGGTAGTTCCTCTGGTCTAAGTCTCTTCCATCACTGTGGCTGGTAGAGGCTCCTCAGCAGTCCTCATTGCTGACATAACCTTTGGGAAGGTTAGACTTGTGCATCTGGTGGGTTTCAGGGACTTCCTGAGTTTTAATGTGCTTCCTTTTAAAACACAATGAGCCTTTCACCAGCTCCCAAGAAGAAAACAGACAATAGACCTAATCCTAAGAACTATCCATCCTGAAGCATTCAAAATCCACTTTTCTAAGTTTTATCTTTCTAGAAGACACTCACCCCAATCAGAAAGCATTGGGGATTTCTGAATTCATTACAGATCATCTGGTTTTTTGTTATTTTAATTTGGGCACAGTTTACTTTCTTCCAAAACAGTAGTAAAACAGATGAAAATGAAAAACCACTCAAAGCAGAGATTCCACAGTGCCCATCTGAGCACATAGCATTAGTGCATTCTCTGATCCCACTGAAGGGCAACATCCAATGGCTTAGCACACAATGTTTATTTGTCATCTTCTAGAGGTTTCCTCACTGCTCCGTCTCACCTAACTTTACCCTCCAAATAGCCACTCTAAGCCTGCCAAAAAACACTCTTCTTAATCCCCATGTGCTTACTATAAATCAAATTTCAAAGACAATCTTAGTACTTACTTGTAGTCAAGCTATTGTCTCAAGGTCTTAGTCTTTTGAAGTCAGCTCCTTCTTTTTGATGTTGAATTGCTAATTAAGACTACAGGCTGATATTACAGAGCCATTTTTACAACTAATGCTCCTTCTCCAGTGAGTTGACACAAAACTAGCTAGCAGACCCAGCAATCATAAAATGGTTCATTGCAACAAAGCATTCTTTCTCTGACCACTACTTTATACAAATTTCCTGGATTTGTGTTTACCTTAGACTTGATATAGATCTTTGATATTGCACAATTTACCTACTGATAATGTGCTGAATTGTTTAGTTCTCCTGATCTATTATAACAAAATGTTATTGAGCCAAACCATATTCTTTCTTTGCTCAGTTCATATAAACTTTGGCTTACCCTTGATTTGAGTCACAGTATAGTCTCTAAGAGTGTTACTTGAGGGAGTCTCAGAATGGGACCTTCTCCCATCCACTGTCAGCCCACTCTCATCTTACCTTCTTATGCTGAGCTCTACATCCAAACCCTCTGCCATCCCTCAGACCTCAGACCTTTGCAGAGCATACACCTCCTATGCAGCACAACAGTCCTTTATATGACAGCAATCCCTTTCCAACAAAAAAAAATCTGCTAACCAAATCCCAATTTCATTTGTAACCAGGCAAGTTTATATCATGATGCAGTAACATTAGTCAGTCTTTACTACATAGCTAAATAATCTTTCAATTTACATACATAGACCTTGGTAAATTTTCTAATTTTCACTGGCACTCAGGCATCAAAAGGCTGCAGCATTACTAAGTAATCTGTATCTTAGGTCATAAAGTTTGACTGGACATTGCCAATCAATCTATTCATCCCACTCAATTTTCTCTTTCATCTCTCCTCCCTCTCCCTCTTTTGGCCCCAACCCCCATACTTTTGTCACTCCCCACTGACCTACTTATTTCTTTTGAAAATGTGTGTGAATGTATGGTATGTATGTATGTGATCATGAATGAGTGTTCATGTGTTTGAAGGTCAGAGGAAACATTGGGTGTTGGTCCGCACCTTCCACCTTGTTTTGAGGCTATCTCTTTTGTGTTGTTCACTACTGTGTGTACCAGGCCGGCTGGCACATGAGCTTCCAGGGACTCTGCTGGCTCTGCCTCACATAGGTGCACAAGGACTCCAGACATGCTACTGACAGGCTTTTAGGTTTTTTCTGGAGGTTAAACCTCAGGATATCATGTTGTATAAAAAGTACTTTACCCTCTAAGTAAGCTACCCATCCCTCTCCTCCTTTTTGAGACAAGAGTCTCTCTATAACCCAGAGTAGCCATAAATTTCTCAGCCTCTTACCTCTACCTCCTGAATGCAGAAACTACAGCCATGAGGCACTGGGACCCACTCTTTTTTCTCAATTCTTTTAATGAGCTGAGATGGTATTGTAATCTACTTCTACTCTTTTTCTCAGTCTGAACCATGGTTCTTCTTCTACAAACTTCAGACAGCTGAAGGGTTTCTGTTGATTTATTTATTTTCACTCCCTTGCTAACTTCTGATAATCACTTTCATGGCTACATCTCTCTGTCTTACATATGCAAATTATCCTCACAACTACACTTCCTGTCAGGAATTACCTCTTAAATTACAGCCTATAAAATGAACTTCCAGATCCACTTCTCTACTTATATATCAAAAGCTGAGCCCATTGTCCCCCTTCTTCAGCCAATGCACTCTTCATTCTGTGCTGTCTTTAAGGACATTAAAAGCATTCTTCATCATGTCAACTAAGTTAATATTTCATCCCTTCCCATCTAGGAATTCTAAAGGATCTCTGCTCGATACTCTCTACCAATGAATCAAATCAGACTTTATAAGCTAATGAGCAAACTTTGGCAATAACCCCCTCTCTTCTACTCTACCATTCTGATAGAAAAAAATAATAATTGAGAACCATTAAACTAGGATGGCTTTGGTACTTTGAATTCCCAAGAGAATAAAGCAAAGTCCATCATAAACAATGAAATTAACTAGAAACTACAAAAGAGAATCAGCCACCTAGCCTCTAATTGGGACCTTCTCACTTCAATCAAAATGGTTTTCCTGGTCTTGCTTCCATAACCACATCATAAAATGACTCTCTTTCCACAGACACAATGCTGGCTGCTTGCACTCTGATGCTTCTGTGATATGTGAATCAGTAAATGTTTATACAAACTCATTAAATTTTAAATGTATAGTCCTTTTGTCCTCTTTTATAAGGTCATTTTCTTCAGAACACAGAATGACTCCTCTGGAATGTAAAACTCTTAAGTATTTCCCTAGGATTTTATAAGATGAAGTCCTGTCTCCTTGTCTTACATTTAATATTTTACTACTGTGTTGCTGACATGCTCAAACATGTCCTCTAACCTCCAACAACACTAAACCACTTTTTGCCACTCCAATTTGTCAACCTCTTTCGACACCTCTGTGTCTGCAAATGCCTGCTCCTGTCTCAGCTGCTCAGTAACAATGCTGACATTTCTATTTGCCTAGAGATTTCCTGCACTGATGAAAGCACCGTCACTACAAACACTTATGCTTTCCTTTTTATTTTTAACCAGAATTGAACAATTTGAATATTTTTTAATCTCATAGACTTTGCTCAGTGTTCATGATATTTCCACCGTTTTTTTCCTCTCTTATACCCTTCACTCCCTGCTTCTCATCACTTTTCCACCTGAGACAGCCTTCCTCTGCAGCTCAGCCTGCTCTGTACCTCACTATGGAGCCTTGGGATTTGAACTCATAGCCTTTCCGGTACTATCCTGTATGTATATGCAACCAGACCTAGCTTTTCCATCCTTTCTTCATTGTATCCATTGAGTTTGCATTAATTTCTCTGTACCATTTTGATCTGTGTATAGATGTGTATAGATCTGTGTATAGGTTTTGACTCTATTTTGTATTTTTTTTTTTTCTTTCCTCAATATTCTCTCAAAGTAACTGAGTAACACTTAACCTTCCCAAAGTCTTTGGACAATCACCTTGCAAAATGCCAACAATAATGTCATTGGTGACTTATCCAAATGCCCAAATCCTTTGATATCTAAGCAAATGTAATCATTCTTTTTCCAAAGAAAAGCCATGTATTACCTATATTGGTGGGGCTCTGGCTGTATAAATGCTAGATGGCTTGAATACCAAACCCAACTCTTACTTGCTCTTTGATCTTGGCTAAATAACCTATCTATCTATTTCTGTGGTGCTGTCTCACTGGGCTGCTGATAAATTGTTTGGGGTAGTACTTAGATCACTGCAGTCATTCAAACAAGGTTACCTCCTAAAAGGTTTATAGCATAAATAAAGTGACAGTGATGCAGACTTTTTTACATTTCTGAATACATTATTATATTTATCACAAAATTAACAGGAAATGAGGCATTGAGTAAGCAGTTTACTCAGCTCTGAAATGAAAACAATAGCTAAAAGATGATTACTTAGTCTAACTAAAGGAATTATAATAAAATCTGGACAAAGAACACGTACTTTAAAGCATAAATATCAAAAATCAATAAGATATGTGGCACAATAATAATCAAATGTTTTTCTTAATAGAATGCAGAGCTGTAGAGGTTAGTGTTAATGCTGGTATAAGGTATAGAGAAGCATTTCAAAACAGAATAACAAGGCTTTGTCATATGACTCTGATGCAATCTACTTTACATGTTGACAATAGGAAAGCTTTAAAAGCTAATTCTAAAAGTGCTTGCTATTCAAATGGCATAAAATTCTAAGATGGAATCATTTTGAATCAATTTCTTATTCTAAGTAGTTTCTGTAGTTACTTAATTTTATTCTACATGTTCATCTGGTCTATAAGGTCTGTCATTTCTTTTTCCATTTGTGGGTATTTTTTTTTTAACAAGAATTTCTGAATATGGCTCATTGCTTCTTGGGATATTGAAAAAATAAAACATAATAATATAAACATGTGTTGTTTCAAATAAACTAAAATCATACCTATTTTACCATTTTAAGCCTTTGAAAGACATATGCTGTTTTGATTAGTATATTCATAAGACAAAATAGTATGAATATGTGTGTATTCACTTCATCACAAGGAAGAATTTTGTAGCACTTTAACTTGGTATTTCTAAAGTTCTCTTGGTGGCCACTTTGATGCAGGAGGGCTCTGCTCCATTAAGCACTACAGAACTAGGACAGAGAACAAAAAGAACATACTTCACAGAAGGTCCAGAATAAAGAGGAACATGGACTGTGGTGGGCTATAGGAATTTTGTTCTCTGTTGGTGAGATGCTTTTACACACATAGCCAACACAGCATTTCCAGATGCCCATCTAGGTTGGTACAGACATATCATCACATTGTAAGGGTGAATCGTTTGTTGAGCCATTGCCACACTGAGCATGTCTGGTAATTTCCATTAGGGAGATTGCTGTGGCTCGGAGGGTGGCTTGTCTTCAAGAATTCATGATGGTTTTGCTCCTAACATAGCACAGGAGGTGAAGGTTAAGAGTTGGTGCCTAGTAGGGGTCTTAAAATCCTTGCACTGATCACAGAAGTGACAAAGTAGCTCTAAGCAGATCGCTGCAAAGCCTGACTCGGGCCTCACCCAGGGCTCTCCCATAACCTTCCTGTCTATGTGGCTTCTACCATTTAGCAAAACGCTAATGGCAGAATTCCCATAGCTGCCAGGACTGTAAGTTTAATAGCCCCATTTTTTCATGATCCAGGTATTTTGCCATCATAGTGAACATCTTACACAGAGTCACTGAAGAAACTACTCAAAACATTCATTAGGCGTCTATTTTTGCAAGACTTGAATTTCTCTGGTATAAATTGTGAGGAGAACTACTGGCATGTCACATGATCACTCCATGATCAATATTAAGAGACTAGCAAAATCCTTCCCAGAGATTTCTCTGTATTCTTATCAGAATTTGGTGATAGTACTTTTATTTTTTAGTTTAATCCATTTTTTAAGAATAGAATATCTCTATTGCTTTAATTTGTACTTAAAAACAAACAGGGACAAAACAAATGAAAAGACAATGTTATCTAACTTGTAGCTCCCTGATGGCTAACATATTCACACTGTTTGCCACCTTTGCCCCTCCTTTGATGAAACGCCACTGACGATTCTTGATATTGTTTAATAGTTGTGCTTTGGCTGTTAAGCTTTGAAAGCTGCACATTTTTCATTTATTCTAGGCCTGGATCAAATATTGTTATCAGTGAGGGGAAGTGTTTATCTTCCCTCCTTTTTTAGTTGTGGAACTTCTAACCCAAGTACTTAAGAATGTAAAGAAACAACTGTAGACATTCTCTAACTTGAAGAAATTCGAAAACATAGATGTTAGTGGTATTTAGAGACAGGACCATTGAGAGGGATTGTTTCATGAAGTCTCTGTCCTCTTGAACGTATTAAAAACACTCATCTATTATGGGATAAATGAGTTAATGGTTTATCTGTAGAAAGACTTTGCTACTAAGTTGAATCCTCTAGGACATGCTACTAGAACATGCTGTTGTGATGGGAGAACCTCACCATGCTAATGTAAGTGCCACTAAACTTGCACATAATGTACCTTGGACAAAGTTTTCCTGAGAATCACCAAGGTGTCTTATCTTGGGAAGCTTATTTATCAGAATGCTAGTGAGAGGAGGTAGGAGAGACTTTAGGAGGCTTGGCCTCAATACTGTGCTCATGTGACTAGCCAGGGAAGGATTTTGGCAGACCCTCCTTAGTCACATTGTTACAAAAGAAGCAAGCAAGCCTGGTGCCTGAATCTTGATGCCTACTGTCTGTAAAATTACCATGCCTTCCTCTGTCACAGTAAGTCATCTGACCTGACCAGGGCTGAACCAAGGACAGTACCTGCTTTTAAAACATACAGTCTCTGAAGCTGAATGTTAATAAAAAATGGAGACTATGTCATTGTGACATCTCAGATGGACTGTGAAAAGGTATTGGAAAGCAGAACTAGATAATATCATCATAAGCTGACCAAAACTTTATTTGGAGTATAAACATACCTGAGCGCTTTATGGAATACAGACTTAAGAACAAGGAACTGGGGCATGTGTCTAAGGAACAAGGCAATGACACATTAACACTGTGTTTTTGCTGTGTTTAGTCACAGAAGTCATACTTCAAGAAGGGAAAATGACTTGAAGACAGTATGTAATCAAAAGGGAGACAAAGGGCAAAAACGGGAAAATCTCTACCTCCTCCAGTGTTTGAGAATGAAAGTATCACTGCAAAAGAAATCAGGGTCTGGTTTAGGAATCTCAAATCTTTTTTTTTCCCTTAGACTTGCTTTGAAGATCAGGCTGGCCTTGAACTCACAGAGATCCTCCTGCTTCTGCCTCCCAAGCACTGGGAGCAAAGGTGTGTGCAACTACCACCCAGCTAGAAACCTGCTCTTACTCCCAACAAAAGGATCATTAAACCTGTCACTCCATCATAGTGTGGACTCTAGAGGCAGAAAAGTTTTAAAGGACAAGACTACAACTTTCTCAAAGAACGCACTGCTCAGTTACCTTAAGACATTTCTCAAATCAGACCATAGAGTTCCTGGCAGACCTAAATTATGGCTCCAGTGACTGTGATTTTTCCACTGGACATAAGCTCTAAGTCTAGGCAGATTATATAGGTATACAAAGTTTGAGAGAAATGAATACATGGATACTTCCCAAGGATGTCCCAGGCAACCTAGGTGAGACTTGATCTGGAAGAGACTTTGGATTTTGGATTTGGGGGTTAATTTTTGGACTACTAGGTTGAAATGAATGCATTTTCATATAAAGGTATAATGAAGGGTGGAGGCAAATGTTATGGCTTGAATATTTCCTCCAAATTCCCCATGTTAGAAACAGTCCTTGATCCACTTGGGGTAGAGCTTAGTACCATGGTTCAACTGGAGGTCAGCATGCAGAAGAATGCGAATTGACCCATCCTTGTCTCCTTGTACTAAGCTCAAATCCAAATGGATCAAGGACCTCCACATAAAGCCAGCTACTCTGAAGCTAATAGAAAAGAAACTGGGGAACACCCTTCAGGACATCGGTACAGGGAAAAAGTTTCTGAACCGAACACCAATAGCGTATGCTCTAAGATCAAGAATTGACAAATGGGGCCTCATAAAATTACAAAGTTTCTGTAAGGCAAAGGACACCATCAAGAGGACAAATTGGCAACCAACAAATTGGGAAAAGATCTTCACCAATCCTACATCAGATAGAGGGCTAATATCCAATATATATAAAGAACTCAAGAAGTTAAGACTCCAGAAAACCAAATAATTCTATTAAAAAATGGGGTACAGAGATAAATAAAGAATTTTCACCTGAAGAACCTTGGATGGCTGAGAAGCATCTTAAAAAATGTTCAACTTCATTAGTCATTAGGGAAATGCAAATCAAACCAACCCTGAGATTTCACCTCACACCAGTCAGAATGGCTTAGATCAAAAACTCAGGAGAAAACAGGTGAGGCAAGGATGTGAAGAAAGAGGAACACTCCTCTACTGCTGGTGGGATTGCAAATTGGTACAACCACTCTGGAAATCAGTCTGGCGGCTCCTCAGAAAACTGGGCACATCACTTCTGGAGGACCCTGCTATACCACTCCTGGGCATATACCCAGAGGATTCCCTAGCATGTAATAAGGATACATGCTCTACCATGTTCATAGCAGCCCTATTTACAATAGCCAGAAGCTGGAAAGAACCCAGGTGTTCCTCAATGGAGGAATGGATACAAAAAAAAAATGTGGTATATATACACAATGGAGCACTATTCAGCCATTAGAAATAATGAATTCATGAAATTCTTAGACAAATGGATGGAGCTGGAGAACATCATACTAAGTGAAGTAACCCAGTCTCAAAAGATCAATCATGGTATGCACTCACTAATAAGTGGATATTAGCCTAGAAAATTGGAATATCCAAAACATAATCCATACATCAAATGATGTCTAAGAAGAACGGAGGAGTGGCCCCTGGTTCTAGAAAGGCTCAGTGCAGCAGTATAGGGCAATACCTGGACAGGGAAGTGGGAAGGGGTGGAAGAGGGCTTATGGGACTTTCGGGGGGTGGGGAGCCAGGAAAGGGGAAATCATTTGAAATGTAAATAAAAGATAAATTTAATAAAGGAAAAAGGGAATTACAGACAAATTTCCCCGATGAACATAGATGCAAAATTTTTCAATAAAATAATTTTAAACTAAACCCATAAAAAAAAAAGAAACAGTCCACACATTTGTATGTTATTTTACTGCTAAAGGCACTGGTTTGGGTCATAAGTGGATTCTGAGGGCTCCTCATGAATGGATTAACTGGTTATAGAGGGAGTAGCTTTGTTACAAAACTAATCTCCCTCTGCCCCCTCTTACCCTGTGATGCACTCTGCCACAACCTTTAAGAAGTGGATTTTGGTTGTTGTTGTTCTTTGTTCATACTGAGTGACTATAAATTTTATTATAGTTTCATTTTGTAGCTGATACAGAAATAAACAAATTTCACATGTTTATCTACTATCTTAAGACTATCTTACTATCTTGCTAACAGGTTGTAAGATATTCTTGTGTGCATTCCTGGTGATGATCTCAGCAAAGTTCACCTTTGTGCCCACTTTCCCATAAGCCATTTTCTTTTCTTTGCTAAAATACTGACCAGTAGTATTACATTAAAAAGAAAAATGGACTTTCTTGGATTCCAAAATGTGAGGAAATCAGACCAGCCTGGTAAAACTAATAAACTCTCATCTATAAAGAACAAAAACTTACAAACAAGTAAACAATGGACAATGCAATTATTACTAGATAACTACATTGATATACTTATATATTCATTGCTATTAACTTTGAGATAAAAAACAATGGATTTTAAATACTTAATTATCACTCTTGTACTTAACATCTGTGAAAGGATTAGCTACCTTCCAAGATATATCATCTCTTCTTTGCCATTAATAAAATGTTGATTTCTGCTTAACAAGAAGAATGTCTACTTAAAAATATTTGTCTTTATCTTTGAGTGGGCCCTGCACCTCACATGCACCACATGCCCTGGTGGAGGTAGTGCAGGTGAGCCAGTTGATCATGAGAGCACAGGGGAGCTGAATAGCTAAACCTGCTTCTTCCTTGGCTGTAGCACCTGGAAGAGCTGGCCCTGCACCTGCCCTGGTCAACACAGCCCTAATAGTGAAGGCAGGGTGTGAGAGCAGAGTGAGCAGGGGAGCTGGCCCTGTCCCTCACAGGCTGTAGCACTTGGGAAGGAGGACCCTGTGACTTGAATGGGCAGTACAGTAGAGCTGGCTCTGAAGGCACTGATGTGTCAGTGTGGGCGAGCTGGCCCCAAGGGCATGAGAGCAGGGAAGCTGTCCCTGCCTCCTGTCAGTGAGGCATTGGGATTCCTAGCCAGAGCAGTGCTACAGAGCTAGGCCTGGTGTTATGCTTAAGGGAGAGCTTGTTTGCTAATGGGCTCAGCTACCTTCCAAGTTTAGATCAATGGCTCTAATTTGGCCCACCCCAAAATCTCTATCATCTGAGAAATGATGGGAAGAGTAAAAGGGTCAGTCCTGCTGATCCAAAGCTGCATGACACAAGGCAACAACAGGGTAACAGGGAGGAGTCCCAGTGAGGATCCTATATGAAGATGTCACAGAAGCCAGAGACCCCAATCCAGACCAATGGCTGATTGCAATGAACATCTGCAAATGAAGATGTGTGGACAGAGGGATATACTGTGGGACACACTGTGACATACTTACCACGATGAGACGTTTTTATATGCTGTGTGTGTGTGTGTGTGTGTGTGTGTGTATTTGAGGGAGAGTTGTAAGAGTAAAGAACAGGGAGGGTACAGGGAGTTGAGCAGGACTGGGCTGCATGATGTGAAACTCATAAAGAATCAAAAATAAAATACATTCCTTCCTCTACATTCCCTCTGATAATGGTAGTCACTGGAGCCCTCTACCCTTAAAGGCTGCAGAAATCAACCAGGTAAGACATTTGCAGAGGTGCTGTTTTCCTAACACCAAGCTGGAAGTCTTAGCAGATTTCGGCTTTTGCATCTCATCACTGCATCAGTCTTGCTCAGCACGTGGCTGGACATGAAGACACTGTTGCACTTCAGAGAAAATGGATAATAACGAAAGACAACAATGTGGGAGCTAGAGTAGGTGTTCTTTCACTCACTCCATGAGTAACTAGATAGAATCCTTTCCCATGCCTGAATTCTTTGTTACATTATAAATAATAAAATTCTTGATTAATTGGCTTATTATTACAGGAAAACAAAATGCAATCCTACGTGATACATTGGTTCCTTAAGCAGATAACTTCTGTATTTGTGAAGACTAGTTAGGCAGACATAAATAGATGATAGACAAATAATATAGATGGATAGATAATAGATGATTGATATATAAATATATATATACATCATAGACTCATAGATACATAGACAGGATGAATAGAAGATAGGTACATATAACAACATGCCGATAGATGATAGGCAGATAGAGAGATAACAGATAGATGCCATGGATGGGTAAATTGATGATGATGATGATGGCAATAGAAACATATGTAGGTAGAGAGAGAGAGAGAGAAAGAAAGAGAGAGACTGAGAGAGAGAGAATATAAAAATAAATTATTTCAGATTTCAAAAAGTACTTTGGTCTCACAAAATAAGAGAACCCATTTTTTGCCTTCATGAGTAAATACTTTGCAACTTTTCAAAAGTTGCAAAAAGTTTTTTAAAAAAGAAGATGAGTTTAGAATTCATTTTATGGCACAATTAAAGGTAAGTAAGACCGACCTATTTTATTAAGTTAAGGGTAGATCTCTGAACTGCACTGCTGGATTACTTTCTTTGTAACACACACATACTCCTTTCTCTGCACACTCAAGCTGTACTGATTTAGACACTGGTAACTCTTGAAAGTGGGTGGATTCCAATAAAGTTCATTGTTTCTAGTTTTCATATCACTCTATATTCATTATATAACAATGATATTCTCTGAAATACATATTTAAAACACTACTCAGTAAACATCTCCACAAACTGGTGTGCATTCTTTAAGTGTATTCTGCTGCCCTTCCATGATCAGCTAGTTATAAAGAAGACCGTTTATGACAGCATTGACTCCTCCTGGACAGAGCTCAAGCTACACTTTGGCATGGCTCGTTCCCTTCCATTCACCCTGTCTAGGACGGCTTCTTCTGAGGCTGGCACTCAGGGCTTGCTCCAGAGGTGCTTTCCTCTGTTACATTCTTCAAGCAAATTTGTTACTTCTATTGTGTTTTTGCTTTGAAAATTCCAGACATTCTGATTATTATATCACTATCTTCCCTCCCTATTAAGTCCCTCTCCCAATAAGACCCACACATATTCATAACCTTGTGTTGTCTTGCTTTACTTTGTGTTGCACTAGTTCCAATGCAGTCATCTGTGTAACTATGAAGTTAAAACTCTCTCACGGAGCATGTTGGCTTCAAACTCTCTATCCCTGACTGCAACAGTAGCCAATAGTTCAACCAGGAGGGGAGACCCTGCTAAACCTTCCATGATATATTACTGACTGTTACAAAATGCTTTTTTCAACTATTGCCATATTTCTTAAATATTAATCTTTTTTGTTCAGTCAAAGCATGTTCCTCCGTGCATCCTGTTTAATACAATTAAGGCTTGACCTTTTGTCTGTGTAGATTTCAGGGGAGGCATTCTATAGTGGCAATTATTGTGTCCTTTGATTCCTGACACCTACAAGCTGGGGGTGGGTCCTCAACCTGGAAAACCTCTGCACACCCACCTGCTTTACAACACAACCTCAGCGCTCATTTTATCTATCCTATGGAAAGTGATAGTAAGTGCTGTGTGTCTGCTTTTCTTCTTACCTCCCAAGATCAATTGCTTTTTACCCTCACTAGTTCCAGCGCATTCTACATATAAAATGAGAATACACTTCAAGGGCTTCTTGTTATCTCAGGCTTTATTGATCTCTCTGTTGTCCTCAGAGTATTTAGCTTCAACTACGACTTTCAAGCAAATGGCTGAGTTCATACCACAAGCAGAATATTCTCTCCAAATTTTAGCTCTTCATTTCCAAACATATATGATCTCTCCCAATCAAAATACAAAGCAAAAACAAGATGAGACTTGTATTTACAATGAAAGGTTACCTATAGCCATCTTTTTTTATGTCAATCACTCAGGTTCAACATATTAGAAATATGTTTCCTTAATTCTCTCCCTACATTCTAGTATTAAAAGACCATTAAACCTTTGCACTGTTGTTTATGATATGTTGGCTGAAGAACCCTAAAAGAGAGAGTTGAATTCACAGGTCTTAATCCTCACAGTTCTATTTTCTTCTCTAAAGGCAAAACTTTTCCATGTCAAAGGAGATGCTGGGGACGGGCCTGGGTTTAATAATTATGTTTTCTAACAGCTGCAGTGTTCAGCCTTCCTCCCTACTCTTATCTGATATGAAACTCAAGTGCTATGATGAATCCTTATCTTATAAATCTGTCCAACAATGTGTAACCTTTTACAAGTTTTCCTAAGACCTTTCAATATTTCATGTCAAAAGTGCTTGGCTATGCTAATATCACTAACTCAATTCAATCTCAAGTAATTATTTAGTATTCTCCCAATAATAATATAGATTATATATTATGTCATTTCAGCAATAACAAATATTCTCCATAAGAATCAACATATATCAAAATAAATATCTTTCAGCTAAAAATGTATTTAAACACTATTTGATCTTAAGATTGACATGTTTGTGTAAGAGGCATACAAGCCTTTATAAATTATGAGCTATAAAGTCATTGCTAATGTTTTTACCAATGAAGATTTTATAAAAGATACAAAACAAAACTATTAAACAGATTATATATTTAAGTATAGAATTGTGAGCCAAACTTTTATGACTATGAACTGATTTGGAAGAAAACACCATTGAGCGAGTTACCTTGATCAATGTTGGGCAAAGATTAAAGAATAGACTGTGGCTGTATGTTTTAAATCTCTCTGGAAGATGCCAGTTCTGAATGATCTCTTCATCGGATATCACATGGTAGTCCAGAGCTTTTAGCGGCCAGATACTGTTGACAAGAACATGCCTGTAGCCTTTCTTCAGGCTCACTGGGCAGTCAAACATGGTCAGCCCTATGAGGCTTGCACAACCGGATAAAACACAGATGTTCTTCAGTTTGGCAAATCCATTGTCATGAAGATAGAGGAGTTTTAGGTTCTTGAGTCCACTCCAAAATTTCTTATCTGGAAGAGTCTTTATCTAAAACAATATTTAAAATATGGCTCATTCATAAAAACTCCATAGAAAAAATGTGAGATATTTAATATAATCCAAAATCCAGTGTTTTGTAAATGATGTGTGCCTAATAAATAACCAAAACCAGAATTTCCAAAACTCCGAAAGATGACTGCAAACACATGATACACTGAGTATTTGGGAATAAACTACAATTAGTAGCATAATGAATGTACAGACCAACTCACAGGTATGTGTAGATAGAGATCTTTCAGGGAAAAGTTTTTAGTACAATTCCAAATGAGGCTCCTCACATAAAATTTAAGAACTCAGACAAATTATTCATGCAGAGTGTACACTCAAGATGTAAACTATGGGGTTAGAGTCATGGCTCTGTGATAAGGAGTTTCTGCTGCTCTTCCAGGGGACCTAGAACACACACTGGCCAATGTACAACTACAGTGACTACAGGGAATCACCGCCCCTTCTTGCCTCCATGGATACCTTGCACTCACATATGCATACACAGACACACAAACACAAATAAAGAGGTTAATAGAAACAAAATAAATCTTTAAAATAACTTTAACAGAAGTGAAGCACAGGCAGGGAAAAGGCTCTGTGGTCAGGCCTGCTCACTGCTCCTCCCATGCTTCCGTTCAGTTCCCAGAACCCGTGAGGGATAGAACCTTAGCTACAGAGAATCCACTGTGGATGCCTGCACACATTTGACATAGATAAAGAAAGACACTATACATCCATAATTTAAAATGAGTCAAAGCACAATATATCGTGTGCTTTTACATACTTTCACTTTTGGATTACATGCTATGGTTTTTTCTATGCACCTTATTCTGTATGTACTTAAGCTTTTCTTTATATTTTCAGTGGATGGAAAGTGTGTGGTGATTTGAAAGAGATGTTTTATGTTGTTGTTTATTTGTGGGTTTTTTTTTTTTTTGCTTTGGTCTAGTGTTTCTTCTCTTTCTTCACTGTGGTGGTCTAAATATGCTCAGCCCAGGGAGTGGCACTATTAGAAGGTGTGGCCCTGTTGGAGTAGGTGTGTCACTGTGGGTGTGGGCTTTAAGATTCTCATCCTAGCTGCCTGGAAGTCAGTCTTCCACTAGCGACCTTCAGATGAAGATGTAGAACTCTCATCTCCTCCTGCACCATGCCTGCCCAGAAGCTGCCACGCTCCCACCTTGATGATAATGGACTGAAACTCTGAACCTGTAAGCCAGCGCCAATTAAATGTTGTCCTTATAAGAGTTGCCTTGGTCATGATGTTCCTTCACAGCAATAAAACCCTGACTAAGACACTCACTATACTCTCTCTCCTTCCTTCCCTCCCTCTCCTCCCTCTCCTCCACTGAAATGCTAATGTATATCCTGTGCCATTATGTGTTGTAAGTATGTGATCTTCTTTTTAAATAAAAAAAAAATTGAATATATTCTTTATTTACATTTCAAATGCTAAAACCTTTCCCAGTATCCTTCCTCCCCGAAAACCCCCAACCAGTCCTCCCACAGCCTATGTCCAAGTATATGCCCCTCCACCAGACCCACTCCCACCTACACCACCCCCCTAGATTTCCCTATGCTGTGGCATCTATTGAGCCTTTTTCATTTTGATATTATAGAAGGATTACAGTTGAGAAATTGCATGAGTTTCAGAAGAGACTTTGCACTTTGGACTTTTTAGCAAGAATTAAACTGTGATTGACTATAAGAATTTTATAGCTGGGTTGATGATACAGTTATAATACAGTGGGGAGCAGGGAGCTGAATGTGATGGATTAAAGGCAAATGGCCCTTATAGGCCCATAGGGAGTGGCAATATTAGAAGGTATGGCCTTGTGGAGTACATGTGGCTTTGTTAGAATAGGTGTGTCACTAAGAAGTGGGTATTGAGGTTTCAGATGCTCAAGTCATGCCTAATGTGGCTCACTGTCGCTTCTTGTTGCCTGCTGATCTGAATGCAGAACTCTCATCTCCCTTCCCAGCATCATATCTACCCTGCTTCCCAACATAATGATAATGGATTAAACCTCTGAACTGTAAGTCAGCTCCAATTAAAAGTTTTCCTTTATAAAAGATGTTCATGGTCATGGTGTCTCCTCACAACAAAAGAAATCCTACTCCACCTACAAATAGAAAAACTAATACGACAGGAAGAGAGTTTAGACTCACGATGTGAGTGCATTGGCACAGACAGGAAGAGAGTGAGATTCACAATGTGAGTGCATCAGCACAGACAGCGTTGGTGCTCACCTGGTTGCCATGGAGATCAAGTTTGATGAGCTTTTTGCAGTTCTGCAGTGGCTGGATGTCAGTAACGAAGTTGTTAGAGAAGATGCAGACTCTCAGAGAGATGCAGGACTGCAGGTTCTCCATGGACTTCAGGTGAAGGCCGTTATACTTCACAAACACAAAGTCTTTCTGATCTTCTATTATATTTTCATTATAGTGACTCCATTCCTCATGGCAGGTGAGCTCTTTTGTGATTGTTCCATGAAACATCTAAGAAAGATGGAGATTTAGACTTAAGGAGGCGGGGGAAACAGCACTGAAGCCCTGAGGAACAGGAGAAAGAATGGGAACAGGCAACCTGGGAGGTAGGAGGCAGGGGTTCCCTCTAAAATGTACCAGAGATCTGGGAGGTGAGAGACTCTCAGGACTCAAAGGGAGGAACCTTAGGTGAAATGCCCCACAGTGGGGAGAGGAACTCATAGAGCTCACCTCCAGTTAAAAACCGGGAGAGGGGGGACATCAAGAGGAGGGATGGGGTTGCCATCCCGCAGTCTGTCTGAAAGAACTGCAGAGACAAAAAACAGAGAAGAGCCTGAAGAAAAGGAAGTCCAGTGACAAGCCCAAACTGGGATCCAGCTCACTCTATTACTGATGCTGTGGTGTGCTCACAAAAAGGAGCCTATCATCATCTGTCCTCTGAAAGACCCAACAAGCAGCTAAAACCATCAGATGCAGATATTTACACCCAATCAATAGATAGAAGCTGGCGACCCCTGTGGTTGTAGTAGAGAAAAGGTGAAAGAAGCTGAGGAGGAGGGTGACCAGTGTCTCAATGAACCTGGACCCCGAGATCTCTCAGACACTGGACCACCAACTAAGCAGCATACACCAGCTGATATGGGGACCCCTACACATATACAGCAGAGGACTGCCAGGTCTGGACTCAGTTCGAGAACATGCAGGTAACCCTCAAGAGACTTGAAGCCACAGGGAGTGGGGAGTTCTGGTAGGGCATCCTCTTAAGAGATGGAGGGAAGGAGGTATGGAAGGAGGTATGGGTGGGGGGATAAAGTCTAGACTACTGTAAAACAAGATTAAAGAATTAAAAAAAAACAGTATGACTCTGGGGGCTGAAAAAAATGGCCTAGCAGCTCAGACTGCCTGTAGCTCTAGCTAAAGGGCTTCTGATATTCTTTTTGTGACCTCTAAGCATTGCCACATGCACATACCATAGACACAAGGACAAAATCATATACAGATGCACACAAATAATAAAGGGTTGATTCAGCTTACACTTCCACACAGCTGTTCATCACTAAAGGAAGTCAGGACTGGAACTGAAGCAGGCCAGGAAGCAGGAACTGATGCAGAGGCCATGGAAGGATGTTACTGACTGGCTTTCTTCCCTTGGCTTGCTCAGCCTGCTCTCTTATAGAACCCAAGACCACCAGCCCAGGGATGCCACCACCCACAAGGGGCCCTACCCCTTTGATCACTAATTGAGAAAATGCCTTACAGCTGGATCTCATGGAGGAATTTTCTCAACTGAAGCTCCTTTCTCTGTGGTAACTCCAGCTGTGTCAAGTTGACACACAAAACCAGCCAGTACAGTACCATAAAAGGTTATATAACAAAACTTGAATCTGAAAGTTTTAGATTCAAACTCTAAAGTTTTTATAACCCTAATACTAAGTTTTGGACAAGTAGAACATTAAAGGCAGACTTTAAATACGGCTGCCTTTCTTTAGTCTGTGTGGGTGGCCTTCACTATGTCTGCACTTCCTATGGCTGTGCTTTACAGACTTTTCCACAGAGGTGGAACTTTTATCAAATTATTATTAGCATTATGGAGTAATATGTATTTGTTATAGTTAAGAGCCCAGCAGGGATTTACAGGTTACTACTAAAGTGCATATCTCACAACAAGGTCCACACTTGTATATTATGTGGTCTTCATTCACTATGGATAAATATCAAGGACCCTACTTTTGGATCATATATGTTTTATCTTGTCATGAACTGTTTGTCTTTAGAAACACTATTTTGTGATTCCATCAGTAACAAGCTGAAAAATTATTCCTTTACATTCTTACTAGTATTTAGTGTGTTGCTATCTTAAATCATGGCCAGTCTGGTAGCTATATAGGGGTACCTCAATTTTTGAATTTGAAATTCCTACAGATATCTGATGCTGAACATCTATGTGTTGGTTTGTCATCTGAGTGTGTCCTCCAATGAGGTAAATTTTAGCCATTTTGACCATATTTTGGTTGGCTGCTTACTGTTGAGTTTGAGTGCCTTGTAACAGTGTTTCACCAATTACGTTTTATAATACTTTCTCCAAGGCAGTCACATGACTGCTTATCTTCTTAATTCTCCTTTTTAATCCAACACATAAAATCATATTTTAGTACCATGGTTTATACAATCAACATCTATCCATATACAGGCAGCATCAAGATTCAATCTCTCTAATTAAAGGTGACATGCTTCACCTCAGTAGTGTATAAACATATAGAGATGTGTAGTTTTATATAGCCACATTGCAGTACATGAAGCTTTTATCTGAAGTTATTCATCATACTGATTATTCTATCTCACTTAAGACAACATTTTAGACAATGCAATATACTCATTCAAACAGCTTTATCTCTCTTTTGTTAAAGTTCATTGGGTCTATTTTATGCTGCCAATGTCCTCAAGGATGGGGGCATTTACTAAAGCAAGGTTGACCTATCTAAGAGGCCACAGCCTTAAAGAAAACTGACTCACCCTCTTCCAGCAGGTTTGAATCATCTATAGCCCCTCAGGTATAAATACGACTTGTGTAAGCTTTCACAGGAGGTAATTAACAACTCTCTGCTTTGAATTTAAGGATTTAAGTCATCCTCCATAAGATAGAGCCCATATCTAGAACTGCTATTAGAATCATGAACCTGTGGTCAGACAGGTCATGAAGATCTACTGGAAAACCTACTACTATTGATCTGCTGAACAATAGCATTAAACTAACTACCAGTGATCTATAGCTACACACATAGATTAGTGCATGTCTCAACCTTCATCAGAAAGGTTGCAATATACGGCAACTAACCCAGAGACTCATAACTGGTCAATGTGTAGAGAGTACAACTATACAATGCTCAATTTATAATAGATTAAATTATATAATATATATGTTATTATATATAATCTCACCCTCTCCTCCCAAGGCTCGGGGTAGGGATCATTGTAGAAGGGATGTAGAAAGAAGGTAAATGCCAGAGGAGGTAGAAACTGTTTTCTGTACACAGGAGGGCAGCTGCACCCATGAACTCACAGCAGCTGTAACAGTACCCAAGGCCTGCACCAGCTCAAGACAGAGCATATTTCAGCATGGAATGGAAAGGTGGGTATGAAGTACTATATGATAAATTTAAATTTTTGTTTTCTGCTTATAAGAATGTATGGTACTCAAATATATAGGACTTTTTGACCTTTATTATTTCCTTTGGATCTTAAGCTAGTTCTGTAGGTGAAAATAAATTCTACCTCCATTCTGACAACACACAAAATTTTCTAGCCAGACCTGTCTTGATCTCCAGAACCACATAGGTGAAGCACACAGACACACAACAATTTCTACTACATTTGCACATGTTTATTCTACATATCCAATATTATTACAGGTCTTCTCTTATGACTTCACTGTGCCTCCCCATACATACCTTTCCTCAGCTCATTTAAATGTCATGTCGTCCACTTTTGGGCATCGTTGGGTGATTTCTCTCAGACTCCACACTTACTTAGTAGACAGGTGTTGTTGGTTAAGTGTTTCTATAACCTAAGCAATTTCTTCCCATTATTATCTTTTAAATTTCTACCAAATATCTCCTGTGTTACTTTCGTAGGCTCCAAATAAAGTTCTCTGCTTATACTCTTGCCCTACCCACTGACATAGTTCAGTGTGTCTGTCCCCTTTAAACATGAGGCAGGTCTCCAAATACCTGGGATGACACCAGTTCACTCAAGAATATAAATCACAAACTCTGATTTCTATTGCTGTTACAATCAGGCACTTCTGTATTTTCTAAGTTTCCTTCAGCGGAGGTGTATTGTGAAACAGTAATCTCTTCCCTACAAATGTGTCCACTTTAAATACAGAATTAAATGCTGAGGTCAAGACTTTAAATGAAAAACCAAGCTTACTCAAAAACTTAAGTTCATAGGGAGCTGTAATGCAGAATTCTGAGATTTTAATGAAGAGAAACTTCTCAAGTCAAATTGTAGTGGTAAGCTTTCTGGATTTCAGACTGAAATGGCTTCCCAAATATTGTTACTCTCTATGTATTGTGTGAAAGGTTAAAGAGATTAATCTGTAGTACTCGGTATAAACTATGCACTCTAAAAGAGAAACACATATAACCAGCCCATGAAAGTGGATTCAACAAGACTGGCTCTTCCCAATATCTGGCACCTTTGGCTGAATCTCCTTGAAGCAAGTGAACACAAGAGTGTGCAGTTGCTGGCTAAAGGTGCGAATTCAGTACTGGGCCTGGGAAGTTGGCCAACTGAAGGGCGCCGGGTGGTCTGGCCCACCAGCAAGCATCCCCAGGGCCAAGCCAGTGGTTCAGGGACCTGGCCTCCCCGGGAGGCTTCCGAAAGGAATGGGAGCTCGGTGCGGGCAGGTCACCTCGGCATCTGGGTGGTGGATCCACAATCGTGGGCAGGTTGGTCTCCTCTGTCCCACCGCGGGCTTTCAGACGTGGTAAAGCGGGAACCCACGTCCCCGCGCAGCCCAGCACGGCTAGGTGCCCGCCCATCTGCCCCACAGAGCGTTGCCCGGGAAACGCCGCTTGCGCACGCACACGCCATCCTAGCTTTCCAAGCCTCCGGGCGCATCCTGGGCCGCGCGGTGACGTGCTGAGCGAGGCCGAGGCGGGGCGGGGCGGGCCGGGGCGGGGCGGACCGGGGTTTCGGAGTGCGCATGCGTGCTCACTGGACTCCCGGAAGTCAGCCATGGCGTCTCTCCGCGAAGCTACCCTGCGGAAACTGCGCAGATTTTCTGAGCTGAGAGGTACCAAGGCGGAACTGAGTTCTCTGCCCCCCTGCACGGAGGTTGCTTTTCCCAAGGACCCCCGCGCAGCTTCCTGTCCGCCACCCATTCATGTCCGCGCTGTCCTGTCCTTGCAGCCAGAGTTTTCACTTCTCCCCTTCTCTGTGCGAGCCTAAATTTAATGTTTAGGAAAGAGCAGTGAGAGAGTTACTGACGCAAAGTAACACGTGGCTTAGCACAGTGGTGCTTAGAGTCTGCAGTAGGCTTAAATTGTTTCTTTCCTTTTCCCAAGGAAATTTTTCTTCCTGGCCTAACTCCAGTTTATCCCAATGTAAACCCCAATACAAAAGCAATCATGGCTTTAAATTTGCTAATGTAAGTTTGGGGTACTTGCCCGTCTCTGGACTGCTGTCTGGTAGTGACTGCCTAAAATGTAGGGATTTACATTTGGATACCAGAATGATTGGAAGTACTAAATCCTAGCTAACAGTCAGTCTGTCTCTCTCTCTCTCTCTCTCTCTCTCTCTCTCTCTCTCTCTCTCTCCTTCCCTCTCCCCCTTCCCCTCCTTCCCCCCCTCCTTAACTCTGTCCTTATCTCTGTCCCTCCCTGCCTCCCTGTTGCTCTTTCTCCTCCCTCTCATTCTCTCTCTACTTGTTAAAACTCTATTAATCTTGTTGGTAAAGAAGAGGGTTCCACTGTTTCCTGAAAGTGCAATTTGTCATTTAATGAGTTCATTGAGAAGTTTAGTCCTGGGGTTTGTGTATTATTCTGATTGCTTATATAAGTTTAGTTTGATCATTATACGTTAATAAAAACATAAAAAGCTAGGACGGGCATTGTAAGTCTGTACTGTCATTTACTTGGGAGGCTGTGGCAATTCAAGACCTACCTGCATTACACAGACAAATAGACGATGATAGATAGATAGATAGATAGATAGATAGATAGATCGATAGATGGAAAATATGTACGAGTTCAGGGCCAGTCTGTCAAGCACTGCAAGGGTCCGTGATTCACTCAAGAATGATTCATGGAAGAATGATACCTGGAATCAAAAAGTATGTAAACACGAAGAGTATTTTATTCTGCAGAAGTCCAGCATGCTGGGGTCTCCCAATACCAAGACAGACCCCAAAGTGGACTCTAGGCCCAATTTAAAGCGCATTAGAAAAGTTCTGGGGTAGGTGGGCTTTGTCTTACTCTATCTCTAGTCAAGTGCAATAGTGAGAAGAGGGAAAAGTATAGAATAGGAGTTCAACCTGTTACTGACTGTGAACAATCTATTGAGATAAATCATCAGCTTTGGACCAGCCTGTCTCAACCCTTTTGGTAGTAAGATACTAAATTAATTAAATAGATAAATGAAGGATTATGAACGTAGTTCAGGAATAGAGCTGGCATGCACGGGACTCCGGGGTTAGTTTCCAGTGCCATGAAAAGAAAAGAAAAGAGAAGAGAAGAGGAGGGGGGGAGGGGAGGGGAGAGGAGAGGAGAGAAAAGAAAAGTTATAAGCAACAATAACAAAAGACCACATTCCTATACAAAAACAGGGAAGGAGTCGATCCTTGAGTTGAAATTTCTCAGCCAAGGACATTAAGGGCCCTGATTCACAAAACTTGCTTTTAGATGCTAATGTTTGCTTATTTGTCTTGTTGGTTGGCTGGTTGGTTGGTTGGTTGTGTCTTCTTATTTTGGAAGATGATAATGATTATCCTTTTGTCTGCCCCTCTTTTGAAAAATAGGCAAACTTGCCAATGAGATTACTGATAATATTAAAATAATTTTTCTTGCTACTTTCCAATAGGCAAACCTGTGGCAGCTGGAGAATTCTGGGATGTGGTTGCAATAACAGCTGCTGATGAGAAACAGGAGCTTGCTTTCAAGCAGCAGCTGTCAGAGAAGCTCAAGAAAAAGGAGTTGCCTCTTGGAGTTCAATACCATGTTTTTCCTGATCCTGTTGGGACCAAAATTGGTATACATTTCATGGGAATGTTCATAAAGGGTTCTGAGCAAAATAATAATTGAAAGATAAGTTTTCTTTGTTTATAGTTTATAAACTATTTATCTCCACACAGGGCCTTTAAAAACTTTAAAATCTGAAACTTAACTCTTTAAATGATAGAAGGCCAAATCAAGTTTCTGAGCCACTGTGACTTACAGGGAAACCTGTCCAGAACATTATTTGAAAGAATTTCTTTTGCCTCAGTACAATTTACACCAGTTTGCTGGAGGTTCTCTTTTGAGGTCTTTCCCAACTGAGTCGTTTCATGAAGTAGTTAGATGAAGAAAAAAAATCAGGAAGCTGATGTATATACTTGACCTCTTAGAACCAAATTACAGGAAACAGACAAACCAGGACCAGTTACTTAAAGTACTGTAGAATATTTACTTAAACCCTGGTAAATTCTGCTTTGTCGTCATTGCAAGTGAATCAATTACATTTTACCTTTGATTCCTTAAGGAGAGAACTGGAAAGGATTTCTTTTTTATTGTGATTCATTAAAAGAAGGTCAACATTCATCTTTTGTTTATTTATTTGCTATGTTCAGATTATAAATAGAATGATTCTCTAAAAATTTATCACTAAACTTGTGGCTCATATGATAAGTAAAGGTAAAGCCTCTTCGTGCCAGGAACAGGACACTATGACTTTATTCTGATTTTCCACTGTTGGTATAATCCTCACAGGAAGAAGGTTAGAACCTATATGATGTCTCTTCTATAGAGAATTAGGTATAGTATGTTAGCAGTATTTACAATATTTTGTACAACCAGGTTCTTGCATTTAAAAAAGTTCCAGCTAGTATGTTGGGGTATGTCATATGAAAGAAGCCATTAGGCAAGTTGTATGTTGACAACTGCATATCAGTTTACAGTCTCCAGCTACAGGTTGTGTACCGTATCACTTCTTCCGTGACACAGACATTTTGAGCTTTACTCGCTGTTTTTTTCTGATTTGCAACTGTTTGCTTATTTATTGTAACTCATCAATTCTTTTGACAATAACTTTTTAATCTGTCTACCTCATATTGACAAAATTCACATCTTCAAAATTGTAGCATTTATTATATCAAAATTTTCATAGTTTTAACTGAAGCAAAATATGTTTTTGAATTGTTTGTAAGGAAATGGAGGATCAACACTTTGTTCCCTTCAGCATTTGGAAGGCCTCTATGGAGATCAGTGGGATTCTCTGAAGGTCCTGCTCATTCACTCTGGTAACTTACTGTTTACTTATTTACATTTGCCCTTGAGTTTTCTACCTTTGACACCTTAGAGACTTCGTCTCCTTGCAAATTATTCCTCTTATATTTTACTTTGTCTTAAAATTCGTTGATGGTATTTTACTTGGGAAATAAATACTCATTTTTTTCTTTTGTTATGTACAGCTTATAAATAGGAGGATTTTCACAAAATGTATTCTTAACATAGATTATGTACATCACCAACTTTGTTTTACAAATAGAAAATTAATTTTTTATAAAACACATGAAAATGTGAACATTTCTTGAGAGCCTTGATGGGATTTTTGTTGTGGAAGAAAATGGATGATGATGATGACGATGATAATGATGATGATTATCCTTTTGTCAAAACTTCTGCCTTGCATTTTTGCCTGATTATTGAGAGCTACAATGATTAACAGTTTTAAAAGCAAAAGAGAAGGTGACAAAAATATGTGAAAGCAAATATAATATTTCCAATGAGAAGTCAGAAGGACAGTGACAAAAGTGTAAATTAATACATATAATTATATGAAATTTTTGATTGCATAGAAACATCTGTTGTTTATCTATATATTCCAGTGAGCTGGTGAAAATTTTACCAAGGCTTAGCATTAGCCTGGGACATATCATTTAGAATGTTGCTATTAGTAGTTTTAAAGATACTTTCTAATTCTGAGTTGCATACATAGTAATTTGACTCTTTATACAGATAACATTAACAAAATACATCTAAGTCCTGCTTTCAAGAAAAACTAACAATATAGAACAATTCACTGTCTTATAGAGTAAAAGTTTTTACAATGAGTTTATTAAAATGAAGTAAACTTAGGAAATAAAAAGCAATACATATAGTGGGCCCTTTGAATGCTGGCATTCGATTCACCTCTGCAGATTCGGGCAACCATGGACAGAAAGGATTTGAGAGGAAATAAAAATGTCTCTTTACCAAGCATGTAGCCTTTTTATAACTCCTAGAATATCTCTACATAACCACTGTTTATGTAAGCATGACATTGTATTAGATGGCATAAATGTATTTTCCAGTAAAATATTGTGGACTGTGCCATTTCAGGATAGGGAGTTCATGCCCTCAGATTTGGTGACTACCTGGGGTTGGGAACCAATCTCTATGGATGTGAGGAACAGCTGAAGATAACGCTTTTAGTGAAAACTTTCCTATTTTCTGGTCTTAGGAAAAAGGAAACAAAATTATTTTATCTCATATCTTGAACAATATATTTTGTACAAAAGTACTTTAAATGTATTAATTGACTTCATGATGCCCAGAGGACTTTAGTAAATGCCCAGGTGGTGGTTGAAGCACGCCACAATCAGCATGGCGCCTGCTGTAGGAGACGCTATCCCAGTACACAAGTCTGTATTGCACTGTATACTTTTCTCTACACTAAAGGATTTAGGACAGTCAGTGTGTGTGAGATAGCATGTTTCAGGAATCAGGACATCTCAATGCTCATTTTGGAAGGGAAAAGCCAATTTAAATGAAAAAGTGGTATAATTTTTTTTTGAAAAAATGTACTGAAGTAAATTTGCCTTTAATTTCTCTAAGTCTGTTGAAGACAATGCCTCATGTAATGGATGTGTAAGAGAGGTATATTTTTAAACTGTTAAACTGTTCTAGTCTTTTACACCTTTTTCTATGAAGTACATCCCTAATAAATAACTTTAACCATGTTTGAAATGCATTGTCAGAAATATACATGAAAGATCAAGTTTTAAATATGGTCGTTTTGTTAGTTATACAATTGTTTCTGAACACTGGCTAGCCAGGCTTTATGTGTCTTCAAATCATTTCTTGACCTAGAGTCTTTAAAATCACATTACATCCCAATTGTACATCCCAAAAAGAGAAACACTTTTTGATTTTTTAAAGTCTAGACTTCATAATTCTACCCTGAATTTTGATTAAATACTTAGTATTAAATATCTTCAGATATTATAACTGGTACTACCAGATTTTGAAAATCTCTTAAAGAACATATTTTTAAATACTTTGCAATTTTTACAGGTGGCTACAGTCAACGCCTTCCCAATGCAAGTGCTTTAGGAAAGATCTTCACAGCCTTACCACTTGGTGAACCCATTTATCAGATGTTGGAGTTAAAACTAGCCATGTACGTGGATTTCCCCTCAAACATGAGGCCTGGAGTTTTGGTCACCTGTGCAGATGATATTGAGCTCTACAGTGTTGGGAATTGTGAGTGCATTGCCTTTGACCAGCCTGGCTTCACTGCCTTAGCCCATCCTTCTAGTCTGCATGTAGGCACTACACATGGAGTATTTGTCTTGCACTCTGACAGTTCCTTACAACATGGTGACCTTGAGTACAGGCAGTGCCATCGTTTCCTCCACAAGCCCACCATTGAAAATATGCATCACTTTAATGCTGTGCATAGACAAGGAAGCTTTGGACAACAGGATTTGCCTGGAGGTGACAGTCCCTCTCTTCCATTGCACACTGAGTATGTCTACACAGATAGCCTATTTTACATGGATCACAAATCAGCCAAAAAGTTACTTGATTTCTATAAAAGGGAAGGCCCACTGAACTGTGAAATAGATGCCTATGGAGACTTTCTGCAGGCACTGGGGCCTGAAGCGACTGCAGAGTATACCAGGAACACATCACATGTCACTAAAGAAGACTCCCAGTTGTTGGACATGAGACAGAAAATATTCCACCTCCTCAAGGGAACACCACTGAACGTTGTTGTTCTTAATAATTCCAAATTTTATCACATTGGAACAATGCAAGAGTATCTGCTTCATTTTACCTCTGAGAGTACACTAAAGTCGGAGCTGGGCTTACAGTCAGTTGCTTTCAGTGTTTCTCCCAGTGTTCCCGAATGCTCCAGTGAAGCAGCCTGTGTCATTCACAGTATCCTGGATTCAGGATGCCGTGTGGCCCCTAGCTCAGTTGTAGAGTATTCTAGACTAGGACCTGAAGTGACCATCGGGGAAAACTGCATTATCAGCAGTACTGTCATAGCAAAAGCTGTGGTGCCAGCGTATTCTTTTTTGTGTTCTTTAAGTGTGAAGATAAATGGACACTTAGAATATTCTACTATGATGTTTGGCATGCAAGACAACTTGAAAAACAGCGTTAAAACCCTGGAAGATATAAAGGAACTTCAGTTCTTTGGAGTCTGTTTTCTATCTTGTTTAGACATTTGGAATCTTAAAGCTACAGAGAAACTATTCTCTGGAAATAAGATGAATCTGAGCCTGTGGACTGCACGTATTTTCCCTGTCTGTTCTTCTCTGAGTGAGTCGGTTACAGCATCCCTTGGCATGTTGAGCGCTGTAAAGAGCCGTTCACCATTCAACCTAAGCAACTTTAAGCTTCTGTCCATCCAGGAAATGCTTGTCTACAAAGATGTACAAGACATGCTTGCTTATAGAGAACAAATTTCTCTAGAAATTAGTTCAAATAAACAATCTGATTTAGAGAAATCTTAAATTGAATATATTGTGCCCATGAACAAGATTGCAAATATAGCCATTTTTTATAGACCTCTTTTTGGGTTTTTTTAGTAAATCAATATAATAAAAATTATGTTAATAGAACTATTGTAGCTTGGTAATGAGAATGGTACAGCTGACCACTTCTGCTAGAAGGACATTCTAGGACTTAAGTCAGGAAAGTTATACTGTTTTAGATGTTTGCACCATCTTAACATTTTGCTTTTTGGTAAAGGGGCACTATTTCATTCATAAAATAAATATTTCTGTTGTATAGAATGATTTTCTAAATGTACCTTTAAAGCTTTTCTATCTTCTTTTGAAAATTGGACCAATAAATGTCAAGGTGATATTTGTATTACTTTACTTCTCATAGTGAAATAGCACGTAAAAAAATTATTATAAAGTCTTAAAAGAAATGTCATTATTTGAGGTTTTCTTTCAAGATTTTGTTCTAGTTTTATTTTATGTGTGTAAGTGTGTTACCTGCATTTTGCATGTGCACTACATGCTTGCTGTACCCACAGAGGCTAGAACAGCTGTTCTCAACTTGTGAGTTGTGACCTTTTTTGGGGTCAAACACTCCTTTAAGGGGTAACATAAGACCACTGGAAACCAAAGTACATTATGATTCATATAGTGGGAAAATTGCAGTTAAGAAGTAGCAACAAAAATAAGGAAAGTTGAAAACCACCAGTCTAGAAGAAAGCATTGGGTCTCTGAACTAAAGTTATACATGGTTAGAGACCTCCATGTTGCTTCTGTAAGTCAACCTTAGTCCTATAAAAGTGCTATAAAATGTTTGTGCCTCATTGGTCTTGCCAAAATTATATAAAAGTATGTGTGTGTTATTTTGTTCTTATACACTAGAACATCTGTTGCCATATTTTATAAACTATGTCTACTGATGTATGACACTGGAAAATATGTACACACAGAACTCAGTTGTCTGCTCAGGAGGTGGTAGGAATAGATGAGAGCCAGTACTCACGCACCATGGTCATTACTTAATGTTCTCCTAGTTAATCCTTCACCACTTCTCTTAATTTTGTAGTGGACTTTTGCCTTGTTTCGTTGGTAGTGATGCTGTGAACAAACAATTGGGCCAAAGAGAGGAAATTCAAATTGGAAATCTGAGAAACTGTTCAAATCATAAACGACCTCAGGGAAATGAAATGGGTGGAATTCCTGGTTACACATAACCTATTTTGAAATAAACACATTACTGGAATGTCTAGGCTGAACTTTAATAAAGGCAAGTCTTGTATTTAAAATTGTAATACCTGCTGTGACAACTTATATGTAAGTTTCCATAAAAGTATATGATAAACAAGATATCTGTCAAAACCCCTCTTTATTATTTATATATGAATATTTATTTGTGTTTTTGAGGTTCTAGACAATAAAGCAAAGTACGTGTGATACTATTTGACAATTACCGATTTATTAACAGATTTCAAAGATGGTTAAATGTTATTAAATGCTCAAGAAGAATTTAAAGTCCTAATGAAGGATTAGAATTACAATTTCATGTACCAAGAAAATAATTATTAATAAAGAATACTATCATTTCCTTGTATACTTGAAATTTTTGCATTTATTACAGATTTTTATTAGATATTTTCCTTCTTTACATTTCAAATGGTATCCCATTTCCTCATTTCCCCTCCAAAAACCCCTATCCTACCCCCAACCCACCCCCTGCTCACTACCTGCTTCACTGTCCTGGCATTACCCTACTGGGACATCAAGCCTTCATAGGACTAAGGACCTCTCCTCTCATTGATAAGGCCATCCTCTGCTATATATGCAGCTGGAGCCATGGGTCCCTCCATGTGTACTCTTTGTTTGGTGATTTAGTCCCTGGGAGCTCTGGAGAGTACTGGTTGGTTCATATTGTTGTTCCTCCTATGGGGCTGCAAACCCATTCAGCTCTTTGGGTCCTTTCTCTAGCTTCTCCATTGGGGACCCTGTGCTCAATCCAATGGTTGGCTGAGAACATAAACAAATAACATACAATGTACAGATATAATTAAGACATTTCAACATTTTAAAGTCAAGCTCCTACTCTCCTGAAATACTCAGAAATCAACTTACATTTATTGGTGACATCAAAAATAATGATAAGGCTGCAGTTTACATTTTTCTTTATTCTTGAGAATCCCATACATGTATATAATGAATATAATCTTGTCTATCCTTCATTTCCCCAACTTTCCCATATACCCTCAACATGTGTCCCTCCCAGTTTCATGTCTTTTTGTTAAATAATTTACCAAGTCCAGTTAGTGCTTATCATGTATACATAAGTGTGGGAGAACCCACTGGAACACATCTACCACTAGTCACATCCTCAAAAGAAGAATTTTTCCCCAGTTTCTTTTCTATTAGCTTCAGAGTGTCTGGCTTTATGTGGAGGTCCTTGATCCATTTGGAGTTGAGCTTAGTACAAGGAGACAAGGATGGATCAATTCCCATTCTTCTGCATGCTGACCTCCAGTTGAACCAGCACCATTTGTTAAAAAGGCTATCTTTTTTCCATTGGATGTTTTCAGCCTCTTTGTCGAGGATCAAGTGGCCATAGGTGTGTGGGTTCATTTCTGGATCTTCAATCCTGTTCCATTGATCCTCCTGCCTGTCACTGTACCAATACCATGCAGTTTTTAACACTATTGCTCTGTAGTATTGCTTGAGGTCAGGGATACTGATTCCCCCAGATTTTCTTTTGCTGCTGAGAATAGTTTTAGCTATCCTGGGTTTTTTGTTGTTCCAGATGAATTTGATAATTGCTCTTTCTAACTCTGTGAAGAATTGAGTTGGGATTTTGATGGGTATTGCATTGAATCTGTATATTGCTTTTGGCAAAATGGCCATTTTAACTATATTGATTCTACCGATCCATGAGCATGGGAGGTTTTCCCATTTTCAAGACCCTTGAGGACATCGGTACAGGGAGAAAGTTTCTGAACAGAACACCAATAGCGTATGCTCTAAGAGCAAGAATTGACAAATGGGACCTCATAAGGTTACAGAGTTTCTCTAAGGCAAAGGACACCATCAAGAGGACAGATCGGCAACCAACAAATTGGGAAAAGATCTTCACCAATCCTACATCAGATAGAGGGCTAATATCCAATATATATAAAGAACTCAAGAAGTTAGACTCCAGAAAACCAAACAACCCTATTAAAAAATGGGGTACAGAGTTAAACAAAGAATTCTCACCTGAAGAACTTCGGATGGCGGAGAAGCATCTTAAAAAATGCTCAACTTCATTAGTCATTAGGGAAATGCAAATCAAAACAACACTAAGATTTCATCTTACACCAGTCAGAATGGCTAAGATTAAAAATTCAGGAGACAGCAGGTGTTGGAGAGGGTGTGGAGAAAGAGGAACACTCCTCCACTGCTGGTGGGGTTGCAAATTGGTACAACCACTCTGGAAATCAGTCTGGTGGTTCCTCCGAAAACTGGGCACCTCACTTCCAGAAGATCCTGCTATACCACTCCTGGGCATATACCCAGAGGATTCCCCACCATGTAATAAGGATACATGCTCTACTATGTTCATAGCAGCCCTATTTATAATTGCCAGATGCTGGAAAGAACCCAGGTATCCCTCAACAGAAGAGTGGATGCAAAAAATGTGGTATATCTACACAATGGAGTACTATTCAGCCATTAGAAACAACGAATTCATGAAATTCTTAGGCAAATGGATGGAGCTAGAGAACATCATACTAAGTGAGGTAACCCAGACTCAAAAGGTGAATCATGGTATGCACTCACTAATAAGTGGTTATTAACCTAGAAAACTGGAATACCCAAAACATAATCCACACATCAAATGAGATACAAGAAGAAAGGAGGAGCGGTCCCTGGTTCTGGAAAGACTCAGTGAAACAGTATTTGGCAAAACCAGAACGGGGAACTGGGAATGGGGTGGGAGGGAGGACAGGGGAAGAGAAGGGGGCTTACGGGACTTTCGGGGAGTGGGGGGGGGGCTAGAAAAGGGGAAATCATTTGAAATGTAAATAAATTATATCGAATAAAAAAATTAAAAAAAAAAAGAAGAAGAATTATTTTCCTTCCTCTAGAAACTGTTAACTCCAGTTTACTCTGTGCCCTTCCCCCAGCCTTGAGCAGGCTAATTAGACCTTAAGTGTTTGCCTCAGTCAGACCTTAACCACCTAGGTGGAGTCTTCCTCCTTGCTGCAAACTTCCTACAGGAGCAGACTGCCTGCTGAGCTTGCTTTGCAACATAATCCATCTGAAACAAAGGATGGGGCTGTGCTCTCTCCCTGTATAAATACAGTGCTAAGCATTAAGGTTTAAACCTTGAGCCTTAATCAAAAAAATGTTTATTTTAGTGCCATCCTTCTCTCACCACCCATCACCCCCACCCAGGTCCTTTTCCATTCCAGCCTCTCTTTCAGGTAACCAGTTCATCCAAGGCTTCTTGACAGCTACATTACTCCCTGAAAGGAAGTGGGTCCTAGATACTGCCTATGTTCTCTGAGAGATTTATCCTATCTTGATATTGTGCAGGAAATCCCAAGTGCTGTGAGCTCATGACAGTGACAACCATGTCATAACTAGAAGACAGCATTTCTCGCCCATCCTTATGCTTTTATATTTTCCACAGCCTCTTCTTTGATTCTGAGCCTGGGTGGGAAGAGATTGATATAAACATCCAATTTACACATGAGTACTTGTTCTTTTGTTCACAGCACCTTGACCAAATATGCATCTCCTTCCTGCTTATCAGTATGATAGCAAAACAGTATTACATTCTGATTTTCCTTGCATTGGTCTGTATACATGAAATTTTCTGATTGCATGCTTCTATGTAATAAAAAGACAAGTTACAACAGTCTTGTTAGAAAGCACCAGTTCTGTTCCTGGAAAAATTATCTTTTCTGTACACGTGCAAAAATAAACAAAACTTAGTATGTGGCCAATTTGACAGTAGTTTGGCTAGCCACCATTTTGAGTCAGGTAAAGGAATAATAAAATCTGCAGATTCCACACTGCACTGATATTCAAAAATTCAAGCCATAGAAGAATGATACTTGTAAAGAAATAGCACCAACCATGTACAGAGCCCCATTGACAGCCATGCCTAAAGATGGCAGTCAAAAAGCACCACCATACATGTAGTTGTGAATACTGTTTTCTTTAGACTGTTTGGGTCAGTGGTCTATGGTTTGGAAGCCACCATGTGCAATAATCTCGGAGTCATTCAACATGAATATTGCCATTCAAACAGCACCCTTCCAACTGCAGTAACCTGCTGCAACCCCTCTTTTCATGTCTTTCTTGGCCATGTGTCCTGTGATTATTCTTCAACAGGATTTGGTGCAGTTATGAGGCAATATAATGTCATGTCCTTAGATTTTTTTTCAATGAGCCATGAAGTTAATTTTGTGCTGCTCCTGTGTCTATGGAGTTGGACCACCCGCTAGAATATACCCCAAGGCCTGTGCTCTTCTGTACTTTTAGATTCTGTATTCCTGATCTGCTTGTTGAATCTCCAGACTCCTTCACAGCTTTCAGAATCTTCACTGCAACAAATATCTTGTGAATTAGTAGCATATGTACAAAATTGATAGACAGATAAACAGAAAGACACACAGATAGATAGGTAGGTAGATATAGATAGATTAGATATAGATTAGATATAGATGTAGGTGTAGATACAGATATATAGATATAGATATAGATATTATTCAACAGTATCCACTCTTCAGAAAGTTTGAGTGGTTCTGGTTAGTTTTGATTTATCATTCTCTTGCCCAGGAAATAATTAACGATTTAAATCTTGAGGCAAAAAAATTTTAAAACACAGCAATGTTGAATCAATTGCTCACTTTATTTGCTGGTGGAGGAATGCTGTGCAGCTCAATGAAGTTTTACACGACTGGTTTCATCCTATGGCTTACAGCATTGGGCTTAGGAAAAGTAAATTATATCCACAAATATGCTGTTTTTTTTCAGGGGTTTCAAAGTAGTGGTAGTAAAAACTCAAAAGCCACAAAATATGATTATGTTTATTAGCAGCCTGATACAATTTCCAGTATACTGCCTTACTGGTAATGTCATAAATTACAAATTGTCTAATTGCACATATGTACAATAAACTTTATTTAGTTTACAAAGAAATTATGATTGGTTAAAGTTGGTCAAACTTGTAATGAACTCAAATCTAGTTCAATGAAGAGCTTTCAGCTGAAACTGCCCTTCGAAGTAGGAGGGAGAAAAACAACTTTAATGACAATTTTTCCCCTCTCTTTTAACAACTGATGCCCAACACACACACACATACACACACACACACACACACACACTCATACACACATAAACAAAATGTATGCCCCAAGTTCAACAAAAGAAGTACCAACTTGTGAAGAGTTATGCAGGCTTCTTCACCTACCTCTAGACTGCACTTGTACTGTGGCATGTTATGTAAACCTGACGACTTGAGTTTGATCCTCTGAACCTATGTGGAAGAAGAGAACTGATCTGCACAAGTTGTCCTCTAACCTCTACCCAAGTTGTAGCACACACATAACTACGGATAATACACACACACACACACACACACAGAGAGAGAGAGAGAGAGAGAGAGAGAGAGAGAGAGAGAGAAACCACCATAATAAAATAAAAGACCCATAACAAAATCAGCCATGCCATTTCCTCAGGATATATTCATGTTACTTTTTTCTACATTTTGAAGTTGTCTACTAGCTAACATAATATAATATCAAACTTTAGATTTAAATAAAGCACTTGTCTGCTCCATTTCCCTCCCTCTCTAGCTAGAGAAAAACTCAAATAGAAAAAATTAAATATAAAGTTGTCTTCTGTGTAATACTAATTCCAACAAGCTTTTCAATTTATATAAGTGCCCTAAACATCTACAGAATTGCTCAAGGCAAAATCCCAGGATCCCATAACTAACATGCATTCCTTCTGCTATTTCATATAGTTCTTCAGGCAGTCTATGTTGAAATCACAACCAAACACCAGCCACTTTTCTCTATTGCTGAGCTGTGATCATTACCAAATTTAATTATACAGTCCTTTTTATAAGTGACATGGTCCCTTCAACACAATAGTAATAAACTTATTGAGCTTTTATAATTGTGCATGAAGACAAAGTTATAGAGATCGCAAAAGGAAATACTGAAAAACATAGGCATTGAGTTGTATTGAATACTGAGAAGAAAAAGACTGATTTTGCTGGTTTGATCTACCTTTACTCCCACTTATTTCTGCTGAAGAGTACCTTTAAGGATGGGAGTCATATCAGTGTCTTTTGTCAAATACATGTATGCCTGGTGATGGTCTGAAACCTCTTCCCCATGTACATGGTTTTGTGTGTGTGTTTGAAGACAGCATAACCATATGCTAGCTAGAACTTTGTTAGTGTTAGGGACTAGATTAAATATTGAAGCCTATGTAAAATATTAAGATCTATGTAACAGTATAAGGAAACTTTTTCATGTTTCTGCTAATACTAGGAAACTTTCTAATTCCAAGATCAATTATATACATTCTGTTATGTTCTGTACCCTTGGTAACCAATCATGATGTTAGAAGTCAGTAGAAATGTTTTTATTACTCAAAATAAGCTTAGATGGGAACTAACTACCCAACAGCACTTCTTGTACCTGTGTATAACTTTCTCTGGTATAGCTGTACCTGGGATGGATCCCAATGTAAGGGAGAAATCTGAACCAATATAAGAAACTATTTGAAATAAAACTTCCATTTTAAGTAGTGGTCAAGTAAAGTTTAAGCTCCCAATACTTCCCTGGGAACTAACATCCAACTTGACAAAAAGAGACTTGGCATCCTGATTGGCAAGTTAAGACATGCGTGTTAGACAAGTCCCATCCAGGTAGACAAGTTAGAAAATGAATATGAGACAGGGCAAGTCCCCTGCCACAGTTGACTACCCTAGCCAATGTGAGCAGGATAAGTGTACAACAAAGACTTGTTCTGAAGGAAATCCCCTTATCCCTAAATCTTGATTAGTGGAATAACTTGGTACACATGTTTGTGGATTTGGGACTTAAAAACCCTGTAGGATTTTAACTCAGGGTCATGTTTCTGTTCCCTAATCTGGACCATGGCCTTGGTCAATTAGTCCTGGGGCATATGCTCAATAAACTATCCTTGTCTGACTGAGATTGGGGTACATGTGGCTTGTGAGTTGATTTCTGGACCCCAACAGTTAGATACAGGAAGCATTACCTTAGATGATACTAAATTCCAGGGATATAGAGGAATTTTAATGCAGCAATATGGATGATCACATCCAAAATCCTTCTAGGTCTTTGTTATCTAGGTCTGACTGAAATACAGATACACCCTTAGTACATATTTTTATTCCAAAACAATGATGTCTAATTGAGATATAGACAGCCTGAGGAATCAGAGAAAGGTTTTACAGAATGAGTCAGAGAGAGGATGTGTTCAACTCTCAGGAGAACAGATACTTAAGAGCAGCACAGAAAGAGAGGGGAGTGGAGTTCAGTGGAGTGCCATTCAGTTCAGATCTGTACACTCACTGTAGTTCAGACAGTTGAGTTCAGTTGAGAGGAGTTGAGTTTGGTGACTTTCAGTTGAAAGTCAGTTGGGGTCAGTTGGGAGTCAGTGCAGTGCAGTGGAGTTGAGTTCATTAGCAAATTCACTAGCAGTTCAGGGCAGGTCCACAGAGGCAGTTGAAGCCAGAGAATAAGAAGCAGCCAGAAGTATGTGTACATGCAGCAATTTCCAACGAATTTTAATGATGTTTATGCTTCTAACCTTCACCACATCTAATATTATATGATGTAATATTGGCTATTATCCCATTTATTACATTCTCTCTCCCCTTCATTGAAGACCATGCACATCCATATGACCATTCTGAATGTACTGAATTCTATGGGATATTTAACTCAAACATTGGTAACCAAATATTTAAAGACAGCATTCATAGAATGTAAGCAAATATATGAAAATGGCCTTTCTTACTTTGAGTTTCCTCACTTAGAATGGCTGTATTCTACTTCAGCCATCAATATTTTAGGTTTAATATTTTGGTTTTATTAACAATTGGGCAATTTTCCTTGCATCATTGTATATTTTCTTTATCTATCCTTCAGGAGATGAACATGTCAGTTTTATGTATTTTAAAGGAATTGTGAAAATCAAAAACATTAATGAGCAATTACTACTATAATAAGATGTACAGTCCTTGGTACATGTGTTCAAGCATGGTATAGGTGGATCATGAGGTATCTAAATCTTTTGAATAAATATTTTTCTTTCAATCAGTTACCTTCCACACATAGAACATCATGCTTGTGACAGAGAAAAGGTTAATCCAGTTTTAATAAAATTTGAGTAACACAGACCACAGTTGAAAGGGCAATGGAAACATTTAGACTTGAAAAAAATCTATGAATCTTTGTTTAATGTTCTTTATATCAAAGGTTAAGAAGAGATCTGATGTTTTGGTCACATTTAGAAACAAGATTAAGCATTGCATATATTAACAAATAAATTCTAAATGGACAATGATTTAAGAATTTGAAAAAAAAGAAGCAGTCAAAAGGTTAGAATGAATTGCCTGTCCGTTATTTTGATAGCAAGCAGAGCAATTCAGTGAGAAAGTTTAAGAGAAGCAAGACTGAATCCATCAGCTTGGAAATGAGTTTGAGCAGGAACACCTGAGTAGAAGGATCCAGACAGAGTTCAGAAAGAACTGCAAAGGGTGAGCTTATTCAGCAGTAAGACTTGGATATGACAATTATTATCTGATGAATAAAAGTTACTTTTACATAAGGATGTCAAGATGTCCCAAATGTCTGGAATTCCTGGATAATATCATGTCACACACACACACACACACACACACACACACACACACACACACACAATAGCTATGAACACACTTTTCTTTTTTTCTTTTTAATCAATTGGCTATTCAGGGACTTGGCAAGTGATTCTTTCACAGTTCTGTGACTTTGTGTCTATTGCTGAGTGGGTAAATCTGAAACTTTTTTCCATACCTACTGTATGCCCCATTCTCCTAATAAAACATTTTTATATAAATAATATATTCAACATATTGCTTAGAATAATTTGAGCTACAGAGGAAAGCTGTAGTAGAGAAAATTGTATGTACCAGCAAAAACAGCATATAACTAATAATTATTTACCATCTCCATTATAAAGAGTATATTAACTGGTTGTTTTGCTGTAATCTAAATCTTTTTCCTTGACAATTTTTTTTCTTTCTTCAGTTGGCCAATCCCTGTAACTAAACATGAGCATATTTAATAACATCTCTTAGAATCTAAATTGTTCTGATAGTAACAGATTCCCCTTTCTCTCCTACTTTGGGCCATTGATTCTCAACCCCTTTGTGATTGCATGTCAGATAAATTACATATCAGATAATTACATGATGATTTATAACAGTAGCAGAATTACAGTCCACAAGTAACAATGAAATAATCTTATGGTTGGTGGTCACCGCCACTGTACTAAAGAGTCACAGAATTAGAAAACTGGAGGGCCTCTGCTTTAGCTTGTCCAGATTAGAAGGGGTACTCTAATGGAACCAAGGGCTTTTCATTACCAAGATGCCCTTTCCTCATGTGCAGATCCCTGCTCACAGATAATATTTAACCTGAAGTGTTGGAAGTGAGATACACTAGTGCAAAATATGCTCAGGGGTGATCATTTCACTGTTCCCATCAATGCTTCAGAATCTTCATACAAAACTGGATCTGTTTACTGGTGGATGATAACCCCTGTGAGGACAGAAGGACCTTCCTTAAGCTAAACTGAATGGATCCTATTGGTAGTAGGTATCAAATGGAAAGAATTTTAGACAATAAAAACTGTGAAAGCTTATTTTCATCAACTGTATTTAAGACATTGGTGTAGGATATACAACAGGGCTTCAGTGTCCCAAATATAAAATGATACAGTGTGACTTCAGAGGCTATAATTTCTGAAATTGGTTCTACAGATACAGCACCTGCTGCTTTTCACCATGTCTTCTTACCATTATGGACTTTTAACCTTTGGAATCATTAGTCCCAGTGTACTCTTCTATAAATTTGTAGGTCATTCTTTTATATTAGTAACAGAAAAGTAATTAACACAGCCCACCCTTCCTTACACAACCACAGCTATTCTGAACTTCTCTGAGTTTCCTAGTGCTGTCCTTGATTATCACACAGCATACTATCATGCATTTGCCCTAATTGATTGCTGCTGCTCCTTCTTCTCCCTCTTCTTCTTCTTCTTCCTCCTCCTCTTCCTCTTCTTCTTCATCATAGTCTTCTTCTTTTTCTTCCTCCTCCTCCTCCTTCTTCTTCCTCTTCCTCCTCCTCCTCTTTCTTCTTCTTCTTCTTCTTCTTCTTCTTCTTCTTCTTCTTCTTCTTCTTCTTCTTCTTCTTCTTCTTCTTCTTCTTCTTCTTCTTCACCTCTAGCATCATTCTCCATGTGATTCCAGGGTAGGACATACTACTGAATATTTACCAAGGTCATTAGTCATCCACTGAAATGTCTATAACTTGGTTCCTCATCATCATGTTTACCTAGTATCACAGAAAGGCAACAACCATCCCCTGTGTTTGGATTTATATACCCACAATCACCTGCTATTACATGTATGTGCTAACATTTTTCACATCTGTATTCATAGGTATCAATGTATAAGTCAGTATTAAAATATAATTTTATGAACTATGAACATGCACAATTGTATTTCATTTATTCCCAAGGATTTCATTTATTTCTAGTAATTCCTCACAAGCAGAGTGAGGAAGCCAGCTTATGTTTGTCCTAGATTCTACAAGGAAAATCAATGGTATTTCAAGATCTTTGTCTAGGAGTAGAATTTGTTGAATTCTACGATTAAAAAAAAGAGTCTCCTTATGCTGTCTAGCATGGAATTCATTATGTAGACCAGGCTGACCTTGAAGCTAAAGAGATCTGCCTCCTGCTCTACCACAAGTAACAGAATTAAGGCTGTGTGCCATTATGCCTGACTCCTGAAATAACTTTAACATAAGGAATACTCAAGCAATGTGTCTAGAGGACAATTTACCAATCCTCTCCTAAGAGGCTCTTGTTTTATGTAAGACATGGAAATATATGTTCACTACAGGCCAGGATTCCTGCAAAGTTGTGTCTGGGATATATTTATAACTATTAGAAAGCAACACAGTTCTTAAGGAATGCCCTCAGAATTAACACCACACACAATGTTGAGTAGGACTGCACATAAGAGAAACGGAGATGAAACAAGAGTCCTGCTTTACAGGTCATAGCAGAGAGAGCCCTGCTGCAAGAGTGAACCATAGAGTCCAGGATCCATATGGCACACCACTACTCAGGCACATGGAGAAGGGGTGGTCGAGGGGACTCCTGTGGCTGAGGCTATCTGGTCAGGGGCTCACAGCCCTGGTCAGGGCTCATCTCTCCATAGCATTGCAGTAGCTAAGATCATTTTTACTATGAAAGGATATAAGTACCATGTCAGTGTCTACCCAAAACCCAGGCCCATTCCACAACTGTTTCATGTGGAGCTACTAAAATGCCTGTTCTTATAATACCAGCTGAACAGTGATGACTCACAGTAATTATATAAACACTATCCCTTTGATAGTGGACTCAGTCTTCAATAACAGAGAAGGAAACACAAACACTTCAGTAAATGTGTCAATCACTAACTTTGAGAAGCAATATTTTATAATACTGTCACAAATCTACACGATAATCCCTAGTTCCAGATTTCATTTTTGCCTGGCTGAAAAAGCTAAAATATTCATAAATTCACATGAAGCCAGATGGCTTCCCACTAAAGATGCAATTTGAATCATCTCTTTACATTATTTATTTGAAGATGTGCACAAAATACATCATCATCGTGGTATAGACTGCTAATAAGTTTGTTGAAGAAAGGAACCAAGGAATAACAGGTATTCAATGATAACTGTATTTTAAGCTGGCCCTTGATTTCACATGTATCTGTGAATCAGTAAATAAATGTAGGCATTTTATTGGTCCCTGAAATATTCAAAATATGAAATAACCTGTTCGTGACATACAAGACTTTTCAATCAGAAACTTTTAATTTTATTTAAGCTTCTCATAATTAAAATTAAATTTTAAAATTTTAAATAACTTCATTGTGTCTCTAATATTTCCCATGTATAGCAAAGGAAAAAGCCATTATTATTGGGTTGACAGTTTTTGAGAATGTACATCTTTTTCTTTTACAGGCTGAAGTTACACATGGACTCTGAAGCAAGCATGTAACCCCCTCATTGGTGGGAGTTCTGTGGATGTGTTCTGCTAAAGCAGAATGATAATTTCTGTTTTAACTCACAAGGTTTTGTTCTTATGTGCATGTGTGTGTGGAAGCCAGTGAACAATTCCAGAAACATCCTGTACCTCTGTAAGTCAGTGTCTCACCCTTAGCGTGGAGCACACTGGCTAACACCAGGCTGGCTGGCTAGCAGACCCCAAGGGTTCTGCTGTCTCCTCCTCCCCAGTGCTGAGATTACAAAAGTCCTCCACTTGAAGCTTTTATATATCAATGCTTGTGCTCAGCCTTCTCCAGTGTTCCTGCATTTTAGGAGGCCTACATTACTGCCTGAGCCATCTGCAAGTGCCTGGAGTCTCCATATACAGCTGCCGTGTCCCCTTTGGATTTTTTCTTTCTGTGTACATATACATCTATTCCATATACATATACATACATATACATCACATACATATTCATACATATACATCTACACTTGATCTTAGCCAAAAGGCCGAGAAGCGATTATACATATACATCTATACCACACATAAACACACACACACACACACACACACACCTTACATCTCTTTAAACCCTGTGATTAGCCACCATTGTGTTATAAACTTCTCTGGCGAGTTCTGTGGTCAGAAGTAAGCTTTTGTCTGGTTCTGCTGCACAGATTATGGCACTATCTCTCAAATGCCTGGTTGTTCGTTCAGGTTCATTGCTTTTGGTGAATCACAGTCTAGAAGTTGTGTAAGGCCCGAGATATATGAACTGGCTTCCCGGAGATCTTGTATTTGCTTCTAGCTAGAAACCGAAGAGGTGTGGCTCTTTGGTAACAACCTTAGAGTAATTTAACCTTATATGCTTGTCCACCCACCAAGTACTTCAAACCTGGGTGCCATCTGTAGTGACCATAATTATAACCATGATTTTTCAGAACCCTTGATCTACTTTTTCATTCTTTATCTATCTCCATACCAAGGCTTCTTTCTCCATTGTACATTTTGATTGGAGTAAAGGCTAACAGGCTAACTTCTGGGTGATCTCTACTTGAGACATATTCTTCGGGAGTTCAATCGAATATGTAACAATTATCCTCTGAGAATCCACTAACCCAGAGTTTTATGTGATCTTTGATTTCTCAGAATGGAAGACCCAAATTGATTTTGGAAAACCCCTAGATCAAAGACCTAGTCCATATTCCACACATATTCCTGAGTCCATATTCCATACACATTTCTGATTTCGAGTTTATCCTATAATGGTTTGTACATAATACCTGACTGTTTTAGTTTTCTTCTGCAACCGTGATGAGTTTGATAGTTTACAGAGTGGGGAAAAATCCATTCTAATTATTTTAAACATCAAGCTATTGTTTTGTTGACCAATTAGTTATTATTTTCCCTACTGATGAAATACCTGTTCATAGAGAGGATTTTGAAAACACAGATTGTGTCACTGACTGATAGATTTATAGGAGTGTTGTGATTGTGGAGTATAATGACCTAAAATGCCACATATTTGAAGGGAATAAAAAAAAAAGGGTCAAGGGGCTGGAGAGATGGCATGGTGGTTAAGAGCACTGACTGCTCTTCCAGGGGTCCTGATTTCAATTCCTAGCAACCATTTGGTAGTCTGTAACCATTCATAATGGGATCTGATATCCTCTTCTGGTGTATCTGAAGACAGTGATAGTGAACTCACATATGTAAAATAAATAAATCTTTAGAAAAAAGAAAAAGAAAGAAAAGGGTCAAAATTAAGCTGTAGCTTCCCCCTCAGTCCATGTAAATTTAAATGTATCACAGACTATTCTGCATGATGCCTGGGAGATAGAGATTCAACACTTCAAATCTTTTCCAGAGGAAGTCAAAGCAGCATATGAAGATAGAAACTACGTAAAAAGTATAGTTTTTGAACTAAAAATGAATTTATACAATTTCTTCAAAAACAAGGTCATATGAAATATATAAATCAGATAGACACTGGTATAGACTTCTGACTTCAAAAATCAAATATATTTCAGATACTAATTACCTGTCAGTCTTTGATAAATACAGGGACATGTCATCATTCTTTCACATTCTTGATAAGATAGATAAATGACCCACCAACTGTTAGTAAAAAATATACAATCAAGTAACAGGCGTCAGCAGAGTAGTCAGCTGTAATCACACTAACAAAGACTGCTTCACTCAGAAGACCCCATGAAACTGAACTAAAGGAAAAAAAAATCTGATTTTTGTCTTTGGGTGGAAAGATGGAGTGGAGAGGGTAGCTTTGGATCACTCTAAATCCCACATTGAACTATGTAGAACTGAAGGCAGGGAGGCCTAGAAAACATTCACAAAAGCATAACAGGCATTGACTACATTCTTGAATATTTACTCTGACCTGAAATGTAAATTTCAAAACTTTAATTTTCAAAGGTATATGTTATATTCGCATTTAAGAATGTCTAGGAAATGTTTTGTTTAAATGTAAATGTCACCTCTTGTCTTTGCAAGAATTTATCCTGCATATGGAGCTAAAGGTTGTAGGGGGAGATCTTCCTGTGCAGATGAATCTTTTGATTCAGATATGGAACTGTTGTGTCCGTCTGTGTTTATGTAGTTAGCTTCTCCACAAAAACATCTTCTATCATGGCCCTTAGGAATAACATCTCACTAATCAAAGGATTTACATAAACTTGTGTTTGATAGTGTATCAAATATTAGCTGCAATAATGAAATTGTCTTCAAAGTTTTTCAGTGACTATAAATGAAATATAATCCTACTAGCTAAGAAAAAGGTTCAGCAGAGAAAAGTGTCCAGATTGGACAAACATCTAGCTCTGTCACTAGCATCAAAATGAACTCACTACCATCCACATGAACATCACTGTGAGCTCACTACAGTTCACTGCAGTCCACGTGAGACTCAAAGTCAAGAGAAATAAACTCTGACTGTACCCGGTGATACATTGAGGTCATTTCATCAAAGTTACTCAATGATACTTTTAAAATTTAAAGAAAAAATTGCTTCCAAATGTGCAAAAATATGCTGTCTGCCAATTATGCTGCCTAGGAACTTCTAATGAGATTATTTAAAGCACATCTGGAAAACATGTACAAGAACCTCTGTGGCCCAAATAGACATCTCATGAACAATATGGTTATTCCTAATAAAAATGTTCTCTTTTTCATGATGATGAGATACCTCAAAAATAATCCCAACAGATTTAAGAAAGAAAACACTTAAATATATTTTCTCCTTCAAAAATTATGATGCTTCTCCTTAAAACCATTCATCTTCCTCAGTGTGCCATGAACTTACAGTAATTTACATGTTCCTCACATTCATCAAAAACTGACTTCTGCCCTTCCGGTCCTTCCTCCCCCATAGCCATGGTCTTTTTGGCTCTTCTGGGATGTCTTGGCTTAATGGTTTCTCCTCTTAAAACTTATTACCTTTTATGCTCGTATTTCACGCCATCGCTGACACTTTATGTATAATTCCTCTGTCATTTGGTATTTATGACTTTGCCTAACTTAGCCTCATCAATTTTCACTCTCAAGAAAAAAAATCCAAGATGAAATTTAAATTGCCTTGGTCCCCTCAGTTTTGTTTAATTTGTTTTACTGTGTAGAGCAATAATGGAGATTTTAATGAACATTGTCTTAATAATTTCTCCGAATCCTCTGAAGTGATATAATGATCTAAATAGTGTCCAAGCTCTCAATTTATCATATGCTGGAGATTAAATAGGTTTTTTTAAAGTTCCTTCTCCTCCTTCAAGATTATTTAAAACTCCAGAAGCAACAAGACGTATTTCTGTGATTCTGCTTCTATTACCAGCCCTGCTGAACTCCTTCCCCTTTTAAACTGCAGAGCATGCTCATTTTTCTCACCAGCCATCACTAACTACTCTAGAGAGAGTTGGATGCTCAAACCATACTGCATTCTGCTCAAGCGCTGTAGGCCATGACTGTGTCTTATATCTCTTATATATGTCTTATAGGCAGACTGCACAAAGCTCCTTCTTTGAAACGTTGTTTTGTTTATTCCTAATTCAGTTCATTATAAGTACAGTGATTCAAATGTTGATGAACAATGTTAAGACTTGGGGTTGCTAATGACACTCAGCAGGCAAAGGTGCCTGCAATACAAACATGACAACCCGAGTTTGACCCTCAGAACACACAAAAATCTGGATTTGAAAAAATCCAGTTGCAGGCCCCACCCCTTTGGATACAGTGAGATAGGGAGAGTTGGTTCAGCATCTCACCCAGGTACCAGAGTGGAGCTGGTCCCAGCAGCAGGGCTGTGGGACAGCTGACCCTGCAATTCCTCTGCTGTGGGGCAGAACACATGGAGAGCTGATGCCCATCCCTCACACACCTCTGACAGTCAGGAAATCTGCTCACAGGGTCCTGAGACCAGGACACCTAACCCTGTCCTTCACCAGCTGCAGCAGGCAGGAGAGGAGGCTCTGCACCTTACCTGAACAGCATGGAAGAAGTGACTCTAGTCAAGGGGGAACAAGTGAGCCTGCCCTGAGGGCAGGGTGAGGGAGAGCTGGCCCTACCACTCATCTGTCATGAGGAAGCATGGGAACAGGGGTGATTCCTAGCCCCTTCACCATCACCAATAGCTGAACCTGGGGTCATGAGAGCAGCAGAGCTAAGGACCTTTACCTTGCCTGAGCAGTACAGTGGAACAGTCCTGATGGCAAAGGCTCAGGTAAGCCAGTCACAGGATGGGAGAATGGAAGAGGTGACCCGGTCCCTTATGGGATGAAGGAGTTAGAGGAGTGGGCCTTGAACCTTGACTGGGCACATACAGAGCTTCCATGATGAAGTGTTTTCTATGCTGCTGGTTGATTTTTTTTTTTGCTTGGTTGTGTGCTTTATTTGGGGTGGGGGTTGTAGCATGAAGGGCAGATATGAAGGGACTGGGGGATGAGTAGGACTGGAGTATGTGGTATGGAACTCACAAAGAATCAACAAAAATCTTAAATAAAGGAAAGAGAGAGTAACCAGTTGCAAAGCTCATAGTCTAGTTAGTTTGGAGCTCTGATCAGCAAGAATGGACTGTGAGCTAGCCTGGGCACTCAATGCAGGAGCATTCCTGACTCAAGGCAGTAGAAGATGAAAACTGATTCCTGACAATTGTTCCACGACTTCCACACCCGTGACATGGCATGCATAGAGAGGTGCACACTCACAGTCACACATACATATGAACAAAATAAATAGGTGATAAGTAGGTAGGTGATAGTTAAAATTTCAAGCCTGTGAAAGCCTTCACTACTAAAAGTGCTTGCCAGGAAGGCTGACGATCTGAGTTTGATACCCAGGATCCAACTCCCAAAAGTTATTGTCTTAGTTAGAGTTTCATTGTTGTGAAGAGACATCATAACCAAGGCAACTCTTATTAAAAACCAAAAATAAACAACAAACAAGCAAACAACAACAACAAAAACATTTAGCTGGGGCTTGCTTACAGTTTCAGATGTTTAGTTCACTATCAGCATAATGGGAACCATGGCAGCATTCAGACAGACATGGTGCTTTAGAAGGAACCAAGAGCTCTACAGCTTGATCTGCAGGAAACAGAAGGGGGTAGTATGCCGCACTTGGCATTAACTTGAGCACAGGAGACCTTAAAGCTTGTCCCCACAGTGACATACTTCCTCCAACAAGGTGACAACTCCTAATACTGCCCCTTCATATGGGCCAATCATTCAAACCTGTGAGTTTATGGAGATTATACCTATGCAAACCATAACCTTCCACTCTCTGGTACCCATAGGCTTGTAGCCATAACATAATACAAAGTGTATTTAGAGCAACCTTAAAAGTCCCCATATTTTATCATAGTCTCAACAAATTTTTTTTAATTTTTTTTATTCGATATAATTTATTTACATTTCAAATGATTTCCCCTTTTCTAGCCCCCCACTCCCTGAAAGTCCCGTAAGCCCCCTTCTCTTCCCCTGTCCTCCCACCCACCCCTTCCCACTTCCCCGTTCTGGTTTTGTCGAATACTGCTTCACTGAGTATTTCCAGAACCAGGGGCCACTCCTCCTTTCTTCTTGTACCTCATTTGATGTATGGATTATGTTTTGGGTATTCCAGTTTCCTAGGTTAATATCCACTTATTAGTGAGTGCATACCATGATTCACCTTTTGAGTCTGGGTTACCTCACTTAGTATGATGTTCTCTAGCTCCATCCATTTGCCTAAGAATTTCATGAATTCGTTGTTTCTAATGGCTGAATAGTACTCCATTGTGTAGATATACCACATTTTTTGCATCCACTCTTCTGTTGAGGGATACCTGGGTTCTTTCCAGCATCTGGCAATTATAAATAGGGCTGCTATGAACATAGTAGAGCATGTATCCTTATTACATGGTGGGGAATCCTCTGGGTATATGCCCAGGAGTGGTATAGCAGGATCTTCTGGAAGTGAGGTGCCCAGTTTTCGGAGGAACCGCCAGACTGATTTCCAGAGTGGTTGTACCAATTTGCAACCCCACCAGCAGTGGAGGAGTGTTCCTCTTTCTCCACACCCTCTCCAACACCTGCTGTCTCCTGAATTTTTAATCTTAGCCATTCTGACTGGTGTAAGATGAAATCTTAGTGTTGTTTTGATTTGCATTTCCCTAATGACTAATGAAGTTGAGCATTTTTTAAGATGCTTCTCCGCCATCCGAAGTTCTTCAGGTGAGAATTCTTTGTTTAACTCTGTACCCCATTTTTTAATAGGGTTGTTTGGTTTTCTGGAGTCTAACTTCTTGAGTTCTTTATATATATTGGATATTAGCCCTCTATCTGATGTAGGATTGGTGAAGATCTTTTCCCAATTTGTTGGTTGCCGATCTGTCCTCTTGATGGTGTCCTTTGCCTTACAGAAACTTTGTAATTTTATGAGGTCCCATTTGTCAATTCTTGCTCTTAGAGCATACACTATTGGTGTTCTGTTCAGAAACTTTCTCCCTGTACCGATGTCCTCAAGGGTCTTCCCCAGTTTCTTTTCTATTAGCTTCAGAGTGTCTGGCTGTATGTGGAGGTCCTTGATCAATTTGGATTTGAGTTTAGTACAAGGAGACAAGGATGGATCAATTCGCATTCTTCTGCATGCTGCCCTCCAGTTGAACCAGCACCATTTGTTGAAAAGGCTATCTTTTTTCCATTGGATGTTTTCAGCCTCTTTGTCGAGGATCAAGTGGCCATAGGTGTGTGGGTTCATTTCTGGATCTTCAATCCTGTTCCATTGATCCTCCTGCCTGTCACTGGACCAATACCATGCAGTTTTTTACTATTGCTCTGTAGTATTGCTTGAGGTCAGGGATACTGATTCCCCCCAGACTTTCTTTTGTTGCTGAGAATAGTTTTAGCTATCCTGGGTTTTTTGTTGTTCCAGATGAATTTGATAATTGCTCTTTCTAACTCTGTGAAGAATTGAGTTGGGATTTTGATGGGTATTGCATTGAATCTGTATATTGCTTTTAAAAGTCCAGAGTTCAGCCTTTTCTGAGATTCAATCTGTTAACTCTAACTCCTTATAAAATAAAAGTTAAAACACATCAAATACAGCATGTAACAGCATAGGATATGCATTCCAAAAGGAAGCATAGTGAGGAAATCCTGGACCAAGGCAAAACTGAAATTCAACTGGGCAAACTCCAAACTCTGCATCATCATGTCTGATATCAAAATGTTTGGTGGATCTCCAACTTCTTTCAGCTTTGTAGACTGACTTTGAACCCAGAACCCTGTATGTCTTGGTCTCCTGGGTACTAGGATTAAAGGCCTGTATCACTATACCTTCCCTAAGCTTTTCTTTAATTCCTTTTCACAAGATGGAAGCTTAGCTGTATATGATCTTTCCCTGAGGTCACTACTCCCTTAATTACATTTAATATCTTTAATCTGTTTATCTTCTTGGACTCAAGATTTTGGACCAGTCTACTTCCCTGATGTCCCTTCAATCCTTGAGGCTTACATTATTTTACTTTTTCCCTTTTTAGCTTCCTCTATTTTATCAAAATAATCTTTATAAGAGTAATCCACATGACAGAGTCTATGCTAGGCTCTTTTGATATTTCTTTTGCCAATTCAACTAATCTAAATCTCTTCATCTTAGCCTCAGGCAGACTCTTTAGACAAGGACAAAACCACCCACATTCTTTACCAAAATATCACAAGAACTATCTCTAGGCAATATACTAAAATTATTCTCCTATAAAACCTCCTGAGTGAGTTCCCCACAGCCCAAATCACCCTGAGCACTGTCTTCCATGTTCTTGCTAGGATGGCCCATTATGTCTTATCTAAAACATTTTACTATTTACTTAATCCAAAGTTCCAAAATTTGTTTCTCCACATGAGAACATGGTCAGTTCTATAGTTTCAGTACCCTACTCCTGGTACTAATGTCTGTCTTAGTTGGAGAATGACCTAAGAGTTTTACCTTAAAGCTCATGCCCATAGCGACACGCTTCCTCCAACAAAGCCACACCTCCTAATAGTGCTATTCCCTATGGGTCAAACATTCAAACACATGAGTCTATGGGGTCCTTTCCCATTTAAACCACCATAGTCATCCTTTGACCCCTGCATGCATGCTGTAGTACTCACAGACCGTAGTATATACATGCCCACATACATACAGACATAAAAACACATGAGCATACCCACACACAATAAAACTGAATTTTAAAACAATCTCAGGAAGCTGGAGATGTGGCTCAATGGTTTTTAGCATACTGCTTTTGCAGAGGACTCAATGTATTAAATGTTTTTGTTAAAAAAACATTTAAAAGTGTGTTAAAATCAATTATTAGGTCTGGGTAGTACACCTTTTAAGTGGTCCCTGAAAGTATTATTTGTGAATAAGTGTTCAGCTATCAAGTAGCCTTGTTTATAAAACTAAGGCCAATGTCATGGTTTGAATATGTTTGGCTCAGGGAGTGGCACTATCTGAAAGGGTGGCCATGTTGGAGTAGGTGTGTCACTGTGGGTATGGGCTTTAAATCACTCATCCTAGCTGCCAGGAAGTGAGTCTTTTGTTTGCCTTTGGAACAAGATGTAGAACTCTCAGTTCCCCCATCATGCCTGCCTGCTTCTTCCATGATTATAATGGACTAAACCTCTGAATCTATAATCCAGTCCCAATTAAATGTTATTCTTTATAAGAGTTCCCTTGGTTATGGTGTCTGTTCACAGCAGTAAAACCCTAAGACAGCCAACAACTCCAAACTTCACAAGGTCTTAATGGATAGTGAAATGTTTAATGGAAAAATAAGTAAGATGAAAGATTGGAAGTTTACAACACTGTAGCATTTAGTCTGTGGGATGAGCACAGCCTTGATTGTAGACACTGTGCACTGTGCAGATTTGAGGTCTCTTACACTCAAGCTATACAAGTGTGACAGTGTCATCCTTCAGATCTGGATGAAGAAATCACAGCACCATGTCTACCTGCTTGTTACCATGCTTCCCACTGTGAGAATAATGGATTAAACCTCTGAAACTCTAAGCCAGCCCCAATTAAATGTATACCTTTATAACAGTTGCCATATCATAATGTCTCTTCACAGCAGTGAAACCACAATTTAGACATGTATGTATATGTGTGCATATACATATATACATATGCAATATAACATGTATAATATGTGCTCTAATATATATTGCATATAATATTTATTAGCCATTTAATAGGAATACTTACCAGAAGCTAAGTGTGGTGGACCTATCTGTAATTCTAGTAGAGGGAGGTGGAGGCTGTAGGATCAGGAGTTCAAGGCCAGTCTTGGCTACGTCATGCTTTTAAGACAACTTGGGATACCCAAAACTTTGTCCAAAGAATAAAAAGAAAGCAAATCATTCCTAAAAGCTTCCCTTAGTGAAGTTACAGAGACCTGCCATAGGGTATTATGTCAGGAGGACTAAGTGCATTAACCAGTTCAGATTCTCCAGAAAAAAAAATGAGTTCTATGTGTAGTTTGAAGAGAGCTATGTCCCTGAAGGATCCTCACATAAGTGCTGTGCTTGTACAATGACCTATCAGTTTCAGAGAGATAATTTCTTCTATGGATTCATATGTAAAATAGCAAAACATGGAGAATGAATTAAGGTAACTACTTATGTAGTCAGTCTTAGGCCTATGTTTAAGAGACACTGGCTATGAGTCAGAAAATGTTTATAATACAGTGAGAAAGACTTGGAACCAAGTCCAGCCTGTTCTACAGTCACTGAGTAACCCATGCTGGAGCTGTCTTTTCATCTCTTGCTCTGGCCCTCAGGAAGGCTGACCTTAGATGTTAAGTTTGGTGCTGTGGGATGGAGGGAGACACCAAGGCGCAGCAGGAGAGATAAATCATGAGGACCAGAGGGAAAATTTGTCCAAAGATGTTTGTAGGATTGGTCCGGAAGCCCAGGAAATATATTCTGCATCCTGAAATAGCATGACTTTACTCAGTAGCAAATATAGTGGAGAAGGTCACCCTTGGCATTCTAGACAGAGAGTATGATAGGCCCACTTCCTCACTCAGTGCTAATTTAAGTCTTCTTTAAAAAAAAGAAAGGTACTACAGCTATAGAAATTATGGATTATAATTGATAATGTGTATTAGAGGAGTAATGTTATAACTAAAATATAACATGCAATTTTTTCCGAAATTCTGATTGAGCATGTAAATATTTGCTGTACCATGTCTTCTAAGCAATTGGTTTTAGAGTGAGAGTCTCAGGAAATTCTGTGACCATGAACTGTCCTCCTGTTGACTCCTGGAGCCAAATGCAGTCACCTGCTAAAGAGGTCATGGGTAAATTGCATCATACCAGCCTGATAAACCTAATTTCTCATTGTTTCATTTCACTCAGGGTTTCTGAGAACATGGGTGTAGTATTTCTGCTGTTAGCTCCTGAGCCTCACTGCACAGGTGATGTATAAAACGGAAGCGGTAAGGCAAGGGGAAGGTGCCCCTGTATGCTGGAGTGCTGAGAGGAACAGTCTGCTCTGAGGACACTGAGCCTCTGGGCAAGGCTGATGCCAGTTCTACCCAATGTGTAGATTGGAGGGAGCAAATGGCCTGGTAGTCATGGCTACCAGCTTTCCATGCCAGAGATTACCAAGAGATGGGAGGATGGGGCAGTGATGGACCAGATCACCAAGACTGCCTCTTTTTGAATGCACTGAGCAGACCATGACTGGGGAAGCACCCATCACAGCAACTTAGGAGCACCCATGAGACCCCACACTTACCACTTTCATGATGCTCTTCTGTCCCAGGGCTGGGAACATGTGAAAAGGTAGGTATGGGATCCCAACAATCTTAGAACCACCACAGTTGACTACCCTGACCTTTTGAGGACAAAGAGCACTTCAGCAGATCTAGCAGCCTATGATTCTCCCTAACACTCATGTCTCCTGTTTGAAATGACAGGGGAAAAGCTATTAAATCAGACCCCTGCAAACCTTCAAAATTTTTCATCTAAATGATCTATGCAACAGTTAGCTACATATCCACAGATTCCCCAGAAACCATGTTATGTGGAGAATCTTTCTGAGCCTTGAAATAATTTGTTGTTCCTGAATCTGATTAGCTTTCTTTGCACTTTGAGGCACAGCCTTGCATGGGTGATTGGTAACTGAAAAGAAGAACTCAAAGTAGAATTAATTCACTTTGTTTCTATCTTCCATTTGTTCTAAGAGAGGAACTATATAAGCATGGAAATAGTTGCCCAGAACAATGTTAGTCATTTATTGTATTATGGTTATAATAGTATTATTTTCTTAGCAAGTCAACTTTTTGGAAGGCTTAAGTGGAGAAGAGTTGTGAAGTTCATATTATTGTAAAAGTGCAGTGCCTTGAGAGAGTGTCCCTGGTTGGAGCCAGGCTTCAGAACCTGCTCCTCTCTAGTCCTGCATCCTGTTGCAGGTTGATTATATACTGCATCTTCCTGGTGTTGTGGGCCATCAGAACTCTTTGGAGGAACATGGGCACAGTCGTGTTCACTAAATACAGGACTCAATCGACTGATAGATGAGAAGTATTGCCCCTGGTACAAATAGGACTCTTGCACACCTAAATTTAAATTCTTTATAAACTTTGCTTCATGTTCAATCACCAAGTGACATGGTGTTCTTTTTGCCTTTTGTTAATATGGAAGGATGGTGACCATGTAGGCTATATCAGCAATGACTCCTCACACTACTGCTTAGCATAGGCTCCTGTTTATTTTGAAGATTAATCTACCACCTTGACAATGTTTACACATGAAGGCAACTATAGGTGCAGATACTCTAGAGAAAGGATAGCATTGACAAATAAGAGCCAGGTGGATTAGACTTGTTTATTTAGTTTATAATGAAATAAATCAAAGTGTATAAACTAGAATAAGTTTGGGTCTCTTAGGCAATGATCAATTTATGGAACTCACTAGGTATAACAGGTTGACCTTGAACTCACAGAGATCTGTCTGCCTCTGCTCCTCAGTGCTTGGTGGGGGCCACCACATCTAGTATCAATTTTACTTTCAAGGGACTGTTTCAATCAAAACTAACTCTTACAAATGCAATGCTTTCCAACTGGACAGCTTTACAAAATAAAGAGAAAGAAATGTCACTATAAACTATTAGAAGTTCTTGTTTCTTACCTTTGAGGCAACTGTTGTTTTACCTGCACCCAAATGAACACATCAAACACCTTGGTCCCTCTGACACGGGAAATAGATTAATAAGTGCTCACACAAGAAAGAATGATCTAGGTTTTTAACTCTAAATTAACTTATATTTTAAATGTGATGGGAAAAAATGTTCCAGTTACACCAGATTTGTTTCATAGAATACATGTTTTTATAATTTCTCTATTGAAACGATAAAGGTAAAAGAAGTGCCAAGGTTAATATTTGTCATTTCATCTTGAAAGCATCCTTTTAAATATGTATGAAGAAAGCAGTATAAAATATAAATAGCAGATGCATAAGAGGAGATCAGGATAAATAAATCATATGAACTCAAAATGAAGGAATTGGGGAAGAATGTAAATGGGCTCATAGGGGTGTTAGAGCTGGCTGCTCCGGTGCAGATCAATGAGGCGGGAGGCGGGGCCTTGGTGCCAGGAGCACATGAAGTTCAGTCAAAATAAGATGCTAACTAAACCTAGGTGGAATTTTACGGTCAACGAAGTGAGCACGAGAAGAAATGCTAGTAATCATACATTGCCTTGTGTTTCTGTGTGTTCTGAACTGTCCATTTCCACTCAAATGACCTCATTAGCGAAGTATGTCTTTATATCTTCCCGGTGAATTACATAAGGTGTGTGTGTGTGTGTGTGTGTGTGTGTGTGTGTGTGTGTATGGGTGTGCCTCCGTGTGAGTATGATTGTGTGTATATTTGTGTGTTTGTGTGTGAGTATGCCTATATAAGGGTGTATTTGTGTGTGAGCATATATGAATGTGCTTGTTTCTGAGTTGTATGTATGTGTGTATATATATGGGTGTGTGTGTGTGTCTGTATGTATAGATATGTGTGTGCATGTATGTGTATGGGTGTGTATATGTGTATGTATTTTTGTATATGGGTGTGTTTGTATATATGTGTATGTCCATATATGGGTGTGTTTATGTGTATGTATATGGATGTTCTTATGTTGAGTATGTATGTGTGTATGTATATGGGTATGTTTGTGTGTATGTGTATGGGTGTGTTTGTGTGTATATGCATATTTGTTCTTGTGTATGTATTTGTATATACATGTTTGTATATATATCTGTGTGTTTGTGTGTGTGTGCTTCTCTGTGTGTGCCGGGGCAGATCCTTGCCACTGTGCACATGGGGATATCAGAGGACAGTTCGTGTGAGGTGATTGTGGGTCCTGCCTCCCACCGTGTTGTTTCACATGGTGCTCTCAGGTCCTCAGACTTGACAGCAGGCATCTTAGCCCGCTGTGTTGTCTCACCTGCTCAGAAAGTCTAATTTTGGAAGCCAAGTTTATTTGTAACATTTTTCTTAATTTTTAAGATTGATAAATGTTTTTGTTATAGTGCTTTTGTTCTAAGGAAAATTGAGACATATGTATATGTCTCACTCTTTCCCATCATGATTTTCCTCATCATGAATTCCTGTCTTTGTAGTTCATTTGTGATTACTAAGAGGCCATTAGTCCATGAGTGTTTGTGTGTTATGATTAGCCAAAGTCCATACTTAGTGTGGCTGTTTCACACAGAATCAATGTGGTGCTGTGTGTATTTCCCACATTAGTGTCAAAAGGTGCTGTCCCTCCCTCAAGTGTTAAGCTATTTCAAGTTCCTGTCTTTTCTTCATCTTTTTTTTGTAAAAACTTGTTTATCTATCAATATGCCTTTTTCAGAATGTCAGGACCTTTGACTGCTGAACCTTGTAGCTGTATTCTTTCACTTAATACTATGCATGTAAATTTCCCCCAAAAACTAGGCATGATCTTCCAACCCTAACCATGAAACTGATCTGCAAAGGCAAAATCAGCCTTCCCTACTGGAGTTTCACTGGGTGCAAAAAAGACACTTCAGAGCATGTCCCATGCCTGTCAGTAGACAGCCAACACAAAATGAACTGAGTGGCATTTTTGCAGGCTTTCTGTCTCATAGTTCTTTGTTTGAACATGTTCTGTCTAAATGATCTTTCACTTGTATACTATGCTTTGTGATTTTGTGGTTTTAGGGTTTTTTCTGGTTCTTGTACTTTCTCTTTGGTGGTTTTTTGATTGTTTTATTTTTCTGCTTACCTGTATGTTTGAGAGAGAGAGGGGGGGAGGGAGGGAGGGAGGGAGGGAGGGAGGGAGGGAGGGAGGGAGGGAGGAGGCACTGTATAGGTGGAGAGGAGGGGGCAATCTATCTTAGAAGAATTCCTCGAGGGGAAACTGATCAAAATATTTTATATAAAAAAGTATTTTCAATTAAAACAAAGTTTCCCCATAAAGTTTGTAGCCTGAAAACTATGTTCTCTTATTGCTGTGACAAAATGCCTGGGAAAAGCAACTTAAGGGAGAGGGGTTTGTTCTGGTCCATGGTTTCAGGGGGTAATGTAGTCCACATGCGGGGAGGGTTCATGACTGACTATGTGATGGGGCAGCAGGTTGCCCTGCATATGTATTCAGGGAAAAGAAGGGATGGGGACCTGAGGCAGAAAGAGACAGACAGACAGACAGACAGACAGACACACAGACACACACACACACACACACACACAGAGAGAGAGAGAGAGAGAGAGAGAGAGACAGAGACAGAGACAGACAGAGACAGGGAGAGACAGTGTGCGAGAGACAGAGAGAAATAGAGAAACAGAGATAGGGACAGAGACAGAGAGACAGAGGCAGAGAGAGACAGAGAGAGAGTGCCTACTCTGTTTGCTTTGGGTGGTGCCAGGCTCATTCAGAGTGGGTCTTCCCTTCATACTTAAACCTATTTGGAAGCCCTATCGTGGACATGCCTGCTCCTCAGTGACTTAAATCATGTCAGATAAACAGAAAAAGCCAATAGTCCGTATTAAGATAGCACCTGTCTTTTACCATGTCCTGGTCTACCTGATAAATGTATTTACATGTTTATCCACTCATCCATGAAATACAAGTTGGGAGATATCTAAACTCTCGGCCACACAACCCATTTCTCTGCTTCCCAGGGTTTGTCACTGTGCATAGCGCTTACATCTGCTTCTGGGGACACTGGATATCGAAATGCAGGAGAGTGAAAATATATTCCTTCCTTTCTTCTGCATAAGAAACCAATTTGAAATAGACCAGGAATCTGAAAAGCATTCAATGTTCTAGAGGACATGTAGGACCCATTCTTCAGTACATTGTCTAGGCAAGGACTTTCTGAATCATACTCCAATACCTCAGCAAGCCACAGCAAGCAGTAGCATATGGGATTGCATGGATTTGCAAATGTTATGCCAAAATACATTTAACAGAATAAGAAGATAACTTCCAGAGTGGGAGAAAATCTTTACCAGCTATTCATCTGACAGGGTGCTATCCAAGTGTATAAAGAATTCAAAATGTTGGTCCCTAAACCCAAATAATTCAGTCAATAAAATGGGCAAAGAAAGTTTGAGCGAGTAGTTCTCAAAAGAGCTGGCCAATAAATAATATGGAGACTGTCCAACATCCTCAGCAATCAGAGAATGCAAATAAGACAAACACTCAGACTCCATTTCACACCAACCAGCACGGCGAGCATCAAAATGACACCAACAAGGGTTGGCTTCAAGGAAAGAGGAATACTTAGATGCTGTGGGTGAGGACCCATTCACCTACTATTACTAGATATTTACCTGAAAGAATCAAGTCAACAACAGATGACCTGCTCACCATTTTTCTGGTAGTACTATGTACAAGGGCCAAGCTACAGAACATGCCTATCTCTGCACGGCAGGTGTGTGAAGAGAGAAAATGCTATGTGTTTGAATGGTGGAGTTTTCCCAAGGATAAATAATGAAGTTGTGCCTTTTGCAGAAAAGTAGATTCACCTGGAGATAATCATATTAAAACATTAATTCAGTCTGAAAAAGAGGGTAATGGGGGGATGTGAATGTAACAAAAATGCATGACACATTTACCTAAAAATTCAAATTTTCATGCAACAAATGCTTACACATCCATCTTTATTGACTTTATAGTGACCCTTGCTCTTTTGTGCAATAAATATATATTACTAAAAATTAATAAAATAATAAAACAAAAAGAAAAAAGAACGAATATTTCTGTTAACTACTGGCATTATCATTTCCTGTGTACTAATGTAATAACTCCTAAATTGTAATACCAGTTATATACATGCATGCTATATCTCCATGGAGAATAATTCCTAAGACATAGTGTGTGGTTTAAGACAGAGAAATGCTGATGAAGTCAGTTTCCTGGGCTGATCAGCCCGAGAACACCTTGTCTGAGGGAAGCTAGGCTCTTAAAATGGAGAGAATTGGGATTTCAACATGCCTAGAACAAGCTGCATGGGGGGTGGGGGTAACACAGCACTGAGAGCAAGCTGGGAAAACTAATGGCTTTAAAAGAAGAAAAATGAAGAACTATAGACCAAAGTAACCAGAGGACTCTGCATTCCATAAACTCTACATGACAAGCCTGGACTGACAAGGAGAGAATTCTAATCGCCAAGGTTAGACACATGTGCAAAGCCAGGTACTGAGTCCAAGTGTATTTCATCAGCAGGACAGCCCTTCCCCCAGGACCTTTCCTTTAGCTTGCTGTAAATGAGGAAGGAGAATTCCTTAACTCACCCAAGCATTAGCTTATGAAGAGTTATTTGAATATTTTGCCATAATAAATATGAAACCGACACCTGTAACATTAAAGCTGAGTGTGATTTTCAAGACTGGAATTTACAGCTCTCATACCCAGTAAGATCACCTAGAAGAAATATATAGAAAATAACCTGTATACTTTCTATGTTATTTTCATTTATCTCCCATCCAACACTGGGTTCATTTATTTCAGTGCATGGAAAAAAAGCAATGGCATGAAGTAAATGGAAGGTGTGTGGAATAACTCAGGACATAGTACCTTTACTCTAACCCTAACCCTAAGCTTAACCCTAACCCTAACCCTAACCCTAACCCTAACCCTAACACTAACCCTAACCCTAATCCTAAACCCTAACCCTAACCCTAACCCTAACCCTAATCCTAACCCTAACCCTAACCCTAATCCTAAACCCTAACCCTAACCCTAACCCTAACCCTAATCCTAACCCTAACACTAATCCTAAACCCTAACCCTAACCCTAACCCTAACCCTAATCCTAACCCTAACCCCTAACCCTAACCCTAACCCTAACCCTAACCCTAACCCTAATCCTAAACCCTAACCATAACCCTAATCCTAACCCTAACCCTAACCCTAACCTTAACCCCTAACCCTAACCCTAACCCTTAACCCTAACCTTAAGCCTAACCCTAACCCTAATCCTAACTCTAACCCTAACCCTAACCCTAACCCTAACCCTAACCCTAACCCTAACCTAACCCTAACCTAACCCTAACCCTAACCCCTAACCCTAACCCCTAACCCTACCCCTAACACTAACACTAACACTAACACTAACACTAACACTAACACTAACACTAACACTAACACTAATAACAGCATTCTCAGACATCTATGTCAAATACTTCAGGATCGACTTTGGGCTCCACTCCCTGTTTGGAACAGACATAAAAAATCATAACTCTGTTTACTGCCCAGGAATGTGTAAGAAAACAATGTTGAAATGGCAAGCCCAAGAGGATATTTCCTGACCACCATTCTTCTATGGTAAATTGGTGTGTGTGTGTGTGCGTGTGTGTGTGTGCGTGTGTGTGTGTGTGTGTGTCTTTTTTCTTGTCTTTGACTCTTAGGCAGGAATAATCAACTGAAATGGTAATGTTTTGTGTGTGTGTGTGTGTGTGTGTGTGTGTGTCTTTTTTCTTGTCTTTGACTCTTAGGCAGGAATAATCAACTGAAATGGTAATGTTTTGTGTGTGTGTGTGTGTGTGTGTGTGAGAGAGAGAGAGAGAGAGAGAGAGAGAGAGAACCCCCAATCCCTGCAGATACACATGCAGGTCTCAACCCACTGCTGGTTGTTCACGTGAACAACCTCCACCCTAATCACTGTTTCCCAGGTGCCAAAGATGCTGAACACTGGCTGGCTGGATTGAGTCCCTTTCAGTGGAGCTCAGAATCACCGATCACTCTCTAGGTTCACTCACTGAGGAACTGGCTTACACGGAGGACATGTGTGGACAAACGGGCAATCGGCTGAAGGAATCCAATAGTGTCACTGAAATATTTGTTGCTTATGTTTCATGCAGCTCCCTTAAAACAAAGCCAGCCACTCCCCGATCAGTTCACCCCTTGCAGGCACACTCAGCTTTGCTCTCTGACATCCCGGCATGACATTCCATTCAGCACTTGGCTTATTTTTAGCCGGACTATCAACATATTTTTGACTGGTCTGTCGCAGCACTAGAACTTGGAATCTTACACCGTGAAGGGCAGCACAAGGGAAAGGCAGGCTTCTCCAAAATGGGGAATTACAAATCCAGACCGACACAGACTTGTTCTGGTAACTATTCTGACTTTCACCCTGTTCTGCTAACATTTCTCACTTTCTCACATGCATCACCACTCAACTCTACGAGAGAATGAGTGTTAAATCACTGGGCTGTGTGCTGATCTGAATGCAGAGAATATTAAGTGTTAAGTTTATTTGAACTTGCTCCTTCTCCCTGAAAGTGTTCTAAAGGAAAACAATGAATTTCTTGTAAAAGTATTAGTTTAGTTCTTTCATATAATATTATAGGAAGTTTGAAGAACTATTGAATATAGAAATTTTAGAATTATATCTTAATATCTAGTATTTAAAAGCTAAAAGACACTGTCTAGCAATGAGATTGCTGCAATTAAAATGCAATAAAATCAAATGAAATAAGTCAAATATACTTTTATGTAAATATATTGTACATTATCAAATGGGTTCTTAATTACTACAATCCCAAAGTGATTGCATTACAAACATAAACATCTGCATTAAACCCACAATCAGTCATTTAAATTAAGTATTGTAGAATTGAGAATAAAAAACAAGGTTTTGATTACTTGTAAGCTGTGATCTCTGTCTACATTTTGCAAAATGCAATTATGAATCAATCCCATTTGTTTTCATTTCCAGATGAATGGAAGAAGAAAGTTAGTGAATCTTATGCTATTATAATTGAAAGGCTGGAAGATGACCTGCAGATCAAAGAAAATGAATTTCAAGAGCTAAGACACATCTTTGGGTAAAGTCAAAGTTTTTACTTTTTTTTTTTTTTTAGAATATATGTCTCCATATTTTGTGTTTATGAATATCGTATGTGCAAGCCTTAGCTATGAATAGGCTAAGATAAGTCTTAGGTATAACCAGATTGAACTTTAGAATGCCAAGTTGTCTGTTCATAAGCATTCATGTGGCTCCCAAAACGGAAAGATCACACTTCCCTCACTAAACTATAACCAAGATTCTGTCCTCAAAAATGTTGAGGGAGAAGAGCTTGAGGGAGAGACCACTGAACCCACACTGTCACTGCTCCAAGTAACCTGCTCTGGAATTAATCACTAGACTCTTTAGTCTGTGGCCCTAACAAACAGATTGTTTATTTACCAAGTTTGCTGATTCTAGTACTAGCCCTGAGTCTCCTTGGAGGTCTGAGACAAGTTTTACCAAGGCCCTCAGTCTGTAGACATTCGAGGCCTTCTCCCAGGGGGACGGAATATAATCCTTTTGTTCAGGGACTGAGTATAATTCCCTTGCTCTGTAGACATTGGAGGCCATCTTGCAGTGGGACAGAACATCATTTTCCCTCACTCTTCTAATACGTGTGATATCAACTTCTGCTCCATTATACAAAGAAGAAAAAAATCCATCCTGGTCTGGGACAGCATCACAACCCTGTAAGGCACACATGTTCAGACAAGATGGAGCAGGAACCCAATTTGTACCAAAAACCTCCTAGAAAAATTGTATCTGATACTGAGAAACTAGATGTCCTTCAATGTAGCAAGCTCTCCAATTGTCTTAGGGTTACCAGTGCTATGATGAAACTTCACATCCAAGGCAACTTGGGGAGGAGAGGGCTTATTTCACTCATGGTTACATATCACATTTCACCACCAAAAGCAGTGAGGGCAGGAAATCAAGCAGGGTAGGAACTTGAAGGCAGGAGCTGGTGCAGAGGCCATGGAGGGGTGCTGGTAACTGGCTTACTACTCATAGCTTGCTGAGCCTGCTTTCTTATACAACCCAGGACCACCTTCTCAATGGTGGCACTACCCAAAATGACCTGACCCCACTATAATCTCTAATTAAGAAAAAATATCATACAACAGTAATTCTTAACCTGTGGGTTGCAATTTGTTTGGAAATGGAACTATTCTTTCACAGAGTCGATGTAAGACCATTGGAAAACACAGGTATTTACATTATGATTTTTAACAGTAGTCAAATTGCAGCTATGAAATAGCATGGACATTACTTTATGGTTGGAGTCACTACAACACGAGGAGCCGAATTAAAGGGACTCAGAATTAGGAAGGCTGAAAACCATTGCCTTACAGCTGAGGCATTTTCTCAGTTGAGGCTCCCTTGTCTCCAGTGACTCTAGCTTATATAAAGTTCACATAAAACCAGCCAGCACACCATCCAAGAAGTTAGACATGGGCCAGTGGTCCATGTCTGTTTCAGCTCTCATTCACATAGTGAATTCCTAACAAAAAACATCCTTGATTTTATATAGAAAAAAGGAGTTCAGTCATATCCAAATGCCACGTTCTTCAATATAAATTTCAGATATTGTAAGTGCACGAATGTACCATGGCTGGGAAACAGTCACTAATTGCCCTTAGTTCATTGGAACTTCACTAACAGAACTAAGAGGGCTTCTTGGGTCTTCATACACAGGCTGGGATGAGAAGCCACTGAGGCATCACTGGCCACACAGTACCACATTATGCTCGGGTGCTAGGAAGCATCTGAAATGCTCACACCATGGGACAGACAATTTGGAATTAGCACATTCACATCTATCTTTTATTTCATTAGAGAAGGAAAATGAGAGTATAACTTGATCATAAGTCATTCAACCCTTATGGATTCCATTATGTATACTAACTAAAACGAGATCAAATTGGCAGAATCTTTGAACTTTATCAACTCTAAAAAAAATCATTACATTTAGTTAAGAAACTGTTTTAATTATGACGAGGCTAGCCAGCAGAAACAATATTATCTTTTTAAGGATTGTATTTAACAAATGGACTTGAAGATTTTTCTCATTCTCTATCACTTACCAACTATTTTTTTTACCACTCCTGCTATAGATTCTTTAAATAAACAACAAATCCTTTCCCAACAAGTGCTACAGATGTGACCTTTTGACGAATTAGTACTGAACATGAGACTCAGAGATCAGTGTATTACCTCATATATTACATAATTTAATCTTCACCGTAGTTTCATGGTAGGTGTTATTAATTTTGGTGAATATTAACTGAGTAACTGGACATCATGACCCGTCAGATCCCACAGAGAGCAAATGCTGGATTGTGACTGCCAAGATCTGCCTGACTCGGACAGAGAAGCAGCCTCTGGTACTGCTAATTTCCAGTGTGGTTCAGGGAGGATCTCACATACATGAGTAACGTTGGCAGTATATAGACACTTCATGTTTGCTAACTTGGAGGGAAGAAAGGAAGCAAGATGATTTTCTAATGATTTAAAAACAAGGTTTAGGGGCAGCCAGTGCAATGGCTCAGCAAGTGAATGACCCTAAGCTTGAAGACCAGAGTTCAAGCCAAGACCCATATAATGGGAGGAGAAGACCAACTCCCAACGTTTTCTTTGACCTCCAGATGCACAATGTGGTGTGTGCACACCTACTTAAGCATGCCTACCCAACACACTACACACCACTGTACCCTACACAGTAAATAAATGTAATTTTTAAAAGTAAGATGTAGGTATTGATTACTCACTAAATTTGAAATGTATTTGAGATAAAACACATAATTAAAGGAATCTAGCAGAAATGGATAAAAGCCATGGGAAGTCTAGGAGAAATAAAGTGACTTAATTATTTACTTGAGCTGGACAAGGAATCATCTCAGCATAAGGGTTCTGGAACTATCTATGTGCAGTTTGCATGTTCTAGGTATGTTTCTTGATCTCACTGGGCCTCATTTGAAATGAGGTGAATGTAATTGCCTCACAGAATAGTCAGAAATCAATGCAAATTAAATACTAGATAGAGGATACAGTGCATCTTAGGTGTTGAACCATTGTGACTGATGTGTTAAATAAGAAATTGTGAAAGACAGGACTTCATTATGGAGTAGAAAAAACAAATTTGTAAATTCAGTAAAATTTAGAAGATTAGATAGCTAAAATAAAATGTTTTCATGAGAGACTATTTTCAAAATTTAAAATATAAAATGTTAAAACAACTCTTTTTCATTTTTAGTTATTTTACTCCTTTACATTCAAATGCTATCCCCCTTCCCAGGTTCCCCTCCACAAACCCACTCTCCCACCCCTCCCCCTGCCTCTATGAAGATGCTCCCCTACCTGCCCACCTACTTCTGCTTCACTGCCCTAGCGTTCCCCTATGCTGGGTCATTGAGCCCCCACAGGACCAAGGGTCTCCCCTTCCAGTGATGCCCGCTAAGGCCATCCTCTGCTACATATTCAGCTGGAGCCTTGGGTCCCCCATGCATACTCTTTGGTTGGTGGTTTAGTCCCTGGGAGCTTTGGAGGGGGGTCTGGTTGGTTGATATTGTTGTTCTTCCTATGGGGTTGCAAACCCTCTCAGCTCCTTGCCCTAACTTCCCCACTGGGGTCCCTGCACTCAGTCCCATGTTTGGCTGTATACATCTGCATCTGTATCGGTCAGGCTCTTGCAGAGCCTCTCAGGGGACAGCTATACCAGGCTCCTGTCAATAAGCACTATTTGGCATCAGCAATAGTGTCTTGGTTTGATATCTATAGATCAGATAGATCCCTAGGTGGGGCAGTCTTTAGATGACGTTTACTTCAGTCTCTTCTCCACTCTTTGTCCCTGCATTTCTTTTTGACAGGAGGAATTCCTGATTAATATTTTTGAGGTGGGTGGTGGCCCCATCTCTCAACTGGGGGCCATGCCTATCCACTACATATGGTCTCTACAGGTTCTCTCTCCCCTTTGTTGGGTATTTCAGATAATGTCCTCCCTGTTGGGTTCTGGGAATCTCTTGGGTCTCCGGCATCTGGGACTTTCTAGTGGCTTTCCCCAGTTTCCCCTCCCTGCTGCTACACACCTCCTTTCATATCCCTGACCCTCTGTACTTCTCCCCCATCTCCTCCTATATCTGAACTGCCCCCTTTTCCCTCTCCTTCCTCTCTCCCTCCCAGATCCTTCTCTCCCTCTACTTCCCAGAGATTATTCTGTTTCCCCTACTGAGCAGGACTGTAGCATCCACACTCTGCTGTGATCTTTCTTCTTGGGTTTCAAATGGTCTCTGAGTTGTATCATGGGTATTCTGAGCTTCTTTTTGGCTAATGTCCACTTATCAATGAGTACATACCATGTGTTTTCTTTTGTGACTGGGTTACCTCTCTCCGGATATTTTCAAGTTCCATCCATTTGCCTGCGAATTTCAGGAAGTCATTGTTTTTAATAGCTGAAAAACTTCCAATAATAAACTTTTAAATACAGTCTTTGAATATTATGACTACCAGAAGGCTCTTCTTTAGAACAGGGTGTCCTGATGGCTGAAGACATCTGTCTACAGGACAGGACAGTCCAAAGGAATAGGCATAAGGCTGCAGAAAAGATTGGAAAGGCAGTTTGTCTTGGGTAGCATTGAGCATCTGCTAACATTCTAGGTTCAATGGGTCCTCTCATCAGAGGATCCCAATCTGTAAGGATAACTTTCAAAATCTACACACAGTATTCAGATAACTCCAGTGTCCATGGAGTCAGGACAGCCACAGACAATGGAGAGTGAGCATGGCGCTGCTGACCCTGTCACTTCAGACAGCTCCATCTGCAAAGTCAATTGCTTTTCAAGGCTGAGTTCTGAGAACTTTCTTCTCTTTGGATTAAAATGATGGATGACAGGGAAGAGAAAGGAGGCTGTGCTGAGAATATAAATTGTTTTGACTGGTGGCTTATCCAACAACGTGTTCAGGGTTGTTGGAGAAATCAGATGCGCTATTATAGAAGATCACCTCTGAGAACCTCAGTGATGGATATACGTAGTGTCTTCATGCTTCAATCTTAATCAGAGTTTGTGTAACATGGAGTTACGCTGTGACAAACAGCTGTACCAGGTGCCTGGGAATGTGCTTTTCTCTAAGGATGTAGATCGCAGGAAGGGGGAGGTCTCCACCCACAGATGTGTAATTAGTTCAGTCATGGGCAGAGTTCTTTGTTCATTCAGTGCTCGTTCGTCTGTCTCCTGAAAGATTTGCTTATGACATCATCAGTAGGTGCTGGTCTTATTCATCTAGAGAATGTAAACTATACCACCCCATCCACTCACACACATAATATCTCTGGTTTTAACTAACATGTAGAAAAAACATAAGACTAAAGCTAATTCAGTTTGTGTCTGTTGTGATCGTTGCACAGCTCCAGAAAGACCACACCAGGCCAAACAGTTCCAGGTGAGGTTTATTGAGAGAGAGAAGGGCAAGACGGCAGTGAAAAGAAGGAAGAGAGAGAGAGAGAGAGAGAGAGAGAGAGAGAGAGAGAGAGAGAGAGAGAGAGAGAGAGAGATCAGAGGGGACTTTCTTTTATATAGAGATAGTGACTAAGCCACAGGTAAAGGTGGGGGGTGAGCCAAGTAGATTCTGGGAATATGATGACTGTTGCTTTGATAACAGGTGTGTGGGTCATGTTGTCGCCTATAGGTGATGTCACAGATTTCGGGGGTCCTGATACCAACAGTGTCTGTGGCAGTTACAGCCACTTACCAGTGAAACCCTGATGTGGGAGATGAAGGGGACATTCTCTCCTCTGATGTAAGCTCAAGTTCACTTATGGCTTTGGACATGTGTTAAAGTCATGAATAGGAGGCAAAAATGAGATGAAAACAGAAGCCAGACGGATGGGAAGGCAGAGTGGTGCATTTGTGTACAATGTATTTCCTGTCACCTCTAATCTCCACAGTTATCAGCTCAATACTGACTTCTTCACAATGGGCCAGACTTCCCTCTCGTCTATGTGATCACTAATTATGTATCTCCATCTTGTGTGGGTTTTTTTATATTTGTATTTATAAATAACACTAGTATGTTAGCTCTAAAATGATAAACAAACTGCCAAGTTAGTGCCCACCACATGCCAGTCATGCCACTAAGGTGCCTTTATCCTCATAGATTCCATCCTCTGGGGACCCTTGTGACTTTATTAAGGCCAGCAAAATAAGTGAACTTGCAAAGAGCTGACACTGAACATTTGGAAGTGCAATTCTAAGCAAAATTACTGTCTTAACTTAAAATAAGGATGCAATCTAGGATGCAATCTTTTTAAAAAGTTACATCCTAAATTTCAGCCACAGTTCTCATTTCCCATCAATGTCCAGTCAAATGTTTCTGTTTTGATAAAGGCAATTAAAATATTTAAGATCTTGAAGCAACCATTCCTCAGGAAAACCTGTTTTCTCCCCTGTCAACTCTTCTAAGGGAACTGCATGCATCACATTCCCTGACAACTGGGCATCAGTTGCATGTTCTTTTTCTTTTTTTAAATTAGATATTTTCTTTATTTACATTTCAAATGTTATTCCCTTTCCTTGTTTACCCTCCAAAAACCCCCTTCTTTCCTTCCTCCCCCTGCTCACCAACCCACTCCCACTTCCCTGACCTGGCATTCCCCTATACTGGAGCATCGAGCCTTCACAGGACCAAGGCCCTTTCCTCTTCACAGGACCAAGGCCCTTTCCTCTCACTGATGTCCAACAAGGCCATCCTCAGCTACATATGCAGCTGGAGCCATGGGTCCCTCCATGCGTACTCTTTGGTTGGTGATTTAGTCCCTGGGAGCTCTGGAGGGTCTGATTGGTTAATATTGTTCTTCGAATGGGACTGCAAACCCCTTTATGATCCTTTCTCTAACTCCTCCATTGGGGACCCTGTGTTTAGTCCAACGGTTGGTTGAGAGCATCCACCTCTGTATTTGTCAGGCACTGTCAGAACCTGCTTGTTCTAACTCCTGGGGCTCAATTTATTCTCTAATTCCTTCTTGCATTTTTTATCACCTGCTATGCCCCTCACCAACAATACATTCTAATGAGTTCATAGTGCTTGCTGGGTCCTGGATGAAACTCCTAATTAAAATGAAGTCACACTCATGAATATTTTTCTAATAGTAAATTATTTCCTTAATTATTAAAAGGGGGTAGTCCTGTACCTAAAGGTTAGTTTCTGCCTTGAAGCGTAATGAACTCTTTTCTTAGCCTTTAACTTTTAGCCATAAATGTGTGCTATTGCGTGATCCAATTAAACTTCTCTAGTCCATGACCTTGTTCTCTCAGAGGGTATCTGACACAACTGCAAGTAGGAAATTCATAAAGTGAAATGTTTGAGAAGTTGGCTGATAGGATATATAGATGTACAAACGATTGAGCAGAGCAGATAAATTAATTCATCTTCTCAAAAGTAGAGAAAATTCAAGGAGAGAGGAGAGAAGATGACTGTCCAAAAGATCTGTGGTAGTTTGAATGGAAATAGCTCCCAGAGTCTCACAGGGAGTGGCCCTATTAGGAGATATGGCCTCACTGGAGTAGGTGTGGCCTTGTTGGAAGAAATGTGTCACTGAGAATAGACTTTGAGATTTCAAATGCTCAAGTCAGGCCCGGTGTCTCTTCCTTATACCTGAGAATTCAGATGTAGAACTCTGAGCTACTTTTCCAGCACTGTGTCTGCCTAGATGCTGCCATGCTTCCTGCCATGATAATGCACTAAACATCTGAATTGTAAGCCAGCAATGCTTTACTTTATAAGAGATGCCATGATTGTGTTATCTCTTCACAGCAATAAAAACCCTAGTTAAGACAGAAGTTGGTTGCAGGAGTGGGGTATTGCTGTAATACCATTTCACTCTTTGGAACTTCGGACTAGAAAAGCAACTGAACACCTTAATTGGGGCTTAATGGACTATAAGATAGGAGCCTGGAAGACTGTGGTGCTGAGAGTGACTTGAACTGTGGGGGCCTGACTCAAGAGGTGACAAAGGGGAAGAACATTAATATGTGGCCTAGAGATCATTTGTTGAAGAATGTGACTACACTCTGGCCCTGTCCAAAAACATTTTCCTGAGGTCAAATTGAAAAATTATAAATTACTGGCTTTGGAAGTTGAGATTTTCAGACAGTCTAGTATGGACTCTGATGCTTGGTTATTAGTGGTCAAGCCTATGAAGATCTATATGAAAAGGTGTAAGATGAGCAAGTAAGAATATGAAATATGCAGATTGAGGGCAAAAGAGATACCAGAAAGTATAAACAGATTAACGAAAAGCATATTGCTAAGTGGAATAAAGGGAGTGGGAACGTCACACCAAGACCCTGCCTAGCTAAGCTTCCAACTTGTGCAAAGGAATTAATTAAGAAAAGTTCAGAGCCACGCATGGTAGTATATACCTTTAATCCTACCCCTTCAGAAGGCAGATGTTGGCATATCTCCAAGTTCCAGGCCAGCCTGATGTATAGAATGAGTTCAAGGACAGACAAGTTTAGGCAATGCAGGAAATCATTTAAAACAGAAAGCTAGTGAAAAGTTATTTGAACACGGAGGCCATATTCCAGCCTCAGCAAGCACCAGAGCTTTGCAGCATCAGACCCATGGCTCTGTCTTTACAGTCAAGCATACAAGAAAAGAGTTATGGAGTCTTCTTCCATGACCAAGAAAAGGTGGTGAGGCCGGGCATGTGTCAGGGGTGTCCCAGAATGGAGGCCTAGAGAGGCCATTGTGTAAAACTGTAAAGGTGAAACTAGGATTGCCTTGGAGACCCAAAACACTGGTGATGCCAGAGTCATGGGATAGTTGCTGAGGAAAGCTGCTAACAGTGAGTGGAGCCAACCCAAGGGAAAGCAGGGTGCTGCAGTCAACAAAGCTGAAAGGAGTTAAAGATCTGAACAGTGCTTGACATCACACGTGGAGATGCAGAGTGTGGTGGCCTCTGCCCAGCTGGTTGTCAGTCTTGCTTTAGTTTGGCACTGAGCTCTTTTTTATCCCTGTTGGGATGGGAATACATATCCTGTGCCACTATATGTGACATATATGAGCCTCTTTTTCATTTTATGTTATAGGGGTTTAGACTTAAGAGTTTGACACAAGTGTCAGAAGAAACCTTTGGATCTTTAAACAGTGCAGAGATTATAATAGACCGTGGATGGGGACTTTTAAAGTTGGACCTAATGCAGTTTTTTTTTTTTTGTATTATGATATAGATATCAGATTATGGGAGGCAGGGAATAGAATGTGGTAGTTTGAGTAAGAATGGATGCTCCTACCCCATAGGCTCATAGGAAGGTTTCAGATGCTCAAGCCAAACCCAGTATCATTCACTCAGTTCCTGCTGGCCAAGAATCCATATCCATATGTAGAACTCTGAGGTATCACTCTAGCACCATGTCTGCCTGCATGGATGCTATGTTTCCTGCCATGACTAGAATGAACTGAACCTCTGAACTGTAAGCAATTCCCAATTAAATGTTTCCTTTGTAAGCGTTATCATGGTAATGGAGTTTCTTCATAGCAATAAATGCCCCAACTAAGATGCCATCTTTCTATAGTGTTTTACATGGCTGGGTGTTCCTTCTCACACAGTGCTTTGCAGAGTCTCATGGATAAGTGAAACAGAAATCACCAACCAGATCTTTTCGAACAAGTATCCCACGATTAGCCACAAGCATGTTTGCTGTATAGCTTCTACGTTGGAGCCCCATACTTATAATAAGAATTATTTTCATTCACTCTTACCTCTTTCTCCCACCTCTATAGAAACTGAATTCTCATCTTGAGTGGTCCTTTTGTTTCTCTTGTTATCTGTTTTAGAAGTGTTCATTGACTGTGACTATTTCAGAGAAGGTTGAAACTGCTTCTAAACTTAAGCCATTACTGTGGTAGAGGGCAGGCATTGGAAAGTAGCTAAACATTAGATATTTCAGATAATAATCTTGGTGTAAGGTTTTGTGAAGTTTCAATGGGTTAGACATTGTAAGATTTTGCTAAAGCGTTGATTTAGGTTAGTTTTAACTTCACTACATAGCTTTGTTTTTTGAGAAGGATGAGAACTAACAGGGATATTAGAGGGAATGTCTTCTGGAAGGAGAAAGAGGGAGGAGGGGAAGAGGAGAAACTAGTGGGAGCCTGTAAGGTAAGAAGCTATGGCAGATAATGAGGTGTGGAGAAGGCAGAGAGCCCTGAGGGGGGAGGGGAGGGAGAGAAGGAAAGGGGAAGGGGGTGAGGGAGAGTAAGAGTGGGAGAGGCAGAGGGAAGGGAGAGGGAGAAAGAAGGAGGTCCCCTCAATCAATAAGCACAGAACTTTAGATGCAAACCTGAGCCAACGTGAATTTGGTTTTCAGTCTCTCTGTTTTAGGCAGTGTTTGTGTTTCCCTTGTTTCTGTTTTGTTGATTATTGGCACAAACTCTTCCCAACATTTCAGACAACACTTTGAGTCTGTTTGAAAGAACACCTGGCTCCTGAGGAGTCTTAAAACCTTAAGAAACTTCTTTCACTCCTCCTCAGTAGGGTCATCTTACAGTGCTTGGGACTACTTATATAACACACCAATTAGCTGTGGGTGGTTCTGAAAGTTGCCATGGAGGAGTGCTGCTGGGCCCAGAGGGGTTTTCAGGAGGTGAAGAGAAGGTGCCTTTCTTCACTGACTTCATTATCTCCCTTGTAATTCCTTGCACACACTGTGCTTTCTCATTAAACAAAACATTCCTTTGAAGGTTTTGTACCTGATCACTTTCAAAATTCAATAGCCTCATTATCATCTCACATATGTCTGTTTCATGACAAAATAGACTAAAACTGAGACAGAAAAGTGTGTTTGATAAGTCATTGGCATTTGAAATTACAATTTACCTGATGTAGCCTTGCAACATTTCAAATTTCATATTAAAGTTTAAGTGATTTTAAGGTACTCTTGCCAGTAACATTAGCACTCTGTTAAAACTTCTGCCTTAAAAACACACAGAAACAAAGTGCCTTAAAGGGTGTTTCTATTGCTGGGATAAACACCGGCCAAAAGGGATTTAGAGAGGAAAGACTATTTGTCTTAAATATCCTTGATGGCAGCTCAAGACCAAGGTCAGAACTCAAAGCAGGAACCTGGCAGCAGGAACTGAAGCAGAGCCCATGGAGGAGTGCTGCTTACTGCCTTGCTCGGGCTGGCTTGCTCAGCTTGCTTTCTTATACAACCCAAGGCCACCTACACATGAGTGTCACCACCCACATTGGGTTAGGTGCTCCCACATCCATCCTTAATCAAGAAAATGCCCTACATGCTTGCCCACAGACAATTTGAGAGAATCATTTCTCAATTGAGATTCCTTTTCCCAAAATAATTCTTGTATCAGTCCAACAAAAGTGTCTAACCAGACACTGACACAATGCAAGTGAAATAGAAGTGTTTAAAAGTAGCAGAAGAAGAGACACACAAAGGTTTACAGAAACTATGTAAACTTATCACATTCTGCCTGGGGCTAGCTTCTAAGCAGTATAAAGCATCAGGGTCTTGCTTAAGACAAGGATATTAGGTCAGACACCAAAGGAAGCTTTAAGTGGCCACTAAAGAAGCTGAATATAACCCAAGATAACAAAGTTCCAGCTCTCCCCAGCCACTGAGCTGTATCAACCACTGGGCCTTGACTTTAAATTGCACATGTCCTTGCTTTGCAAGCAAACAAGGAAGCCTAGATTCTCTGTCCTTAAAAAATATTCAGGATATGTTTCCAGTTCCTGGTAGAAAGAGTTCCCCTGGACTGAATAGACAGGCTTTCTGAAGTATCATTTACCCTGAATATGACATCATAGGACATGAACAGTGCCATTGGGTGGCCAAAGGGAAGGTGACCTCTGTTAATAGACAGAACTACTTAACTTACATGAATTCCAAGAACAGCAAGGGATGGCATTTCTTTTGACCTAACCATATGAATTTAAGCCAGAATTCTGAGAGAAGAGCCAGCTTTGGAGTACCTGAGTAAAGCTAACTTTCGATTTGTATTATCAAGGTTATAGATACATCAATGGACCTGGCAAGATGGCCAGAGGGTCTTGTCAATGCTTGCCACCAAGCCTGGCACTGTGGTTCCATCCATGGGAACCACAACCTAGAAGTGGGGATGTGTGGCTTCATGTTGTCCTCTGGCTTCTGTGAGCAAAGGTTCACGAAGTACTGTACCACTCACTGAAACATCTGCTGACTACATCCTCAGTGAATTGGAATGTTTTAAGTCCAGAGAAAAATTACCTTGGAGCATCTTTAGTTCCCTAAAAAGCCATTTACTGCCCTCTTCTTTATGTGACCAAACATCTCTGTGATCGTTAGGTAAATCTTCTGGGACATAAGAATAGACCTCTCGTGTCCAACCAACCAACCAAGAAAGGGGTAAAAATGTTGCCAGATAGCATCTGAGTAACCCACCTACCCCATCCCCATGCTGAGAGCCTCCCACCTAATGCTGTGACACACCCACATACCACTAGTAATGGTAGAACTTACATATATAATGCTGTGGGACACCCACCTCCCATGCTATAATGCCCTCACCTATATCTTCCCACCTACTCTTTCTGCCAATGTGTTTGAAAAACACCTTGAGTTATGGTTTTTCTCCTCTTCCTATCAAACCTTTATTGAATTGCTATCATGTTGTAGCAAGGAATTTGGGGTAACCTAAATCTTGCTTCCTGCTTGTTTTATTCACATGCAGCTTGAGTAAATTCAATTAGCCAGTAGCTTCCACCAATCCAAAAGCTCAGATTATCATCAGATGTGACTGGAACCTGTGGCAGGTTTCCCCACCTCTTTGTATCCTGCTATCCCCACCAAGGTGTTTGTAAATGAAATGACTTGTGGTGCTCAGTGCTTAACAGCACACACTGCTCTTACTGAGGACCTAAATTCATTTTTCAGTACATCAGTCAGCCTATACCACCTGAAACTACAGGTACAGGGCATCTGAGCTCCGTTTCTGTGCTGATGTGTTTATACCCACATACAGAAACACAGAATGCAAAATTTAAAAAGTAAAGCTAAATAACTTATGAAATGATTTGATGTTACTTTTTTCATTCTAAGTCTGGGAAAGTTCCCATAGGACTTCCACTTTGGAATATGGAATTAGAGTAACCTGAGCCTTCATCCTTTACCTCTGGTGATTCAACTTGGCTCATAACAAACCATCTCTCAGTCCCTCTGAGTGAGGACAAGCTTATGTGGTCTGAATGCTTTTCTAGTGTGGGCAGCTAAGCCTGTTTTGTTCAAGGGAAGAATATCCCCTTGCCTATGAAAACAGACCATAGGGCTTAGAGTTGCTGATTAAAGCCTTTCTTGGGGCCTCTCAAGGTCCCTGGATTTAGAGGCCTGCTCTTTTTAGCAGCACCCTGGAGAATAGAACTTTTCTTATTTCAAAATTCCAATAGCCTTTGAAGTTCTTAACTGGAAGCCTTGATGCAAATGGCCTGCATTTATTGAGCCTTTCAAGTGTAAGTACTTTAAAGGTGATAGGAATTCCCTGCACCACCCCCACCAGAGGCCAGACATCCCTCTAGAGCTGCTGAGATTAAAATAGGATGGAGGCCCTTGAAGCTGACCTGGAGGCCAAGGGCATTTCTACTGAATAATGTCCTGGGAGTGCCAAGGACCTGAAGAGGTCAAAAATTTTACCTCTAACTTCCTGTTGAAAGGCTGCCTGTGGCTCTCAGGGCCCTTTTGGGGGCAAAGGCTTTGATAGGACAAAGACAAGAAATCCATTAATGTCACCATTCCACTGCTCACCAGCGGCCATGCCTTTGGTGATTTGAGGCAGCTGACCCAGCCAGAGAGCAAGGAAACCTGGCCTCAGGCAGGAATTGTCATACATTTGGGTTACACTCCTTTCTCTACCCTTTTATCAAACACAACGCAATGCCCCCCTTTCCTTCTGTATCTTAATCCCTCATTTTTTTCCTTTCATTGAATATCATAATTTGTCCGTGAATATAATACAAATGTTTAAATGTGAAAGAAATAATTTGACTTTTAGATGTCTATACTTTCTTCATAAGGGATTTGGAAAAACTACATTATGTATTTATTTAATTATATTGGAATACAGTGTATGTTTGAGTCTTTACTTTAACTTGAGCCTTTCAACTAATTTTTTCATTTTTCTTTTTTTTATGTTTTTTCCCTTTTATTGGATATTTTCCTTATTTACATTTCAAATGTTATCCCCTTTCTAGGTCTCCCCTCTGGAAACCCCCTATCCCATCACTCCTCCCCCTGCCTCTGTGAGGGTGATACTCCACCTACCCACCCCTGCCTTCCTGCCTTGGCATTCCCCTACACTGGGGCACCAAACCCCCTCAGGCCCAAGTACCCAATCATAAAAGAACACACATGGTATACACTCACTGATAAGTGGGTATTAGCCCAAGAGTTTGAATACCCAAGATACAATTCACAGACCATATGAAACTCAAGAAGAAGGAAGGTCAAAGTGTGGATGCTTCAGTGCTTCCTAAAAGGGGGAGCAAAATATAGAAGAAAATATGGAGACAAAGTGTGGAGCAGAGACAGAAGGAAAGGCCATCCAGAGCCTTTCAATTGTTAATATTACTTTCACCAAATTTTACTTCTTTGTATGGAGGATTCGAAAATGCTTTTTCCAGGAGCAAAGACATATAGTGAAACACAGTTCTAAATTTATAGACCAACAGTGTCTTCTCAAACAAAGGCAACATGCTACGAGGTGAGTTTCTGATCATCTGCCCTGTGCTTTTTCAGCTCTGATGAAGCCTTCAGTGAAGTCAGTTTAAATTACCGCACAGAGCGTGGCCTGTCCCTGCTGCACCTCTGCTGTGTCTGTGGTGGTAAGTGCCTGGAACCTGTTCAAGCCAGAGCTATGCCTATGTGGTAGGGACATGAGGTGTTCTGTCCTCTCAGACTCCCAGGAACCTGCTGGCATTGGCAGGAGTGGCAACCCCTGTAGATCCTTGCTCCCTATCTCTGAATTTCTATTTATTTTCTTTCCTAAACCAAGTAGCTTGGTTAGCTTTGATATCAACAAGTGCTTTTTAATACAGCAAGCTGGGAATTTCATGTAGTGGAAGAATCTTGAGAGCACTCCCTGATGTGATCAGACAGTCGATTACCGCTAAGAAACAAGTGTATGTGATGAGAAACAAAAATGTTAAGCATAGAATCTAACAAGGGAGATTGCTCAAAGTGGAACACGAGTCTCATTCTGCGAGTACTTCATTTGGTTTCAAAGGGATCCCAACTTATGACAGGTCCCAGCATACAGAAGCAGCTCAATGAAGTTAATGAATTGTCAAATGGAGACAAAGCTTCGTGAATGTAGCAATGGTGTTGTATTACCAATGGGCAAAAGCTGCCTTAACTCAGGACAGACTTGGCTTCATATCCGCTCCTTCCAAGTGGGAGCTGGCTGCCCAGACTCCTCCAGAGCTACCTCAACGGAGTGGTTTTGCTGCTGCTGATCCTCTGTAGGATCGGTGTGACTACACTATCATCTCAGCTTTCTACAAGTGATTTATGATGATAAATTCACTTGTAACTGCGTGACTTTTTTTGTTTCATTTTGCTTGTGTACTTTTGAGGCAAGGTCTACTCTGTAGTCCAGGCTAGCCTCAAATTTGCCGCAGTCCTCCTATCTCAACTTCCTAGGTGCTAAGATTACACACATAGGCCACTATGCTGGTTAAAACCGTCCGGTGTCAGAAGAATTAAACCCTGTGGTCCAGGTCTGTTGCAGCACACACAGCATCCGCACAAGGTTGCACGTGTGTGAGAAAAGCTTGTGAGTCTTGTAATAGTGCCAATGAATACAAGTGCACAGGCATAGGCTTTGACAGTGGGCGGGCATTTCCACAGATCTGAATAGCATTTATCCTTAAGATGGAGGAAGATGGTGATGTGCTTTAGCCCCTGCAACAAACAAACCAATCTTCCCATTTCTCTCTAGGGAACAAGTCACATATCCGTGCCCTGATGTTGAAAGGGCTCCGTCCATCCAGACTGACAAGAAATGGGTTTCCAGCTCTACACTTGGCCGTTTACAAGGTCTGACCTTTTCATCCCTATCCATGCTTTGTTAGGGCCCAGGACAATGTAGGTCCTGCTTTTAACTCAGCCCCAACCCCACAGAACTGGTATTAAATGAGATGTGCACTTTGGGATATTTGGTGTTGGAAGTGACCCTCAAGACCACAATACATGTACATTCATATAAGTAATATGACACTCTAGTCACAGTGACCTTCCCTCAGCCAACCACTCTGACTAATTTCAGACATTGAATTGTATTACCTCCTTTGCCACTAAGCAAATCCAAAGACTCAAATGTTAGGTATTTGTTTTACAGAAAGAAAAAAAGTGAAGATGGATGCCAGATGCCTGGTGAATCATAGAAAAGTGATTATAACCTGCCACAGTTTACCCCAGCTAACTCCTTACAGCTTTGCTGAATGTTTGTTTATTCTTGATCTCATGTGAGTCTATGACAGAGGTTTACTGCATCCTTGTATGCAGGTCTGGAAAGAAGCAGCTGCTGGCTTGTCAAGGACCCATTGTACTCACAGACATCTTATGATCTCACCCTGTAGGGAGAGGGTCATACATTCCCACTCTGTTATTTTCCTTTCTAGTTATTCTTACAAAAGTGATACAGGGGAGAGAGGATTTTTGGCTCATAAATTGAGATTACAGTTCATTGCAGGGAGGTTATAGTGGCAGGAACCTGAAGCAGCTGGTTACATTGTATACCTAGCCAAGTACAGAAGGCATGCTTGTACTCAGCTTCCTCTTACCACTCAGATCCACTTCAGTATCTCCTTCTGAGGGAATGGTGACACCCACAGTGGGCAGGTCTTCCCGCTCCAGTTATCATGGTCAGAACAGTGCCTACCACAGACCAGCATGGTGGAGTGATTTTTCATTGGAGCTCCACACGTATGATTTTACATCATGCTGACTCCACAGGCAATGCTTACGATCACTCATGATGCAAATTTTATTTCCTTCAATTTATCCTGCAGATACCTTAAAGCTGCCCTGTGCATGTCCAGTCAATGCCTGGTCATTGCCAATAGCTTGCTGGAGAACAGGCAGCTAAGTGTTAAGTTCTCTTTAATATCTGCTACTCGTCCTGCAAAACTCAAACACAGGCAGCTTCAGGATAACCTCTGACAAACATTTTCCCTGAAAGGCAGAGAAGGGATAATAATGTGGCTGCAAAGGATAGAAAGGTTCTGATCGACAGCCAAGGTGCTTTGTGAGACACTGGACTCTGTCTCGGTCTGGAGTTCTTTCCCATAATGACACCGGTGTTGAGAGTCACTGCGACACTGCCACACAGGAGGTTTCTGAATGCTGTGGCGTCACAATTTTCGCACAGTGTGTTGCACCCACCTCTGTTCATAGAAACTGCATTTCCACCTTTAGAATCTCTCTGCTCTGTTTCTTCTGTCATTTGCTATGGTAATGGCACTGACTGCTAACTTCTTCAAAACAGTTGAAAGGTAGGCTCTTAGGAAACATTATAGACCAACTCCCCTTCACAGCATCCAGAGTAACCCTGGGTCCTTTGCATGTGTAGAAGGAGGCAAAGCCAACAGTGCCATTTAGACACAAAGCTCTTGTAAAATCCATGTGCTTACCAGGAGCCCATGTCAGTCAGTTGACTAAGGCCTGCCTGCCATGAGCTGGCTCACATTAAAGTATACATTTAGCCATCCCAGGCAAATGTACATTTTTTCTAATCCCACACAGTTATTTTCAGGCAACAGTCTGAAGAGCACTGCTTTACCCTGTTCCCACATGTCTCTGTTTCTCCTTCTAATTTTCCTGATAAAATGTTTTTTTTTTAGTTCTTTTCTAATCACACTGTTATTAGATACTTTAAATCAACACAAACTGAACCTCCTGAAGCCCTCTTGAGCTCCCAGATTTTATTGCACTCAATCCTGGATTCCAATTTAAACTTTATATTATCTTTTACTGCAGCACTCATAATTTCTGGGCTATCTGTGTGTTTTACACGCTGCTCTGTGAACTCTCAGCATCAGAACTGAGGATTTTCCTTTGATTCTTTACCATATAGAACCTAGAAAGGGTCCTGGGTGAATAGTGTCTGGAGTCCAGGGCTTATCAAGTATCGTGATGTGGCTCAGCCTCAAGAGCGCCAGCAGCCTAGAAGATAAACTAGGTGTGCCCATCTGTCAACTTTAAGACTTTCTGATGACGGCTACATATTCAGAAAAAAAAAAAAAAACTCGTCTAATTCTTTGCCGAGCATGCGCAAGGTGCTGAGGCTTATTCCTAGTGTTACCTCCTCCCTTAAAAGAAAAGCTAGAGCAAACGTAATTATCTATTTTCTTAGGTGATTTGGGAGATATTAAAAAACAAAGCATATTTAGTACTAGCAAAATAACTATTACAAGGAAAATGCTAATAAAATTAACCATTACTGAGCAATTTAATTTAAAAAAACAATTTTTAGACACTTGTTTATTATCTATTTTACACAGAAAATAAAATGAAATGGGTCTGTCATCTGGTTTGTAACAGTAAAAAGACTGAGAATTATATCGAAAGTTTTAGCTTATACATAAATTTCTGCTCCTGCTTTATTAAGAGTAAAGTTCTCTTATGCGAGTATTTGCTCACATACACACTGAGTGAAACAACCGGTGATACCATATAAAATATGCTCTTGGGAAATACATCCATATGCAAATAGTTGACAAATTGACTTCTGATGTGGCTTGATTGCAAATTTGATTTGCAAAACACTTAGAACAGGAGAGTCTTTTCACAAGGGTAGCAGCAGTTTGAGCCTCTCTCCTCCTACTGGCAGCCAGAAGTATGACCTTGGAGACAGACCTGTCTCAAAGAAAAACAAAGCCAATCTGGCTTTCAACATGCCTCTGGGCTCCCTCAGTTAGCAGTACATGCTTTGTTCACAGGAATATTTTGAAGCCATTTCTCATTTTGTTAGCTTGGGTTCCTTGAGACTTGGTCCAGTGTTTTTGTTTGTTTGTTCGTTTAAATTCATTAAATTGACTCACTTAGCTGAAACGGGAATTTCTGCATGGAAAACTCTAGAAGGGAACTGAAGCTTGTTCCCTGAATTCTTCTGTAGAGTCCTGCCTATCCAGTCTTCATATTTCAATACTGTGTGCTTTTAAAATGACATGCAGATGTTGGAGGGGAAACATTGAGCCTTAATATGGTTCAGAAGAGGTCACCTGGGAATTCAAATGAAAAGAAGACTGAATTAGATGATCCAATTTAACCCCAAACCTGCTTCACATGCAATGCACAGGAAAAATCCTGATTCACCTACCTACATGGCATGTCTTTAGAGGTTCAGCAGCAGTAGCTTTTTCGGAAACTGATGTAAAAAGGTGATTTATTTATTCCATTCTGTACATTTTTCTTAAGATCTCAAATCATATTTGTTACATATTTATTATGTAATACATATTACATATATGTAATAAATATACATGTGTATTACAAAGTGGAAGGAGATGGAGCGATGGACCTGGGTCTTTTCTTCAAAACCAGACCTTATAGAGACCTCCGAGGCTCCCTATGTATGTCATGAGGTATGAGGCTTCCTCTGTGAGTCATGAGCTTGGTGACTGCTACATTCTCCATTCCAATCTTTTCTGCCTTCTCAGCATATGCAGTTGATTAACAACTTGAGAGTTTTATTTCAGCAATCCTGGACACAGACCCCAGAGCAAGTGCCCCACACTTTCCAAAGACTATTTTCATACTGGAACTATTTAGCATTAACTCTCTTGGCATTGTAGATTAACTAAACCTGTGGTGAAGCTCTATTCTGTGCACAGTAAAGCATTCTGGGGCATTCCCATCTTCCTTTCTAAATACAGGCCTTGTCACTGCTCTCATTACCAGTTCTGACAACCAAAGACACAGTACAATCCAAAGATGAGATTTAAGAACCAATGATTTAGAGGAGAGATTAAAAGATTCATTAACTTAAATTGATTTTTTTAAATCCAAGTCCTCTTTCTGTTTGTACAAATGACTTGACTAAGGATTGCATTTTTCCCATATGGGGATTTGTCAAGAAAGTAATAAAAAATTCTTTGAAGAAGGAAAAATAATCCCATTTGGGGGGAGGCATTCTTAACCAAAATTTCCAAGTAATGATGACTTTTAAAAACAGTGTTAATAATAGACCCTCACGTTAATTAAACATTTATGTTCATAACTTGATATAATAATTACATTACAAACAGCATCTTCTCTCCATCCTTACATCAGACAGTTTTGCTTCCTGGAACACCTTCTCTTCCAAGCCTGAGTTAGCTGAGCCTCCGAAGCAGTCTTATGTGTTCATGACATGAATGCTGGGATAATTTCCATGCTTTTTCCATCTAAGGGCTCACAATCTCCACGGTTAAGGAACAATATAGATGATAAATAAATGAAAGATAGTAAGGCAAACACTGAGACGCGGTGCTTCCCTGAAGGGAGCACTTCCCCGTTCAGCCCATTACAGTTATCTTTTTATGTGAGTCTTATTACAGCCCACCACAACATGAGAACAGGCTGGGAGTCAAGGACAAGGGGTAGCTTGGTTTGTTAAGAAAATTATATTTTCACAGTTAGTAGACCGAAGTTCAACTCTGAGCCCTGGCTCAATCTAAACTTATGAAGGAGGCTCACTTTACGATCCAAAAGGTCCACAGGGATAGTTGAGAAGCAGAGTCTGAGGATGGAGAGCTTCAAAAAAATGAGGTCAAGTGACACCTTCTGAGGTAGAAGGCAGAACCGGGATTAGGAGGAGATCATAGTGCAGACCTGTTCAGACCTGCACTAGGCCGCATAGAGCAGACCAAGCCATGGCAGAGTGCTGACTGGCCCTCTTCAGCACTGTAGGCTATACCAGAAGATCACTAAGTGAAGGCAAGGTGACAGGAAATTAGCGTACACTTGGTCCAAGTGTGGTATCTTCTGAGTGGAGAAAGAGAGGGTTGATTGGTTTGTTGGTGTGTTTGTTTGGGGGTAAAGCAGAAAGAGCCAATGTGTCCCAGTTAGTTTTTTGTCCAATTAACACAATTTAGGATCATTTGGGAAGAGGGATCGGCCAGTAGAGAATTGCTTTCCTTGGATTGACCAGTGGCCATGTCTGTGTGGAATTGTCTTGAGTGTTGATTGATGTGAAAGGCTGTTGCTCCATGGGAGTGTAAGAAAGACAGCTGATCGAGCTAGCAAGTACCATTCGGCCATGGTTTCCGCTTCCGGTCCCTGCCATGAGTTCCGGTGTAGGGTCCCTCAAAGACTGGCTGTGACTCGGAAGAGCAACATGGAACATCCCCTCATCTCCCCAGTCACTGAGGTCACGACAACAGAAAAGCAAATCAGAAGACTCTCCATGGTATTTAGTTTTCATGGTAGAGCAGGTAGGTGGAAGGAAAGATTCGCTGCATGAGTCTGAAGATCTTCGCCTAAGTTTGAAACTCTTAAGTTACTTTTTCTAAACCTTCATATGTTTGTATATGATGATGTTAAAAAATTCACTTAATTTATAAGCAGTGGAATTTTATTTATATTATTGAGTTTTGAAATTACGAGATTTAGTTCATAAGTGATCAGTCATACAAAGATTATTCTTTCCTGACACTTCATGTATTAATGCAAGAAGTATTATAGACACTGAGATTATGTATGTATGTATGTATGTATGTATGTATGTATGTATGGCTCATTTATTTATTGAGACAGAGACTGGCCTCAGCCTCCCGACGGCTGGCATTGCAGGCCTGCACCACCATGCTGCTTTGAGTTTTTAATAGAAGGTGAAGCAGAGAGAAGTTTGTGTTTCTACCAATATCTGGGGGTTTGTGAATACACAAGCTATCACATCGCCTTTTCATGTTCTGAACCAAGTTAGACAATACTGAGTTATTGTGCATGTCCCACGATGCCTTTGTATTAGAAAGAAGAATTATATAACTACCACAAAAGTCCAGTGAATTGTGGTTTATTCTCCATTTGTTATATTTTCATCTTAGACGAAATGTTTCATCTTCATTCTCAAAATTAAAAAATGTTTCAACTTTAGACTCTTCCTATAAGCTCTTGACCTCCTTGGGGTTGACGTTAGTTACTGAGAAGTCATGTTTGCGGGCTAGACACTTGGAAGATGGATGCTCTTGAGCAACCTTGCCACAGATAAGTACTCTGTCCACCTTTCCTAGTTATGTTGCACAGGCTGATAGGCGCTACTCCATTCTGCCATTTGGTCTCAGCCACCTGAGCCATTCTGCTTGCTGATGCAAGCTTTTCTCAGAAGTCACACTTAGGCTTTCTTTGAACACCCAAGCCTCCCATAACCAGGAAATCAACAGCATCTGACATACAGCCTCACCATCTGCTGTGAGCGGAAAAAAACACTCAAGTTGTATCTCATTACAGGATAGCCCGGAACTTATCACTTCACTGTTGCATAGCGGAGCAGATGTTCAGCAAGTGGGATATGGCGGCCTCACAGCCCTCCACATCGCTGCAATAGCTGGCCACACAGAGGTGAGTCTTGCCTCTCTTACGCAAGAGGAAAAATATGTTACCTGCCTTTTCTAGTCATTTGCCATTGTGTGAGACACTGGTTTTTCAGATCCTAGAACTGATTCTGTTTTTTGTTTTTTTTTTTTTGTTTTTCCTAACTACTGGACAAACTCATTTACTCTGACAGTAAAATTTAGCTATGTAAATGTGATTGCATACTGAGTTCAACGCATTATATAACAATGTACTGAAACATCGATTAAATATAAAGAAGTCTGGATATGAGAGGCACTGTGATGAGATGGAGAGCAAACACTTTGCATTCAGGCAGCGTGGCCGCCACAGCTTTCTCTTCTTTCTTTGAGGAAGTTACTGACTCTCATGACCTGCTTTCTTTATTGGAAAGCAGTAATAGAAGGATTAGGCTGTGACTCAGTGGTAGATCATTGCCTGACACATGCAAGATTCTGGCTTCAACTCCTAGAAAATAACTTTAGCTTTATTACAGTGTCTAGTTAAAGCGTATGCACAAAACACTCTACAGATTGCTTCATACAGAATGCGGAGAGATGCAAGTCTATTCTCTAATCTTTCCTCTTATATATCACTTGAAAAAGCATTTGTTAAACACAAATATACCTCAGACACTGTTCTGAGTACTGAGATGGCTGGGCCAAGACAGCAAACAAAATCTCCATTTTTATTTTTATTTTTATTTTTTGTGGAGCATGGTTACAAAGATGAGTTAGACAATGGAGAAAAGAAGATATTATATAAACTGAGTTGCCAGTGAGTATATAGAGTGATAAAATATGGACAGCTATAGAGAAGTGGGTATCATCTACATGATCTCTATGTCAGAGACTCTGAAGGAGTGGAGTGAGAGCTCTGACAGTGAGTGGAGACCCAAGACCCACAAAGGCCCAGATGTTGCAGGTGCTGCGGGAGCCACAGTTGGGGCAGGGTGGGGATGCTGCCTATACCGTCAGCAAGATAAAGTCCTGGGAAGGTATTCAATATTGTCTTAACTTTATCAAGTACTGCCTTTTAAACAGACCACTGTGTAAACATGTGGCTAATTTTATATGCACTAGAGGAGTTTTAATTGTCCCTGCTAATTAGGTAGCACATCATGTCTCCTGAGAGAAACTTTCTTACAATTACAGAGCCATTGAGTACAGATTGGATCTGGAGTCCTGGTCATCGGATTCAAAGTCCCACCATTTTCATATTCTACTAAGATATAACAGCTTATGAAGCTCATTAAAGGAATAAATAGCAGCTTTCCACCTCCTTATTAGTTATCTTTGAAATTTTTCATATCCTGAATCCAAGTGGACCTTTCCTCAACAATACACAATTCCTAAAGCAAGTGTGAACGGAGACACAAATAAAGCTATTTGTAAAATCTACGAAACACGTTTGAGTCATGTCTCCTAAAGAAGTCACTCCGCAGGTCCCCACAGGTCACAGTATCTTGTTGGGAACAGAAGATTTTCCTTTATTTTATGCTTTCTCATTACTACAAAATCTTACTCACTATAAAATTAATACAGATATCCAGAGACATTGTTGTAAATGTATAGCATCAGTTTGCACTGTTTATGAGGAAAGACAAAAATCTCAGTACAGTTATGTAAAAAGCATTTTCTTCTTCCCTGTGGAATGTATAACATTTCAATTAGAGCCATAAACATTCATAGATCTTAGGAGAAGACCTGGGGAATGGTTGTTGCACTCCTCTGAAGGATGCCCAACCTTTGGTGAGCTGATGTTTGTGCAAGTGGTGTTTAGCAGGCTCGTCTCTTCAGCACCTTCCTGTGGCTCTGCTTTCTTAGCCTGTGAATTAGAGACACACAGATCATTGACTTCCCCTGCTCAAGGCAAACTCTACTCAATCAATTCAGGTAGGACTCTACCAGTGATAATTTCTTAGCGCGTCACCCAATTTCCCTCCCTACCCAGTGTACAAAGCTTAACGACTCCTATAGCCAGTAACCAGCAGCACATGAAATGGGTTTGGACTCAGCATCTTTTGTTCTCTTCTTACATAGCATACGAATTAAATTATTGGTCAGATGAGAAAAGTAATTCGATGAAATGCTCTCTGCCCCCAACAAAAACAAAAAATCAACCTGAGTCACCATATTCAGTAGTGTTTGAGCTGAAGAAATGGCTCAGCAGCCAAGCATTGAGAGCTCATGTTTGTTCGTTTGTTCGTTTGTTTGTTTGATTTTTGAGACAGGGTTTCTCTGTGTAGCCCTGGCTGTACTGGAACTCACTCTGTAGGCCAGACTGGCCTTGAACTCAGAAATGCGCCTGTCTCTGCCTCCCAAGTGCTGGGAGTACAGGCGTGAGCCATCACTGCCTGGCATGAGAGCTGATTTTCAGTTCCAGCAGCCACACTAGGCAGCTCACAACCACCTGTAACTCTAGCTCCACACCACTAGACACATGTACCACATACACAGACACACAGAAATAAAAATAAAAGGTATACATATTAAAAATGTAAAGTTTCACAGCTCATTCACTTTAGAACTAACAGTTGCAGTTAATATTTTCAATATACCCTGTCTTCAGTCTGAGAGAACAGCCTGTTTTGTGTGGCGTTTCCAGTGGAATTCTGCAGTATCCACGGAGCAGCGTAGTTTCCCTTCCTGGGGCTTTAGTTAACCACAGTCTACTTTGGTCTAGAAGCATTATATGGGAAATTCTAGAAACCACTCTCAAGGCTAGACTAAGTTATATTACATCAGGTTGTAACTGATCTATCTTATTATCTAACAACACACTGCACTTAGTTTATAAAATAAAGCAAACCTCTTTGTTTCTAGGAAAGCAATGTGCCTCAACTTCAATACCGCCGATGGGAATCACAGAACTCACATTCCGTGAATCAGGGATACTACCGTTTACAGAGGCCAATTAACTAATGGAGAAGTTTTCATTCACTGCATGGTTTTTAAACTGTGTGTGCAGAAATCAAAGTTGAGATCATAACAATAGTAGAAAGCTGGATTAGGCTAGAGGGCTGAAGGGAAGAATTAACTCAGAGAGGATCCCTGAATAAGAGGAGAGACTACTGGTCCCTGATGTGAGAGAAAGCAAGGAGAGAGTGCTGTCCCAGCACCTTGGGGTGCAGCTTTGGGTGTGAAATGCTGCTGAGTGCATGGGGTAACATGCACACTTTTCTTAACTAAGCCAAGTGCAGGTGCATACTCACTGCTCTGTGTAACTCTTGGTGTACGGGGTAGGGCAATGCCAATGAATAAGAATAATTGAATAAGAATGAATATGAATAATTGATGGTAGTGAAGCCTTTGTCACCCACATTTACTGTAAAACAGTACATGATGCTGGCTTGGACAGGTCTCCACATGCCAAATACAGACCCTCCATTAGTATCTCTAGTGTGTTAGTCCTTCTGTAATCATGAATTCTGTTAAACAATTTTACAATGAAATTTCCATTGATGTAGGCAGCTGTCTACTTCAATAATGGCAGATCACACAGGCTATAGGTTCTCAGATATGAAGAATAGAAGCTGCAGCTCAGATGTGAATTTACTATGCTGTAAGAGGGAGGAAAACATAGGCTGTATTTGGCTCCAGTATTTCTATGATTTATCCATCTATCAAATTCAGATGCATACACTGATTTGTAAAAGGCCCAAACAATCAATAAACATGCATCGAATCCTCTTCTCTTTGGGTACATATATACACATATATCATACGATCTCTTGACCACAGAAAACTGGAGAAGCTCACTCTTTCTCAGTTGTTGATGTAATGTACTGTTTGCTCTCCTCTATGAACAACTAATGTTAAACTCACTTTACAGTGAAGAGACCAGGGATTAGAAAGTTGACTTCAGACCACTATGTAGGGCATTCAGGTAATGAAGAAATTAATCAGATGAGACTCTGCCCTGGCCACTGTTAAACCACAGCTATTTTTTTTATTCTATATATTTTTTATTTACATTTCAAATGATTTCCCCTTTTCTAGACCCACCACTCCCGAAAGTCCCATCAGCCCCCTTCCCTCCCCCTGTTTTCCCACCCAACCCTTCCCAATTCCCTGTTCTGGTTTTGCCCTATACTGCTTCACTGAGTCATTCCAGAACAAGGGGCCACTCCTCCGTTCTTCTTGTACCTCATTTGATGTGTGGATTATGTTTTGGGTATTCCAGTTTTCTAGGTTAACATCCACTTATTAGTGAGTGCATACCATGATTCATCTTTTGAGTCTGGGTTACCTCACTTAGTATGATGTTCTCCAGCTCCATCCGTTTGCCTAAGAATTTCATGAATTCATTGTTTCTAATGGCTGAATAGTACTCCATTGTGTATATATACCACACTTTTTGCATCCACTCTTCTGTTGAGGGATACCTGGGTTCTTTCCAGCTTCTTAAACCACAGCTATTAAGGAAAATAAGAAATAATTTATTCTGGAGCCATTTTGAATGACAATGACCCACAAACAGAGATGTAGGTTACCCCAAATCCCACATTCTAATGCAGAAACAACTAAATGAAGCTTTTATAGTTTTAGAGAATAAAGAAAGTCATAAGTGGAGGAAATTTTAAAACACATTTGTGGCTACTCCAAAAAGGTGTGTACACTGCGATTGTGGGAGCTATTCTACAGGTCTGAGAGGCTATATGATGACACTCTTAGGATTCTGCTGAGTTAATAGCTTCTAGGACAGTGTTTCTGAACCTATGGGTTGTGACCCCTTTGTGGATTGAACAACCCTTCCACAGGGGTCACCGAAGACCATTGGAAAACAAAGATATTTACATTCTTACTCATAACAAGAGCATAATTACAGTTACAATGTAGCAACAGAAATAATTTTATAATTGGGGGTCATCACAACGTGAGGAACTGTATTAAAGGGTCACAGCATTAGGATGGTTGAAAACCTTGCTCTAAGAGGTTTTTAGGAGATATTAATCCATAGAAAGAATGGAGCATGGACACATCAAATGAGGTACAAGAAGAAAGGAGGAGTGGCCCCTTGTTCTGGAAAGACTCAGTGAAGCAGTATTTGGCAAAACCAGAACGGGGAAGTGGGAAGGGGTGGGTGGGAGGACAGGGGGAGAGAAGGGGGCTTATGGGACTTTCGGGGAGTGGAGGGCTAGAAAAGGGGAAATCATTTGAAATGTAAATAAAAAATTATATCGAATAAAAAAAAAAAGAATGGAGCATGGAATGGTTATACCAGAAGGCTAATGATAGCCAATGATAAGGTAATTACTCTCTGAACATACAGAATTTAAATCTCTCCATAGTACTGAAATCCCAGTTGTTCCATCAATAACAGTGAGCACAGACTTTTCCCAAAAGTTTTTGGACACAGCCAAACACAGCTTTTTTTTTTTTTCCAGGAAGTTTATTTCACTTCACCCAACGTCAAAGTCACAATTTCAGAAATGATGGGATGGTATTTCACAATGACTCAGACTAACGCAGGAATTATCTTCACAATATACAAACAAAATATATTCAGACAGCCACAAATACAGTGCAGGAATCACTACCTGAACTATTAAAGCATTATTGGCTGGCTCAAAGAGAACTTTACCTGGTCTTTACTGTCTGAGTGTAAAGATACAGTGAGAAATAATACATGCATACACAGACACACAGACACACAGGGACACAGACACACAGACACACAGGCACACACAGATGTGCATACAGACACAGACACAGTCACAGACAAATATGTACACAGACACAGGCACATACACCACAGACACACAGACACATGCACACCTACACAGAAACACATATGAATATACACAGAGATACACACAGATAAACATAGTGCACACATAGATGCACACACACATATATACACAAACATATACTCAGAGCTATGCAGAAAGACACACATACAGGCACACAGACACACAGAGGCACATAGATACATGCACACATACAAAACCACACATGAATACACATAGAGACACACAGATAAACATAGAACACACTCAGATGCAGAGATATTCAGAGACAGACACACAGACGCACAGACGCACAGACACACAGAAACACTGACACACACCAAACACACAGACTGCTCTGTACCTAAACACTTAGATCTGTGGAACACTGTCAAGCCTGTTTCTCTATGGTTTCTTCTGCAGCTGCCAGTACACAAAGCAGTCATCAGCATCTGTAGGTTCCTTTGCAGTAGTAGCAAAGGAAAGGTAGAAAGCAGCCAGGATGCCTATGCCGTGTGGAGAGGGGGTGTTTCATTTTTCACAGATAGGCACTCATGCTGAGAGCATGGCCAGGTGAGGCAACTGCACTGAAAGTATTTGGTCCTGCTGGTCCCCCTCAGCTCGTAAACACTTACCAAGCATGGCCCAGAAGTGCTTCCAGTTATTTTGGAATTTATTTCTATTTTCCCTGAAATGTAGTTGATGGTTTTTCAATTCATTCTTAACTAAATCATCTCAGAGTTTCAGTAGAGAGTTTTGTTTACCAAAAAGCTTGCAAGGCTCTCCACATTATTTCTCTTGTAATGGCTTTAGTTTTCTCCCCAGAGGCACAGACAAGAGAATGGTTAAATTACAATGTGTGTCTGCCTCTCTATCTTGCTCATATGTTCTCTCCTTTTCTCTGATGAATTTATAACATAAAGAACCATAGCTGCCTCCAGTATATTGTGAACTTTATTTGAAATCCAAACAAATTGCAACAAAACAAAACAATTAAGAATTTACACGCCAAGGTGATGCTTGTCGGGTTTGAGCTGGAGGCTGGTAGGCCGCGTGCATCTGCAGCAGCCTCTTCCTCTTCCACAAGCCTCACCATCCTGGAGAGCAGGGGCCACCCAAAGGTTCACTTGCCACGAGGAAGCCTACCGACCCTGGCTCCCAGATGCATCTGACACCCAGGAATGAGAGAAAGGCTGATTACAAACAGTATAATGGAACCTCCTCCTTCTGAAGCCCATAGGAAGGGACCCCTATTTCATCTCATTGCACTGAACTCTCTTCTGAGTCCCCAGCATGCTCTGTTAACACAGCATTAGCAACAACTAATAACATCTCAAAATCTCTTACTTTAAAGGGCATTCTGCATCAAAGTACCCTTGAATCCCAACCCAAGCCCTTTCAATAACCTTGCCCCAAATGTATAGATTTAAGTCTCCTTTAGTCCTCCTCCTCCTCCTTATTTGTCAGACAAAACAAACAAAACTAAAAGCACAAAGGAATCTGGCAAAGTCATCCGAGATGATGAAATTGTAACTGGAAAAGCTGGTGCCCTCATGGAGGCTGGTGTCCTTTTTGCAGTCCAAATATGGCTCTGTCATCCCACCTGATAAGAGTGGAAGACTGGGGGCGTGATAGATGGAACACATGTCAGGAAGACACTGTACAGGTCTGAATCTTCACAAGAAAGGCACAATGGCGTCCTGGTGCCTCTTCTAGACTGTGATACACCTCTAACTATGCATTACAGATTTAACAAACCTATCATGAAAAATCACAGTCCACAAGTCATTGTTGCTTTATCATGGTAGCAAAGCTGGGCAGACATCTTCAGAACATAATCATCCCTCTGGAAGCAAGGCCTATGCCTCTCAGCAGGCAATTTGACCTACTGACCCTCCCAGCCTATTCACCCAGCCTAATGTCCCAGAGCATTCAAATTCATGAGACACTGCCCTAGAATTTATTAGGATCAATAAAATGTAAAATAAACATCAGACCAAATGAGCAGTTGGAAAGGAGACCTTTAATCACCAAACTACAGCATTAGAAGTTTGGTTTGGCCTGAGGCCTCTGGCAGGAGCCTTCAGATCTCCTCTTCCAGATCCAGAACAGCCGGGCTGCAACGCCACATCTCTAGGTCCTGCAAGATGCCAGAGGGGCACCCAGGAGGCCAGTTGGGAGGAGTCAGTGTGCTCTGGTGAGTCCAGAAGGCCCCTCCAGGAGCATTCAGGTGTCTGCTTCAGGATCTGAACAGCCTGGGCCACAGCACTCGGTCTCAAGGAAGTGCAAGAGGCCTGGTGTGCAACTGGAAGCAGACTGGGAGTGCACAGCTTGCTCCAGCACAGAACTTAGACTCCAGTCCTGAGGCCTCTGGCAGGAGGCTTCAGATCTCTGCTTCGGGATCCAGAACAGCCTGGGCTGCAACACCACATCTCCAGGTCTTGCAAGAGGTAAGAAGGGCATCCGGGAGGCCAGCTGGGAGGAGTCAGTGTGCTCTGGTGAGTCCAGCAGGCCCCTGCAGGAGCCTTCAGGTGTCTGCTTCAGGGATCTGAACAGCCTTGGCCACAGCACCCTGTCTCCAGGCAGTGCAGGAGGTCAGCTGTGCACCAGAGGCCACCTGGGAAGAGTCAGCTTGCACTGGTGAGTCCAGCATTGACAAGACCAACTAACACCAGTGAGAACTAGATGGCAAAAGGCAAATGCAGGAACATCACTAACAGAAATCAAGGCAATATGGCAGCATCTGAACCCAATTCTCCTTTAACAGCATGTCCTGGATACCCCATCACTCCAGAAAAACAAGATTTGGATTTAAAATCACTGGTCATGATGCTGGTACAGGAACACATGAAGGACATACTTAAAGAAATTCAGGAGAAAATGGATCAAAAATTAGAAGCCCTTACAAGGGAAACACAAAAATCATTGAAAGAAATTCAGGAGAATACAAAAGCCAATAAGGAGGAAATGCAAAAATCACTTAAAGAAATACAGAAGAACTTTGATCAACAGGCTGAGGTCATGAAAGAGGAAACACAAAAATCTCTTAAAGAGTTACAGGAAAGCACAAACAAGCAAGTGAAGGAGCTAAGCAAAACCATCCAGGATCTAAAATCAGAAGTAGAAACAACTAAGAAAACTCAAAGGGAGACAACTTTGGAGATAGAAAACCTTGGGAAGAAATCAGGGGCCATAGATGCAAATATCAACAACAGAATACAAGAGATAGAAGAAAGAATCTCAGATGCTGAAGATACCATAGAAACCATGGACTCAACAGTTAAAGAAAATGCAAAATGCAAAAAGCTTGTAACCCAAAATATCCAGGAAATCCAGGACACAATGAGAAGACCAAACCTAAGGATTATAGGCATAGATGAGAGTGAAGATTTACAACTTAAAGGGCCAGCAAATATCTTCAATAAAATTATGGAAGAAAACTTCCTTAACCTAAAGAGAGAGATGCCCATGAATATACAAGAAGCCTACAGAACTCCAAACAGACTGGACCAGAACTGAAATACCTCCCATCACATAATAATAAAAACACCAAATGTACAAAACAAAGAAAGAATATTAAAGGCAGTAAGAGAAAAAGGCCAAGTAACATATAAAGGAAGACCTATCAGAATCACACCAGACTTCTCACCATGAAAGCTAGAAGATCCTGGGCAAATCTCATGCAGACTCTAAGAGAACACAAATGCCAGCCAAAACTACTATACCCAGCAAAACTCTCAATCACCATAGATGGAGAAACTAAGATATTCCATGACAAAACCAAGTTTACCCAATATCTATACACAAACCCAGCCCTACAGAGGATAAGAGGAGGAAAACACCAATACACGGAGGGAAACTTCACCCTGGAAAAAGCAAGATAGTAACCTTCTCTCATCAAACCCAAAAGAAGTTAACCAATCAAATTTAAAAAATAACATCAAAAATGACAGGAAGTAACAATCACTATTCTTTAATATCTCTTAACATCAATGGCCTCAATGCCCCAATAAAAAGACATAGACTAACCGACTGGACCCAACATTTTGCTGCATACAGGAAACACACCTCAGGGTCAAAGACAAACACTACCTTAGAGTAAATGGCTGGAAGACAATTTTACAAGCAAATGGTCTCAGGAAACACGCTGGAGTAGCCATTCTAATATCAGATAAAATTCACTTTCAACCCAGAGTCATCAAAAGACACTCTGAGGGACACTTCTTGCTGGTCAAAGGAAAAATACAAGAAGAACTCTCAATCCTGAACATCTATGCTCCAAATGCAAGGGCACCCTCATTCATAAAAGATATTTCATTAAACTCAAAGCACACATTGAACTTAACACAATAATTGTGGGTGACTTCAACACTACACTTTCCTCAGTGGACCGATCAGGAAAACAGAAACTGAACAGGGACACAATGAAACTAATTGAAGCTTTGGATGAGTTAGATTTAACAGATATATATATATATAGAACATTCTATCCTAAAGCAAAAGAATATACCTTTTTCTCAGCACCTTATGGTACCTTCTCCAAAATCGACCATATAATTGGTCACAACACAGACCTCAACAAATATAAGAAGATCGAACTAATCCCATGTCTCCTATCAGATCACTATGGAGTAAAAGTGGTCTTCAATAGCAACAAAAACAACAGAAAACCCACATACACGTGGAAACTGAACAATATTCTACTCAATGATACCTTGGTCAAGGAAGAAATAAAGAAAGAAATTAAAGACTTTTTAGAACACAATGAAAATGAAAACACAACATACCCAAATCTATGGGACACAATGAAAGCAGTACTAAGAGGAAAACTCATAGCCCCGAGTGCCTCCAAAAAGAAAATGGAGAGAGCATACATTACCAGCTTAATGACACACCTGAAAGCCCTGGAACAAAAAAGAAGCTATTTCACCCAGGAGGAGTAGAAGGCAGGAAATCATCAAACTCAGGGCTGAAATCAATCAGGTAGAAAGAAAGAGAACCATACAAAGAATCAACGAAACCAGGAGCTGGTTCTTTGAGAAAATCAACAAGATAGATAAACCCTTAGCCAGACTAACCAAAGGGCACAGAGACAGTATACATATTAACAAACTTAGAAATGAAAAGGGAGATATAAAAACAGAAACTGAGAAAATTCAAATCATCATTAGATCCTACTACAAAAGCCTATACTCAACACAACTAGAGAATCTGGAGGAAATGGACAGTTTCCTAGGCAGATATCTGACACCAAAACTAAATCAGGATCAAATAGATCAACTAAAAAGTCCTATAACACCTGAAGAAATAAAAAGGGTCATAGAAATTTTCCCAACCAAAAAAAAGCACAGGACCAGATGGCTTCAGTGCAGAATTCTATCAGACCTAACACCAATACTCTTCAAACTATTCCACAAAATAGAAACAGAAGGAACTGTACCCAACTTGTTCTATGAAGCCACAATTACGCTGATACCAAAACCACACAAAGATCCAACAAAGAAAGAGAACTTCAGGCCAATTTCACTTATGAATATTGATGCAAAAATACTTAATAAAATTCTTGCCAACCGAATCCAAGAACACATCAAAACGATCATCCATCATGATCAAGTAGGCTTCATCCCAGGGATGCAGGGATGGTTCAATATAAGGAAATCCATCAATGCTATCCAGTACATAAACAAACTCAAAGAAAAAAACCATATGATCATCTCATTAGATGCAGAAAAAGCATTTGCCAAAATTCAGCATCCTTTTATGCTAAAAGTCTTGGAAAGAACAGGAATTCAAGGCCCATACCTAAACATCGTTAAAGCAATATACAGCAAACCGGTAGCCAACATCAAACTAAACGGAGAGAAACTTGAAGCAATCCCACTAAAATCAGGGACTAGACAAGGCTGTCCTCTCTCTCCATATCTTTTCAATATAGTACTTGAAGTTCTAGCTAGAGCAATTAGAGAACATAAGGAGGTCAAGGGGATGCAAATTGGAAAGGAAGAAGTCAAATTATCACTATTTGCAGATGACATGATAGTCTACTTAAGTGACCCGAAAACCTCCACCAGAGAACTCCTACAGCTGATAAACAACTTCAGCAAAGTGGCTGGTTATAAAATCAACTCAAGCAAATCAGTTGCCTTCCTATACTCAAAAGATAAGCAGGCTGAGAAAGAAGTTAGGGAAATGACACCCTTCACAATAGCCACAAACAATATAAAGTAACTTGGTGTGACTCTAACCAAACAAGTGAAAGATCTAAACGACAAGAACTTCAGGTCTCTGAAGAAGGAAATCGAAGAAGACCTCAGAAAATGGAAAAATCTACCATGCTCATGGATCGGCAGGATTAATATAGTTAAAATGGCCATCTTGCCAAAAGCAATCTACCGATTCAATGCAATCCCCATCAAAATCCCAACTCAGTTCTTCACAGAGTTAGAAAAGCAATTCTCAAATTCATCTGAAATAACAAAAAACCCAGGAGAGCTAAAACTATTCTCAACAACAAAAGAAATTCTGGGGGAATCAATATCCCTGCCTTCAAGCAATACTACAGAGCAGTAGTGTTAAAAACTGCATGGTATTGGCACAGTGACAGACAAGTGGACCAATGGAATAGAATTGAAGATCCAGAAATGAACTCACACACCTATGGTCACTTGATCTTTGACAAAGGAGCCAAAAACATCCAGTGGAAAAAAGATAGCCTTTTCAACAAATGGTTCAATTGGAGGTCAGCATGCAGAAGAATGTGAATTGATCCATTCTTATCTCCATGTACTAAACTTCACTCCAAGTGGATCAAGGACCTCCATGTAAAACCAGACACACTGAAACTAATAGAAAAGAAACTGGGGAAGACCCTAGAGGACATGGGCATAGGGAAAAAGTTCCTGAATGGATCACTAATAGCTTATGCTCTAAGATCAAGAATTGACAAATGGGACCTCATAAAATTACAATGTTTCTGTAAGGCAAAGGGCACTATTAAAAGGACAAAACGGCAACCGTCAAATTGGGAAAGGATCTTCACCAACCCTAAATCTAACAGAGGGCTAATATCCAATATATACAAAGAACTCAAGAAGTTAGACCCAAGGGAACCAAATAACCCTATTAAAAAATGGGGTACAGATCTAAACAAAGAATTTTCACCTGAAGAAATTCAGATGGCTGAGAGGCACCTTAAGAAGTGCTCAACATCATTAGTCATTAGGGATGTGCAAATCAAAACAACCCTGAGATTTTACCTTACAACAATCAGAATGGTTAAGATCAAAAACTCAGGAGACAGCAGGTGTTGGTGAGGATGTGGAGAAAGAGGAACATTCCTCCACTGCTGGTGGGGCTGTAAGAAGGTACAACCACTTTGGAAATCAGTCTGGTGGTTCCTCAGAAAACTGGACATGACACTTCCGGAGGACCCTGCTATACCTCTCCTGGGCATATAACCAAAGGATTCCCCATCATGCAATAAAGACACATGCTCCATTATGTTCATAGCAGCCTTATTTATAATAGCCAGAAGCTGGAAAGAACCCAGATGCCCCTCAAAGGAGGAATGGATACAGAAAATGTGGTTTATTTACACAATGGAATACTACTCAGCAATTAGAAACAATGAATTCACAAAATTTTTAGGCAAATGGTTTGATCTGGAAAATATCATCCTAAGTGAGGTAACGCAGTCACAAAAGAATACACATGGAATGCAATCTCTGATAAGTGGATATTAATTAGCCCAGAAGCCCTGAATACCCAAGGCACAAATCGCATAACAAATGACTCCCATGAAGAAGTATGGAGAAGGTCCTGATCCTGGAAGGGATTGATCTAGCATTGGAGGGGAATATAAGGACAGAGAAAAAAAGGAGGGAGGTGATTGGAGAATGGATGGAGAGAAGAAGGTTTATGGGACATATGGGAAGGGGGGATCCGGGAAAGGGGAAATCATTTGGAATGTAATCAAAGAATATAGAAAATAAAAATATTAAAAAAAACAGAAGTTTGGTTTGTTCCTGGACCTATTGTTTGGTTTGCACGCGGGACTTTCTCCCTGTGCTTATGGTCACGCCTATGTGCAGTTGCCTCTGAGACTTCTGTCTCTGTCTCCTAATCTTCTTAGAACAATAATCAGTGGATTAAATTTCACCTAATAATTAAAGCTCACTAATAATCACATGTAATCACAATTATGTGCTTAATATTCAGTTTTAAATTCTGTCCCATTTTGGAGTAAGAGAGGCTAATGTTTCAAGAAACAAATTTGAGGTAACCACTGTTCAGCCCACAGCAATCACCCATCTCAAATACCAAACTGTCTTACAGGAGGCATATAAGAGGAACTTAAGCCATCAGTTTTTCTTACCCAGATATTGATATTTCATGGAGCGCTATTATTGACTGGTAATTCTCTCACAAAACTTTTCAGATCAAGAAATATATCCTAAATTACTCCATGAAATTTGAACACTCAGGGCGACAATAATTCAGATAGAGACTAGTTTTGGCAGCACACTCTAGTCCAGCATACAAGTTACTCCCATAAACCAGAATTAATCGTACATATTTCTATTTGTGCTTTGAGCTACCATTCAGTCAGGGTGAATCTGGCATCTATGTGTCATATGGTTAGTTTATGAAGCTAAGATTTTATTAAATACAATCTTACATAGCCAAGATACAATTTAGGAGCACTACATCTTCAGTGGCATTCAAAAGTGGTTTTCTCATAAGTTGAAACCAGAGTCTGTGTTCCCAATTACTGTGTTCCACGTTGCAGTGGCTTCTTTTATTAAAGGCAGAGGTGGATATGTCTCACTGTCTAGGCTTTTGGTCTGGAGACTGAGACAGGATAATAGGTCATACCACATAATCAGCTTATTTTATACTCCCATTGGCAAAGCTTCAAGCATGTATCATTTGTAAGACAGGAAAAAAGAGAGTCCTAGCACCACTCAGACCTTTGACATAGCCTGCATTAGCTACTATTAGACAGCAAGTATTGCTTTGGGCGTGAGATAGATAGAAGGACACAAGCCAGAAAAGCTTTATGGGCTAATAAAAATGTAAATTAGATGCTAATCAGCTTTCCACCCTGGAATGTGACGAAAGAGGCATTACCTGAGAAATTAGATTCAAAGATTATTGCTAATCAAATCAACCCAAAATGAGACAGATTTTGTAACCAGTTAATGTTGTGAAAATCTGCTTCTCTCACAAATTTTCTAGGTGCTAATGTTGATTCAAATGTTCTTAGTCCTCTATACATTCTACAAACACGCATATGATATATACATACCTATGTATCCTCACACATATAAATATATATGCCACGCACACACACATACATATATATGAACACATATATACAGCTATATACATGTACATACTTACATACACATGCATCCATATGTATGCACACACACACACACACACACACACATATATATATATGCACACACTTATACATGCACACACAGTATGTGATTCAAGTGGAAATAACCCTTGCTATACCTTCTAGTTGTTGATAGGACACTGCCATGCAACTGAATGTCTTACATCTAGGATTAGAACATTTCATTATGAATCAAGGTCTCTGCATTTTTGTCAAGTCACATTACTAGAATATCAGAAATTTATTCTCTTGGGGGTTTAGAAACTAGCATTCTAATCCTGAAACCACAGGTAGATTAGTATTTGCTCCCAATCTGTGGAAGGTACAATAATCTGTAGATGCACAGTGAGTACTATTCTACTTTTATTAGGAATTACTCAGCCTGAGATGGTTTTCAGGAAGACTGTGATGAAACACTAGGGCCTCCTAAGAATACCTAGTGACTTGTTCTTAATCGCTTTCTCTGGGGAGCCCCTAACAACCTTCAGAAGTGTGCTGAGATTGAGAGAGAAGAGAAAGAGTCTAGATCCCTGTGACTAGCTCTCCACAGTTGTTACCTTTTGCAGCATCTCTTTTATAATGTGTTTCTCAGAAGCATGTGTTACCACTTCTTCCTGGTGTGTGTTCTTGAACAATTGTATATCAGATGAGTATATATATATATATATTACAAAACACGCATGCTCTCCAGGAGTTGTACACACCTCTGGAGCTGCTTTGAGAAGCATATCTGTGAGATTTTTATAGCATATAAAATGTTGGTATTTTTCCTTTTCCCTGTGTATTCAAGGTGGCTGGACTCTAACTCTCATAATTCTGAGCCAAACAGTTCAAAACTGTTATATTTCCACAGTCTGAACTCATCAATGTAAATCCCTCCTAAAAAGATATATATTGAGCTATCTAGATTTGGTAAATTTAGCAAAGTAAAGGTAATGACTAGAACCATTTCCCTGAATTGTCTTGACTGTCCCGTTTTCTCTGCGTTCACAATGACACTATTCTGCATCAGTGTCCTGGTTCCCCAGGCCTGGGTACAGAAGGCTTTCTCTCCCCTGATTCCTACCCCCCTGCCCGGAAAGTGTTTAGGTTTTATCAAGAAAGATGTTGAGAAAGACTCTTCCTGCCTGACAAAGCCTTGCCAGCTCATCTCCCTAGACGGAAGATTCAGAGCCTCTTCCTGTGAAAGCAGAAGCCATCATGTTCTTTATTCCACAGGACATGCTGTGACAGAAATTAACCGTTCCCATTTTAATGTGCTCTGCCTTTATCACAATGTAGTCTCTATTCTTTGCCTCCCAAGTTTCCCCCTAGCCAAGGTGAAAAGCTGTATTCATCATACCACTAAGTCTCTCTACCCTGAAGTATCTCTGTCTTTTAATCAACCAGAGCATTTTAGGAACTTTTCTGCTATCATTTAAGACAACCTGCCTCAGAAGCATGGCCTGATTTGGTCATTTATTACATATGTTTTTGAGCATATTAACAACATATTTAAAAAGTCTTCATAGACCTCACAGATACATGGAATATGCTTTTTGTGTATTTAGACTGCTGCTTTTTGTTTTTCTTTTCTGAAACATGGTCCATGCTAGGTAGCTCAGGCCAGCCTTGAACCTATGATCTTTCTCTCTCAGCCTCCTCGGTCCTGGGATTATGGGCATTTACCTCTCTGCCTTGCTTTTCAGTAGATTTTTAATAAGTGTTTGCTAACTGACTAAACTTATGAATACCAAAGTGTTTCAGAAATTATACAGATGAGGAAAATTACTTGTCTCTTCCTCAAAGGCAGAATAGATTATAATGACACTGTTCATAAAGAAAGAAGGGTATAAAATCACAAGAAATTTTCATAAATACCTTCATACATATTAATCTTTAAAAAAAACCCCACAAAATTCAAGTGAGTATCAAAGCATGTGCAAAGACAGTACTCAAGTGACATTCAGAATGGAACAATGGGAATCCATTCATTCCCACATACAAATATTAACTTGAACAAGCATTTGTAAAAGAAAATAGGTTCTCAAAATCTTAGGACTCCAGGATAGATGCTAGCACATCAGAGTAGATTGCTAAAATAAAAGAAAGAGCACGGAAAAAGGTAAGAAGGACAGTTGCTTCTAGTGGGGAGAGTTATCCCACCCCAAAGCCCAGGCCCAGTTGGTACAACATAGATAACCCATGTCTAAGTGGAAGATAGAGGGATCATCGTCTTCACAATACATCCCAGTGACCTCAACAAATGGCATAAGTCTCAGTTTCTCAACCCGCCTCAGGTTGAGGCTGTCCTCTCCAAACTCTAGGTTCAACTCCAAGGGCCAGATAAGGATTAAGAATGAGATGGACATCATTACCACCATTTCTACTCCTACACTTAACAATTTATATTTTAGTCCAACCCTAAATCCAGGTTCTCCACCTATATTCTAAGTCTCTAAACAAATTAAAGATATAGGATAGCTACTGTAAGCTGAGAATATAGGCTGGCTTTTGGATATCTAAATTCTGAGAATTTTTTCCCCGTTATAGAGCAGATCATTAGGCCTGCTTACGTAGACCAAAGGTCTATGTTTAATCCTATACCATTTGACTTGGGTTTCAGACTTGTCCCCAAAACAAGACACAATATGGACACTTGGGGACCCAGGCACTAAATCCATCTACCCATTGACCTAAAAAGTAGTTGCCTATCTAAAACCAGCAGAAATCCTCTTTGTGTTCTCACCAGATAGCTGGTCATCCCAGAATCCTTGGAGGAGATGAATGGTAAAGAACTTCACACATGTAAATCCATCTAAATTCTAGAAGAGATTTTAGTTCTACAAAAGCACAAGTATCAACACAAAGTCACAAAGACCACAGATGCTCATGGTCTGTGATGCTGGAAAAGGAACAAGTTCTCCATTCCAGACACTAGAGAAATTAACATCTGCACAATCCCTGATAAAGACTTCAAAACAATCACCTTAAGAAAACTCTGTGAATCACAACAGAAGAAAGATAAACAACAAACAGAATGGTGAGACAAAGATTAAAGTCAAAATATAAAATGTTCAGCCCAGATAGCCTAGAGCCAAATAGAAATAAAGGAACACAGGGAACAGTGTCTGAAACAAGTAACTTTTCAGAGCTTTGGTACCTGATGTGTGTGAGCAGAGTCTTTAAGTTCAAAGACAAGTCACCTGGAACCACCTAAACAGAGGGATAATAAAGGAAAGGAAAAGAATGAACAGAAAAATGAGAAAGAGAAGAAAACCTACAGTTCTTTAACAGTCCCATGGCACACACCCAAACTTGCATTGTAGAAGTTCAAAAGGAAAGCAGGAGAGGAAAGCAGCCTATTTACAGAAACAAGGACAGAAAACTTCCTAATCTGAAGAGGAAAAACAATATTCATATCCAGAAAAGCATGTTAAATAATCAGAGATGCTAACTCAGACAATGTATCACCAAATGATCAGCAATCAAGAGGAAGAATGCTGACAGCCCTGACAGGAGAGCAGTGTCCCCTATACAGGCAGCAGTCACAGATAGCACAACCTAAACAAAGGTTCCAAGAAAACACCAGAGGGGAAAGACAGCCCTACCAATGCACAGGATTGAGAAAACCATCTATTTACATGAAGAGGAATAGAACTGGATCCTTAAAATCATCAAACAGGGAGACTGGAGACTCAGCTCAGGAGTTAAGAATATTTGATGCTCTTCTTGAAGATGCGTTCTGTTTCGAACACCCAAGTCAGGTGAAGGCTCATAACCAGATAAAGCTGGCTCCAGGGAAACCAGTGCTTTGAGCCTCTGCTGGCACCTGAACTTCTGTGCACATAGCAGAATGCAGGTATGTCCACCTACACATAATTAAAAATAATAAAATAAAGCTCAAAAAACTGGAAAGTAGTAGCAGACACCTTTGACCCCCCCAACACTTAGGAGGCAGATGCAGGCCCTTCTCTGAGTTTAAGCCTGCTTGGTCTACAGAGGACAGCCAAGGCAATATAGAGAAATTTTGTCATGAAAAACCAAAAGAACAAAAACAAAACAAAACATACACCAACACAATAATAAAAATCAATTTAAAATAGACAAGATTAAATCTTAAGTCCCAGAACTTTAAAATTACTAGAAAAAACATAGTAAAAATTTAGAATTTTGAATCACACCTACTTAAATTATTCAAGAAAAAGAAAAATTCTTTGGCACAGGAGAAGATGTTTGCAAGCCATATATCCGATAAGAAGCTAATATCCAAAATTCATAAGAAACTCAATCAACTCCTCAAAGGACCTATAGATACAGACTAAGCATGATGCTACCCGAGGACCCCCTATACCACTCCTGGGCACATACCCAGAGGATTCCCTAGCACTTAATAAGGACACATGCTCCACTATGTTCATAGCAGCCATATTTATAATAGCCAGAATCTGGAAAGGACCAAGATATCCCTCAACAGAGGAATGGATAAAGAAAATACAGTATATTTACACTTTGGAATACTACTCAGCTATTAAAAACAACGAATTCATGAAATTCTTAAACAAATGGTTGGAACTGGAAAATATCCTAAGTAAGGTGACCCAATCACAAAAGAACATACATGGTATGTACTCACTGATAAGCAGATATTAGCTCAGAAACTCGGAATACCCGAGAAACAATTCACATATCAAATGAATAAGAAGAAAGGAGTGGCCCCTGGTCCTGGAAAGGCTCAGTGCAACAGTGTAGGGGAATACCAGGACAGGGAAACGGGAAGCGGGTGATTGGATAATAGGGGGAGGGAAGAGGGCTTATGGGACTTTCATGGAGGAGGGGGTCCAGGAAAAGGAAAATCATTTAAAATGTAAATAAATAATATATTGAGTAAAAAAATAAAAATAAGCCAAAGATTCAAATAGTTACCTTTTAAAAGAAGAAATATGGATGTGCACATGTGTGAAACCATTGGCAAGTATACAAACTAGTTCAATTCTAATATATATATAGTATGTATAATATATTTACTATATACTTTAATAAAGCTCTAAAGTATATTTTAAAGTCCTAATGAGAAGGCATATTCAGTAAGATAGAAACGATACATTAGAGCTGAAGGAGCAAGTGAGACGCTCACAACTGCATTTATCTACATGCACTGTTAAGCAGGACACAGCAAAAGCTTCTTTACACATCGGTGAAAATAAACACCAAAAAAAAGTTGAATAGTTAAATGAAGGTGAAGGTCTTTGGGGTAAAGAAATAGTAAAGGGACCTAGAAAATTCCAACTTTTACAACTAACTTTGTAGAGTTTTCTGAAGTTTTACAGTATGGCCCAGGAATGCCCTAAAATTCTCTGTTTAAAATCTTCCCCATTCCCTCTCTTCCTCTAATGCACATTCGATCTGTTTAAAATAGGAGAAAGAAATTTGACTTCATCTAATGATAGATTATTTTTCCCTGAAAATCCAGAGGACGGTTTGAATCCCTTGGCCTCAGTGCCAGAAGTCTGCCTTAGCATGGGGGCATTATTCATCTTGGAGGTCTGTACACATCTCTGTGTGGCTTGGCAGAATTTTTCTCACTTCCATTCTAATCAATAATCTTGTCTGCGATCTAACATGAGAATCTTTCTCTCTGGCAAAACATTCAGTTCTGGATTTGTAGGGCTAGGCGCCCATGCAGTCTCCTTCCCAGCAGCCTGGATCCGTTACAAGCTACCACAGGAGATAGGCATCTTGAGATTATTTATACATGTTCCAATCTTCGATAACTCCATATTTATAGAACAACATTAAATCGATCTAATCTCTCTGGAAACCTTATCTTTTCGCCTAATACTTTGCTCAACTAAACACATAATCTTCAGATTAATGATACTGAGAATGGTGTAGATGTGCTGTTCCAATGAGGGAGACTCACTGATGTAGAAAGGAGGGTACACCTTAAAAGGATGATAGCACTGCCTTCTTAGCCCAGAAGCTCGGAATACCCAAGACACAATTCACATATCAAATGATTCCCAAGAAGAAGGAAGGAGAGGGCCCTGGTCCTAGAAAGGCTTGATGCAGCATTGTAGGGGAGTACCAGGACAGAGAAGTGGGAGAGGTTGATTGGAGAATGGGCTGGAGGGAAGAGGGCTTATGGGGAGGAGGGAACCGTAATGGGGGAATTATTTGGAATATAAACAAAGAATATAGAAAATAATAATAAAAAAAGAAAAGAGGGTACATTTTATTTTTTCAAGAGTTTTACAATATTCTTCTATTCACTTAACTAAAACCTCAAAAAAGAAACTTCTAGTTTATATTGCTAGTAACACCATTAAAGCATTAGCCTAAGTAAGCCTTGTTGCTGTATCCTTCATTTATATAAAAAAGGAATCCTTGACCTAGTGTCATCATTTATCATCCAACTCTTCCAAGTAAATGTCTCTACATGTGAAAAGATCCCTAATCCTCCACATGTCATTTTTGCAAACACTCATCATTTCGTATTAGTAAAACTACATACCATTTACATTTTTACATTTGTGTGTGTGTGTATGTGTGTGTGTGTTTGTGTGTGTGTGTCTTTGTGTGCATGCTTATATGAGGTTTACATGCAATGAGTGTTGCCAGGAGTACAGGGACTCCTGAAGTGCACATGTGATCTGTCAAACCGGTGTCACAGCTGGTTGTGAGACAATATGCATTGCTGAGACCCAAACCAGGACTTCCTTAGTACCAGAAAGCACTGTGCCATCTGTCTGTCACCATTATCTTAGTGAGGATGGAAGAGCTTCAACTTATATTTTTGCTTGCACAGGTTAGTGACAGAAAGTTGGAGAGTGGTACTTATGAGAAATCCATGTGTGTATATACTGAAACTAAATCATAACAACCCCTCTAGATAACACAGTCTTCTGAAAATTTAGACCCTAGCTCTGAAATTACAGAAGATCGCAGTGAAAGCCATCAGATTTTTCTTTTAATCCTCATTTCTTATTTTCCTTCTAATAATTACTTTAGGCATTGCCAGAAAAGTAAGGCCTTCCCGTGATTCAGGCCAAGTAGCCACCCTCAACTGTCTAAGCACTCTGAGCTCCTGATACATAAGAGGCCAGGGTGTGTTTATGGTACAGACAGACCTTCCCATTTTACATTTCTTATCTTCCTGTTGTAGTTGACTTCTGACTCCAGAATCAATGACAACAATATTTCAAAGTAAACATTATTAATATACTGGTACTAGGTTTTACTTAGTTACAAATGTGAGGCAAAGTCAGACTTAAAATGCATAGGTAATTAAACTAAGCAAAAACCTAGCAGTTTCCTTAGCTCCAGTAAAGGCTGGCTCCTTTTTCTTTAACCTCCTTACAGGAATCAATGTGCTTTAGCCAATATGATCCCAAGGAAAACAAAAGTTGCTGGAGATTTCCTATGCTAACTGCCAATCATTACAAGCCCAGTAACAAAACCAGCATACCCCAGTCACGAGGGCCAGTGGAGTAAACTAGGGGACTCAGTCCATGTAGTTACAGATACCAGACTTGTGACAAAGTGGTCTAAAGCTCAGCTGGGAAAAAACGGCCTCTTTTAACAAATAGTGCTGACAAAACCAGTTTCCACATGCACAAGGATGAAATGAATCCCCGGTCTCTTTCATTCTAAATGAAAAAGTCATTCAGAATTGATCTAAAACTTAATTTAAGTCCAGAAACTCTAAAGTGCTCAAGAAAAAGAAAAAAAAAACTTGAAGCTACAGGCGCAGACAAGACTTTTCCTACAAGGAATATAATACTTCAGGAAATAAAACCAACAATTGACAGGTGGGATTACATAAAATTAAAAAAGTTTCTGTGCAACAAAAGAAATTGCTGAGGGAAAGGTCAGCCTACAGGGCAAGAGGGAATCTGCTAGCTACACAGCTGACAGAGGACTAATATCTAGACCATTGGAAGAACTTTAAACATTAAAATACCAAGCAATCCTGCTGATAAATGCACTCATAAAACAAACTAACAGTTCTCAAGAGATGAAATCCAAAGCACCAACAAACACATGGAGCCATTCTCAACCTCTGTATTCATCACAGAAATGCAAATTTAGAAATTGAGATTCCGAGCTCACCCAAGTCCAAATGGCAGTCATTAAGAATAATAAGAGGAGGTCAGAGCAATTGTTCAGTGATTAAGAATCCTTGCTCATTTTCCAGAGGAGGGACCTGAGTTTGCTGCCCAGCACCCACATCAGTCAACTCACAATCTCCTGTAAAACCAGTTCCTGGACGACCTGATAATCTTTCAAGCCTCCGGGGCATCCCCACACATTGCTAGTGCTATGGCCTGCAGCTCAGAGGACTACTCACACTCAGACACAACGGCCAGTTTTGAGTTTCCATATGATTTCTTCTTTGCCACTTGGACCCTGCACTTTGATACTGTTGCATTACCAAAAGTTTTAGAAGTCACTAGATATCCTTTTTCCCCCCCTACTTCTAATGTGACTCCACTAGTGTCAGAGAGTCAAGCTTACATTTCACAGACACTGAAACTCAGGATGTCTTGCTTCTGGACTCAGCATATGGTCAGTGTGACAGATGTCCCTCCAAGGCTCAGCACTTGCCACCAAGGCCCATTTTGCTGTCCACATTGATTAGGTACTGTTCCATACATTTCTTCTGTCTGCTAATGAGACAGCTGCTTTAGACCCTTCCACTGCAGGGGAAGGGGTCTGCATTTCCTTTCATTTCTCAATGCTTTGTTTTTAACTGTGCTCACGTTAATGAGGTGTACACAATATGTGACAGAATTAATGCGTCTTTACAGTGAAATCAGGTATCATTTATTATAAAATGTTCCTCTTGATTACTAGTGGCCCTCCTCTGAAGTTCTGCTTCTCCTCCCAGCAGGGGCAGGACATGGTAGACATTTCTGTTTGATACTTTTGTTCCCACATTTCTATATCTTATTTTATGTGCATCGCTTGATTTTTGTGCAGATGAATAACACTTAAAGCCTTCTATTTGATTTCATTGATATGTTTGAGTTTAAGATATTGTTTCACTATTCGATTTTAAATGTTCCATATATTAAATTCTTGCTTTTGGTGTCTTCTATAGTAACAAATACCAATAATGAATGGGGTTTTAAAGTACCCAGAGATCATGTTGTACATTCTTCACCCATTAGAAAAGTGGTATAAATTGCCTCTTATAGCATACTCAAAGTTGCCAGTTCCAAACTGTGAAATATCTTTGAACATGTTAACAACTTGTTATAACTTATCTTTAAATTTTATAATCACATCTTAATTCTTTAAGAATTTAAAATGCTTCAAGTTTTTACTCTTTTCAAACATACTTAGTGTTCTTTGGGCTACACATTTTCTCAACCTCTCCTGTTTGTCTCTATGGTTCTTTGTAATAATTCTTATGTATGTCTGAAAATCTCCTCTAATATACTCTTAAACATTTTATCTCTGGGACTCTGTGTTTTAGATTACTTGCTGTTCTTGCAAAAGATCTCCAATTGGTTCTCAGAACCCTCCCTCATTGGGGGATCCAATGCCCATGTCAACCTTCATGGGCGGCACAAATATACACTTGACGGGCATATATACATTCAGGATAAATGCATACGCACACACACACACACACACACACACACACACACACAGATGCCCTGGACCTAATTGCCCCAAGCTGAGCACCTCACCTGTACTCATTGTGTGGTGGATGGATGCGCTGAGGCCCCTGCTTTTTCCTGCAGTCCCTATAGGGAACCCAGATCCCTAACATGATAATGTTTATGGAGGAAGACTCTAAGGGTAGTGAGGTTACACAGAGGAGCCATCATGGTGCCACAAAGAAGATCCCTACTTGAGTCTGACCATGCTGGTGCCTTGATGCTGGCCGCCCAGGCCCCAGGTGTTTGTAGGGGGGAGGGAGAGGTGTGGTGTGTGTGTGTGTGTGTGTGTGTGTGTGTGTGTGGTTCTCTTTATCCTTTCACGTGTGGGTGGACAGTTAGGTTGCTTCATATAGTAAATACTGTTCAGAACACTGCAGTAGACACGGTGCACAGAATGCTTTCAATATATTACTTTCATTTATTTTTGGATTGGATTTTCTCACAACAAGCTAGGGTAGTCATATTTCTTATGAAGTGCCAGGGGGCTACAACTGTTTGTATTTCAATAAATAAGTTAGAAGTTTCATGGCCTTTTATGACCTCGAGAGCTACAAAACACCCCCACTGAACTCAATTAATCAAGGCAATCAAAACTACTTGGTTTCAAAAGGAGGAGAAATTTTCTCTACTTTTCAGTAGCGTCAAACACGTTGTTACCATATTTTAAAAGTCTCTATTGTCTGTTGCTTAACTATAAATTACTTACTCCCCAAGGGAAATACACTTACTTATCCAAGAGCCTTATGCTGACACTGGTTCTCGTCCGGGTCATGAAAGGTGAGGACCATAGAGTGTCCATCACCCCTGATGTCCTGTCTCAGTCTGACTACAAGTTTATTAAAGAGACAAGCTTCCTGTCTCTAACTCACCCAACACACTGGGTAGAAACGCAATGCTGCTGGCACTAAGACTCTAACATCCCAATCACGAAGAACAACTAGAAATGAGGATCGCTAGAAGAAAGGATTCTTGATCACTTCAAATATTTTGGATAAGGACTATAGAATCATCAATACGCATTTTTTATGTGAATGTATGTGTGGTTTAAGTAAATGTGCTTTCACTACTGCAGGTTGGCATTGTGCATGCTTTCAGGCTGGCATAGTGTGTGCTTGCACCACTGCAGGCTGTCATTGTGCATGCTTGCACTACTGCAGACTGACTTTGTGCATGCTTGAACTATTGCAAATTGTCATTGTGCATGCTTGCATTATTGCAGGCTGGCGTTGTGCATGCTTGCATTACTGCAGGTTGCCACTGTGCATGCTTGCATTACTGCAGGCTGGCATTGTGCATGCTTGCATTGCTGCCAGTTGCCTTGATGTATGATTGCACTTTTGGTTTGCATGATTGCGCTACTGCATGCTAGTGGTATTCATGCTTGCACTACTTCAGGCTGGTGCTTAAACACTTCCTTCTCTTTCAGCTTTTGAGATTAAATCATCTATATTTTGTGGGTATCATAAATCAAAGGTAGGTCAGATTCTAGATATCTGATTAAACCATCTCGCTCCATAGTTTTCCCTTCCTTCAAATCCCTGAGTTATTTTATAATTTTGTATTTTCCAAAGTTGGTGCACAAAATGGAGGCCTTTCTCTTTGTTGACTCCGCTTGTCTGTATTTTATGAGTGTGAGCACACGTTTAGTAAACCACCCCGAAGGCCATCACAGCACTAGAACTTGGTGACGAGCCAGAGTCCATTTCAGCTCCTTTCATCTCAGCTCTGAAGGAATCAGAACGTCTATCCCTGTTTATAAAAGGGCATCAATGTTTCTTCTAATAGTGTCATAAATAAGGCAGCCATTGACAGATTCACTGTTGATATGTGTTTAATTTAAACGTGTTTTGGAATATAGGATAAGTGGTGAAAGGAAGCTGCCAGCTCTGAGAGATGAATGGCCCGAGTCTCTGCAGCACATCACTCATTTTAAATTAAGACATGATATTATTCTTTCTGAATTATATCACAAGTGGAAGGAGACAGAGTGAGGGCCTGCTCTTCAGGGGAGGAAATAAAGCAAGGAAAAAACTCTCCTGAATCATGAATTTAATGAAATATGTCAAATTTCTTGCCACTATAAGAATACCAGCCCTTGCCTGCAGTGTGCCCACAGTGGGGCCATCCGTGTTTCCTAGCCATGCTTACCGCTGTTTGCATCTTTACGATAGAATGCAGAGGTCTACTTTTAGTTACATGATTTATCAATTTATAAGCAAAATTCTCCTCCTTGGTACTGTGTCCTGTCGTTACCATGAGTCTAATCTCTTGTAAACTTGAATATCAAGTAGACACTAGCAATCTGGTAAAACATTTCCTCTTAGATTTGCTCACAGAACATTCTCTTTGCCTAGTTTAGTATGGAATAACATTTTCTGCATATTATATGACTAAGAAGCTATTTCTCAAGTATGTCTACATGCCAGGGATTTTCTGAGCAGTTTTTACTGACAATCTTATTTATTTCATTGTCCTCATGTTATATTTGGGGAAAAGATGTCACCCTGCTGGACATGGGCACATTCCAAGCGGAGGAAACAGCACTTTAACATCTTTAAATAACCCTATTAAAATGGGGTACAGAGCTAAACAAAGAATTCTTCATTGAGGAATAACCAGATGGCTGAGAAACACTTAAAGAAATGTTCAACATCCTTAATCATCAGGGAAATGATCAGGAAATCAAAACAACCCTGAGAATCCACCTCATGCAACTCAGAATGGCCAAGATCAAAAACTCAGGGGACAGCAAATGCTGGAGAGGATGTGCAGAAAGAGGAACACTCCTCCATTGCTGGTGGGAACGCAAGCTGGTAAAACCATTCTGGAAATCAGTTTGGCAATTCCTCAGAAAATTGGACAAAGCACTACCTGAGGACCCAGCTATACCACTCATGGGCATATACCCAAAAGATGTTCCAACATGTAATAAGGACACATGCTCCACTATGTTCACAGTAGCCTTATTTATAATAGCCAGAAGCTGTAAAGAACCCAGATGTCCCTCAACAGAGGAATGGATACAGAAAATGTGGTGTATTTACACAATGCAGTATTACTCAGCTATTAAAAACAATGAATTCATGAAATTCCTAGGCAAATGGATTGAGCTAGAAACTGTCATTCTGAGGTAACCCAATCACAAAAGAACACACATGGTATGCCCTCGCTGATAAGTGAATATTAGCTCAAAAGCTCAGAATACCCAAGATGCACCTCATAGACCACGTGAAGCTCAAGATGAAGGAAGACCAAAGTGTGAATATGCCCTCGCTGATAAGTGAATATTAGCTCAAAAGCTCAGAACACCCAAGATACAACTCATAGACCACGTGAAGCTCAAGATGAAGGAAGACCAAAGTGTGAATACTTGGATCCTTATTGGAAAGTGGATCAAAACACCCATGCTCACACGCAACCCTATGGAAAAGCTAGAGAAAGGACCCAAGGAGCTGAAGAGGTTTCACAGTTCTGCAGGAGGAACAATAATATGAACCAACCAGTACCCCCAGAGCTCCCAGGGACTAAACAACCAACCAAAGAGTACACATGGAGGGATCCATGGCTCTAGTTGCATATGTAGCAGAAGATGACCATTTCAGACATCAATGAGAGGAGAGACCATTGGTCCTGTGAAGGCTTGATTCCCCAGAATAGGAGAATGCAAATCAGGAAATGTTGGGGTGAGAGGTGAGTAGGGGGACAGGAGATGGGATAGGGGGTTTCAGGGGAGTAACTCAGAAAGGGGATACGATTTGAAATGCAAATATTAATAAAAATATGACAACAGAAAAAATTAAAAAGTAAAATGTAAGCAAAAACCAAAACCAAAATTAAAAAACATCTGGAGGCTTTGTTGCAGAGGGAGATTGTAGGCAGGTCTGTGTGGCTGGACTCCAAGAGGCTTAACTTCAGTATCTAGGAGACGTTGGCTGTCGGAAAGCAGGCGGAGTGGATCCATCTGACAAACACTAGGAACCTGGGGTTAATATACTATTAACTGAAAATGGAATTATGCACTGATACTGACATTACAATAAATACATTGAGTTAAGAATAAGGTGGGATGTATGTAAAAAATTCCATGCATTTCCCTTCATAATCATTTATAACCCTTCTCCATTCCATGACTTGGGATTTTATACATGTGTATCCATTTTGAATTTTTTCACAATACAACTATATATTTTTGTTGTTCTAGCAACTTTGTACACAAATGGAATATGTTATAAAATATGAGAAGCAGAACTCTTAAGCGATGTACTGGGTATCTGGGGACATAGTTAGAAAGTAAAATATTTCTGAAGAACTTCCAAATAGGGAGAGATGCAAAGAGAGGGATTGTGGAACATGAGAGTTTTGTTAGTGTGTGGAACTGACTTCAGATATGTTAAGCACCCACTGAACAAGCGTTTAAGGTTTAAGGGTCACTCAGAATCTCTGCTTTCTATGAGAATATCACTCCTCCGCATTGATACCAGCTCAGCTTACTAACTGTTCCCAGCTGAGTGGAATTATGGGACTTGCATTTCTACAATAAAGATAACTATGGCAGGGGGTTACGTGAGTCAGCAGAAAGCCCGGAGGAGCCTTGAGTGCCCGGATTTCAATCTTAATAAACATCGCTCTTGCCCTGGTGTGCCATAGTGTGATTCTCAAACTCCCTGCCTGGTTCTAGCAATTCCTTCCCTTTGTGTTTGTTTCGTAGATGCTCTCTATAATGTAGAAAAACTAGCTACAAGTGTCAGCTTTTTATTGAGGCAAGTTAATTCAGATCTAAACCCCAGTTCTGTGTGTTGCTATTGTGTCTGTCATGCTGGCAGGAAGGCAAGTCCACTGCTTTGTCACCAAATGTAAACATCTTTGTCTTTGACTCTGTTGTTCTAAGTACTGCATATAACTAAAGGGCCCAGATCCATGAATGATATCAATCCACATGGCCTCAGAATACATATCTTCAGAAATATGTATATATATATACATATATATGTGTTGTATATGTATATACATATATGTGTGTGTGCATGTGTATGTGTGTGCATGTGTGTGTGTGTGTGTGTGTGTGCGTGCGTGTGTATGTGTGTGCGTGTGTGTGTGTGTGTGTGTGTGTGTGTGTGTGTTATAAGGAAATAGAGCAGAAGCTAAGGAAGGAAATCTGATACCCACTCCTGTGGTAAGAAAAGGTAGAGATGGGAGCATCATGGGAACAAGGACAATGAAGTGATGGCGAATAGCTCTAGGTGGCCTAGCTGTCTGATGGTCAGTTTCAACAATGATTCTCAGGGAATCTCAAAGAGTTACTGACAGAGGCTGAGTCAAGGTAAAAAGTATTACAGACTGGAAACAATCAAACACAGGTTCCTATGAGTCAGGGTGTTCACTGAATCATGCTTTGAGGATGAACAAGTATGAGGGGAAGAAAGCATGAATGAAAGTGGGTTGTCCCAGCCAGTCCCACGGCAAGCTCTGAATCTGGAGGGACTCCCAAGGGACTTCCACCATGGCATGAAGCAGCTGAGATTTTGTACATAGGACTTCACTGCCCAGCAGATGTTGGCTGCTCTCTAAGGAGGTTCCATGATTGACAAGGCCGCCCCCTTCAAGCAGGTCTGGTGCAGAGGTAGCAGATACAGGAGGACTTTGCTGTCTGGTGCTGCTGGAAGTCCTCTCAGCAGAAATCCTCCCAGCAGAGCGAGGAATAACTCCTTCAAACACAGAGCTCCTTCTCGGGGATTACAAGTAAGACTTCTTTGAGTATTTGAAAAGAGAGATTAAAAATAGAGAACTTGTACATCAGTTCAATATTTTAGCTGAGCATACACCTACACACAGTTGTGGAGTTTCTGTAAATGAAGGTGCTTAGATGGCAGTGTTCCTTTGTTTCTTAAGCAACAGTCATGACATCAGCTCAGATAATTGTTTTATTGTTGCTGAGTTAAGCAAATGTGCCAAGGTGTCTGGTCACATGATCTTCCAGGCTGTCACCTCAGTCTTCCATCTCCCAAGTATTTTGCTTCAGTAGAGTCTTACAGCAAGAGTCACTGCTGTTTTCTGCCCATGCTTCAGTTGCTGCCATTAAAACTCAGAAATAAATTAATAAGGTACCCAGCATCTCACACTCAGGATTCCTATTGGGCGTATTTAGACTCTTTTTATAGCTAAGTCTTTCTGGGGAAATCTGGTTTCCCTATGCTGAGAACTGTGTGATGTGCTCACCTGTTTATCTGTGTGATTCAGTATGACCATTCCTTAAAAGTCAAGAGCCCAAATCAGAGAATGGGGTGTCTGAGACATTGCAGAGATCAGACCGGGTTTTGCTAAGCAAACATCCAGTCCATTGGGACAAGGCTAGCTTCCCTGCATCCCAGGTGTGTGGACTGCAATGCCCTTTTGAGGGAATGGTTTCAAATGGCATGATGGGAAACCTGTCCCTTCCTGTCCCTCTCACAGCAACCAGAGTGACTTTGTATATACTCTGTGCTTTAAAACTTGATGTTTTTCTCATTTACAGGGCAATTAGCAAAACCTTAAACACTTATTCAGTGTGTGCTTAACATATTTGAAGTCAGTTCCACACACCAGCAAAACTCTCATGTTCCACAGTCCCTCTCTCCTGCATCTCTCTCCATTTGGAAGTTCTTCAGAAATATTTTTCTTTTCTTTTTTTTGTTTTTTGTTTATTTTTTGGAGACAGAGATTCTCTGTGTAACCCTGGCTGTCCTGGAATTCACTCTGTAGACTAGGCTGGCCTCGAACTCAGATATCTGCCTGCCTCTGCCTCCCAGAGTGCTGTGATTACAGGCATGCGCCACCGCGCCCAGCATATTTTTCTTTTCTAACTATGTCCCCAGATACTCACATTGCTGCCCTTAACTACGTACAGCAAAAGCCAGGCTGGACTTCAGCCAACTCTGAGTCACCCAGTTCCTAGGAAAGCACAGCTGCTCCAGACAGGAGCATTCCGCTTCATGTTTGAAAAGTTCACTTTTTTTTATATTTAGTGTTTCAGAACCTCCAAGAGAAAGAATCATTACTTTTAAACTATGCTCTATGGCAACTTCAGAGCTGTTGAACATTTGAAAAATAGAACTTTTTAATCATTACCGTTAGGAGCTAGAGTGAGTTACACTAATAAGTTTGGCATTCTCATAGTCATACAAATTAATTCAGAACTTCCAGGCTTCTAGCTGTCAGGGAGAAAAAAAAATCTGTCATGCAATGGAGGCTCCTAAAACTGATTATTGCTTAATTAGCTTCCTCCTTATTGAAAAAAAAATCATTAGTCCAATTATAAATTCCCCCGGTTCTAGCGAACTGGTATTTTTGTTTTTCAGATGAAGATAGCTAGAGATATCAACGCATAACAGTATGAAACCCAAAACTTGACCAAACCTATGGGCAAGCCTTTCATTTCACAGCGAGCTCACAAGGTGTGTTTCATGAAGTATCAAGAACAGAGGATAGCATTCGGCGTAATTGGGAAAGGTCCTTGCACTGGCCCCCTTGGAGGCTTTCCAGCATGGAGGACACGGCAGAGCCTCCACTTCTGGTCTCTTCATTGAGTCTCTGTTCTGAATGACTTGGATTTGGTACAAAGAAACTCCTTCCCTCCTCATTCCTTCAAGAAATATAGGTGAAGAACATGCTCCAACTTTGGGGTTTAATTGTAATTAACATGTAGACTAGGAATCTTTGTATTATGCTTCTCCACTTTTCTAAAATTGATAGCATTTAAGTTTGACAGCTTCCTTTATATTTGCATCAGTTTAGAATCTCTGAGATCTGCTCCTGGCTCTTTGTACAGATAAGGAGTGTTTTGAGGAGTGCCTAATATTAGACCTCCTAAGCTGAGAACTGTGTATGTTGATGTGCTCAACAGTTTTTGCTGTTGCTGTTGTTGTTTTGTTTTGTTTTTTTTTTTTTGGTTTTTTTTTTTTTTTTTTGGTTTTTGCTTTTGTTTTGCTTTTTGAAATTTGTGATGTGCATGGCAGTCAAAGGGAAGAGGAATGGTAAAATCCAGGACAACCGTGGGACAGCGTCTCTAACTGCAGCACAGGGTCAGTAAGCACCACGCCAGATAGCAGGCAGTTAGAGTTCAGGGCCAATGGCTGCAAGTGCTTCTTGCTTCCCGGTGGTGTTCTGCCTTTATCTGGGATGCTGAGTGTGGGCCAGTGTTTGGCCATGGCAGTGCACTTGTGCAGGACATAGGGCACTCGGTAGAACTTGTTTGGAGAATTGCAAATAAACTAAGACAAAGAAAGTAAAAATGGAGAATGATGATCAAAATTATTTAGGTTTGATTTTTTTCATCTAGTCTGTTTCACTGGGAGACACAGAGGTCTTGTACATTACAATTCAAACAAATTTATGTCAGACAAAAGTGGACATGGTGACTCGAGTCTGTAGTACCAGAATTTAGAAAGGGAAGAAGGAGGATGGTAGGTCCTGTGTCAGCTTAGATTATATGATGAGGCTCCTCCCTCTCTCCCTCTCCCCCCCCCTCTCTATATACATATATATATATATATATATAGTATATATATATATATATATATACATACACATGTGTATGTATGTATGTATATATATATGCATGCATATATGTATGTATGTATAAAATGTGTGGGTACATGCACAAAAACTATGTACATATATGCATTTATACATGTATATGTGCAAATATATATGTGCAAGAGAGAAAGAAATTTATTTAGTAGAGAAAAATTAGAAAAAATGTTGATTCCTGATTATTCAGACTATTCTCTTTTTTTAAGTTCCCCAGGTAAACCTTAAAAAATCCTTTCTGATCTTCTGCCTTTATCACCAGGCTTAGAAGGAGGGAGACCCTGTCATCTGGCCCTTCCACTAGTTATTAAAAAAAATTCCACATGGAAGTAACATTAAAGTGAGAGTCGGGGGTGTTTGTTGGTTTCTCTGCTGCCTGCTACTGTCCTTCTCGTTGCTCAGCTCCGTCAGCCCTGTTTCTTTATCTCTGCAGCTTTACCCCCACCCTCTGGGCTGCCTGCCCTCTCCTGAGAAGGCTGCTTTGGGGCCAACTTGGATTAGTCAGTCAGTATTTAAATAGCTTTTCCTACATCCTACCCTTTCTCTTCCTGTGAAAGGTCGCACTTCTTTGTGAGTCACACTAAACACTGTGTTTTAGTCACTAAACAAGTGTCACAGCTATTCAAAATAGAGGGTGGCAAATTTTAGCAGTATGTTTAAAAGATCACAATTTTGGAAATTCTGAGAATTCTTGACAATGCTAATTTATTGTCCCTAAATCTCAAAGAACAACATACTAGGAACTTGAAACCCCAGAGAAACTTGCTATTTCCACACTAAGTTGTAACTTTAAATGTATCATTGCTGATGAATAAACATATTTTGCTTTTAAAAATCCAAAGAAGCAACTAAAAGTTAAGAAAGGAGAGGAATAATTTCAAGGCAATGACATCAGGACACTAAATCAAGCCCAGATCACCACAGACATGAGGTTTCAAGCTCAGATCACCCTAGACATGAGGTCCTCCCCAGGGCAGGAGAGTACAGGTTAAACCTCTCAGTGGGAATCACTGTGCTGGCTAGTTTAAAGTCAATTTGACATAAGTTAACATCACTTGCAATATGGGAGCTCAATTGAGAAAATGCTTCCATAAAACTGGGCTAGGCTGTAAGCCATTTTCTTAATTAATGACCAAAGGGTAGAACCAAGCCCATTGTGGGTGGGGCCATCTCTGGCTGGGTGGTCCTGGGTTCTAAAAGAATGCAGGGTGAGCGAGCCTTAGGGAGCAAGCCAGAAACTAGCACCCCTCCATTGTTTCAGCATCAGTGCCTGCCTCCTGATTCCTGCTTAGCCTGAGTTCCTGCCCAGACTGCTTTTAATGATGATATGCAGCTGTGATATACAACTGTGAGTGAAATAAACTCTTTCATACCCAAGTGTGGTATTTCATCACAGCAATAGTCATGCTAAGACAATGCCCAAGGCTGGATTGAGAGGTGAAATAATTTAAGCATTAATTATTTGTCTTGTTACTAACATTTAAAAAAGTAACACTAAAATTTTAACTTAACATAGGAAAGATTTATTTTGCCTCACAAGTTGAGTATGCAGTCTATCTTGGCTGTGAAGGCACAGCATCAGAAGTTTGAGGCACCTAGTCACTACACCACTAGGCAGGAAGCAGAGATTCATTCTGGTACACAGCTTAATTTTTAATTTTTGTTCTGTCGAGGGCCCTAGACAATTGCATGGAACCAGCAACGTTTAATTTGAGTCTTCCTTCTCAATGGATCTAACTTGGATGATGCCACAGGTGTGTTTCTATGCTGATTTCAAATGAGAATCAAAATTAACAAAAACAATAGATCAATTAAAGTAGATAGTAATTGGCTATAATAATTTGATTAGACTTTGGAGGAAAACAAAAGCTTGGTTATATGATGTAGTCACACTTCATCTGTTTTTTTTTTTTTGTTTTTTGTTTTTTGTTTTTTTTTGTTTTTTCTAGAACTCAGCAAAATGACTTTGGGTAGTGATAGGTTTTTACCTGAGACATAGACTAAAGAGGGAAAAGCCTTTGACTAAGTTTTAAATCTTGGTTTCACATGCAGCTTGTTGTGTCCTGAAAGAAGTGCAGAATGCATTCTTTGGCACCTCACAGGTATGCTGCCCCAAAACATGAGGACCAAGGGTGTCACTGGGGAATGGTGGCATCTTGAAGCCTTTGTACCACATAAACACATGACTTATATACAATTGTTCAGGGAAAAAAATGGAGTTTGTTTTCAGTTAGTCCTGGAAATTTGCTGGACAGTGAGAGAAAGCTCTTCCATGACCCAAGAAAAGATCTCTTCAGAGGAGAAATCATCAGAAGGGTGTGAGCCTTTATTGCTCTATTTTAAACTCTTAATGCTACTATGTAAAAAGAAAAATCCAAATTTCAGCCCAATAAGCAATCACTAGAGAATAAACTAAACTGTATCAATTGTAAAATGTATCATTGCAAACCGTATCATTGTAAACCGTATCAGGTCTTGGCAAGCAGTGGCTTTACATCATTATTGGCTCTGTGACCTCCACCACTCATGCCACGCTGGTTTGCTGTGCTGCTGGAGATCAGAAAACTGGACTGGGGTCAGACCTGGTGAGCTCTTTAGACTTGGTTCTTTCCATGTACAGATAGCGAATATAACCGAGATTTCTTCTTCTTTTTTTTTAATTAAAAATTTAAGAAAACAAGATAGCTTGCCCCAATATTATTGCTTTCCCAGAGGCAGATTACAGCTCTGACTATAAATAGACTTCTATTATCAAGTTTTATTTCCCAAGGGACAGGAAAATTCATCACCAGTTCTCTCTTGTGTGCATTTAGTTTTTGGCAATATGTAAACCTTGAGACTCTGTGCCCACTGTTTAGACTTCACAAAGCTAACCTTGATGGTCTAGAAGGTTTTTTTCTATTCTACAAATTTTCTTTAGAGAAATTTATACCAAAGAATGTGTGAAAGTTGGTCAGAAGCAGCAAATATTGTCAGCGAGATGTATAGCAGATCCACAAGGACATGGGACAGTTGTAGAAACTGGAGGAATTATAACTTATATTTTTAGACATCAGTTGCTCATCCTTCCCTTTACTTGATTACTAAACAAATGTCTATTGACTGGCTAATAGGTTGTAAGGTCGTCTTTTGACTCACCCCAGCTGATTCAAGGCTTTAAAAAATGCTAGCTTGTAGAGCTTCTCCTAGGGGAAGATACACACACTGTAGTAAACATACAAACAGATCTCCATGGTGACAAAATGATGGTCACCCTGTGGCTGTTCCTGACATGGTGCCTCCTTGTCTCTCTTGTTCTTCCTGCTTTAGCCTGTGGTGGCATGTCACAGAACATGGCAGCACATGTTGCTGCCCTGCTCCACAGCCTTCCTGTATTGTCAGAACAAGCATCCTCACTTTGTTCTTACCTCAATTCTCTCTCTTGATCCCACTCCAACTGTGCCAGGCATGCTCCTGCCTCAGGAGCCTTTGGAGTGTTTCTACCTTCTATCTTTCCTTAGAAACAGGTTTGGACCAGGACCTAATGGTGGCATGGAGGATAATCAGAGCATTCAATTGTCCAGTGATATGTGAGTAACCGGAAGGAGATGTACACAGTCTTTAAAATAATGAGAACATTCTCCCAGTGTAATAGAAACATAAGCTCTCCTACGCAAGGAACTCAATACCCTCAGAACAGGAGAGGCTGAACGAAATACAGATATTAGAACCCAGTCATTAAACTGCTCAGGGAGGTGCTAAGGAGAAAAACTATAAAAGCATGAATGTCCCTGGGGACAAAAGCAATAAGCCCAGCAAAATCCCTGTCTGGGTGCAAGCAAATGAGAGAGAGAACACAAGTTTTAAGACAGAAGTTAAAGGATACATCATTTAAACTTCTCTTCCCAGTGATATATCTCCTAACACAATGAAATGAAGTTCTCATCAATCAAACATGATTGTGATCCAAGGGTCTGAATGAACATTCTATACTAGGAGATGATAGAGGAGGGCACAAAGGGGCAAACAGATGTGCAAAGATGTGGACCACTGTATCCATCTACTCAGTGCTCCTCCCTTTCTGGGGGTCCTCCTTCCTCTCTCTGCTTCATTCACATATTGGTTAATAGGCTATCAAAGTTATTCATGTACTCTTCTATAGTCTTTGTTATTTTCATTTTCTAAAATATGTTAACTTTACATATTATGGTTTTCATCTCTGTAAGTTGGACGTTGGTCTTTATCATATGTGGCAGTTTGAATATGCTTGGCCCAAGAAGTGGCACTATTAGGGTGTGTGGCCTTGTTGGAGAAAATATGTTTCTGTGGGTGTGGGCTTTAAGATCCCTGTCCTAGCTGCCTGGAAGCAAGTCTTCTCCCGTTAGTCTTCAGAATAAGATGTAGAACTCTCAGCTCCTCCTACATCATGCCTTCAAGGACTCAGCCATGCTCCTGACTTGATGATAATGGATTGAATCTCTGAACCTGTAAGCCAGCCCCAATTAACAGTCGCTCTTATAAGAGTTGCCTTGGTTATGGTTTCTGTTCATAGTAGTAAAACCCTAACTAAGATGTTATATTTTCATGACTCTTCTGAGCTGTCCAACCACACAGAGTGGTTTCAGTATCTATTGTATAATCTTTTATTAAGCCTCATGGTGGTTCTAACAGTCCCGGTTCTGGGTAAGACTTGGTTGCTTATTCCTTTCACTAAATGTCATGCTTTACTGATTCTGCATCCCTAGCATTTTTGCCTAGATCCTAGACCCTGGCAATATTATAAAACCATGTGCTGGATATTTTGAATTCCCATACATATGAAATATGAGTATTGTCAAGATCCTTACTGAGTCACAGGCAATACCCTTGGATACTCTTTTATGCTTTCTGGCCTAGCTTTGAAAAATTAGTTGGCATGATTGAAGCCGAACTCAAGTGGCGCTTACCACCACTTGCTGTAGCCATCTCTGCTAAATACTTCACCTAATTCCCATAAGCATGAGAGTTTCCATCCTGAGTGGCAGAAGCAGCCTTGCCATTATAACTGTTGGGTTCTGGGCAGTGTTATCATTAACCTTCTCTGTGGTTCTCATTCTCACCAGCAGTAGTTCTCCAGGGCATCTTCTGCATGTACTGGGGTTTCTTCCTTTGCAGAACTTTTGTAGAGGAACTTTAACCCAACAATGTGGCTGATCAGGCTGGAATGGCACACCTTTATTCCCTCTGCCTGGAATATAGATACTCCCTTAGTATGCACTTTTAAAGTAAAATTAATTTCTAAAAGGAAGCAGCAATTATTGAAAGACATCTAATTGAGGGGCAGACAAAGTGACAAATCAGAAAAGGTTTTGACAGGGTGAGTCAGAGATAAGATAAACCCAACTCTCTGGAGAACAGCATAGGAAAGAGAAGCTGTTTAAGAGCAGGGTGGGGAGAGAGAGTGAGTCACTTGGGAGTCAGTGCAGTGAGTGCAATGCAGAGTTCATGTGGTTCAGTGCAGGTCAGCAGAGGGAGTTGAAGACATAGAATAAGAATGGGCCAGAAAATTAGGACAAACTGCCAGAGTTAGTTTGAGGCCAAACAGAGCAATTCAATGAGAAGCCGAGAGAAGCCAGATGCATTCAGTAAGCTTGTAGAGGAGTAAGAGCCAGAACAGCTGAATTGAACCAGCCATCCGGAGTTCAGAAAGAACTAAAAAGGGTGAGCTTATTCAGCAGTAAGCCTCTGAGATGACAATTACATTGGCCAAATACAATTTACAACTACAAATTCTCTAGTCTCTGATACTCTGACTTATGAACTCAAATCTTATATGCATCCTTGCTGTTTTCTGCTCTGAACTAAGTTTCCTTTCATCTCAGGGAGTTGATCACCAACCATCTAAGTGTTCCCCTGGTACACCACAACTTGGAACTTCTTGACAGTGCTTGGGTGAATTGCAGGGCACCTTGAGTGTTCTACCTCAGTAGACTGTCCTTCAATACTGATGTTCCACCAGATTTATTGAGTCCTCACACCTTTGAGCTATTTATGGTTATATTAGAAATTGTACCAAAACTTTGAGCTAATTATATTAGGTATAATTATATTAGGTATAATTATATTAGGTATAATCCCAAAATTTTGTTATCCATGGTTACATTAGAAATTGCATCAACATATTGTGAGTTATAAAATAATATTTCTTGTCTTTACGGATGTTTAAGTTTCAGATCTGTAGCTTAATTAGTTGGGTCCCTTAAATCGAGTGGTCTCAAAAGGCTACTGTGTGTCACGAAAGACTGTAGCAGTCTCAGTGACTACTGAGAAGACAATATGCTTCTACACTCCCATGGATGCTGACAGGTTAACAGTGTACTTCCCTTATCCAGGGCCATGAAGCACTGGTCATAAGATGGCTCACACAACCAGGCACTCTGTCTTTCTTTTAAGAAAGAGGAAAGGGTCAGATCAAAAAGAGAGTATCAAGAGAAATCACAATGAGATTTTCCTAGCACTATCAATGACGTTCCATATATTTTGCTATATTGTAGTCATTAGAAATAAGTCATTAGGTCAGACCATACCTAAAAGAATTATCCTCATGGGTGGCCAGTACCACACAGACACTCAGATACAGTCACAGACACACACACTACACAGCACACACACACATATGTGATATACATACGTACATATATGTGTTTTATATATATATGTATATACATACATATACATACACACACACACATATATATGTGTGTGTGTATATATATATATATATATATATATATATATATATATATATAAAATCAGTGACAGTAACAGATAGATAAAGACATTGGTGCACATATGGCTAACGGATGGGATCCATTACCTGAGGACACCACCATGGTGCTTGACTCATACTTAGTACCATCTTCTCTCAGAAGCATGGAAGACCATGAGAGCAGCTGTAGTGGCAGTTCTATTTTTCTGAGTTAATAGTGCTCTGGCTGGGAATAGTGATTCCCTGTGTGTATCCCCTGATTCTCTGGTCCCTGTGGTATTTTGAAGTCATTCAATGAGCTTACTAAACCTATGCACAAAATACACTTTGATCACAGAATTATGGTGAGTTCTGAGTTGATTACATATTACTTAAAATGAGAAAACTTGTGCTCCGAGTAGTGTTGGTTGGGATTTTGTTGTTGTTGTTGTTGTTGCTGCTGTTGCTGTTATTGCTCTATAACAGCAAAAAACCAGTATACTAATTAGATAAGGTTGCGTGTGCCCAGGTTCCATCATGTGCTAGCCATGTGGTAAGTCCCAGCCATTGGTATATTTTATCCTTTTCTGAAGCAAAACCTGGTTCTGAGCTTCATTTCACTGTCACTGGAGGTTTTATTTATAACCCCTGGTTTTGGGTGAATGGGGATTAGGAGGGTAGTGGGTTCATTACTGTTGTGCCTTCTGTCCTGTAGCAGATCTCTGCTGGTACAGGAAGGGTGTTATTGGAACAGGCTTTTACTCTAAAATGTGCACGATTCATTTGTGGTTTTGGTACATGTCAAACAACAGAGCTTTGTGTGGCTAAAGCATCTACACAACTGTGGGTATACTGATCTCATTGTGCCATTTACTCTGATGTATTTGTAGCCAACACTCTCAATATTATTGTTAAATAAGGGACCTGTAAGGAACAATGCATGACTAACATCTGTTGTCCTACAGAAAATTAACGCGGTATCCAGCAGTTCATCAGGTAGTTGGGTTTCTGGTGTTAATTAAAGAGGAAGCCGAGAGAAGGAATTACTGGGTATTCTAGCTGTGTGCTTACAATTGTACTGACCTGAAATGCCAGTGTTCATGTCATCTCTTTTGTTTCTAAACGCAGCTGCTAGAATTCATTAATTACTGCTATAATTTCTCGGGAGGATTCATACCACTCTGTCTTGTCTGAGGGGTGCACTCTCTCTCTGTGCCCCCTCAGTTGAGTCGCCTGCAGAATGTAATTATGAAGCCTCAAGCCAAGGCACACCACCTTTGTTTTCCAAACACTTCTTTCTCCAAACGAGCTTTCTCTGAGGAGATAAAGGAATGGGAGTGTTGGTTTGAAGAAAACTCCAAAGAAAATTGCTTGTCAGGTATGAATTCCTCTACCAGGAGATGTCCCAGCTGCATGTCAGGGGGTGTGGCGAGCAGTTGGAAGGACTATAACTCTTACTGAAATTTCCAGGTCTTTGCAATTGCAACACAGTGGAAACTATAGGGCCTTTTCTCATTAGAAAAGATCATGGCTTTTGAAATGTACCGTGTTGGAATTCTGTCCAAGCTCCACCCCACAGTTACCTGGTAACAGCCAGGTAGGTCTAGCCCACTATAAAAGGGGCTGCTTGCCCTTCCTCTCTCCTCTCTCACTTATCCTCTTTCCCTTTTGGGCTCTTCTCTTCCTCCTTCCCTCCCCCCACCCCACATGGTCATGCCTGGCCTCTACTTCTCTACGCTCTCCTTCTTTCTGCCTTTCTCTGCCTCTACTACTCTCTTAACTGCCCTCCCCATCCCTAATAAATCCTATTCTATGCTATACCATCATGTGTCTGATCCATCATGGGGAAGAGATGCCTCGCCATGGGCCCACTGAGACACCTTCCTTCCCACACTCTACAATAAAACATATTCTTACACCTCTTTCCCTTTTTATGACCACAACATACAGGATACAATGTACTACTATGTGCATGATAAAGCCTGGGGTATAAGCCAGAGATTTAAAAATAAAAATAGGACTCCCACATGAAGAAGTGACCAATCAGAAAGGCCTTAGGAAGCCAATAGCACAGCACCACAATGGCTGACTGAGGGGTGCAGAGAGCATGAGCCCTCCACTTACAGACCTTCTGTAGGCTCTCTTTGGAGCGACTCATTTGGCTCCTTTTCCTCCCTAGCTTTTACTTCTTTTTCCTTTTCAGGGCCCCTTCCTCTCACACTTTTTAACCAGGAGTATCTCATGTGTCTCTCTTCTTACTCTGCTGTAATTACATTATAGATTACCCTCTTTTATTTTGGTATTTGTCAGCATATAAGACAATAAAACAAGAGGACTCATCAGGTCACCATTGTGTATAGGATTGCACCCCATCCTTTTCACAATGTCAAAACCCTCCTTATCCCTTCACCCCTATTGCTGGTCCAGAGAGAGGGAGAAAGGAGAGAGAGAGACAGAGAGAGAGAGAGAGAGAGAGAGAGAGAGAGAGAGAGCCTTACCACCATGAAAGCATAACACAGGAATATTTAGCTTTGATACTCTACAACTCTTAGGATGAGTTGACCGTGGGTCAGCCTCACTGTTCTGATCTATGTGATATCTCAGACTCTAGTCATTGTGCTTTTCCATGGATTCTTATCACATTATGGTGAAAATTGACACTATATTAGCATATTTAGTAAAGCTTACACAAACACACATCATATATCCATACATATAAATACAAACACACAAATACACACAGAATTGTGTTCTTAAGCTTTATTTTCAGTTTAAAAAGGCAATTTCTTTAATTTCGTTGATAATAATTATTTATGAAATCAACTTCTTAATTTTACAACCAAATTTAATCTTACTGTGCAATGATAAGGAAATCTTAGCCTGGAGAAATGATTTTCCATTTGGGTTTTCTAGACAAAGGCTTAATTAGAGCTGCACCAGAGTTTCAAAGGCTATTACAGAAATGATCATCAATACCTAAGTGGAAAACTCCATAGAATATAGATCATAGCTTCCTGACCATTCTCATTCATAACCTGTTTTCACTCTAGAAGTTTTTATGCAAACCTGAGCATAGAGTAACAGAAAACATGTATATAAGTAAAACATATATTCATAATAAATCATGAAGAAACGTGTTTCAAAACTACTATTTGACATATGACTATGCCATTAATTGAAGACAAACAAGTTTGCATACTAATGAAGTAAATACCCTTGTTTGTCTAGCATGGTATGATATGAGAGAGATATGATTTGATGTATTTGTACTGGAGGCAATAGGTAAATAGGAAAAGTCCTGTTTGTCATTAAAGTTATGGTTCTAGTGCATACACAGCAAAACATTGCAAAGAGCAGGGAGGGTATACTAGCCTCAACTAGATCTGAGATCCCAGTGTTCATTGCTGGTGTGTGGTGTGACAGCATACATGTGCAAAAAAACATGTGTGCATAGCGTGCAAGCTCCAGAGAACTTGTGTGTTACAGGTGAGCCCTGATGCAACACGGTACATTCACGTGTTTGCTTTTGAGCTTATTTTTGGTTGCTGCCTGTCCAGAATTCTTTTCTGGTGCCAATGGTTTTGTGGCACCCACACTCAGTCATGTCACCTGTGGAGAGGATAAGAGAAGAAACTTAGATAGAATATTGACATGATATTTGTAGAAGATCTAAAGGGAGAGTGTGGCTTTTTGAGTAGAAAGTCTACAGAAAGTACAATCAAAGTTTCTGTAAGGCAAAGGATACCATCACAAAAGGACAAATCGGCAACCAACAAATTGGGAAAAGATCTTCACCAACCCTACATCAGATGGAGAGCTAATATACAATATATACAAAGAACTCAAGAAGTTAGACCCAAAAAAACCAAATAACCCTATTAAAAAATGGGGTAAAGAGCTAAACAAAGAATTTTCACCTGAAAGAACTTCAGATGGCTGAGAAGCATCTTAAAAATGCTCAACGTCATTAGTCATTAAGGAAATGTAAGTTAAAACAACCTTGAGATTTCACCTTACACCAGTCAGAATGGCTAAGATTAAAATCTCAGGAGACAGCAGGTGTTGGTGAGGATGTGGAGAAAGAGGAACACTCCTCCACTGCTGGTGGGGTTGTAAATTGGTGCAACCACTCTGGAAATCAGTCTGGCGGTTCCTCAGAAAACTGGGCATGTCACATCCGGAAGATCCTGCTATACCACTCCTGGGTATATACCCAGAAGATTCCCCAGCAGGTAATAAGGATATGTGCTCCACTATGTTCATAGCAGTCCTATTTATAATAGCCAGAAGCTGGAAAGAACCCAGGTATCCCTCAATGGAGGAATGGATACAAAAAATGTGGTATATATACACAATGGAGTACTATTCAGCCATTAGAAATAATGAATTCATGAAATTCTTAGACAAATGGATGGAGCTGGAGAACATCATACTGAGGTAACCCAGTCTCAAAAGGATCAATCATGGTATGCACTCACTAATAAGTAGATATTAGCCTAGAAAATTGGAATACACAAAACATAATCCACACATCAAATGATGTACAAGAAGAATGGAGGAGTGGCCCCTGGTTCTGGAAAGACTCGGTGTAGCAGTATAGGACAATACCAGAACAGGGAAATGGGAAGGTGTGGATGGGAGAACAGGGGAAGGGAAGAGGGCTTATGGGACTTTCGGGAGTGGGGGGCCAGAAAAGAGAAATCATTTGAAATGTAAACAAAAAATATATCGAATAAAATAAAATACAAATATTTATAAATTAAAAAAAGAAAGTACAGTCAAAATAAGTTTGTTTAGTAAACACAAACTGTATGCTTCCATCTACACTGCTCTGCTGGTAACATATGTCTCCCATTAGACACCATTAGCATCTTTAAGTCACACGTATTGTTGTTCATTAGTCTAAAGGCCTGAGAATGGAGTTCAAGTCTTTATTCAGTGGTCATTTGCAATAGCAGCTGCCTATTCTGGGTACAGGAGCTGCCTGGAGAAACCTAGAATCAAACAGAAGAGAAGAGACAGCACTCTAGGTTGGGTTCCTTATTTTGGAAATTCATGACTGAGGCTGTGCCTTGTTCCCCAGGCTAGATCACCTCACAGGTATTTGCCTGAACAACTGTTGCTTGTTGACATTTTTGTCTTGTCTTTCCCATCCACTAGCTCTACCATTCCTGACTATGCTTCCTACCATTTCTTTGCACTCTATTAAGATTTTATAATTAGATATTGTAAATGTCTGTCTTAGCCAGGGCTTCTGCTGCTGCAACAAAGCACTATGGTGAAAAAGCAAGTTGAAGAGGGAAGGGGTTATTCACCTTCTGCTTCCACATCACTGTTCATCAGTAAAGGAAGTTGGGACAGGAACTCAAGCAGGGCAGGAACCTGGAGGCAGGACCTAGTCACCAGCCATATATATTCCATGGTATTATTTCCACTGAAATTTATTCTCAAGTTCAATGCCAGCAATAGCCAAACTCATTCTATGGTTTCCCCATTAATGTGACCATAATTTCTAGCCTTTTTCTTTGGGGTTCCAGAGATAGGGCTATGAACTTTGTACTGGCTGGTTTTGTGTGTCAACTTGATACAAGCTAGAGTCATCAGAGAAGAAGGAGGTTCAGCTGAGGAAATGTTTCCATGAGATGCAGCTGGAAGGGATTTCTCAATTAGTGAATGATGAAATGGGTGGGTCCATTTCTAGACTGGTGGTCTTGAATTCTATAAGAAAACATGCTGAGCAACCCAGGGGAAGCAAGTCTGTAAGCAGCACCTTCCTTTGCCCCTGAAAAGCTCCTACCTCCAAGTTCCTGCCCTGCTTGAGTTCCTTCCTGACTTCCTTTGCTGATAAACAATATGGAGTAGTGTGAGTTGAATCAACCCATTCCTCCCTAACTTGTTTTTGATCACGGTGCTTTGTTGCAGCAGTAGAAACCCTGACTAAAATGGACATTTACTTTTTTTAATTGGATATTTTATTTGTTTAAATTTCAAATATTATCCCCGTTCCCCGTTTCCCCTCTACAAAGTCCCTATCCCATCCCCCAACCTGCTTCTGTGAGGGTTCTTCCCCTTCCACGCACTCACTCCTGCCTCACTGCCCTGGCATTCCTCTACACGGGGGCATTGAGCCTTCACAGGACCGAGGGCCTCCTCCCCCATTGATGTCAGCTAAGGCCCCTTCAGCTCCTTCAGTCCTTCCTCTAATTCTTCCTTTGGGTCCCTGTGCTCAGTCCAATGGATGACTGTGAGCATCCACATCTATATTGGTCAGGATTGGGCAGAGCTTCTCAGCAGACGGCTGTATCAGGCTCCTGTAATCAAGCACTTCTTGGCATCAGCAATAGTGTCTGGGTTTGTTGTCTGTATGTGGGATGGATCCCCCAGGTGGGGCAGTCTCTGGATGGTCTTTCCTTCAGTCTCTGTTCCACTCTTTGTCCCTGTATTTCCTTTAAACAGGATCAATTCTGGGTTAAAATTTTGGAAATGGGTGGGTGGCCCCATCCCTCAATGGGGCCATGCTTAGCCTCTCCTTGAGGGGTATTTCAGCTACTGTCATCCTCATGGGATCCTGGGAGGCTCTTGCTATAAGACAAACGTTTATAAAATCTTTTTTCCTTTCCTCTACATTCTTATTTTTCCTCTTCTCTCCCCCTCTTTCCCTCCTCTTCTTTAACTGGTGAAATTGGGGCCTTGGGTACAGTAGGCAAGCACTCTACCACTGAGCTGTATCCCAAGTCTGATAATATTCTTTTAATGAAATATTTCTTTTTTGAGATCTATGGCTTTTACATAAGAAACATGCTCATATCTGCAGGCCTCACACCTCAGCTTTTATTTACTCAGGGCCAGTTTCTTCACAGTAAGGTCAACCATGTATGAACAATGGGTCAAATCTGTTGTGAGGTGTAGAGTGCTATCCGGGTAGGACTCTGAGTTAGGTTCCCACTGGGGGATTTTGAGCAAGTAGAACTCTTGTCACTGCGTGTCTTGTGACTGGACAAATGTTATGAGAAACAATCTGCTATTCAGGCCATGAGGGGTTGAGACACCAGAGGACCAAGTGAGACAGGTTGCACTTAGCTGTTCTGTGGGTAGGAAAGAGCTCCAGGAGGTGACTGTATAACAGTAGATATCTGATCTCCTTCTAGGACCTGGGGATAGTTGGATTAGAAACTGTATCAAGATGTAACTAAAATGTATCTGTAGCAAGATAAAGTCCAACCTGCTCTAAAAGCATCCTAAGGATCCCTAAAGTCATACAAGACTCTGGTGGACAGCAAGTATTCTGTCCAGGAGTGGCGATTAGTCCTTTAATATAATTTTCCAGAAAGCTCTCCCCAAAATGGCAAATTCCAAGACTAGATTTCTATGTGCTGAGGATTGAGTCACAGGTAAGAACACACTAACAACTCTCAAAAATTTTAGGAGAGAGAGAGTAATGATTTGAAGGTGCAGTGATTAAAACTGTCACTAAATATTAGAACTAGACAAAGAAGAAATCAAAACCAACAGCTTTAATAATAGCTGTTTGAACTAATGAGGCATAGACTTTGAAACACATTTTCTCCTGGAAGCCTTGCAGGTATGGATTTTCCATCAAAGATCCAGCTCCTGATTCTTTTTACTCTCAGTAGTGATGGTCAGATATATACTACAAAGCTGTGGTTTTTACCAACTACAAATTTTAAGTAAATTGCAGTTCTAAGCATGAGTTTGAAGAGAATTTCAAAGAAGTAACTGGAAATTAACTATCACTTAAGTAAAGTCATAACTTCAAATACAGATATTCATACATGTAAGACACCAGATTGTGTTTTGGTCATTGCAGCTGAGACTAATTGGCATTTTTCTCTAACAAAGACTTTGCCTTGTTCTTTCTCTCCTTCGTGGAGCATGGATACTCTTTGTGGTATGTCTTCCTGGCTTCATCCCTGCCACCTGACTACCATAAAACAAAAGATGAAATAAGTAGCTGAATGGATTCCATAATGAGGAGGCAGAATGTGGGAGTGCACGTGTAACCCACAAGACAAAGAAGAGGCTTGTTAGGGCTTCTACAGGGAATAACCAGGAAAACAGACATATCTTCAGAGAATTTACTTCACGATTGTTCCACTATCAAAATATAGAGTTCAGACCCAATTTCTGTGATAAAAAATTAGCAGCTTAATGGGAAGAACTTTATGGTCTTTCTGTCTGTTACTTGGAAGTATACTTACTAGTTTATACATTAATTATATCTCTGTAGACTATATAGAATTAATCTAATACAGACCACAGACTGAAAGTATCTATAGACAGACTGTTCAGGGAATCATATGTTAATACCTGTTTCCAGGTTACTATTTTATATGAAATTTTATTATGATATTTTTAGAAAAAAAAGTTAAGACAATATTCTTCCAAAGAGTTTGACATAGCACAATATACACTCTGTAATTACTTTTCTGAGACAGAGTCTAACCCTGTTGACGAGGAAGGCGTTGAATTGGTGGTGATCTCCCTGCTTCAAACTTCTGAGTGTGTGTGTAGGGGGGATAGCATATAACACTACACTGAGATAGCCCAGAGAAAATCTTTATGAGATGATGAATGTAATATTTTAAAGTACAGTTTTAAGTTCTGTCATGAATAAAACACTTGAGAATTGCTAAAGATTTATTTGAAATAAAAGTTTACTAGGAATTTAATGAATTGCATTGTCCAACATTCTTAATATACAAGCACGTTGTCATTGTCTACATTTAAATCCCCCTCCTATATATGATTAAATCCTCTTATACATGATAGCAGGTATATCTTCCCTTTTTCTCTTTGATTAGAAATAAAGCCAATGTCTACATTTGTCATACATCTGCAGATATCTTCCATAGAAGCAAATAGAATATAGAAAATATGAGACTCTTTGTACTAAGAAGAGGATGAAGTAGATTTATGAATGCTTTCCTGCTCTGGATAGAGGAAGCGTGGGTAAAATGACTATACAGCTCTTTCTTTAAATGTCTATATTGTGTTATCCTGACCTGCAGACATGTTTGCACACCAAATATTCCTTATTCCCATGAGTCCTCGGAAAGAGTCTGCCTGGAATGACACTGAGCATTATAACACTGAATAATTTTATATACCTGAAAACCCAGAATTCCTAAAGACAGTACTCTCAATGGTTAAATAGTTCCTTAAATTTGAAAATAAGCTATTAAAAGCCTACAGTTCAGTAAGGACTCTGTGTGGTTTCATTAAAGCTTAGATTTTTGACAGATTCTCAGAAGGCCAGTATTCCATAATTAATGGATACTCGGCTCAAGGTCGACCTTCTCAGTGGCTAGATGAGTGCAAACTTGGTAAGGAAGAAATCTGCTTTTGACTATTTATCTTCCAAAAGGAAAATAAATTATGGGACCATGTCTAAAAAATTGGTTCTGCATGTTAATATTTGAAAGTCGTTTTACAGTAAAAAAAAAAAATTCATGGAATCCACTTTGTTTTATTCTACATTTAAAATCACAGACATTTCAAAAGCCTCATTTCCGTGCTTGCTTAACAGCCTGGTTTGAGAGTTCCTGAGATTGGCCTTGAAATCACTGGAAGCCTCAGAGACCAGACTCTGGCATTCATTTCCAAGCTGATCTATGGATTATTGTAGACAAGTGTTTTCTCCCAACATGGGTTCAATCATTTGACCCCTTTGCTTATTGCTAATGAGATCGTGCTCACAGAGGCAGCCTAACAAAGCACAATTTGAAGTCAGACAGATGTGGGTGTGTATTCTGCCTGTCCTTCACACAGGCTGATTGACCATAAGTGTGTCACACGCTCACCCAAGGTTCCATTTTCTTTGTTTCAAAATGGGAGAGAAGTGCCAGAGGTAAAAAACGAATCAGATGCTAAGATCCATTGAAAAGGCTTAGTACCCGATAGGTGGCCTTCTATCAGTAAAGATTATAAGTTCAACATTTATTAGGAGAAAAACTCAATGCACAGACTGGTTCTACTGATCACTGACTTAAAATATCTAAACGTTCTGAAAACGTCTACAAAGTGAAGTGCCAGCTTATATTTTTGGACCTGTGCAGATTTTTGGATTTCCAGAAGCAGTCTCTTCCTCTTCAAGTTCGACTGTCGGTGAATATGTAACTATGGTGGCACGGGAGTCATCTATGTCACCACTAACCAGGAAGCAGAGCCTGAGACAGAAAGTGGCCAAGGACACACACACACACACACACACACACACACACACACACACTAAAATAGACAAGTGATACTATCAGACTGAGGAGGAGCTTAAATGTCATATGAAAGTACTGGAAAAAGAAAGAAGGAAAGAAAGAAAGAAGGAAAGAAAGAAAGAAAGAAAGAAAGAAAGAGAGAGAGAGAGAGAAAGAAAGAAAGAAAGAAAGAAAGAAAGAAAGAAAGAAAGAAAGAAAGAAAGAAAGAAAGAAAGAAAGAAAGTAGCAGAGTCTGTTTTCAGGCAAAGGCGAGAGGGAAAGGATGTAGGTCAGAGAATGTGTTTCCCAAATAGACTTTCTGGTCAGGAGCTGTTCGTGGAACTGACTGGAGACTTTCCGAATGGACTTCCTGTTCAGGAGCTGTTGGTGGAACTGACTGGCTGCCCTAGGAGAGGTTGTAAGTAACAAACATCTTTCTCATCTAGGCTGTGGAAGTTCTGCTTCAACATGGAGCCAATGTGAACGTTCAAGATGCAGTCTTCTTTACCCCACTACACATTGCAGCCTACTACGGGCACGAGCAGGTAGGTATGAAGTGGGAGGAGCTTCAGTTTCATGTGATAGGCTCATCGGCTCCATCCATAAGTACTTGTAGATCCATATAAACACTGCAATGATTATGTCATTCATTGTTACTGTCTTACTGCAGAGAGGAGACATTGCAGTGTGCTTTGGTGGTTTGCAGCAATGGGAATCAGCCAGCCTGAATTTGGGGAATAAAAAAATCTTTCCCAGGTTTATGGCAATTTGTAATTTATATAGTACCTCTAATCTCAATTTCTTAATGGAAAAAATATTTATGATTTGGACTTTCGAGGGATAACTTTACAAAGAAATAGAGTTGCTTGGGAGATGTGTAGTCTGCAACACTCTTTAGATGCTAATAGAGTAGGCACAAGACATGATACAAAGGCCCTTCCAGCAGCTCCATCAAAAAGGTCTTTAAGAAACCTTATTTCTCTTTCCTGCTCTAGGAGATGTTGGAGTCTGGAAAAGCCTCCCCAAACTTATTTTGCCTCTGGTTCTGAGCCTGTGACTTGCCTTTAAGAGCAACTTGGGGTTGTGATTGGGCTCAGAGTTTTCAGCAAAAATTCTCAGGTCTGCTGTCAGGCCTGATGTTTCTCCAGGGCCTGTCTCTATGGAGGGAAGGAAATGAGAGCATGCTGTGGAAAAATGGCGAGGGGATGTGAGAGGTCAAAGTCACATGGGAAAGGACTGAGAATGCCAGCATGTCCCAGCGTCCTTGCAAATAGGGACCTGCAGCCATGGGAGAGCACCACTCCTCAGAAAATCTAGTTTAGGTGTCTTCTGTCCCCAGTTCCCAACACCCCACAGGGCTGGTAGCATACCAGTCAGATGGCTGAGAAGAGAACTGGAGGGAGGACCAGGCTGGTCAGCCTGTAGCCCTGTGCTTTCTCTGCCAGGCCACAAGCTCATTTCTCAGTGAGCCCATGTAGGGAGCCATCAAACCCAAGCAAGTTAACTAAACAGGGAGTCGGAACTCAAAACAATGTGTTCCCACTTCAAAGTGTATTGATTTTTCCCATCTCTGCGTAGCGAAAGACAAACAATACCTGTGCCAATTTCAGACACTGCCTCTTAGCTATTTTGGAGAAAAAAAAACATGAAAAATACCAAAGAGAAAACCGAGAAACACAAAAGTAAGTACATAACCATGTAAAACAGTCCTTCCTGTGTGTGATCCTCATCTTCGCGCCGGCTTTCCACAGCTGCCATGTCAGAGTACTCCCTGAGGGTCCAACTGTAACTTCCTGTGGTCTGTGCTGCTCTGGTCACCATATTGTTGTGTTCCTGTGAGCTGGCATATGATTGCACACTCTTGTGTCTGTGAAGCATGGCCCACAGATTATGAAATGTGCCGGTCCGCTGATGTACCACGCGGAGTGTGCACAAGTGCCTGGGGAGCCAGGTACCAGTCACAATCTATGTGCAGGCTCCAAAAGTGGTGATGGGAAAACCCTGTACTTCCTGGAGTCAGGCAGGAGAAGGAGGTGTGGTGTGCATGCTGTTTGCAAAGTCATCTACTTGGCTGATTGACCTCACAACTAACAGAGAGATAAAGAGCCTCTATATGGGTTGGTGAAGAGCTAAATGTGTTTGCTTCCCATGAAAATATAGTCACAGCCACACAAATTATGCTAAAATGTGGATGGCCCTTTTATGATAAGGGACTCACTTTCTGAGTGAAGGCAGTGAACCAGTAATTTATGGAAACTGTTGTCATTTGCTAAAATATGCTGACAAGGAGAGTGGCAAATACAGCCCTGTACACCCTGTTTCTTGCCTTATCCACTTAATTTTAAGTGGAGAACGAGGTGCTTCTAGCAAGCACAGTATTTCCTAAATATGTAATAATAGCACTTAATATACAATCGAGTTCCTGGGGAGTTTAAATTTGTTATAAACTCACGGGGATGGCAGGAGTGGGCAGATCTGCTTAGGTGGGCAAGGTTTTGATGGTCAGGGACTTAAGTGTGGATCTGCCCATTAGCCAACTGAGCGGTAAAATGTACACATTTCTTGTTCGTGTCTCCATTTCTATAGATAGATGTTAAGGGCTAAGTACTGTTTTGTGCATTTTACAAGTGCTAACTTACTGAATCCTCATAGCATCTCTAAGGTATAGAGCCACTACTGTTTCCACTTTAATATAAAGAAAGTGAAGTCTGAAAAAATGACCTTATTGGATGACAGTGACATGGCTAAGATACTGGAGCTGGGCCCCAGAGTCCCTGCTCTTCCTGGTATACACAAGAGGAAGCCTTTCCCTATCTGCCACTCAGATAATGCGTGGTTAAAACTTGTATCAAGTGTCTATTTTATTAATCTGCTCTATGTTAGCCATTGTGCTTGGCAAGTAAACATATCATCATCGCCTCTGATCCTCACCACAACCTGTGGGTTAAGTCTGATCACGATTTCTACTTTATGCAAAGGAATTTCACGTACAATTAATAAAATTGGTTGGGGGTGTGTAGCTCACTAATAAGACACTTGTCTAGAAAGTATGAGGTGCTGGGCTTAGGTCTGAAAGCATCAGAAAGTGGTTAGTTAACCACGGATCTCAAGAGCCCAGAGCCTAAGCAGGTCAGATTACGATTCTGTCCCTATCTTGTGTCCTGGATCTTAACTCCCAGTCACTGTGTAACACCCTCTCCTGGTTAGTTTAAAGTGTCAACTTGGCACACTCTAGAATCATCTGGGAAGGAAATCTCAGTGAGGGATGGTCTACAAAAAGTTGGCCTGTGGCCCTGTCTGTGGAAGAGTGTCTAATATTGTTAATTGAAATGTGAAATTGCCACTGTGCATGGTACCATTCCTTAGGGAGGAGTCCCAGAATGAAATTGCTTAACTATTGGACTTATTTTCAATGATATAATCATTTTTTTCCATTTTTCACCAGCTGGGCTAAAATTTTCTATTATTTTTGGGTGGGAGTAACCCAAGAGATAGCTTAGTTGTTTTAGGCAGTCAAGAGTTGTACACTTGTACTGGCTGGTTTTGTGTGTCAACTTGACACAGGTTGGAGTTACCACAGAGGAAAGAGCATTAGGTGAGGAAATGCCTCCATGAGATCTAGCTGTAAGGCATTTTCTCAATTAGTGATCAAGGGGAGAGGGCCCCAGTGTGGGTGGTGCCATCCCTGGGCTGGTAGTATTGGGTTCTATTAGAGAGTAGGCTGAGTAAGCCAGTAAGTAACATCCCTCCATGGCTTCTGCATCTGCTCCTGCCTCCTGACCTACTTGAGTTCCTGTCCTGACTTCCTTTGGTGATGAGCAACAGTGTGGAAGTGGAAGCTGAATAAACCCTTTCCTCCCTGACTTCCTTCTTGGTCATGATGTTTGTGCAGAAATAGAAACTCTGACTAAGACAGCACTGTATTTTGGGTTTGAGAGCAGGTCGACACAGGGTTTAATCAAGTGCTAGTCATTTTCTTACTCTGCAGCTGAGAATGACCTTAAACTCCTGATCCTCCAATCTCTACATCCTGCTCCTTCTATTGCTGATGTTGTAGGCAGGTGACACCAGACACACACTTGTTATTTTTCTCCCCATACTAAATTCAAATGACCGGGTTCTTCCAGGTAACCAGTGTCCTTCTGAAGTTTGGCGCTGATGTCAACGTAAGTGGTGAAGTTGGAGACAGGCCTCTGCACCTGGCCTCCGCAAAGGGGTTCTTCAACATCGTGAAACTCCTGGTAGAAGAAGGGAACAAAGCAGATGGTAAGGCTGCCCCTGACTCCTCCGTGTCACATTTGCAGTGTCTTTCCCTTCCTCTGGAGGAGACAAGCTGAAGCTGGCTACCCCTGCAGACGTGTGCTAACATGTCTCACAAATCACATTTCACTCCAGTAAGTTTACTTGTTAAACTCAAATGAGAATGTTTCTTTATACCCTGCAATTCAGTTTCCTCCACCCTGAGCACCCTGGGAAGGACTGTTCCTGATAGATCAGATAGATCGGTCCTGTCTGCTGTTATTCACTTGCCTTTTCCTTCTGTGGAGGTATAATTTGCATATGGGAAGCTCAGTAAATGGCTATTAACTTCAAAGTAACTCATCTTCTAGGCTCTCCTGCCCCAGATCACTTCATCTCTTCTCAAACTCAACAAAATGGTTTGTTCCATTCTATTTTTTGTTTTTATTTTCTGTGTGTGTACATGTGAGATGTATGTATATAGTGTGTGTTCAGGTCCTCACAGCCATATGGACACTTTAGTGAAACATCTGGTGTCTTGTTCTATTACTCCAACAGAGTCCCTCGATATAAGGTCTCTCTCTGAACCTAGAGCACAGCTGGCATCTGGAACACACCAGCATTCCTCCTAGCTCTGCCTCTAACGACAGGGTGGCTACTGCTACTCTTGAGCAATACCCAGCTTTTTACACAAGTGCTGGAAATTTGAACTCAGGTCAAGCTTTGCCACGAAGTGCTTTTACTCCAGTAATGACCTCCCAGCTCCAAACTCTCCAGGTTAATTTTGCCGTTTATCTATATCACTGTGGCAAGCAGAGTCTTATCCTTTAAACTGCGGAAGTCCCTAACTATTCCACCATTTGTATATCCAGCTTCTTCCTGGCTGTAATTCAGTGTTTCTGCCATTTTGCTACTATGTAAGTCCTTTGATTAGCAGATACATTTATCTCTCTTGGATACATATGTAGATGTGGAATTTCTAGACCCAAGGGTATGCAGATGCTGAGCATTGTAGCTTCTCCCAGACATTTGTACTCCCAAGGCACTCCTACTATTTTTCAATCTTGTAGCAATGTATTCCATCCCCTCCCTACTTCCCAACAACTGATACTCTATTGTTACACTAAAATTTGATAGGCACAAAGGTCATCAATTTGGTCTTTTTTTATTTTTATTTTAAATTTATTTATTAAATAAATGTTGGAAAATTGCTTGAAAGTAGCATTAAAGAAGAAGACTTCCTCCTAGACTTTTATTTTTTGGCAAAGATCCACGGAGCACTACATCTGGCCATAAACCCTCCCGGGCATATCCAGCCTCCTCCCGTAGGCTCCCCCAGAGAACTAATTAAATGCCCATCAGTGATAGCTGCTGCCCTTTGCAACAAAAAGGATGCTCAGCTCCAAAAGGACACGGTTGTCAGGCCCACAGTGCTGCCAGTTCCTTCGGTCCAAAATTCAAATTGATAATCACTTACTAAAGCTAATCGATGCTTTCACCCAGTGGGGAAGAAGCCCAGTGACTCATAGACATCCCAGCAAGAGTCTAGAACAGCTTGCGGCTCATGTCAGCCTCTTCATTTTGTCGAAGTTGAAGAACTCCTTTTGCAGTATCTTCTATGGGCCATCATGAAATGACTTGGGCACCTACATGACAGTATTATCACATACAGCATGCACTATCTGGACAAAAGCAAGGTGTGGACCTCCTTTAAGTTTTGGGCAGTTATTCATTCTTTCAGCTTAGGCGAGGCTGAGGCACATCTCTGAAAAGCCCAGCAACCCATTCACATTTATGAAATTACCCCCTTCCGGGGAACCAGAAGTGCATCATCCGTCCTCCCTCTCTTTATCTATGTCAGCCTGGGCTTTGTATTCTCCTACATAACTCCACAGCCTGGTAGTGCCAAATGGGTGCCATTTACGATCAGCATGTCCACATGATCAAAGGACTCTTCTGCAAAAGATATTGAAATTCGTGCAGCCCCATCCTCCCTCATCTACCTTGGCTGCACAGGATAATTTCTAGCATTTTCTTTTTGACTCACGCAAGTACTACACTCTTCCTACTCGATCATTTAAAATAAAAAAGCAGCATGACTCAAACCCTTAAGTATTCTTATTTCCTTCTAGTACACTTGATATGAAGCCTGCTCTGCACTCTAGTGGGTTGCTGAAAACACAGCATAACCTGCCCCATGTGACAGATGGCACAAGACCCCATCAGCAAACTCACCTTTTCAAAAATACCTGACCCTCAAGATGATTTATTACAACTCTAGACTTTTCTCATGGCAAATGGACATAAGAGGAAGATTAAATGAATAGCCCCATAAGATGTACAATTTGAAGCCTGGTATTTACAGTATGTTTCCATGGAAATGGACTGCCACAAATGAGAATATGTTCAGGTTACAAAATTGCCCAAAATGTACTTCAGAAGGCAGGCTCTTCAGATCAGTACATTTAAGGAGCCAGCCTATTCAATCAGGTGTTCCACGTCTCTGCCCTGCTTCAGTGTGGCTCTTGGGGCAGGAGAGAGAAAAAAATAAGTCCTCATGTCAAGAGGTTCGAGATGCTGAGAGGGTCCTCAAAACTTATCCTTTTGACAAATTTGAGAAATGGGAACTTTTTAGTTCGATATTCATTAGTATTTGCTAACTCTACAAATTCATTAGTATTTGTAAAACACTGAAGTTCATTCATATAAGGCCCCCTTTAACATACCACAGACTACTGCAAAATTGTCTAAATATCTGTCAAGATGGCGGCTGGGAAGAAGGTTCAGTAACTAAAAGCATGTACTGCCCACTCAGGAACTGAGCTCAGCTGCCAGCACCCACATCAGAGGGATCCAAACACGTGCCATCCCATCAATGCTCACCTAGACTCGGATATGAACATACACACATGCACACTTGCACAGAAACACATACAACCCACACACAAATACACGCACCAGAGGTACATACATGCACAACTAAAAGGAAAAATAATCACGGTCAGGAAGGCCACTTTATTTTAAACATATCTCATTGAAATTATTATGCAGATTTGTGACCGAACATTTCTTTAATAAACATGTGGGGTTTATTTCAAATGGTGGATAGTCTTTCCGGTCATTGCTGACTTGATTGCGAAGTTTTGTTTTATCTTAAATTTCAGTAATCAGAAATGAGGAAAAGAAAGTTCCACATATCCAACTATCCAAAAATCTTTCAAAAAAAAACCCCACTGGTAGGCAATAATTCCTTTTTAAAATGGAGGAGACTTTGAGCTTTATTAAAGTTTCTTTTATGAATGATGGTGCCCTTGCTTTTGGAGCATAGATGTTCAGAATTGAGAGTTCTTCTTGGTGGATTTTTCCTTTGACCAGCAAGAAGTGTCCTTCCGTGTCTCTTTTGATGACTTTAGGTTGAAAGTCAATTTTATCTGATATTAGAATGGCTACTCTGGCTTGTTTCCTGAGACCATTTGCTTATAAAATTGTCTTCCAGCCTTTTACTCTAAGGTAGTTTTTGTCTTTGACACTGAGGTGTGTTTCCTGTATGCAGCAAAATGTAGGGTCCTGTTTACGTATTCAGTCTGTTAGTCTATGTCTTTTTATTGGGGAATTGAGTCCATTGATGTTAAGAGATATTAAGGAATAGTGATTATTACTTCCTGTCATTTTTGATGTTATTTTTATATTTGAGTGGTTACCTTCTTTTGCGTTTGATGAAAGAAGGTTACTATCTTGCTTTTTCTGGGGTGTAGTTTCCCTCCTTGTATTGGAGTTTTCCTCCTGTTATTCTTTGTAGGGCTGGGTTTGTGGAAAGATATTGTGTAAATTTGGTTTTGTCATGGAATATCTTGGTTTCTCCATCTATGGTAATTGAGAGTTTTGCTGGGTATAGTAGTCTTGGCTGACATTTGTGTTCTCCTAGAGTCTGCATGAGATCCACCCAGGATCTTCTAGCTTTCATGGTCTCTGGTGAGAAGTCTGGTATAATTCTGATAGGTCTTCCTTTATATGTTACTTGGACTTTTTCTCTTACTGCCTTTAATATTCTTTCTTTGTTTAGTATGTTTGAGGTTTTGATTATTATGTGATGGGAGGTAACACAATAATTGTGGGTGATTTCAACACTCCACTCTCCTCAATGAACCAATCAGGAAAATAGAAACTAGACAGGGACATAGTAAAACTAATTGAAGCTTTGGACCAATTGGGTTTATAGAACAGATATTTATAGAACATTTCATTGTAAAGCAAAAGAATATACCCTTTTTCTCAGCATCTCATGGTACCTTCTCCAAAATCGACCATATAATTGGTCACAAAACAGACCTCAACAAATATAAGATTGAACTAATCCCATGCCTCCTATTAGATCACTATGGAGTAAGAGTGGTCTTCAATAGCAACAAAAACAACATACCCACAGAGGCTGAACAATACTCTACTCAGTGATACCTTGGCCAAAGAAGAAATAAAGAAAGAAATCAAAGACTTTTTAGAATTTAACAAAAATGAAGGCATAGCATACCCAAATCTATGGGACACAATGAAAGCAGTGTTAAGAGGAAAACTCATAACCCTGAGTGCTTCCAAGGAGAACCGTGAGAGAGCATACACTAGCAGCTTAATGACACATGTAAAAGCTCTGGAACAAAAAGAAGCTAATTCACCCAGAAGGAGTAAAGGACAGGAAATCATCAAACTCAGGGCTGAAATCAATCAAGTGGAAACAAAGAGAACCATACAAAGAATCAACAAAACCAGGAGCTGGTTCTTTGAGAAAATCAACAAGATAGATAAACCCTTAGCCAGACTAACCAAAGGCCACAGAGACAGTATCCAGATTAACAAAATTAGAAATGAAAAGGGGGATATAACAACAGAAACAGAGGAAATTCAAAAAATTATCAGATCCTACTACAAAAGCCTATATTCAACACAACTGGGGAATCTGGAGGAAATGGACAATTTCCTAGACAGATACCAAATACCAAAATTAAATCAGAATCAAATAGATCATCTAAACAGTCCAATAACCCCTAAAGAAATAGAAGGGGACATAGAAACTCTTCCAATCAAAAAAAGCACAGGAGCATATGGTTTCAGTGCAGAATTCTATCAGACCTTCAAAGAAGACGTAACACCAATACTCTTCAAACTGTTCCACAAAATAGAAACAGAAGGAACACTACCCAATTCCTTCTACGAAGCCACAATTACGCTGATACCAAAACCACACAAAGATCCAACAAAGAAAGAGAACTTCAGACCAACTTCCCATATGAACATCAACGCAAAAATACTCAATAAAATTCTTGCCAACTGAATCTAAGAACACATACATTTGATCATTCAACATGATCAAGTAGAATTCATCCCAGGGATGCAGGGTTGGTTCAATATACAGAAATACATCAATGCAATTCACTGCATAAACAAACTCAAAGAAAAAAACCACATGGTCATTTCATTAGATGCTGAAAAAACATTTGACAAAATTCAGCATCCTTTCATGCTAAAAGTTTTAAAAAGAACAGGAATTCAAGGTCCATACCTAAACACAGTAAAAGCAATATACAATAAACCGGTAGCCAACATCAAACTAAATGGAGAGAAACGTGAAGCAATCCCACTAAAATCAGGGACTAGACAAGGCTGCCCCCTCTCTCCTTATCTTTTCCATACTGTACTTGTGGTACTAGCTAGAGAAATATATATTAGACAATATAAGAAGGTCAAAGGGATACAATTTTGAATGGACAGAAGTCAAACTATCACTATTTGCAGATGATATGATAGTATACTTAAGTGACCTAAAAAACTCCACCAGAGAACTCCTACAGCTGATAAACAACTTCAGCAAAGTGACAGGTTATATAATCAACTCAAGCAAATCAGTAGCCTTTCTATACTCAAAGGATAAGCAGGCTGAGAAAGAAACTAGGGAAATGACACCTTTCACAATAGCCACAAACAATATAAAATACCTTGGTGTGATTCTGACCAAACAAGTGAAAGATCTGTATGACAAGAACTTCACGTCTCTGAAGAAGGAAATGGAAGAAGACTTCAGAAAATGGAAAAATCTTCCATGCTCGTGGAATGGCAGGATTAATATAGTTAAAATGGCCATCTTGCCAAAAGCAATCTACAGATTCAATGTAATACCCATCAAAATTCCAACTCAGTTCTCCATAGAGTTAGAAAGAGCAGTTCTCAAATTCATCAGGAATAACAAAAAACCCAGGATAGCTAAAACTATTCTCAACAACCAAAGAAATTCTAGGGGTAATCAGTATCCTGGACCTCAAGCAATACTACAGAGCAATAGTGTTAAAAACTGCATGGTATTTATTGGTACAGTGACAGGCAGACAGATCAATGGAATAGGATTGAAGATCCAGAAAAAAACCCACACACCTATGGCCACTTGATCCTCAGCAAAGGGGCTGAAAACATCCAATGGAAAAAAGATAGCCTTTTCAACAAATGGTACTGGTTCAATTGGAGGTCAGCAAGCAAAAGAATGCGAATTGATCCATTCTTATCTCCTTGTACTAAGCTCGACTCCAAGTGGATCAAGGACCTCCACATAAAGCCAGACACACTGAGACTAATATAAAAGAAACTGGGGAAGATCCCTGAGGACACCAGTACAGGGGGAAAGTTCCTGAACAGAACACCAAGAGCTTATGCTCTAAGATCAAGACAAATGGGACCTCATAAAATTACAAAGTTTCTGTAAGGCAAAGATCACCATCAAAAGGACAAATCGGCAACCAACAAATTGGGAAAAGATCTTCACCAACCCTACTTCTGACAGAGGGCTAATATCCAAAATATACAAAGAACTCAAGAAAGTTCAACCCAGAAAACCAAATAACCCTAATAAAAATGGGGTATAGAGGTAAACAAAGAATTTTCACCTGAAGAACTTCAGATGGCTGAGAAACATCTTAAAAAATGTTCAACATCATTAGTCATTGGGGAAATGCCAATCAAAACAACCCTGCAATCACCTCACACCAGTCAGAATGGCTAAGATTAAAATCTCAGGAGACAGCATGTGTTAGCAAGGATGTGGAGAAAGAGGAACACTCCTCCACTGCTGGTGGGGTTGCAAATTGGTACAACCACTCTGGAAATCAGTCTGGCGGTTCCTCAGAAAACTGGGCATGTCACTTCCGGTGGACCCTGCTATACCACTCCTGGGCATATACCCAGAGGATTCCCCAGCATGTAATAAGGATACATGTTCCACTATGTTCATAGCAGCCCTATTTATAATTTCCAGAAGGTGGAAAGAACCCAGATGTCCCTTAACAGAGGAATGATACAAAAAAATGTGGTATATATACACAATGGAGTACTATTCAGCCATTAGAAACAATGAATTCATGAAATTCTTAGACAAATGGATGGAGCTGGAGAACATCATACTAAGTGAGGTAACCCAGTCTCAAAAGATCAATTATGGTATGCACTCACTGATAAGCGGATATTAGCCTAGAAACTTGAATTACCCAAGACATAATCGACATATCAAACGATGTCCAAGAAGAACGGAGGACTGGCTCCTGTTTCTGGGAAGACTCAGTACAGCCGTATAGGGCAATACCAGAACTGGGAAGTGGGAAGGGGTGGATGGAGGAACAGGGGGAGGGAAGATGGCTTATCGGACTTTTGGGGAGTGTGGAGCCAGGAAAGGTGAAATCATTTGAAATGTAAAATATATATATATATATATATATATATATATATATATATATATATATATATTGAATAAAAAAAAATTGGAGTAGACTGTGAAATATTTTCCGGATAATGAAGCACATGTATTCCTTTGAAAGACTCTTTTATTTAAACATATTGGTTAGAGATTTTACTTGATTTGATAGGGATTGAGACTCAGGGCTTTCCACATGCTAAATAAACCAACTTATTTCTAAGAAACCTTTCATTTTGGCAACAAGATTTCCTTAAGCTTTCCTGCTGACTTTGAACTCACTCCACAGTTCAAGCTGGTCTTGAAGGTATCATCCTCTGATATTGGACCCATCTGGGATCAGAGAACTACCTGCACTGTCAGGTCTGACTCTAGCTATTTCAAGCAGAATACCATTGATATGTAGCATCATATCTCAATGTTCCTGGATAATGTAATAATTTTTATATTTTAGTCTCTGTAAATCAGTCTAAGACAAAAACAAATACCTCACAACAACTATGACAGACCTCTGTCATATCTGTGTCTGAGGCCACCTCCCTTCAGTGTGTAGTGGAAGAAGGAACACCTATAGCACAGGGAGGAGAGATTATCAGGTAAGGGAACCTTAAAGTTCACTGGTTCTGCTGAAGAGGAGTCACACTGGAGAATGGCTGATTGGTGTTCCATAGCTAGCACAGGACTGTACCACTATTCTTTACAATCTACAGTGTAAACTTGGGAACTCCCAGAGGAGAGATTCTTAATGCCCTGGGCTCCAGCAGGAACCCATACCATTGACTCTCCCTGGCTTCTCACAGAACATGAAAAAAGATCATAGTTATACACAAGCAGATCAAAATGAGACTGTCTTCTGAGGGAAGGGTGTTCTTCTGAGGCGCTGCTCGCAGGCTTTGGAGGAGAATTTTGGAGATATAGATAAAGTTTTTCTGTTTGCTTAAGACCTTACAGGACAATTAATGAGAGAGTCTGTCAACAAATGTGGCAGCTAACAGGCGAATCTGTCGTCATTAACGACTACATGATGGTTTGTCACCAGTCAGAATGAGATACATGTACTTTTGAGTCACTATGGTCTTCTCTAACTTTCCCTAGAGATTGTTTATCACTTAACAATGTTCCCTCCATTTCTTCTGCTTGTAAAAACACATCAAATAATAAGTGACTTTGGAAAGAAAAAAATCATAATAAAGCAAATGTGTCTAGAGCAGCTGATCCAATTATTTTCTTCCCCAGATATTGAATTAATGTCAGACCTAGAATTGAACAGTTGGTGTTCAGTTATTATTAAGCCTGTCTTGCAACTAGACTTTATGTTCTTCGAAGATATATTTTTATGCATTTATAGTTTATTGGCTTTAGTGCAAAACTTATAAGAGAAATTAGGAAATAGGTAGAATGATCTTCATTAAATGTGTATGCATGAAAACTATCATTCTAAATGCATTATGAACATAAAGTTCACAAACATTTTTTGTTTGTTTCCAACAATGGTTTCTGTTATAGCCACAATAATTGATAAAACATGAGTATCTTAACACTGGTACAGTGATGGACAGTTAGTGACTGTTTAAAAAGTGATACTACAGTCAGATTTTCCCAAGCATCCAAAGCTAATTACTAATGATTAAACAATGAAAGGACTGTGTTAAAGGCTGTTGCCCTGGCTAGTGCCCACTGTAAAGGAGATTCAATCTGGACACACCTTGGTAGAAAGAACTCAGTCATGGAGGTGCCTTTATCAGACTGGCCTCTGGCCATGGCTGTGAGGGAACATCCTGATTAATGACTGATGGGAGGACCCGGCCAACCACATGCAGCACCGGCCCCACGACATTGGTCCTGGGCCATCAGAGAGTTAGCTGACCATGAGGCAGGTGTGAGCCAGTCAGCACCATCCTTCCTTGGTTGCTGCTCTATTTCCTACTTGAGTTCCCATCCTAAGTTCCCTCTCTGGTAGATTATGGCTGGAAAATATAAACAAACAAGCCCTTTGCTTCCCAGGCTACACGTTGTCCTGTTGTTTTCTGATAGGAGAATAAGCAAATATGAGGTAACTCCAGAATCTGAGCAGAGCACAGGAGTCAGGCTCAGAGCTCTACCTGCAAAGAACCATCTCTAGTGTCACAACCCTAAAGGGGTCCCATAGAGATGTGATGCCAGCAAGGCCAGACACATGCAGACACTGGGCTTCTACAAACAGCCAGGCAGGACCCTGAACCTGTGGCTGGAATTGCTACCAGGAGACACTGGATAACATTGGTCGCTAATGATCATATTGTCAGGACTCGGTTCTGTGCGCCTATGTCGTGAGCTCCCAAGTCAGGTGTATCTTCTCTTCTGCAAAACCCACTTTATCAAGTGTACTTAAATGCTTTAACCCCCCTTCTAGCCCACCAGAGGTAGTGGGAAGCAAAGGCTAATAGAGCAAAGGGGGATGTGGACCTGTTGAGAAATAGTTCTTTGGAGCGAATCCAGTCTGCATCATCAGGATATCAGCAGTTCAGTTCACATGAATCAGCAGTCTTAGCTCAATCCACTTGCAAACACCATTCATGAACAAATAATAGCAGTTTGATCCAGAAGAAACTGCGAGGTTCTGCCAATCAGCTGGAGTCTGCAGAAACATGGAAAAACCATCTGAACACCACTAGTTCTTTGGTACATTTCTCTCTGCAAAGTCATGATGAGTGGCAAGGTGCACCAGTACCGCACAGTGTTGTCCACTCTCTGTTGGGTTATATTTACATCTTTCCAAACATCACATGTTTTATCAAGCATTCACTCTAAGAAAACACCACACACCCATTTTCCAGGCAGCTTCCAGAAAAATGCCACATGCTTGTTCTCAGCAAACATCACCCCACATGTCTGCTTCAGCAAAAACATACTCTCATAAGACAATTTCCAGAATAACATCATGTGATATAACTGATTCTACAAAGAAACTGGAAATTTCTACTTCAGTCAGGGTCTGATGTGAAGATGTCATAGATGGGGGATGTCCAATCTGGAGAAGTGTGAAGAGTGAAGGATCTCTGCTGAGCATTGTCCCCGGGCAGCATAGATAACCTCTTCATGCTCACCTTCTCCTGTCTGGAGCTTCCAAATGCCCCTTTTGCAGTCTCCTAGAGCCTAACATCTAAGGAGTACTAGAGAACACTGTTCAATCTCTCTTAGCACATCATCTCGATTCACACATTCAAGTTCCAAAAAGAAACTTCAGATACCCTGAGAGTTATAAAACTGTATGGCTAAAAGAAAAAGACAGAGAGCCACTATTAAGTATCTTCATCTGAAATGCCTCTCTGTGCAAAATGGTGTTGTAATTCCCAGCGGGGGCGGGGGGGTGCAGCACCTCCCATACAGCTCCCTAAACTTTCAGATCACTGGCTGTCACCTCCACCTACTGAATTATTACTGGGTTGAGTGATCTGGATGAGACCTTTAATTTAAAACTTTAAATTACATAGATTTTAGATTAGCATGATGGACATAGCATGCACAGCACCTTATGTTGAGGAGGCCAGAGAACAACATGTAAGTGTCAATTCTCTCCTTCTACCATGTGGAGTCTGGGGATAGAACTCAGGTCCACAGGCTTAGCAGCAGAGGCCTGTACCCACTGACCATCTCAACAGTCAAAGACTTTCACATTTTAAAATCATTCAGATGAGAAAGGGAGTCGGTTCGAAATGGATACTTAGGGGAAAGAGGCCGCAGATACCCTTGTGTGATCACACCACTGCAAGGCAAATTAGATTAGCTGTAGTCCACAGAATTTACGAGCACTAAAAGAAAGCCTGCTTGACGTGATAATAGACAATAGAAAATAGAACAATAACTTTTTAAATTGGTTGCACTTAATCTCCTCTATTATAAAGAGCAATTGGCAATTTCCAGAAGTATCTTGGGCATGTAGGCAAAGCACATGACAGTGTACATATGAAGGGTAAGAAAGAATGGATTCTGGATGACACATGTGTGCTTTCTCATCAATGACAGTGAATGCCCAGGACAATGAAGACCACATCCCTCTGCACTTCTGTTCTCGATTTGGACACCACAGTATAGTGAGCTACTTGCTCCAGAGTGACCTGGAAGTTCAGCCTCATGTCATTAACATCTATGGTGACACTCCTTTGCACCTGTGAGTATGATTTAGCATTTCTCATGCCCAATTCATGTCCTCTTATTTATTAAAATATCTTCTTCCCATCCAGGGCATGCTACAATGGAAATTTTGAAGTTGCCAAGGAAATTGTCGAGGTAACAGGAACTGAAAGTCTGACCAAGGAAAACATCTTCAGCGAGACAGCTTTTCACAGGTAAAGAATATCTCTGTATACTTAGCCACTGAGCTCGGCTGACACCACGCAGCACCCCAGGTCATGTATACAAAGCCATAACAAACAGTGGCAGATGTCGCCATCACAAAGTGAGCACGCGGGTAGGGCAGAAGAGAAGCCTGGCTGGGTGTAGGAAGGAAAGGTGGAAGCAAGTGCTGCTTTCAGCACAGCAAACGGATCCATCTCCAGATGCTGCTTTTCTGGCTGGAGCCACAAAGATGTGGACTGATGTTGCCAAGGCAACAGGCCTATCAACATCTGTAAGCATATTGCTACTCGCTCTCTGAAAAGCTGCCATGGGGGGCTGTATGCCCTCTCTGACAAGAATCTCATTACTAGGATTCATCAGCATCAAATATGACACTTTCTCCCTGGCTTTCTTAAACCTTATGCGCATTTGTGTGTGTGTGTGTGTGTGTGTGTGTGTGTGTGTGTGTGTGTGTGTGTGTGTGTCTATCCAAGATATCCATCTGCCAGCTGCTAAAAGCCTAGTTAGGGTGGTATTGGGATACCCAGGATGCAACTCTTTCCTCGGAACCTATAAAATTCCTTTCTAGTGTGCTTAGGGTTGGCTGGGATTGGGAACCATGCACCCCATGAATGAAGCAAGAGGCGGCTGGGAACCCAGAGCCACAGTGGCCTCTAAGCTTTCTAGGAGGAAGTAGGTGCTTAACATTAGGAGCCCTCACTGGAAAACGGTTGTCATTGTGCTACAAAAATGATTTGAACATAACAAACCTTGGCTAGAAGGTCATTTACTTAGACATCACATGTTTCTCAGCTAACTTTCAACCTCTAAAAACCACACTCCAGGCTGATGTGTTGTCTGCGTATTGTTAGGTTTCCATTGGTGAATAATAGAAAAGTAAAAGACTTTTTGATCCTAAAGTAACATTAACCTAGCACTTCTGCATCAGGCATCAAACCTTCAAATATGATATGAGTTGGCAGGGTGGCTTGCTTTTTAACAATCAAACCCATTATACAGGAGGGAAAGTTTAGGAAACTTCCACCTAGGGAGGAAGCAGAGACTATACACCCGTTACTGTGTCCATTGTCACATTTGACTACAGAAATCTTTTGAAATCGAAGCAAATCTAATTATTAACTACTTCTCTTGTTGCTATGGCCAAACAAATAGCTCACATGGAGCAACAAAGCAGGGAGGGTGTATTCTGCCTCACATTCTGAGGAGACACAGTCCGGCATGGTATGAGGGGCCATCAGGGCATGGCATGCTGTCTGGAGGCTGGGCAGCTAAGCCAGGCATCAGAGCTGAGTGCTGGCCCCCAGCCAGAGCCTCCTTTCTCTTTCCGTGTTCTGTCTAGGGCCCCAGCACATGGGACAGTATCGCCGACATTCAGGAGATGTCTTAGTTAAACCTCTCTGGGAAAGTCCTCACAGGTACATGGAAAGGTGTACCTCACTAACACCTCAAGGATTTATTCATACAACCAGGACAACAATATAAGTCATCCACAATAGTGTGTGTGTGTGTTCATCCACACACATATGGATAAACAAATATGTATATGCATATGATGTATCTGTATACATATGAATGCATATGATGTAACTGTATACATATGAACACATACATGTATACATATATACACATGCATATGTACATATCTAGGTATGTTCACATAAACACACACATGTGAATATACTGATATATGCGATTGTCCTGCTATGTCCTATAACTAGTTGCTTTGACTGGACTAATAAAGCAACTTGGACAATGAACTACTCAATGGGTAACATTGCAGTTCAATTTACAAAGTAAATAGTTGAAGGTGATAGGATATATTGTACCAAGATAGTGATGACTTATTCACCCAGTCATGCAAGGAAGACTTACTAAAGACTTGTGCTGTGTTGATGACGAAGAAACATCAACATACTAGTATCACTTATCTCCTTAAAGAAGCCCTTCTGTGAGGCGTGAAGGTCACATGAAGTGTGTCCACCAGCGCACACACTGCTGCGTGCTCCATTCCATTGAAGCCAGGAAGAAGCCTGGGAGTCAGTGAGCTCTGCCTTTGGTTCAGAAAGTGTCACACAGTGGGCAATTATTTGTCACACAGGGCAGTTTCATGAAGAATGGCTTCCTCGAGGCCATCCCAGGAGGAGGAAGTAGTGAGATCCAAGAAACTGCCTCTACTAGGACGGAGCCCCTGTTCCCTTCCTCTTGCTGTGGTTAGATGTGAACTGATCTACGCACTACATCAGGGACCCTCAGCTTCCTAGGGTTTGGGAGGACCCCAAGAGCAGAGTGCAATCCTGTGCACTTGCAAAGGCCAGCTACAGGAGAGGGGGCATTTCTGGCACTTGCTTGTTCAAAAAAAAAAAAAAGTCACTGGTGGATGACATGTTTACTCTTTATGTTCTTCCTGACTCTATTTAAAATTAGCCAGATTAGACTGGCTTCAAAAGTAACCCCGGATGTGAGAATGAATCTAGAAGAGTTTAGCTGGGGGAAGGGGAGAGTGTCTTGAAAGTGAGTGACAGTGTCCCAAAGTTCAAGACCAGCCTGATCTACAGAGTGAGTTCCAGGACACCCAGGGCTATACAGAGAAACTCTGTCTCAAAAAAATAAATAAATAAATAAAAAATTATAAAATGCAGAAGAGGAGAAGGTGAGCAGAGCCAGCCTGTCTCCCTTTACTTCCTGACTGCGGCTCTGGCTGATCTGCTGCTCCAGGTTCTGCTGCTTGCCTTCCCTGCATAACCAACTGTTCTCCCTTTAACCGTGAGCCAAAGAGATCCCTTCCTCCTTAAGTTTCTCCTGCTCCAGCTACAAGGCAAGTGTCACACAGACAACATATTTGCCTTCCACAAACCCTTCCTCCATGTATCTTGGCTTTCACAGGAAATGTGAAGTCGAAATTCCATTTAAATAGTTCAATGGACTTGGTTGCAAAATTCACCCATAAAAGTATTAATTATTTTGGGTCCTTACATATGTCAGTGTTCTCTCCAACTGATCGTGAGCATGCTCCACAGTCTGTATTCTGGATCCAGACGTGAAACCATTTGAAATCTCAACAGCACAAGGCAAGTAGAGAGGATAAAATGAAATCTAAAGCTCAGAGTCCAGATCACACTCCAGATCCCTGGATGCTGTGTGGACGTGCTCGCTGAACAGGGACAACCCGGAGCACTTACTCACTGGTCACAGAAGCTTTGACAGATACGGTGGTGTCATTTTCCTGGGGATTAATTTCAGACTGTTATCTCAATCTAATAAAAGTTTTATGGACCTGTCAGTAATACACATTTGATTGTCTTACACATATCTGCTAGGTTAAAGATGAACTGACACACTGGGAACACTTTACCAAAATACTAAGAATTTCATACAAGTTTTTGTTTGCTCCAGATGTTTAACATATGATTCTGTTGCCCTTGGTAACAGCACACACAGGAGCCCTGTTACCTCCTCTCAGCTCCTTTTCTCTTCCACCGTCTTCCTTTTGTCTCTGTCTCTGCCTCTCTCTCTATTTTTCTTTGTGTGTCTCTATGTTCCTCTCTCTGCCTTTCTGTCTCTGTATCTGCCTCTGTCTCTCTGTATGTCTCTGTCTATGCATTCCCTGCCTCCCCCCTCTATTTGTGTTTGTGTGTGTATGTGTGTGTGTGTGTGTGTGTGTGTGTGAGAGAGAGAGAGAGAGAGAGAGAGAGAATGTGTATGTGTGTGCATTGCTGTTCTACACACACCAGTATCTGGATTGTTCTGGATTATTCAAGTGTGTATCATTTCTTATGCTTATCATAATAATACATAACTTCCTGGGCAATCTAAACAACAACAATATACCATTTGAGTTTCAGTTCTACAATATACTGACAACTTTGGCCTTGTGTACAAATGTTCTTTTTTAATTGAAGGTGATTGACTTTTCTCTGCTTTTCGGTGTTCGGCCTTCTGCCTGTGTCATCTTTGTCCCAAGTTCCATTTCCCATAAAGTCATCAACCGTATTGAATTAGTATTGACTCTAATGACCCTACTGCATTTCCACTATGTCTTGGAAGACAATACCTCTAAATAGAGTCTACAGTGAAGTCCTGGGGCGTAGGACTTCTGCGGAGATGTGACTCAGCACATCGGAAGCCTCTATCTTCCTTATTTTCTGCTTCTGCAGTGCTTGTACCTATGGCAAGAACATTGACCTGGTCAAATTCCTTCTTGATCAGAATGCTGTGAACATTAACCACCGAGGAAGGGACGGGCACACAGGTGAGACTGCTGAGAACATCCTGTCGACCTCTGACATTGGTTCTCAAGAACGGTGCTAAGCCTAGAGAGAGCAACAAGCCGAAAATGGCCAAGCCCCAGTGGACGAGGTGTTTTCATAAATTAGAATCATTTAGAATTAATGATAAATGACAATGTTAAAATCAGTTATGATCCCCTGGGGATTGTTCAGTCCCCCCTGTTGTGTTCAAACCTGCATACAATCTTTGCATCCTGTGTTCCCTCCATCCCAATAAGTTGATGATCATAACATTTCTCTGCCCTTGGTTTGGTGTTCAAGAAAGATACTCATTGAACTCTTGATTATTATTTTTGTAAATGCAATATCTGTTCTTGATAATTATTGTAGAAAGAGGAATGAAAAATTAAAACACACCAAGATAATATATTCAGTATGGAAGGCTGCCTAGACTAGAGTCTGTCTTTTGCAGAATATATCACATGCTTTCTCAATAATAAAATTAATTCTTCATTACACATCAATTATGGATTTATATCTCTGGAAACAATCCTGTTTGTAGGTTAACTCTTTTGACATCAAAGAATCTCTCTTTTTTTTAATTTCTTTTCCTCCTTTTGTTCTTTTCCATCACAGGATTACACTCTGCTTGCTACCACGGCCACATCCGCCTGGTTCAGTTCCTACTGGATAATGGTGCAGATATGAATCTGGTGGCTTGTGATCCCAGCAGGTCTAGTGGTGAAAAAGATGAGCAGACATGTTTGATGTGGGCTTATGAAAAAGGTAAGTTTTTAATCATTGTACCTCTGCAGCGAGGCGTTGAACCATGTGCATAGATTATGTCAATGCATCAATAATTTCTTTGCTTACATGACACGAACCCTCCCACTTCTTCTGTAGATTGTGTGAAAGGCTCTGGGGACTTGGATCAAAGAGTCCAGTGGGCCATTATTAGAGAAAGCAACTTTTGGCTGCAAATGAGCTGATGTATTCTCAGCATTGATGCCAAAAAAGGACTGGGCTGCTGTAATCCTAAGCTCTAGAGAAACAAGACAGAGATAGGTAACCATAGCAGAGTGATATATAGTTGGTTTTTATGTATGTTTATCTATATACTTATATATGCATGTGTGTATATATTTATTTATGTTTATATGTGCTTATGTGTGTTATATATATATATATATGTATTTATGTGTTTATGTATGTATGTGTATGAAAGGGAGAGCATTTCTCAGTTTAAAGTCTGCTAAGGATTTCTGTGTTATAAAACAAGGGAGAGATGACACAAAACACACAGCTCTCACCTTAAAAAGAAACAAGAGAGCATTTATTGCAGAGCTAAATTGAGCAACCATGGCCCAGAAACACAGATCTAGGTTATTGCAATACCATATTCCAATATGTTAATAGTTTTGTGGAGGTTTTGTAGCAACAGAACAAAATAAAGTCATACACTCTGACATAGTTTCAAATACAGTGTTGAAAACATCAGATAGACTTGTTATAATCATTCACATATGTCCCTAAGTGTCCAATGTGATGTGATGGCATCTCTAGTCTTTGGTTTGGTGGAACTCAAAGGGCTATTTGCAGACACTAAAAGAGTTTACCTAATAGGCCTGAGAATTTTATGTCATGCACGTCTATCTTAGAGCTTGGTTGATAAACCCAGTGATACTCAATTAGAGAAAACCCATTTCCCCTTTGCTACTATGTATGAATTGTAAATAGCTTCTTGGTTAGGGAGGGGTAGAACCCTGTGTTCACTTCCTCTTCTACATTCTGGGGCCTGTCTGGCTTGAATCACAAGTCTTGTGTGAGCTGTGATAATCTCAGAATTCATATATGTGTCAATTCTTTTGTGTCTGGAAGACATTGTTTCCTTGGAATCACCCCTCACTTCTGAGCTTTACAATTTTTCTGCCCCCCTTGCTGAATAGATCCCAGAGATGTGAGGCAGGGGGTTGATAAAGACATTCCATTCTGTACTCGAATCTCTCATCCCATGCCAAGTTCATGGATGTGTCTTAATTTCAATCTACTGCATCAAGGCACTTCAGTGACTGTTGCTGCCAGCAGCAGCAAGTGAATCGGATACCTGGAAAAGAACCCCGGGGATGTATGGGATGGCGGCGAAAAGAGAATTGAGTCAAGACAACGTTTCCCCAAGGAGCCCACACAGCCTCTTTGTCTGATTAATGGACAAGTGTTACGGTATATTTCATTGTATCTGGTTCCTGTTAGCCAACAATTTGTGAGATCAACCCATCTCTTTTCAGGCAGCTGTAGACCCCTATTCATATCGCTGCTTGGTGAAAGGTTTGAGGCAGTATCACAACTCATTCCACTTATTCTACTATCCATGGGCATTTAGCCATATTTCAGTTTGGAGCTTTCAGAACTCACTTGTGAGTGTACATGTCTCTTTGATGGATATGAATGCACTTCCGTAAGGTATTAAAACTTTCTACTTTGTGTTAAAAAACTCCAAGTACCTTTATCTTTAAGCATCAGTGGGGAAATCTTCCACAGTTGATAGCTTGGGAGGCCGCACTAGACTCCTTTTGCTCTGCGCATATTTGTTCACGCATGCTCAGACAGCCCTTTCTCAAGGCCTGTGCTCATCAGCGCCGCAGCGTTTCATCTCCAGGAAGCAGCTCTGCAGTTGCTGCTGCAGCTAGCTCTTCACAGAGCTTCATTCTGCTTGTCTTTACTAGATTGAGAGTGATAGTCTAACTCTGGCTTTATTTATTTTAATTTTTGTTGAAATCCACTCCTCACAAAACAATGTATCATGGTACTGCTTCCTTTGCAAAGGACAATAGAAACCCCGTAGTTCAGCGGGGCTGCCCACTCATCTCTCTAGCACTGGTCCCAGCTCTTATCTCTGTTTGTCCAACTCATTCGCCAGGCACCAGCGTAGATTTCCATAATTACCGTGAACTTTAACAAACTGAATGTTAGTGCCCAGGAGACAGATGGATGGCTTGCATATGTTCTGGGGCAAAGCGAGTCAGATGATTGTTGCTACCATTCTCTGGCATTGTTTCCATGTGCTCTGGGAAGACTGATACAGCCTTGTTAATACTGTCAGTGGGAAGAAGTTTTTGTTTGTTTTCAGTAAAGATATGCCGTCTTTTGTCCCTTGGGGAAGGGATCACCAAGTTAATATAGAAATAGATTCTTCCATGTGCAAATGAAGAAGTTGAAGAAACAGTGAGGTCCATGCAGAGTTCTCTCTCTACAGAAGAGAAGAGATTTCCTTCAAAATGTCCCTACCTTACCTCAGGAAATAGAGGCTAAGCAGGGACCTCACAGGAAGGGTCTCTCTGTTTGAAAGGACATTTATATTAGTTAAGGGAGTCTGACCTAGAGTATTTAAAAATATGGCCCAACACAAATCCTCAACTTCAAACACTATGAGAGATTATTTTGTGATGTGTCTGTCACTCAGTTATACAATTCCCAATCATGACTCTGTGGATGACAACATCATATGGCAATGACAAAACCCTGGGTACCCTCTTTCATCTGAGACTCACTCAGAATAGAACAGTAGTTCATTCTTCTCAATGCCATGTGTGTCTTCATGGCTCTAACGCAAACATTTTAGCTTACCCCAGCTAAATTTTAGCCAACATTCACTCACTATTTTTATATAATAACTTCACAAGTGCCTTAAGAGTCTAGAATGGTAAGTTGTACTTCTCGAATACTCCCTGAAATATTGATTCACCCTAGTTTTGTAGGATCATGCAGGATGGATGCCGTCTATTTACATGAACCTTTTAGCACATGGAAACCAAAATTAATCTTGGGAAGATGTTCCCTGCTGACCTCAGTTCTGCGCTGAAATCTCCTGATTGAGAACTAGCCATGTTTATCTAGACTGCAGCAAGCCCCAATTTTACAGTATTTATAGTATTCCTTTTCCTTTCTCTGTAATTCTGCCAAAAAGTGAAGAAGGGATGACTGTCTCTCTTGGATTCCCTCCGTCCTTTCCCTGGGTCACAAAGGACTTGTAGGAATCAATTTTAAATTGTCCTGAAGAGGTAGCCAGAAGCCTAGTTATGTTCAAATCCTCTGCCCTAAGAAGCAGCATGGAAAACCCACTGTAAAGATCTGCACATAATCCCACACCGTTCACTGAAGATGAAACTGCTAAATGAAAAGATCTCGGGTAATTAGAATTGAACCCATAGCTCACTGGCTTGTCTGGCAGTTGGATTTGAAAAGGCTGCCTTGGACAAAGGAGAACACTCTTTTATGTCAGGCTGTTCAGGGTCAGAAAATAACCCAAACTAGAAACAGAACTAAAAACTACTTATTTGCTTCAGTGTCGACACCAGTTAAGTAATTTACAGAAGCTCCTATCCCAATATTTAATTACCCACAATGCAATATTTATATGCAGCAGAGGTGCCATAATTTACAGTGACAGGAAGCTGGGGTTGAAGAATTAGGAGTAAGTGAACAAAACAATAAAACTCGAGGCTCCTGTCCTGAGATACATGCTTTGTTTATTCCTTCTGACAAGAGGAGCACGGTGTGAATTATTTATAGTAAGTATGCTATCACGTTCTCTCTAACCGAGTAATGAAATCTCATAGTCATGATTTTCTATAGATTGTAGCCCATAAAAAAGTATCTGAGAGATGAAGGTAAGAGTAAATAGAGGTAAGAAGTGGTAGATTCATGGACCATTCTGGAAACTTTCACTGATGTATCCTGAAGTCCTCGGGTAGCTTCTGTGCTGAATTCTAAGGCAGTTGGAGAGCAGGTGTGTGGTTGGCAAGCGTGGAGTAGCATGCCAGAGTGAACCCGTTGGTGAGTATGGGGGAGTATGCTAGAGTGATCTGTTTGGCAAACATGGGATAGCATGCTAGCAATGGGGACAGAAAGGAAAAGCTGATAAAAATTTGAGGTGGAATTTTAAACCTGTGTGAATTTCTATACTCGCTACCTTTTACATATTTAGTTACTCTTTGAAATATAAGTAATAATGCCAACCATCATTTAAGTGGACAGGTTTTATCATTATTATAAACATTATATGCAAATATTTTCTGAAGTATGGTTGCTGTAAGTATTGGGATATTTAAACTGGGTGGACAAAACTCACATTTGTCATATGTATTTAGTGTATGTTAGTTTTCTGTCTAAGCTCCACCCCACAATTACCTGGCAACAGCCAGGTATGCCCCTCCCATAGTTGCCTGGCAACAGCCAGGTAGACCTGGCCCACTATAAAAGAGGCTACTTGCCCCTCCCCTCTCTGTGTCATCACTCTAGCCTCTTGGCACTCTCCTCTCTGCCACTCTTGGGCTCTCCTCCCCTCCACTCCCTCCACGTGGTCGTGGCTGGCCTCCACTTTTCTACTCCCCCCCTCTCTCTCTGCCTCTCTCTGCCTCCATTACCCCATTAACTTCCATCCTCTGCCCTGAATAAAATCTACTTTATACCATGTCTGTGGGTCTGCTCCCTCAGGGGGAAAGAATGCCTGGGCAATGGGGCTGCCTAGGCACCCCCTTTCCTACACCACTGTATACCATTCTCTAAACCCCTCTCTCTTTTTATGAACCCATCAGTGTATATTTATATAAATGTATGATTCAACAATCAAAGCAATTTACTTTCCTTCATTGGTTCATGGAGGAAGAAGCTCATTCTGTAGCCTAGACTACCCTGGTACTCAATTTCTACTCCAGGCCATCCTAGAACTCAGAGCAGTCCTCTTAACAACAGTTTACCAAGTCTTGGGTCCAGGGATGAGCCACCATGCCGTTCCCACAGAGGCCTTGAAATAGGGAGTGTCTTTCCACTATGGAGAATTTGGAAGTTATTTGCTAAGTCACCTACCTGAGACACAAGCTGTCCACAGAGAGCAGCTGCTTTACTGCAGAGGTCAGACTTTTGCCTACATGGTGGAAAATGAGGCAGTGTGAAGCCCACGAGCTACCTCATTACCAAATTAGCACAAGAACATCTATAGCTCTCTGCTTTATCCTAAAATGTAACATGAACAATGAACATTGACTTCACCGAATTCTGACAGGAGCTGAGACACAGACATAGTTAGAACATGATAGATCCTGGATGCAAATAGTCTTTCATCATTTGCAATATGCTTTAGTATATATGAAATAATCGTGTATAGTATGGGAGAAGCTCTTTGGAGCTTCTACTGAGGGGTTTCAGTCCCGGCTAAGCCCATTATGCAAAACTTAAAGATAGAAAAACACATGCCAGGTCATGTGAATACTCATTTTTATTTGTGACTCAAAGCATACTACTAACATTAAAACTTCAAGACTAAAGCAAATGTTGATAATCCCTATTTAAAATAGCTTAAAGTAATTTGAAACTATGATTCTGATTTGTGTGGCTGTGTGAGAGTAATGAAATCTCTTTGGGCGTTATCACCCTCTTGACCATGGCGGGGCTTTCAGGCCTTCTTCAGGAAGAGTTTCACTCAGTTTCCTGCCGATTCCAGAGGACCACACGAACAGGTGACCCCACCCTAGACAACGCATGAATGTGAGATCAATGTAAGACCATCATCCTCACCAATATGCTCCTACTGTGCATCTCTCATGCATTCTGTTACCTGATGAGACCATCCATAGTTCACACACACACATGCACACACACACACACATATACACATACACATACATCATATACATATACATATACATCATATACACATACACACACATCATATACATATACACATACACATACATCATATACACATACACATACATCATATACACACACATACACATGCATCATATACACATACACATACATCATATACACACACACATCATATACATATACACATACATCACATATATGTACACATACATCATATACATATACATATACACATACACATACATCATATATATACATATACACATACACATACATCATATACACATACACATACATCATATACATATACATATACACATACACATACATCATATACACATACATCAAATACATATACACATACACACACAAATATATATATATATATATATATATATATATATTTGACCATTTTCCCCTCAGCTTCTCACTCCACCACATAGAACCATTTAAATAAAAGTCCACTCATGCCACTGCAGTGTATTTTGAGTCTAACTGTTCCTCTTTATTTTTACCACCATTGTGTTAGTTTAAATCCTGCTTTATATCTTGCCTAATTCATTTTAACACCTTGTTAACTCATTTTGCTTTTAATATCATTTACAGCTATTTTTCTAGCTATAGTCTAACAAGTATATTCAAAATTCAAAAGCTTTCAGGGACACACAACCACCTACAGGGAAAAGTCCTGCTTGATATCATGCACTTCCTGCTTCGCAACTATTGTGAGAGCACCTCTTGTCGTAAGGGTGACATGTCAACCACTGCCACATTGACTAGGCCACTATCATTTTCTCTGTGTCCACTCTGTGTCAAGCTTGCTCCACACCTGATATACTGTTCTGTATAGCGATGCAGAGGAGCAACATCTGTTGGTAATAAAATCTCCTCTTTCGTCTCTCAACACACCAGCATTCCAGCTTCCTTCCCACGCTTTTCCCATGCCTCTTCTTCACCAAATTTTACTCCTTAAATTTTTAATATCCACTTGATCTTCATGAATGAGTACATGGATTCTCTCTGAGAGAAAGCCTTGTCTGCATCCCAGCTTCAAAATTGCCAGTTTGAATGTTTAGTTTTGTGGCATATATATTGACTCCTAACAAGTTCAGGGAATGAACTGAAATGAAACCACGAAGGAAGGAATAGACATGACAATGTGTTCCAGGAACCACCAGTGCAGGGTATCTTGTGAGCAATGTTTTGAGGAATACTAATTATGTCTACCCTGTTGACTCTGAAGCTGTGTGTTTAAGAGGGAGAGCTGACTTAACCACTGAGTCGTTGTCATTTTTCAGCTTTAATTTTCAATGCGACACAGCCTGGAGTCTTCTGAGAGAGAAGTCTCAACTGAGGAACTGCCTAGGTCAAATTGACCTGTGAGCATGTCAGAAGGCATCCGGCAGTGACCTGTTATGGCCTAGAAGTAAAAGTCAAGCAAACTTTTCTGTCCCCACAATATTTTTCATTAGTGTGCTTTATCACAGTAGCAGAAAGGACACTAGAAGAGAAATTGGTGACAGGCACAGGGTGTTGCTCTGGTGGACTGATCTGTTTCAATTAAGGACTGTGGAAGTGTTGGTACTCTGGGCTGGAAAAGCCACTGTGTGTTCAATGCTCAGCAAGCTACTTCCATGAGACCTTGGAGGACAAGAAGGCTGCGAGGAGTGCAGGCAAGGAGTGCCTTGCTCATGATGTTTATAGGAAAGAGAGAGCAGAAACCAGGAGGCAGAAGCCACGGGACGCTTGGGAAGCTTGCTCTGCACCTTGCTTCCAGGGTAGCTAGATTTCTTGTACAGCCCAGGACCACTGCATAAGAGTGGTGCTGTTCATGGTGATCTGGGTCCTTCTGCATCACTAATAATCAGGGTAATTCTCCACAGACATGCCTATAAACCAATCTGAGTCAGACTCCCCAGTTAAGTCTTTCCTCATATAAACCCTAAGCTATGTCAAATGGACAAAGCCTACTAAGACAGCCCTCATATTCAAGTAAATAAACAGAAGACTTTTGCAGACTCGCCCAGTTTCCAATTTCTGTACATAGGGTTAGCATTTTACTTTGGCCAGAATCTTTCCCTCTCTTTGCTTAATTAACTCACCTTACCTTTCAAATTCAGCCTGTAACTCATTACATAGCTCTTCCCAAGCTAGACCCCACAGGCCATGACAGGACACCGCTAAGATACCAACTCTCAGCGTCTTCTGTTTCCATTCCTAAAGCTTGGCTAAATAAAATTAAAACAATGAATATGGTGTAAACAAGACATACAATTCTTTTCCTTTGCTGCTAAATAGCATTGCTATAAAAGTAAGGAAGAACTTGGTTTCAATAATGTATTTTTTATACCTATTACTTTATCCCTTCAATGGAAATACATTGACAGCTAGTCAATAGGTGCTGTGCCAAGAATTGAGGTAAAACAATGAGAAATACAGGTAATATCTTCATGCCTTGAGTATGAGGAGACAGATTAAAACCAAAAAAAGGAGGGAAATAATGAGATAATTGCTGTCAATAAAGTAAGAGTGAAATATCTAAAATTGAGCGGTCAGAGAGGCTTCAGTGGGAAGAATGGGGATCTGGCTTCTGACAGGTATGTGATGAATGGTCAAAGAGGGAGAGAAAGCAGAGAAGGCAAGCAGTGAGAGGGAAGGAACAGAGGAAGGAGAGTGGAGTATCTTAGCAGTCACAATCTCATAGAAAAGGCTCATGCTTGCCAATCCCTACTGGTGCTGAAGGGCTGGTGGCATTTTCAGCTTGTGATGCAGAAGCAAGACCATCAAAGGGCTGATGGGTCTCAAAGCAGAGCTGAGTTATGAGAAGACACAGTGAGCTGGGGATTCTTTTCACCATTGGTTTTATCGACAGTGTAGGGTCAAGACCCTCTGCAGGTAATGAAGCCGTGGAAGGGCAAACTTCAGAAATGACCATCTGACTCCACTTCTCAGAGCCTCCAGAGTCGGTTGTTCTGGTACAGAGCTGTGGTTATGCCTTGACTCATCTGGGCAACTAAAAACGTAAGAAGTCAGTAAAAAAAAATCCCTGAATTTGGGTTGAGAGATGGCTTGATGAGTGTGGTGCTTGCCTTGCTATGTAAGCATGGTGATTTGCATGCAATTCCCAGAACCCACTTTAAAATGGCAAGTGTAGTGATGTGCACCTGTGATTCCAGCACCAGAGGACAAAGACAACGGGGTCACAAGGGCTTGCTGCCCAGACCAAGAGGAGTGAGCTTACCTGTAACCTGACAGACCTGACTCGTGAGCTCCAAGCAGGCAAGCAACCCTGAATTGTAAAAACAAGTGTCTGAGGAATGACAGCCAACATTTACCTTTGGGGCATGGACACTACACACCACACCACACACACACACACACACACACACACACACACACACACACACACACACACACTTTCCTACCTTAGGGAGTTAAATTCCCATGCCTCTTCTAGTCTTTGAACACAAAAAGTCTCAATCCCAGACTCCAGGTGGTATAGCCATCACTACCCTTGCTCTGCTGACGTCCATGTCTAGTCTTCAACTAACTCTCAGACAAGGAGAAGCAGCATTGGCCATTGCCTCTAGGTTGAAGCAGCAAGGATGCAGATGCTATGAGAAGGTTAGATTTTCTTCCTCAAGAACCATGAAGACTCAGCTAGGTATAAGACCATGATATATCACTGTGCTTTCGCCATAACATCTCTGGAGCCTGGCTTACAGTCTCACAAACCTAGAAAGTCACATAACTTTTCAATAGAGTAAAAGTAAAAAGCCAAAATTGCCAAGTCCCCTGCTACAGACACTGCAGCTCTGAACACGCAGACTGCTGTTATAATTGAGCTGGTAACGCAGCAACCTGACATCTGTTTGGGATACTTGAATGTACACACTAAATTCTTAGCTATAGGAGAACATTTTATTTAATCAGTGGAAGCTTGGTTTTGTCTGTATGTGTTGGCCTTGAGTATCTGCCCGTCCACTGTCAGAGCCTTGGCTTTATGAGTCAGTCGATGACACTCCAAAGTGAATGCTGCTTCTGTCCCTGTGACCAGGCTTGGGACTGTGCCCTGGAGCTTGCGGTTCCTTCCTTTCCTGTTGAGGGCTTGTCAGAGCGCTTCCAGCAAGGGATCCTTGCCTACACGTGTGCCTTCAAAACTGTCAGCAGGAGGAAGGAGATGAGGCAGAGCAGAAGGAGCCTCTTGGCACCTCCCTGGCAGCCTCTCGCTTATCACCAGCCAGAACCCAGGCACTCATTAGGCTCTAGATAGAAATTATTCCAAAGAAAATGCCAGAAAATCGTGCCACCATACTGGCAGGAAATTAAAACTACTCAGAGCAAGTGGAGCCAAGAGAGCTTTTATACTGAGAGGAATATGAAGGGTGTGATCAGCTGCTCTCTCAGGCAGTCAGGATTCGTAATGCTGATCCTGATCCACTAGGCAATCAACTATGCTGCATCCTGATCCACTGGGGGAGCACCCATACTGCATCCTGATCCCTGGGGAAGCACCCACACTGCATCCTGATCCCCTGGGGGAGTACCCATGCTGCACCCTAATCCACTGGTGGAGCACCCATACTGCATCCTGATCCACTGGTGGAGCATCCATACTGCATCCTGATACACTGGGGGAGCACCCATGCTGCATCCTGATACACTGGGGGAGCACCCATACTATATCCTGATACCTTAGGGGAGCACCCATGCTGTACCCTAATCCACTGGAGAGCACCCATACTGCATCCTAATCTACTGGAGGAACACCTATACTGCATCCTGATCTCCTGGGGGAGCACCTGTACTGCCTCCTGATCCTCTGGTGGAGCTCCTATACTGCATCCTGATTCACTGGGGGAGCACCCATGCTGTATCCTGATCCACTGGGGGAGCACTTATACTGCATCCTGATCCCCTGTGGGAGCACCCATACTGCATCCTGATTCACTGGAGGAGCACCCATGCTGCATCCTGATGCACCGATCAGACATTGGTTGGTTCTTCACACATTCTGGGCCACCCCTGCCCTAGAATGTTGTACAGGTGGGACAGATTGTTTGTCAGAGGTTTGTAGCTGAGAGGGTGTCCATACCTCTTTTTCAATAGTCTGCAAAGAACCTTCCCTCACCAAATCGACTAGAATGTAGGAGTGAGGGCTGCAAGTAGGCTAGGCACCAGATCTACTTCTTCGTATTCAATGAATTGTGTGGATGTTGCCCTCAGCAATGGAGTCCCACTCTCAGTTTGTAGAGAGTGATTATTGTGTATTAGCAATAGCCTAGGTTGCTTGATGATTTCCATGGGATCCTCTCATCCAACAATTCAATTGGATGTAACTCTAGCGCCTCCACTGGAAGCCTTGCTTGCCTATAAGAGATGGCCAGTTAAGACTACATATTCCTCATTACTGAGGAGACTTCATTGAGATCACCTTCATAGATTCCTGAAAGTTTCCATTACTCTAGGTGTCCATACCATCCCCAAATGCCTCCCTCCTCTGCCCCCCCAAGTTCCAGCAATCATTCCTCACACTCTCTCATTCCACCATATCTTTTCTCACCTGATTCCCCCTCCTGCCCCCACCTACTCAGTCTGCATATGAAATCTGTTCTATTTCCCCCTCTCAGGGAAATCACTGTGCCCCCTGTAGACCTCTTTGTCTAACTTCTCTAGGCCTATGGACCTTAAAGCTTCACCTTCATTTACTTAATTGCTAATATCCACTTATAAGTGAATACATACCATATTTATTTTTCAGTATCTGGGTTACCTCGGTCAAGATAATTTTTTCCTAGTTCCATCCATTTGCCTGCAAATTCCATGAGGTTATTTTTTAACATCTGAGTAATACTCCATTGTATAAATAAATGTACCACGTTTTCTTTATTCTTTCTTCTGCTGAGCAAAGGCTAAGTTGTTCTCAGTTTCTACCACTTATGAATAGAGCCACAATAAATATGACTGAGTGAATGTCCTTGTGGTAGGATCAAGCAACCTTTGTGTATATGTCTAATATAGTGGTATAGCTATATTTTGAGGTAGATTGGTTTTCAATTTTCTAAGGAGCCACCATATTGATTCCCATAGTGTCTCCCCACCGAAAGTTTGTACTATCATCAGTAATGGAGGACTGTTCCCCTTGCTCCATATCCTCACCAGCATGAGCTGTCACATATGTTATTGATGTTAGCATTCTGAAAAGTTTACAATGGAATCTCAAAGTAGTTTTGATTTTCAGTTCCCTGGAGGCCAAGCCTGTTGAACATGTCTTTGTGTTTCTCAGCCATTTGAGATCCCTCTGTTGAGAATGCCAAGTTTAGATCTCTTCTCTGTTTCTCATTGAATTACTTGATTTTGTTTTTGTTTCCATTTTTTTCTTTTTTGTGTGCTTTTTTTATATCTAGTTTCTTGAGCTCTTTATATATTTTGGATGGTAGTCTTCTATCAAATGTGGATCAGTAAAAATCTTTTCCTATTTTGCAGACTGCTGCTTTGTAAGATTGATGGTGTCCTTTGCCTCATTGAAGCCTTTCTGTTTCATGAGGTCCCAATTTAATAATTGTTAATCTTAGTATCTGAATTATTAGTGTTCTGTACCAAAAATTGTCTCTTGTGCCAATGTGTTCAAGGCTATTCCTCATTTTCTCTTCTCTCAGGTTCGGTATTTCTAGTTTTGTGCTGAAGTCTTTGATCTACTTGAACTTGATAAAATATGGATCTACTTGCATTCTTCTACAGTTTGACCCACACAGTTTGTTGAAATGCTTTTTCCATTTTGTATTTCTTGCTTCTTCATCAAAAATCATGAGTCCATATGATTTGGCTCTTCAAATTGATTCCAACAATCAGTGTGTCTATTTTTATGCCAATATGATTCTGCTTTTATTACTATAACCATGTTGTACAACTTAAAATAGGAAATAGTGTATAAAGAATTGTGTTGAAATTTTGATGGGAATTTGCATTGAATCAGTAGATTGCTTAAGGTAGAATGGCTATTTTTACTATGTTAATTCGGTCAAATCATAAACATGGGAGATATTTATATATTCTGATGTAACTAGAAGTTTTATCATACATACTTGGTTAGAATAACTACCAAGATATATTATTTGAGGTTATTGTGAAAGGTGTTGTTTTCCTGATTTCTTTCTCAGTGTATTTCCATTTTTATATAGGAGGGCTACTAATAGTCTTGAGTCAGTCTGGTATCCAGCCATCTCTCTGAAACTCTTTATTAGATATATAAGTTCTCTGGTAGAATTTTTAGGGTCATTTATGTATATGATCATATCACGTGCAAATAGTGATACTACTTCTTTTCTAATTTTTCTTTCCAAGATATTCTACAGTTGTCTTATTGCTCTAGTTAAGACTTCAAGTATATTGAATAGATATACAGAGAGCAGGCAAACTTATCTTCTTCCTGATTTTAGTGTAATTGCTTTGAATTTACAATTTAATAGATGTTAGCTTTAAGCTTACTGTAAATAGCCTTTATTATATTTAGGTATTTCCCTTGTAGCCTTGATCTTTCCATGACTTTTGTCATGAAAGGCTGTTTCATTTTGTCAAAGGCCTTTTCTGCATCTAATAAGAGGAAATTCATAAAATTTTTACTAGTAGTAATTTACTGCTTCAAAATTTATACCAAAGATATGATATTTAATGTTATTACTGTCTTTACTAAAAATACATATTTTTCTAATAATAAAAATAAAATATTTTATTAGTAGGTTATTAAAAGAAGTACACCCTGAATTTGAAAAATGGAATGTTCATGCTATTTCTTTTCTTTTGCTTTGTTTATATGGCATAATACATTTACTGATTTTCATATCTTAAACAACCCCTGTAACCTCTGGAATGAAGCCTATCTGATCTTTGTGTAATATCACATTGATGTACTCTTAGATTTGGTTTGCTAGTATTTTATTGAATATTTTTGTATCTATGTTCATAAGGGAAATTGTGCTGTAATTCTCTTTGTTGAGTCTATGTGTTTTGTATATTAGTACAACTGTGACCTAATGAAATGTATTTGGCAATGTTCCTCCTGTTTATATTTAGTGGAATAATTTGAGTAGTATTGGTGTAACTTTTTTGAAAGACTGGTAGAATTTTAGACTAAACTGATATGATCTAGTATTAGCCTATTTTGGGGGGAAGTGGGAGTTGGGAGATTTTTTAATGACCATTTCTATTTCGTTAAGGGTTGTGGGTATGTTTAAATTATTTATATGATCTTGATTCTCAATAGGTAATACCTATTGAGAAAATTGTTTGTCTTTTAGATTCCTCCCCCAGAGTCTGTTCTATTTTTTTATTTTGCTTTTTTAATTAGATATTTGCTTTATTTACATTTCGAATGGTATCCTCTTTCACCCCTCTGAAAACTCCCTATCCCATCCCCCTCCCCCTGCTAATCCCCTCCTCTTAATTTCCTGAGTGCATTCTCTATTCTGGGGGAATAATTTGGTTTTATACTGGTTGTTACAATAAATCCTTATATCTCTGGACTTCTTAGGTGACTGTTATTATATCTTCAATTTCTTTTTTTTCTTTTTTTCCTGCACGGAAAATTTAATTAAAAAGAAAAGAACTAGGCGTTAAATAAATATATAGAATATTTCTAATAATTATTTGTTTTTAATGATTTTCTTGATTTGTTACAATAGTCTCCCTATTAAAATAGCTTCAAGAAAATGCTACCTGTAGGTAGAACACAGCACATTTTTAGAGTATTGAGTTTTCTTGTATAATAAAGTGGTAAGTGCATGCCACTATATACAGTCAGCATTCAGTGCTGTGTAACAAAAGAAGTTGAGTTCTAAGGTGAACAATGGAGCTTACCTAACAATAAAGTAGTAAAGTACTATTTTTTAAAAAAAATATTAATTGTTTTATTTATTTACATTACAAATGTTGTCCCCATTCCAGAGTTCTTCTCCTCTTCTGAGAGGGTGCACCCTCCAGCCATCCCCCTTCCCTGGAATGTCAAGTCTCTACAGGATTAGGCCTCTGCTCTCCTACTAAGGCCAGAGAAGGCAGTCCTCTGTTACATGTCCATTTTTTTATTCTGATTTTGTTCATTTGGATATTATCCCTATCCCCTCTCCCATCTCTATCGCCCATCTCTGCCTTTTAGTTAGTTTGGAAAAATATTTGTCTATCTTGTTGATTATTTTATTAAATATTAAATATTTAATATTATTAAATATTAACTCTTTGTTTCATTAATTCTCTGTATCCTTTCCTTTGTTCCTATTTTATTTATTTCAGCTTTATTATATATAGCCCTCTTCTTTTCTTAGGTATGATTATTTATTTTTGTTCTAGGAATTTCAGGTATGCTATTAAGTTGCCAGAGACCTCTCCAATTCACTCTTGTAGGCACTTAATGTTATGAACTTTCTTAGTAGCATTGCTTTCCTTGTCTACTATAAGTTTGAATTTTCATTGAATTCTAGAAAGTGTTTAATGTCTTTATTTCATTCTTGACTAATTTTTTGTTCAATAGACTGTTGTTCAGTTCTCATGAGTTTACAAGTTTTCTACTGTTTCTTTTGCTGTTTATTCCCACTTTTATTACATCCTGGTCTGATAGGATTCAGGGAGTTATTTCAGTTTTCTTTTATCTGTTGAGACTTGGTTTGTGTCTGCATATGTAGTCAATTTTGAAGAAAGCTCCATGCAGTACAGAGAAAAGGATTTATTCTTTTGTGTTTGAGTGACATGTTCTGTAAATGTCTGTTATGTCCATTTGGTTTATAACATCTGTTAGCTCCAGCATTTCTCTGCTGGCTTTTTGTCAGGATGACTTGTCTCTCAGTGGGGTATTGAAGTCTTGTACTGTCAGTGTATGAGGGTCAATGGGTCAATATGTGATTTTAGCTGTAATAGTGCTTCTTTTATGAACATGGGTATCCTCGTATTTGGCCCACATGCTCCACTATGTTCATAGCAGCCCTATTTGTAGTAGCCAGAAGCTGGAAACAACCCAGGTGTCCTTCAACGGAGGAATGGATAAAAGAATGTGGTATATTTACACAATGGAGTACTATTCAGCCATTAGAAACAATGAATTCATGAAATTCTTAGACAAATGGATAGAGCTGGAGAACATCATACTAAGTGAGGTAACCCAGTCTCAAAAGATCAATCATGGTATGCGCTCACTGATAAGTGGATATTAGCCTAGAAACTTTGAATACCCAAGACATAATCCACATATTAAATGATGTCCAAAAAGAATGGAGGAGTGGCCCTTGGTTCAGGAAAGACTCAGTGCAAGAGTATAGGGGAATTCCAGAACAGGGAAGCTGGAAGAGGTAGATTGAGGAACAAGGGGAGGGAAGAGGGCTTATGGGACTTGTGGGGAGTGGGGACCCAGAAAAGGGGAAATCATTTGAAATGTAAATAAAAAATATATCAATAAAAAAATTGAAATGCCATCTTGTGAATTTTTTCTTTGATGCGTATGTAGTTTTTTTTCCCTAAACTCTTTTGGTTAGTTTTAGATTGGAGTTAATATTGTTCACTATTGAGATGGCTACACCAGCCTACTTCTTAAGATCATTTTCTTGGAAAATTGTTTTCCTACCTTTTATTCTGATGTAATGTCTATCCTTGGTGTAGAGGTATGTTTCTTGGATGCAGTTGAAGGATGGGTCCTGCTTTCACATCCGCTCTGTTAGTCTGTGTCTTTTGATTAGGAATTTAAGACCACTGAGAGGTATTAACAGCCAGTGATTTTTGAGTCATGGTATTTTTATTTGTTCATTTTGTTGTTTTGTTGTTGTTGGTGGTGGTGGTTGTATACACTTCCTTCTTTATATTGGCTGGTATAAGATGTGTATTTCTAATATGTTCATGTATTTGATTAACCTTTTTAGGTTGGAGTTTCCCTTCTAGCACCTTTTATGGGGCTGGATTTATGTATAGATATTGTTTTAATTTGATTTTATTTTGTAATCTTATTTTCTCCATCAATAGTGATTGAAAATTTTGCTGGGTATCGTAGTCTGTACTGGAATCTGGGGTTTCTTAGAGTCTAAAGCATATTTGTTTTAGCTCTTCTGGTTCCTAGAGGCTTAATTTCTCCATTGAGAAATTAAGTCTAATTCAAACAGGTCTGACTTTCTTGTTAGTCTTTTTCACTTGCTGATTTTAATATTCTTTTTTGTTCTGCATGTTTAGTAGTTTTATTGTTATGTAGTAAGTGGACTTTCTTTTCTGTTGTAATTTCTGGTATTTTCTAAGCTTTTTTTAAAACTTTTATAGGCAAGTCTTTAGATTAGGAAATTTTTTCTTCTCTGATTTTGGTGAAAACATTTTCTGAGCTTTTGAGCTGGGTTTCTTCTCCTTCCTGTATACCTATTAGGTTTGGTCCTTTCATAGTGTACCAGATTTCCAGTATATTTTGTATCAGGAGTCTTTTAGATTTCCCATTTTCTTTGACTGATGTATCTATTTCTTCTATTGTATCTTCAAGGTCTGAGATTCTTCCATATCCTATAATCTGTAGGCAAAACTTGCTTGTGTAGTTCAAGTTTGAGTTTATAAATTTTTATTTCCTGAATTCCCTCAGTTTGAGTTTTCCTTATTGACTATGTTTCCAATTTCAGGTCTTAACAGTTTTCTTATTCCTTACACTGTTTATGTTGTCCTGGATTTTGTATTCATTAATTTCCTCTTTAAGGACCTCTACCATATTTTAAAGGCTGTTTTAAGGTATTTTTCTTGTCTTTCAGCTATATTAAGGACCTTTTTGGTAGAATAGCTTCCTTGAGTGTAGACATAATATCCTGGCTGTTGCGTATTTTGATGATGGTGTCTCTGCATCTGGGGTTGGGATGATTAAAGGTCTAGTTTCTGATTTCCAGATTGGTCTTCCTCAGGTGGAAGTTTTGTTCCTTGGTTTCTGTTTTCTATTTCTATTTTCTGAGAGTGTGATTGCAGTGTGTTGCTTGTTTTCATTGCCTGTTTCACTCCTGTGCTCACAGAGAAAGCCTGCTGGTGCTGGAGGTTGGGACAAGTTGAGGAATGAAATGTTGGAGAAGAAGGTCTTGTGATCTATTGGTGGGGAGAGTCAGAGAGGAAATGGAGACCACAGCAGGTTTACAGTTACAGAGTTGGGAATGAGACTGAGGATATTGGCCCTCAGGAGCAGTGGGACAGGCATGGGTCCTCCCTTCAGCCTACTTGGTGCCCTGGGAGGAGTGGTTCTTAGGTTATTATGGGGTGGCTGCTGGACTTGAGGTCTGAGATACAGTGAGAGTTGAAGGGATGGAGGTTAGGAGGGAATTCTCTGTGGGATACACAGAAGTAGGTGTGAGGGAGGAAGGTTACAGATGATGTTATGTAATAGTGCTAGGGACCAGACTAGCATTGGGTCTAGCACAAGGGAAACAGAAGAGCAATGGGTAACTTATCTGGTTTTTGTGGCAGGCAGTTCTCTTTTACTTTTTAATTAAAGTAAAACACATCCTTCCATTCCTGGGAACTAATAATTTTGAAATGATCTACATTGACCCTGTCTTTGTAAAGTCTGCATAGGTTGTCTCTTAAGTCTCATCTGCACCACCAAGGCACTCATTAGAAAGCCACCGGGAAGGTCCTCCACATAACTTTTCATGCTAAGTCTCGGGGAAATCTGTGCTCACGTCACGTCCTGTATGACACTTTCTGAGGGCCTAGGGCACCCCTTTTACCCAGTGTTCTTGTCTCCCCTCCCCTGCCAGGCTGGACCACCAGCCCTGCTTCACACAGCCCTGCTTCACACAGCCCTGCTTCACACAGCCCTGCTTCACACATGCCTTCATTGGTCTGGGAACAGCTCATGTCATGTTTGTTCCCAACTTGGAACTTTTACATTATGGTCTATCCCTTCCTATCAGATTCTCATTAGAAATTGTTCTATTGATGAACATTCAGGCTTTGAGGTCCAATTCTGGTCACACAAAGTCCAAGCTCATAATAGCTAGAGCTTGTTGCCATCATTTTGATGTAGTCCATGGTTTGGGAAAAGAGAAATCATTATTTACAAAAACTAAAGACAATAAAATGTAGACCTAGTTGTTTACTTCTGGAGAGATGATTTATAGATTTTCTCACAGAATTCATTATTCATGTATGCAATTTTTTATTTAAGGAATCTGGAGGTAGATTGTTCCCTTTGTGAAAATATTTTGTGTGAGAAAATCTAGTGTTGACTTCTCCCTCCTGCATTCATGCAAGCACTATTCAGTGGGCTCTTTTAAAGGAAAACTTGACTAAGTGAGCTCTGCTGTGGGCATTCTACATATAAACTAGCATGTACAAGCCAATCTAAATTTCAGGTGTCTGTGATAGGAAAACATTTATGCTTTGCTGTTTCTATAGGTGGCCATATATCCAGTGGGTTCAGTTCCATTTCACAGGGTTCTGGGCAAGATCTATAAGGTCCACTGTTTGCCACTTGCAAATTAGCTTCAGTAGATTATTTTCATAATGAAAGCATACAGTAGTGTCAAGGTTTAATTCTATTGAAAATCAATGACTTTTTCTGAAAAGCATTTAACATTTTTCATCTTTTGCAAGAATGATTTGTGGCACAGGTAATAAGCCCAGAATGCTGGTGGTGGTGGTGATTTAAAACTGAGACATGTCTCACAACCTTGTGACATTTCATGATGGTAACAAGGCTGAGGGAGCAGCTTGCCAGCCTCTTCCATCTCAGAGCCCTGGGCTGCAGCTGGTAACTGGGAGAGTAACAGTTCCCTGTGTCTTAAAGCAGAGACATGGCAATGGCTTTGCCGTGTGTTCCCAGTGAATATGCCACAGAGCCACACTGGAATGGAAGATAAATAAAGAAGTGTCCCAGGGTAGGCAGCCATTCCCAGTGACAGAGTCATTGTCCAAGAGAACTACAGGAGTCTATTGCAGCTTGTTGTCTCCACCATAGAAACCTAGGTCATTATCTCAGTTCTGTTACTGGGATTGCCAACCAAGAACCAAGCCCACTCACTGTGGGTGCCCCATTCTCTCAGAAACCGTATGTGCCTTTCAGACACTTAACTGTGTCCTGGCCATATATACTTATATCACTTCATATCTGGTCACCCAGAAGTTTCTCATGATTAGATCCTATAATTACTTGCTCAATTACCTTATCATCCTCTTATAAGCAGAGTCATAGTCACATGTCTACTGTATCCCTGCTACCCACTATAGAATGAAAGAAGCACTAAATCCATAGTGTAATATATTATCTCCTTGGGTATAACCTATGTTATGAATTTTATCCAGTGTATTTGGGGAGGGAGCTAGCATTTGTTGACTAAATCAAGACAAAAGTATTCATCCCTTTTGTCTTTTTATGAAGGACATGATGCCATTGTTACACTCCTGAAGCACTATAAGAGACCCCAGGATGAGCTGCCATGCAACGAATATTCTCAGCCTGGAGGAGGTACCCCTTTGCTATTCTGTTTTCATGACTGCACAATCTTGAGTTCAATGGTAAATGTGTGTTGCCATTACTGTCCCTCTGGGATGACAAAGGAGGATACAGCCAAGGGATGAGGCTCATTTCTGAAAGTTTATAGCTGGGTGAGGCTACACAAAGAATGGCCACCACAATCCACCTTAATATATAATTTACTAAGACACGGAAAGAGTACCCATAGCCAGACACAAATTACAGCAGATACATCTTCTGGAGACTTCTAGAACAGAATTAGGATCTTTTTATGTAGATTCTAGAAAAACACGGGCACTGCAGCTTCCTATGCAGGAAGAGATAGGAACCTTTAGCTTTTTTTTTTTTTTTTTTTTTTTTGTCATCTGCTTTGTGTTTATCATGTTGAACTTTAAGAAGAAAGGAATGATTGCTGCTTTCAACTCTGCTGTGTAACTTGATTTCTAGATGGCTCCTATGTGTCGGTTCCATCCCCCTTGGGGAAGATAAAAAGCATGACAAAAGGTACCTATAAATGGGATTGTTGTTGTTTTACCACTGAGGATGATTATTGCCTAAATACCACGACATGTGTTTTGTTGTTGTGAGTAGTGGCTACCTCTGCATTATAAGCAATGCTGGATGGAGACATTTCTTCTCAGAATTAGCCTTGCCCTCAGGTCCCTTTGTCCACTGTTGTCACAACAGGATCACTGATAAGTACTGAAGAGAGCTAGACTCACAGAGGACTGTTTACATATTCAAATTTTGAACAAAATATAAATTATAAATACTAATATTTTTAGATGTGGAAATTTATCTGCTTTAGAAAAATATCCAAATTATTCAATTACTAGTTTTCAAATCTCTCAAGTAAGTGACCCTCTGTTACTTTTTTGAGTGCATGCTACTGATTGTTGAAATTAACATCACTAGACCAGGAAAGTATTAAACACAGGTCCATAACAAATTAATATTTAACCACTAACCACTTGGAATCTGTAGTTTTAAAAGTACTTTTCTGTGTGTCCTTAGACTGTCTCCTGTGTTTATCATTTGCTGCTTAATGGGTATCCCCTAAAGGCCCAGTTTACCAATAGATATTTGACTTCCTTTCTGATGGAAGCTGAAGGGATTGACTCCATTTCTCAGGTAATGAGGCAAACCATATTGGAGGGTAGCTGTGTTTCCAGACATGTTAACTGAAGATCAGATGACCAATAAGGTCAGCCCTGATCACAGAGATTGTGCTGCTAAGCCAGAAGGCCACCCTTCTGGTAAGGCAGGCCCAGCCCGCACATGCTAAGGTCTTAGGATCCCCAAGTGATCAGTTACAGTTGGGATGAAACACCTTTGGTTGAGCATGTCCATTGTGCGTTAATAGCCATGTGTGCACATCCAAACTAAAAAGGCAATTATTGTTCACAGAGAAGGCAGATGTTCTCCTCCTGAGGGCTGAATTACCCTCCCGTTTCCATCTGCAGCTCTCTGAAATTGAATTCCATGAGATTATCGGCTCAGGTAAGCAAAGAAAACAGAACCCTGTTGCATTTTAACAATCTCAGACTTACAATCAACTGTAAACATTTATTGACTTCTCTTAAATAATTTTAGGTTCTTTTGGGAAAGTCTATAAAGGGCGATGCAGAAATAAAATAGTGGCAATCAAACGGTAAGCCAACAGATGAATCACATTGTCAGCTGGGAAGAACAGGGGCCGGCCCCTGAAAAGTCCTGTTGAAAAGAATGTGTCCTTTACTCCTGTACTAGATACCGAGCCAATACCTACTGCTCCAAGTCAGATGTGGATATGTTTTGCCGAGAGGTGTCCATCCTCTGCCAGCTCAATCACCCCTGCGTGGTTCAGTTTGTGGGTGCCTGCCTGGATGACCCCAGCCAGTTTGCCATTGTCACACAATACATCTCAGGAGGCTCCCTGTTCTCCCTGCTTCATGAGCAGAAGAGGTATGGGCTCTGGTTCCCACTCACCTTGGACACAGCATGTGAATCACCTTTACCACATTCCTAAGGACTTCCCATCAGGGACCCTATTGCCTTCTGACATGTCTAAGTGCTAACAAGAATGGCATTTTAAACATGGCTGATGATTTATGACTAATTATTATATTTATGAAAATGATATACTTAATATTTTTACATAATAAGTCAAAGGTAACAAGTTTGAGGAATGTGAAGCCAGCTGAGGCTTATAAATAGTCTAACCTTGACATATCCATGCGGTATCTCAAGGAAGCTCAGCATTCAGCAATCATCAAGGGTCAAAGTATTGATGAGAGAAAGATTTTTAAAAGAATCTTCTCACCCAGATGGGACCTGAGTTCATGTTTTAGATCTCTACAGAGAATAACTGTGGAGTGATTTCACTCAGTGGCTCCAGAACATTCCACATCTGTTATTATCATGGATTCTTGTATGACACAAATAAAATTTAAAGTAAAGCAGTATATTTTTAAACAACACATCATATATCAGAATTGACATTTTCATAAACAATTGCCAAATATGGAAAGGTGTGTTCCAGGCTGAACATTTAGCTCTATCTTCAATGAATAAAAATTTAGATAGAATTACACAGAATAACAATCTCTTTTGAGGGACATGCTGAGTGTTGGCTTCAACCACCTTTTCTCCATTCAGTCTCTTTTCTATTCTAGAATTCTTGACTTGCAGTCTAAATTAATCATTGCTGTAGACGTTGCCAAGGGCATGGAGTACCTGCACAGCTTGACCCAACCGATCATACACCGCGACCTGAACAGGTATGTCGCTTTCCTAAATGATGAACTTATAACCCTGCAGCTCAGGAGGACACAGTGAGAACATGGCTTAGATTTACCTTAGGTCAGAGTTTTCTCTATGTACACTATAGAAAGGTAACAGGCCATTGCCATTGTCTTACAGAGATACAAAGCTGTGTAACTGCCTCCCAGGGACCGTGTAAATCTATGGAAAATTCCAGAAAGAAAGTACTGTGTGTAGAATACAGCTCTGGATAATGTTTTCATCAAGGACAGACTGTTGTTTGCAGAAGATGATTTCATGCTTTGTTGATAAAGTGAATACTCTAAGCTGCCAATCATACAGAAACCCAGAACCTGTAGTTATCTATAGTACTCAGGACTTATTGATAGTTAAGATATATGCTACAGATTTACTTACCTAATACATTATACTTTCTACCATTATTTTATAATATTCTACCATTATTTTATAATTGGGTTATACAAATATTTATTGTTAAAGAATACAGCATGTCATGCTGTCAGTGCCTCTTGTCTCTTGTATCATCTGCGTCTCTGTTGCATCATCAAGCCACATATATAGTCTAACCAACCCCACCTAGATTTGTGCATGTGCGTACACTGTGACAAAAGTCCCCGGAACACATTGGCAGCAAGTCCTGCTGTTAGGGCAAGCATGTGAGTGGGGTTCACAGACTAATGGTTAGGTCGGCAGGTAACCTCAGTTACTATGTCAGATGTCCTCTGTCTCATACAAAGCCAGCAATTAGACAATCTTAGCCGACATGCTCTTTGGTGCTGCCATTTTGATATTTATGCATATTCAGCCAAAGCACAGTAGGACACTTGCCCAGTCTTCATGCAAAAGGTTTCCATGTTGAATAGAGCCTGAAAGGAATACAGAATCAAAGTTCTCCACAGAGTTGGGACCCCACGGGATTTCTATGTTTGTCTTATACAGTGAAAACTTTCTCTGAGTAAAGTCTTATACCAGGCCAGTGTGCAAAGTAGAACAGTTTTAGCTAAAGACTGAATATAGGTGTGGAAAACTCATTTCCCACTGCTGAAGAGTGAAACTTAGGGCCACTTTGGGTGGAAATCCCAATCTGCTGTAAAACAAGCAGCCACTGCTCTAGTCCACACCAATAACTCCGACTTCCTGACTACAAACAAGAGTCAGATAAATTCCAGATGGCATCTAAAATGTTTAATTATTAAGGAATTACTTTATTTATTCACTTAATCAACAACCACATGGGATTGCTCTATGCTTACAGCTTGTAACATTTGGTGCATTTCCATGTGCTAAAGGAAACTTATACATGCCCTGCTCTCCAACTTCCCAAGAGATTTCACATCATAACAGAGAAGAAAATCGCCTATACAAATGTATTTTAAGCAAGTTAAATATACTTAACAGCAAGTTCTATGAAAAAATAAGTAGTGAAATTTTCTATAAAATTCCAGAAAAAAAATGTTAAATCAGTCCAGAGAAGTTTAGAGGCAGCACCAAGAATTAACCAAGAATGAAATCACTTGGTCTCTCAGATGAATAAATTTGAAGGATCATCCCAAGGGTAGGAAGAGAGTAATCCAATGGAGACCAAAAAGTTAAATGCTCACACACACACACACACACACACACACACACACACACATACACACACACACACACACATGTCATTTTAGTGTACAAAATAAATAAAGCTATACATGTTTGTCAAGTCTGAGTGAACACATGGAAACAAGTGGAACCAGAAGAAATTAATCAGAGCAAGCTGGCATGATGGAGAAGGAAGGGTGGTTAGATGCCCTCTTGTAAGCAAAAAGATACCTGGGAACAGGGTGTGTGTGTGTGTGTGTGTGTGTGTGTTTGTGTGTGTACTGCAGTCACAAACCTGAGGTCATCTGATGGAAAGACCAACCTATGTCTGACAGATTCTCAACAAGGACCTAGTCAAGTGCCTGCCTGATGAGTGACTGCAGAAACTAGGCAAAAGGTTAATTAGAAACAGTAGTGGGAAGTGCCAGGAAAGCAAAGACTTGACAAACAGGTGAGAAAAAAGCATCTAAGTAGAGCTGGCAGACTCTAACATTGGAAGTAAATAATATGGAAAGTTACTTACAATTGCTTAGTTTTCTTTGCCTTTTCAAGACACTTAGGCCAATATATATTTATTAAGGCCAAACATGTATTATTACTAGGCCAAATGTATTTATTAAGTGAGCTTTACTAACAAAGTTTAGGGAAAAGATTTCAGTGCGCAGCTATCCCAGAAGGAACTGGGGATTTTGTACACAGAGATGATCACTTTCCATTCCTGGCACTTTCTCTGGAGCTGCGGCAGGAGGGATGGCTGCCAGTTTTTTCTAGCCTCGACTTCCTTCCCAGTACACATTCTATCATCTTGCGGTAAGTGTAAATTGTTACCATCAGTTACTCAGCAGGACTGGAAATATAAATATTGATTACATATGAAAATAAAACATTAAATGTATAAGAAAAACAAGCTTATTTTACCTGAGTATAATCAAACCAACATTCTTAAATTTTCAAAAACTCTTCAAATTTGATGAAGCAGTCATAGACGCCTACCTAGATTTGCAAACTCCTTTTTGCTTATCTTCGTCCTAGCAACAACAATAAAATTTTCATTTATATCTAGACAAGGCATTGTACATGGCTCAAAACATGACTTATTTACATAAATATGTCATAATAAGCAAAAGCAACTAAGTCTCCAGTCTGGGTAGGACGTGACTATAACAGTAACTTTTATTCAACTGAAGTAATTGTTGCCTCTGAGACTTAACTGTTCCTATCTGCTAACCTAGGTCTAGTCCTGGAAGCATCTAAACTCCATACAATCTAATCTAGGTGTAGAATGTTTCCAGCCTGTGAGACTTACCACTAAATATGGTCACCCTTTCTTGTTCTTTCTGGTTTCTTCCTGGCTGGTCAATTTAGCTGTTCTGGCTCAAAACTTCTCTCCAAGCTGACTGATTCAATCTGGCTTTTCTCAGTCTCCTGCATTGCTCTGCTTAGCCTCAAACTAACTCTGGCCATATGTTCTCATCTTCCGACCCCTCACTTTCTGGCTCATTCTTCTACACCTGTGACTAGCTTGGTCTCTCTTTGTAACCTGCTCTCTGTGCAACAATCCCAGTAAAAATTGCCACCTGAATCTCTCTCATTTCTCATAAAAGTTAGGAATATCCTAATCTGGCAAATTGTTCTCTGATTCATCACTTAGTCTGCCCTCAACTAGAAATCACTCTCAAACATGAATGCTTACTTCTGTAAACCACCTTTACCTTCATTGTTTGGGATTAAAAGTGTGTACTAAGGGTATGCCTATATTCCAGCCAGAGGGATTTAAAGGTGTGTGCTAAGGACTGAACCACACCACAACAAGAAATAGGTCATATTTTTTCAGGAAATAGCACAAGCTTGGAGATCAGAGTGGGATCAAATATCCTCCAACACATAACTGAGGACCAAAATGGCTCAGAAGCATCTTTTAAAAGAATTCAAGCAAGGAGAAGATCACAGTGCAGTGGAAAGCTTGATGAGGATGCAAGGTTGGAAGAAGAGGCCTGAATCTTTTCTAAGAACACACACCTTGCATTTCCTCAGTACTAAGACTCCTGGAGCGAGCAGAGGGAGACAGATACCAGCTGCCTTCAGATTGCTGATTGCTGATTGCTTATGGTCTTGTAACAACAGGCTTAGCCCCACTGCTCCAGATATGACATGGCTTCATGGTTAGAGAGCCTGCTCTCTTTCCTCATCTCCAGAGGCCAGAACCTTGTATCTGTGTATGAAAATTGCTCAAGCAACTTAGTTTTAGAGAAGTTCTCAGGGCATTTGTAAGTATGCTATTGTAGTTTAAAATTAAGGGGGGTAGGGGGTAGTTTATATAATTATGGCTACGTCTGGGTAGAGTTTTGTGGAATTTCTGAACACCTTTCCTAGTTGTACAGGAAGGAAGCTAATGGAGATGGCTGACCAACCTGCAAAAAGCAGATACTTCTATATTGGTGATGGAGGTTTGTTAGTTCAGCAAAATGATAAAGCAAACTTGTTTTTCTCTTGGCAAGAAAGATTTCTCTGTGACTCTTTGTTATATATACCCTGAACATTAATTTCAGTGTTCAACGTATTTTAAAGAGAAGGGTCACTTGCAGCGGATGGAAGGGTTCTGCTAAGAGGTGGCCATGCTTGCACCAAGTCTGTAATATTAATCATCTCTATTGTGCAGAGAACAAACTGGGAAAGGAGACTAATGTAGACTCAGGTTCTTGCCACAATCTCTACCCTGCATTTTAATGGAATATAAAGTCCTTTCAGAGACAGGAAGGGAAGGTTTGATGACCATGATACTTGTCACTATTAGCTTTAATTATCAACTGACACCACTTGAAATCAACCAGGAAGAATCTTAATGAGGGATTGTCTACATTCTTTGGCCTTTGGGTATATCTCTGGGAATTGTCTTAGTTAATTTATATGGGAAGATCCAGGCCACTCTGGATTATCCATAGAGTTTAAATATATTTAAACTATTCACTCTTATTCAGAAATGCTCTAATTTCTTAAGGAATGATTTAGACCCAATTTACATATTTATTTCATGAAGTTGGTACTTAAGGTCACAGTTACAGCTAATGGCTTTACAACATTGTGCTTAAAACTAACCAGGCATCTATTCTCTTAGACCAGCATATTTCTAAACTGTTGAGAAAGTGTGACATCATTGCAAATGGATGCTATTCTCTTCTGATAAGTCTCCTGTAACATTTACAGCATCATAGGAAATGAATAGTAGCAAGTGCTTCACAGTGACTGTATGAATATATACATATATACATACACACATTTTATATATCATATACTACATGGGTAAGTATATTTTCCTTAATACCCTACTTATTCCCTTATATAGAAAGTAGATTATAAAAATGCTGTTAGGTCTGATATTGTGGTGAATGCCTGTAATCTCAGGTCCTGGTAGGTAGGTACTGTAGGATTGTAAGTTAGAGATCTGGGTGGTATAGTTTGAGTCCAGCTTTGGCTGCATATTGAGACCTGGTCTCAAGTGAACCACAATAAAACAAAACAAACCCTTCCTGTCATGTTCACACAAATGTTTCTTTTAATAAAGTAAAACAAAGTAGTCTGTAGTATTCTGAGAAGGACTCTGCTGGAATTTTGAGAGCCATCACATTCCATTAAATATAAAAGAAAATAATTACAGATAATTTAAAAACAGAAAACTTTTTGGTGATGAGTGACAGATAATTTAAAAAGACAAGCCTGATAAGAAGGGCTAAATGGATTTTAATTTTGAAGGTGACATTTAAGTAAATTAGTGAAGATTTTAGGAAATAACAAAGAAAAATGGAGAAAATTTTAATAGTTGTCTTTAACGTGACATGGGCACTTACTTGCCTTTCAATTGAGTGCAAAATACCAAACTGCAATTAAAAAACACAACAGTCAAACAAGGCAATTTATTACTTTTCTAATTATCCATCAGGCAAGGTCCCTGTTCATAGGGATGGAGACTGCATGGCTGTTTATTATTTCTACACATGACGGTGATACAGAAGGATCATAGCAATCATTGGTCAATACTGTCTTTTTTTTTTTATTCGATATATTCTTTATTTACATTTCAAGTGAGTTTCCCTTTCCTAGATCTCCCCTGAGGTGGTGAAATCTCAGGGTTGTTTTGATTTGCATTTCCCTGATGACTAAGGATGTTGAAGATTTCTTTAGGTGCTTCTCAGCCATTTGATATTCCTCAGGTGAAAATTCTTTGTTTAGCTCTGTACCCCATTTTTAAGGGGGATATTTAGCTCTCTGGATCTCTACCTTCTTGAGTTCTTTGTATATTTTGGATATAAGCCCTCTGTTGGATGTAGTGTTGGTAAAGATCTTTTCCCAATTTGTTGGTTGCCATTTTGTCCTTTTAACAATGTCCTTTTCCTTACAGAAACTTTGCAGTTTAATGAGGTCCCATTTGTCAATTCTTGATCTTAAAGCATAAGCTATTGGTGTTTTCCCCTGTGCCCATGTCCTTAAGGGTCTTCCCCAGTTTCTTTTCTATTAGTTTCACTGTGTCTGGTTTTATGTGGAGGTTCTTGATCCACTTGGACTTGAGCTTAGTACAGGGAGATAAGAATGGATCAATTTGCATTCTTTTGCATGCTGACCTCCAGTTGAACTAGCACCATTTGTTGAAGAGGCTATCTGTTTTCCACTGGATGGTTGTAGCTCCTTTATCAAAGATCAAGTGGCCATAATTCTGTAGGTTCATTTCTGGATCTTCAATTCTATTCCATTGATCGACTTGCCTGTCACTGTGCCAATACCATGCAATTTTTAACACAATTGCTCTGTAGTACTGCTTGAGGTCTGGGATACTGATTCCCCCAGAAGTTCTTTTACTGTTGAGAATAGTTTTAGCTATCCTGTTTTTTTTGTTATTCCAGATGAATTTGAGAATTGCTCTATCTAAGTCTATGAAGAATTGAGTTGGGATTTTGATGGGGATTGCATTGAATCTGTGTAGAATGCTTTTGGCAAGATGGCCATTTTTACTGTATTAATTCTGCCAATCCAAGAGCAAGGAAGATTTTTCCATCTTCTGAGGTCTTCTTCAAAGACTTGAAGTTCCTGCCATACAGATCTTTCATTTGTTTGGTTAGAGTCACATCGAGATACTTTATATTGTTTGTGGCTATCGTGAAGGGTGTCATTTCCCTAATTTCTTTCTCAGCCTGTCTATCCTTTGAGTATAGGAAGGCTACTGATTTGCTTTAGTTAATTTTATAACCAGCCACCTTGCTGAAGTTGTTTATCAGCTGTAGGTGTTCTCTGGTGCAGTTTTTTGGGTCACTTAAGTATACTATCATATCATCTGCAAATAGTGATAGTTTGACTTCTTCCTTTCCAATTTGTATCCCTTTGACCTCTTTGTGTTGTCTAATTGCTCTAGCTAGAACTTCAAGTACTATATTGAATAAATATGGGGAGAGAGGGCAGCCTTGTCTAGTCCCTGATTTTAGTGGGATTACTTCAAGTTTCTCTCCATTTAGTTTGATGTTGGCTACTGGTTTGCTGTATATTGCTTTTATTATGTTTAGGTATGGGCCTTGAATTCCTGTTCTTTCCAAGACCTTTAACATGAAAGGATGCTGAATTTTGTCAAATGCTTTTTCAGCATCTAATGAAATGACCATGTGGTTTTTCTCTGAGTTTGTTTATGTAGTGGATTTCATTGATGTATTTCTGTATATTGAACCATCCCTGCATCCCTGGGATGAAGCCTACTTGATCGTGGTGAATGACTGTTTTGATGAGTTCTTGGATTCAGTTGGCAAGTATTTTATTGAGTATTTTTGCATCGATATTTATAAGGGAAATTGGTCTAAAGAAACTGAGGAAATCCAAAAAATTATCATATCCTACTACAAAAGCCTATACTCAACAAAACTGGAAAATCTGGAGGAAATGGGCAATTTCCTAGACAGGTACCAATTACCAAAATTTAATCAGGATCAGATAGAGCATCTTAATGGACCCATAACCCCTAAAGAAATAGAAGTGGTCATTGACAGTCTCCCAACCAAAAAAAAGCACAGAACCAGATGGCTTTAGTACAGAATTCTATCAGATATTCAAAGGAGACCTAATACCAATACTCTTCAAACTATTCCACAAAATAGAAACAGAAGGAACATTACCCAACTCGTTATATGAAGCCACAATTTCACTGCTACCAAAACCACACAAAGATCCAACAAAAAAAGAGAACCTTAGGTCAATACTGTCTTAAGAACACTAATGCCCAAGTGCAGGCCAAACATTTGATTGAAGACCACAGAAACCTGTAGACACTTGTGAAATTGTCAGTTCTGGCTTTATGTCTGTCTAGTTTAAATTCATCATCACATAGAGTCTTTATGATTTTGTTTCAAGTTTTTTATTGGATATTTTTACATTTCAAATATTATTACCCTTCCTTGTTTCCCCTCTGCAAACCCACTATTCCTTGTCCCTGCTTCTATAAGGGTGTGGCCCCACTCACTCTCTCACTCCCCTCTCACCACCCTACACTGGGGCATCAAGCCTTCACAGTTCTAAGGCCCTCCCTTCCTACTGATGCCAAAGAAGGCAATCTTCTGCTTCATATGCAGTTGGAGCCATGGGTCCCTCCAAGAATACTTTTTTGTTTGTTTGTTTGTTTTGGATTTGGTTTTTTTCCCCCGAGACAGGGTTTCTCTGTATAGTCTTGGCTGTCCTGGAACTCACTCTGCAGACCAGGCTGGCCTCAAACTTAGAAATCTGCCTGCCTCTGCCTCACAGAGTGCTGGGATTACAGGCATGCACCACCACCGCCAGGCTCCTCAAGTACTTTTTGGTTGGTGGTTTAGTTCTTGGGAATTTCGGGGGAGGGGAGGCTGGTTGGTTGATATGTCTATGCTTTCTATGGAGCTGCAAACCCATTCAGCTCCTTCAGTCCTTCTCCTATCTCCTCCATTAGGGTCACTGTGCTCAACCCAACGGTTGGCTGCAAGCATGCCCATCTGTATTGGTCAGGCTCTGGCAGAGCCTCTCAGAAGACAGCTATATTGGGATCCTATCAGCAAGCACTTCTTGGCATCAGCAGTAGTGTCTGAGTGTGGTGTCTGCAGATGGGATAGATCCCTAGGTGGGGCAGTCTCTGAATGAATGGCCTTTTCTTCAGTTTCTGCTCCACTCTTTGTCCCTGTATTTCCTTTAGACAGGAGCAATTCAGGGTTAATATTTTTGAGATGGAAGGGTGGTATTCTTTTTTCTAATCCCATCCATTTCTGAAATGTATATCAAATGCTTGTTGAATGTTTGAAATTATCTGGGGCTTGTGCCATGTGTACATGGGTACATGTGAGAATGATAGGCCCTAGGACTGCTCTAGCATGGTTTAGAACATTTTGGATTGTGAGTATCTTATAGGCTCCCATATCTAAGGCAGATTTCTAGATCTCAGCCACGGGTAACTGATTCTGAAAGACTCAGGCTGAGCTTGAATCTCTGCGGCATTGGACAAGACTCATTCCTATGATCACATAAATGTTTCAGATTGGGACTTCGGACATTGTTGTGATGAATAAATGTGGTTATTTTTTGATCCCATCAAGAACTAGTGCAGAAGTCAGAGATGCATGGGGCCCTGGTATACCGCACAGAGAATAAGTCCTAAGACCCATCACTTTCTAAGGAAGGTCAGTAGCCTATGGACTCTGAGGTACAGTCCCTACGGATAGTAGTGATTTCCAAGAATTATATATTCTTCACAGACTACCAAAACAGAGGAAAGGTTTCCATGTCAGACATTTGCAGTGAATTCGAAGTCACAGGCCCCAGGAGAATGCAGAATTTGACTGTGATTGAATAGATCTCATCCCCAATGTGTTTCAGGCTTCTGATATTCCAGAATTTGGACATTGAAAGACAGTTTACCAGTTGAGAAGCCTTAACCCGGAAACCCAAGCACAAAAGTAATATATGTAGAAGTCACAGGGTTCAAAGCTTAGGGATTTGGAGTATTTGGGATTTCAGATAGGGATATCCAGTATGCAGTGGATCCATACGCATAAAGGCACGATCACATATGTATTATGTATCAATCCACAGGTAGCCATATATAGTCGTGTGTTTCTGTGATGATTCAAGTGCTTAAAAGCTGATTCTACATTTCCTGCAATTATTATAATATCATTTGTGTTTATGCTTGAACAAAATTCCATTGCATATAAGTAACATACTTTATCTATTCCTCTTGAAGTCCAACTGTTTCTTAGGTTCAAAACATAAAAATGCCTTTGAAAAAGTGGGGACATATGTCTTGGACCAGAGCATGGCCCAAATACATGACTGTTTCTGTACAGGAACATGAGCTACACTGTTCAGCTGAAACACTCGGTTGCACACACCATTCAAAACATATGCACACTCCCTTTTACCTTTAAGAAAGAAGATTTAAATACAAGTTATGACTTTAGCAGTCAGAGCACTACACTGTGTCACGCGCAGGAGAAGGGTACCTCAACCATTATCTGTGACTGACGAGTTACTCTATCCTCTGTGTGCACCTGCCCAGATGTTGATGTCTGACCTCCACTCTGACATGCATTTCTGACTTGGAAGTCTGTCCCCTTGTCCTTGGCTCCTATAACTTTGGGAAGAAATCATTTTCTTCTGACTCTTCAGTTCCTACCCATTATCTAAACAGAAATTCTCCACCCACCTTCTCTTGACTTTCTCTGTGTGGGTACTCCAGCCCCTCCACAGTCCTTGCTTCCTGGTTTCCAGAGGCTGATTCTGTCCTGAGTACCCTCAGCATACTTCAGGTGGCTTAAGCTTCCCCAACTGGGAACAGCTGTGCAGCCTGCTTCTGTTTTCCTTCTCCAGAGCCATAAGGCTCTGAGAACGGAGTAGTTAGTTCTCTGTGTGTCCACAGCAATAGCTAAAATATCCTCTGAGAGCCACTTAAAATCTCTCCTCTCTTACCTGTTAGAAGGAGTCATTTAATTTTCACTGCATCCACTGGTCCTAAAAATAGTTGTCTTATGCAATGCCTAGTTAAGTAACTTCCCTTAGACCCTAAACTCCTTCAGATCTGGAGTCAGTCCCCATCTGTTACTCCACCATTGTTGTAGAACACACCCTGCCCCAGGCGATCTCCTGTGTGAGTATCATCAGAAACCTCAGCTCAGCCTCCCCACACCTGGAGGTGGGTTCTGAGCCACTCGCAGTTCCTTTGTTTTTAACTGAGCACGGAAAGTTCTGAGTTCTGTAACCGAAATCCACATTCAGTGTTGTTTTTCTAAGGGATTTGTTTTTGTCCTTTTCCTTAACACAACACAGCTACCCTGAGATGATCACATCCAAGCCAGGGCAGCCTGCTGTTTTCCTGGCTTGGACCTCTCCTTCCTTCCCTCACCCAGGAGCTGAGTGTGGAGGGGCAGGAAGGGCGCCTCTGCCAGTGCTTCCCCGAGGCTGCAGCCGGAGCTCATTGACCTCTAATTTGCTAGTGCCGCTGCTTCCCTGCTTGGCTGTCTTCCATTCTCCAGAGACCCTGCCTGTATAAAGGAGGCTTTTGAAAATGTCAACAAAAGCTTCTCTCTGTCTGGCCTCATTTCTCTCTGCTCTGGTTTCTTAGGAGACTCGGCGGATGCCCCCTCAGTGTCTTGTCGATTTCCTGAGCAGCTAACCTTTCCGTAATGATATTAATGCTGCCGCCGGCATCTCTGCCTTTCCTACTCCTCCGTTTTCCTACCCCAGCTTGCTGAAATGTATTAATGTTGGATTCTTACAATTCTAAAGTTTCAGTACAACATGTGAAAGGACCCAGAGTCAGAAATAATCATTAAAAGCGGGGATTAAGCTTGATAACTGGATAATTCTCTCCTACTGGTTATATTTCTAGCAGTTACTATAGCATGAATTTGGCACACTAAAACATACAGTGAATTGATACTATTTTAAATACTTTCTATTTATAAGTCCTCCATCAACCGGGGAAGAAAGCCGCTTGCCAGGCACATGAACTGTCTTTGCCTTTAGCTAGAGTTGATCATGTACAGTGGCCTGCTTGCTGTGGTTACCATGCTCTTGAAAGTCCAGAGGACAAGGGAACTGAGAGCCCAGGTTTTGAACTCAGTCAGTAGAACTATGTGAATAATCTCTCCTCCTGCAATCTTCTCTAACATGTTTCAGTAGAACTTTCCTTAGCAAGAACTTTCAAAGAACAATTATACCTGACTTCTTGGATTTAAATGAGAGGCTACATTAGCAATCCTCATCTTTCTGAAAGAATATTTTACTATTTAATAAGGTTTTTAAAATTACTATACTTAAATTTTGTACAAGAGGGGTACTCACACTACAGTACGTGTGCAGACATCAGAGTAGAATTTGCAGGAGTTAGTTTGTTCTCTCTTTCTACCATGTGTCCTGGGAATCAAACATAGGTCATTTGGCTTGGTGGCAGACACAGGAACCCACTGAACCATCTCTCCAATATGACTTAATATTCACCGGTGCCACGTGCGCTTCTGATGGCCTGTCATTTAGATCCTATTCCCTTGTTTTTGCTTACCATGATATAGATGAATGAACTCTCACATAAGACTCTGGGGAACACCTGGTTTGCATATATTTTCTGCAAAGGATGGGGAAAAGATCCAGACACATCCTGCATTCACAGGTATCTGCAATACCCTTGTCCATCAAGCACCCATCAGCAATTCCATTGCATAGACTCCTTTCTGGGGCAGAATGTGAGCTAAACATGACCAGGTTCCTCCTCCGTGTCTCTTCACAAGGCTCATTCACACAATGATGCTTGTCCTTACTCAGCAGCTGAGTGACAAACCTCATGATGCAAAACAGTCATCAGAAGCACATCCTGGCAGTCAGAAGTCTAAGCAGTGTTTACATGGAGACTCTGTGGGGCGTCTGAGTTCTTATGCAGATTTCCTTCCCAGAGGCCAACCAGTTTGCTCAACAGTAGAGCTCAGCCTGTATCCAGATTAAGGTTAAGATGGTTATTCTGCCCCTGTCTAACAGTGACAGGAAAGAATAATCCCACCCAGTCACAGCTTCCTGGTCCCGAGAGACAGCTAACTTTGTTCTTCCTCCACACATAGTCCGCCATTGTTACATCACTTCACTTCTCTCTGAATCAAGTTCCTCATGAGCAAAATGGAGACAGTGAAGTCTACTTGTTGTGATGAGCAGTAGAGTCAGATTATGAATACACTGGAGAAAGTTCCCACAAAAGACCTTTGCTCTTAATTGTCGATACCAAAAGCACAGAAAGGTCTCATTGCAAAGGGATAAGAGATAGTTTACTGTGGAATAGCCTAGGAACACAGATTTTGAGCTCTATAATTCCATGTTCTGAAGTGGTAACAGATTCGTGAGGTTTTTATAGTAACAAGACAAAGTCATAAGTAGTGATATTTTTAAGGCATTGGTGGAGGCAGAAGTCTATCCTCAGGTATTAGAACATCCTGGCCTCCAGTTAGTGGAAGCTAGATCCCAACTTATTAAATGTATTTTACCTTATGGTCATGAATTACATGAATTCCCTCTCCAATGGGGATAGAAATCCTGTGTCTCAATTCTTAGAGTAGCAGACAGCTTTCATTAGTCCATTCAGAGCAAAGGGTCAGGGATCTTGGGTGAGCCCTTTCTTTGCGACTTGAGCCCATTTTAATAGACTTCTGCTGTCTATGGTCTCAGGAAGGTCGGGCCCCCAGAGGTCTCCCAACTCACTCTGGCTTTTGAAGGAAACTAATGATCACAGAAATCTTCTGAAGCATCCATTTTCTTTAATTTCTCTTTTCTCACTTCATATAAAGAATAAGAATGATATACTGAGCCTCCTGTTGGGATGTGTGTGGCCTTGAGGGCAGACGCTTCCCACTGAACTCTTATTAACCTTGATAAACTTTCTTTTGTACCCTAAATATGAGGCTAATGAGTTGTTAATTGCCAAACTTCTTCAGCTCTGCAGAACCAGGGAGAAAAACTAAGAATTTCCTGTACCTTTACCTTTTTGTCTCTTCTGTTTGCTACATCTCTATGGAAACACACTGGGCATCAATCTCACATGAGGCCTCTTGTTCCTGCCTTACTCTTGTCGACCCCTAGTGCCCCCTCCAGGCAACCCTCCCACGGACTCCCACATCGTTCTTTCTTTTTTTAAAAAAATTTTTTTTATTTAATATATTTTTATTTACATTTCAAATGATTTCCCCTTTTCTGCCCCCCCCCCACTACCCGAAAGTCCCATAAGCCCTCTTCCCTCCCCCGTTCTCCTGTCTACCCCTTCCCACTTCTCTGTTCTGGAATTCCCCTATGCTACTACACTGATTCTTTCCAGAACCAGGGGCCACTCCTCCATTCTTCTTGTACCTCATTTGATGTGTGGATTATGTCCTGAGTATTCCAATTTTCTAGGCTAATATCCACTTATCAGTGAGTACATACCATGATTAATCTTTTGAGACTGGGTTACCTCACTTAGTATGATGTTCTCCAGCTCCATCCATTTGTCTAAGAATTTCATGAATTCATTGTTTCTAATGGCTGAATAGTACTCCATTGTGTAAATATACCACATTTTTTGCATCCATTCTTCCACTGAGGGATACATGGGTTCTTTCCAGCTTCTGGCTATTATAAATAGGGCTGCTATGAACATAGTGGAGCATGTATTCTTATTACCTGCTGGGGAATCCTCTGGGTATATGCCCAGGAGTGGTATAGCAGGGTCCTCTGGAAGTGTCATGCACAGTTTTCTGAGGAACCGCCAAACTGATTTCCAGAGTGGTTGTACCATCTTACAGTCCCACCAGCAGTGGAGGAGTGTTCCTCTTTCTCCACATCCTTGCCAACACCTACTGTCTCCTTAATTTTTAATCTTAGCCATTCTGACTGGTGTAAGGTGAAATCTCAGGGTTGTTTTGATTTACATTTCCCTAATGACTAATGAAGTTGATCATTTTGTAAGATGCTTCTCAGCCCTCTGAAGTTCTTCGGGTGAAAATTCTTTGTTTAGCTCTGTACCCCATTTTTAATAGGGTTACTTAGCTTTCTGGGGTCTAACTTCTTGAGTTCTTTGTATATATATTGGATATTAGCCCTCTATCTGATGTATGGTTGGTGAAGATCTTTTCCCAATTTGTTGGTTGTCGATTTGTCCTTTTGATGGGGTCCTTTGCCTTACAGAAACTTTGTAATTTTATGAGGTCCCATTTGTTAATTCTTTTTTTTATTCAATGTATTCTTTATTTACATATCAAATGATTTCCCCTTTTCTGGGTCCCCACTCCCCGCAAGTCCCATAAGCTCTCTTCCCTCCCCCTGTTCCTCCATCTACTCCTTCCCACTTCCCTGTTCTGGTATTCCCCTATACTGTTGCATTGAGTCTTTCCAGAACCAGGGGCCACTCCTCTGTTCTTTTTGGACATCATTTAATATGTGGATTATTTCTTGGGTATTCCAAGTTTCTAGGTTAATATCCACTTATCAGTGAGTGGATACCATGATTGATCTTTTGAGACTGGGTTACCTCACTTAGTATGATGTTCTCCAGCTCCATCCATTTGTCTAAGAATTTGATGAATTCATTGTTTCTAATGGCTGAATAGTACTCCATTGTGTAAATATACCACATTTTTTGCATCCATTCCTCCGTTGAGGGACACCTGGGTTGTTTCCAGCTTCTGGCTACTACAAATTGGGCTGCTATGAACATAGTGGAGCATGTGTCCTTATTACATGCTGGGGAATCCTCTGGGTATGTATGCCCAGGAGTGGTATAGCAGGGTCCTCCAGAAGTGCCATGCCCAGTTTTCTGAGGAACCTCCAGACTGATTTCCAAAGTGGTTGCACCATCTTACAATCTCACCAGCAAACTTTACTACAGAGCAATAGTGATAAAAACTGAATGGTATTGGTACAATGTCAGGCAAGCGGATCAATGGAATAGGATTGAAGACCCAGAAATGAACCCACACACCGATGGTCACTTGACCTTCGACAAAGGAGCTGAAAGCATCCAGTGGAAAAAAGATAGTCTTTTCAACAAATGGTGCTGGTTCAATTGGAGGTCAGCATGCAGAAGAATGCGAATCGATCCATTCTTATCTCCTTGTACTAAGCTCAACTCCAAATGGATCAAGGACCTCCACATAAAACCTGACACACTGAAAGTAATAGAAAAGAAACTGGGGAAGACCCTTGAGGACGTGGACACAGGGGAAAAGTTCTTGAATAGAACACCAATAGCTTATGCTCTAAGATCAAGAATTGACAAATGGGACCTCATAGAACTACAAAGCTTCTGTAAGGCAAAGGACACTGTCAAAAGGACAAAACGTCAACCAACAGATTGGGAAAGGATCTTCACCAACCCTAAATCTGACAGAAGGCTAATATCTAATATATACAGAGAACTCAAGAAGGTAGAACCTAGAGAACCAAATAACCCCATTAAAAAGTGGGGTACCGAGCTAAACAAAGATTTTTCACATGAAGAACTTCCGATGGCTGAGAAACACCTTAAGAATTGTTCAACATCATTAATCATTAGGAAAATGCAAATCAAAACAACCCTGAGATTTCACCTCACACCAGTCAGAATGGCTAAGGACAAAAACGCAGGAGACAGCAGGTGCTGGCGAGGATGTGGAGAAAGAGGAACACATCTTTCATACAGATGCTGATCTCTGGTTAAAATCCCTCATTCAGCTAAAATCACTCTGCATTCCAGTGCTTGCCCTACTGGACAAGAGATTCTCTATAACGGTAGGTACTATGAAAGTTGTACAATTTTATCCCCAATGCCTTAGTAGACTCATTTAATATTTGTCAAGTGCAGGAAGAAATTAATTATAAAGAACCCAAGGGCTATAAGAATAATATCCATTGATGTGTCTGTCCCCCAGACACAAAATTCAGTGCTGCTCATATCCAAGCTAGTTAAATATTCCTAATTTTGAGGAGTCTTCTAAACAGAAAATGGCTGAAAGGCTTAGGGAAATTAACAAAATTACTGAGACAATAAAGTTTGTGACACTCTAAGCACGTTATCCATGTTGTATAAGCATACACTCCAAAACACAGGTATAAATTGATATTTTATCCCATTTAACCAGAACAACCATGACTGTACTCAACAGTTTAGCTCTCCACATGTGCCTTACCTTGGAGAATTCAGAGCAGGCATGAGAATGTAATTCTTGCTCAATATAAATGTGGTATTTCATAATTTGAAAGTTGCTTTTTGTTAGGTAGGTCAGTAGGTAGGTAGGCAGTTTGTTTGTTTCTGAATTACTATTTCTATCGCATAAATCACTAGTCTGAATATTTTTGTGTTAAGGATAATTATGTGCCTATTAGTCACCAAACTATCTCTGCTCAGGTAAAATCATAAGGTTGAATAAAGGAAGCAGGAAAAAGTGAAAAACAAGATAATAATTAGTTCCAGTTATCTGATTTTTAATTTCCTCAGGCAAAAAGTTAGTCAGACAAACTTATCGTGTAGTATGGACATTGCTCGAGGCTGTCTGTTAATTCATAAGCCAAAACAAGGCCCTGAAACCCTAGTGATTTTCAGTCAATGTTGACCATGTAGACTTGAGCCAGCACTCACTTTTTCTAAGTCAATTGATTTTTCTTCTCATACGCAACATATTTATTCCCTAACCTGAAGCATTTCCATGCCTGACTGGAATATTTTTGCATGCAATTAATGTTTTCATTTGACTTTCAATGAGGTCTCAAAACAGTTTGGCTTGTCACAGTCAAATTATTTAAATATTCCTGTGAAAAGAGTGTGGGAGCCCAAATCAGATCCGTGGAACCTGCGGAAACAGTGGCAGGGCTCCGTGCACTTGTTATGTTCTTATGTCTAAATTCATCATTTCAGAATGTTTTTATGGTGATGCACGGTTTCCTAAGCAAAATGAATTATTGAATGTCTTTAATGGGAATATTTTAATTTTTTTACTGACTCAGGAATGACTCTCCAGGAAGCATTTTTGTTTCTTTTTAAAATATGCCTGTTGTTTCAACAGCTCAAGAATATGAAACCTTCTGCTCACAGGGATAAATGTTTTCATTTCTCAGTCATTCTTTGCTCTTCCTAATTGACCAGAATCATTTAAATTACAGACATAAGTATGGCCACAGTTCTCTGACTAAATTCTACTTCATACATATGAAACAAATTACCTGGAATAAGAAACATAATGCATACATACATAGAAATATACATACAGATGTACATATGCATATGCATATACTCATACACACCTATATACATGCATACATACATGTACATATGTTTGTTACGGTCTTGTAGAATAAACCCTAGACAACATATGCTAAGCAAGAACTCAGGCACTAGGCTGAGCACGCAGTCTCAAAACAGCTCGAGAAGCTGCAGATTAGCCTATATTGAACAAGATTAATGGTTTGCTGGGCCTAAAGGCTAAGAACAGGATAAGTTGCAAAAGGGTCAAGGAATTTTCTGGGCTAGAAATGGTACTGTCTTGAGACTAGAATTCTAATGATTTCACAAGATTATATATATGCTTAAATTCATAAAGTAGCCTTTAAATAGATCGAGGCCCCCCTTCTAAAATGAGTAAAAGATAAATTGTCTAATGTAGGTATAGAATACAGAAGAGCAAACACTCTTAAACAGGATAGACAAAGTTGCAGGGCTTGGAACAATCCCAGCCAAGAACAAAAAATATTTGACCTTCATATTACATTAAGAAGGAGGAAGAGTAATTTGACAATCTTATGGATATCAAAATGCATTCCAACTAAAGAAGGATAAACATAGCAGATTGGAGGAACAAAGTTTTCTTCAAATGCTATGCATGAATCCACAGTCAGAGCACACGCCGCGGTCAGAGTAGTTGTGTAATAATGGGAATGTTTGTTGTCAAGACTGTGAACAGAGACAGGAAGGGAGAGTGAGCATGCTCTTCCTTGAAAAATGCATTTGCCCTCTGTCCATTCCCTCTGGCTCTGATATGATATGTTGATGGTTAGTGCTTCTGATGATTATCCAAGACTGGCCTGAGATGCTGCCAGTGCAGAGAAGTCAATGGAGTTGGGAGTGTTTCCAGGTAGAGTCCATCAGGTTGCTGAAGATAGAACTCAACCCCATCAGAGAAGACCAAGACCTGGGAAGGGGTGCAGACAAAAGCATGGGAAACAGTGCCTAGAGAATTGAGAAATGAGAGGAGCTGCTTGCTGTACTGATAACCAGGGGGAACTTGATTAGAATGAAGACAAAAACAGTATCCTCTGTACCTGTGAGAACAAGATATCACCCACATGACTCAACTCGAAGTTCCTAATGAATGGTTGGAACCTCATAGTCAAAGCATGCCCTTAGAAAGTGCCCATTAAACTCCATCTGAATGCCTTAAATGCTTTATGCGGTGATTAAAACTCATGCAGTACAGTTACCCTATTTTGCTTCTGAAGAAATAGCCATTGCCACATCCATGTGCTTTACAGTTGCTAGGTAACAGTGCTGGCTTTGGAACAAAGGCAAGCCAACTGCAGCTTTGGGGTCCTTACTGTGTCATTGTGCTGCTGCCACTTTCCAACACAACTCAAGTGTGTTGGTAAGAAGAACAGAGGACCCAGCCAGCAGAATGTTTACAGGAAGTCTTGAAGTCCTAGGCCACTACAAGAGGAGGTTGCAACTGGATTGCTGCATATTGAAACAGATATGCATGATGGGGTGCTGGATCCCACGTGATTGGTGGACTGCTCTAGTAGAGAAGAAATTGATTCTATCGGATAGGACTCAACCATGCATGCAGTATCATTGCAGTTAAGTTGGGAACTGGCAACAGGAAGGTGCAGAATGATAGCAGGTTGTTTGGACCCAGGACCTGATGGTGAGCTGTCATCACTGAGTCTGAGTTGTCTTAGATCAGCAGGTGTCCATTCCTCACCTAGCAGATGAGCTCTGGGGCAACCATATACCTGTGGTGCTTTAGATTCCTATCAATCTCTTGCTGGAATGGACTCTTTGCAAACAGGAACAATCCTCTCTTTCAGGATAGCTCACTTGGCTGACTTCCTGATTTCCACACCCCCCTACATCGCATCTCTTAGTTTCTATTTTCTGAGACATTCAAATAAATGTGAGTTGACATCTTGACCCAGTACCACCTGAAATTCATGATTTTCACATTTTATCATTTTAGAAACAAATGTCTGGATTTTAGAGGAGCTTCGTCAGTAAAATGTTTAATTTGAAACTTTAATTTTGCAAGCTTGGAAGCATGATTAAGGATTAGATAATGCATACTATCTTCTGGAACTAAATAAACTAGTCGCAGCTAGAGTTTGGGGAACATTTTGTGCTTAGACACAGACCCTTTGTAGCTATCTTCCTGTATGCCACTGGGTACTGTGAAGACACGGAACAAATAGTCCTCACAGAGACAGTAAATAAATAGTAGGCACAGCTCTCATCACACCGATTATCTATCTGCAAACAATGAGCAATGGGGAACACAGACACAGGTGAGATGGAGTGGGCACTGGCTTGATATTTCCTTTATTCTCATAATTGCAAGACAATTTTCTTCAATTACACTGGAGATGATATCAGGGATAATTAAAACTGTGGGGAGAGAAAGGAATAATGGGTTAGACAGGCACAGAGAGGGACAAAGGCCTAAAAGAAAGATAGAATTATTTACAAAGCATCATCTCTGAATCAAGATAACAGAACATTTTCGTGAAAATAGAAGGCATTACACAGACCTGCTGCCTCCATCCAGAAAGTAACTTCGCATGAGATGGCGCTCACTCACAGAGAATGGCCACCACACGGGCAGTTAATAGGTGACACGGAAATGTGAGGTCTTGTCTCTTAGATCATTTCTAATGAGACCAGCTAAAACAAGTCAGCTGGGACATTTTTTAATAAAATCTCTATCTCTACGCCTTTTAAAATAATGATAAGATAAACAATAACAAAATTGTCTTACTCAGTATTTGTATTACTTTTCTGTTGTGGTGATGAAACGCCATGCCCAAGGAGCTTATAGAAGGAAGGTTTTATCTGAGCTAGTGTCAGAACATCATGGTAGGGAATCATGGCAACCAGTGTCAGGCATGGCAAGTACAAAGCTGGGAGGAGATATCTTCCAACACAACCAGAAAGCAGAGAGAATGAGCCAGGAGGGGTATGAGGCTGTCAGCAGACAACGGTCACCTCCGCTGACATGTTCCTCCAGCAAATTCACACTTCTTGAATCTCCACAGATATCACCACCAATGAGGCACCAAATGTTCAAATCTCTGAGCCCATTGGGGAGCATTCTTATTCAAACCATCAAAGTGTTCTCTTATCAGGCTGAGCTGTAAGAAGGAAGCAGGCCAGAGTTAAATATGGCCTTTAGTCAAATGTTGGTCCAATGTTGTAAATCAGTAATATCATGTAACTTGAACTAAGGATTTCAAGCTAATGTAGAAACTCCCAGGATGTCTGCTGACATGATGACCTACTTCCTCTCTATGTTCCACTAATAACTACGGAGTCCAAACTCTATGATGAGGATTAGTGTTATGTTGAGATGGCAATCCTCCTGTGTGTGCATCTCTTGTGTTCCCAGCAACAGTGTGTTGTAGTCTTGGGTGAGAGTCAGTCAGCTGTAGCAACTTGAGCTTATTTCTGTGACCTGTGTTCTATCCTGGTCTGCATGTCTGTTTTTATGCCAATCCCGTACCTTTTTGAGCTAAGATATCTCTGTAATATTTCTTGAAATTAAGTATTGCAATGCCTCTGCTTTTATTCTTTCGGCTCAAGACTTCTTCAGCTATTTTGATGTTTTTATAGCTCTGTATGAATTTTAGATTGTTTTTACAGTTCACTTAAGAACTGTAAACATGGCATTAAGACTTTACATTGATTTGGGTACTTTGATACTATTTGTCCAACCCAAGGTACATTGGTGTCCTTCTTAATGTCTTCCATAAATTTACAGAAGCCTCTCACTTCCTTGGTCAGGTTCATTCTTTGGTATTCACCTTTTAAGCTCTGATTTTTTTCATTGACAGGAGTCCAGAAATGCTACTAATGTTGCATGTGTTGAATTTGTATACTGCCAGTTTACTGAATTCATCAGATCTAGTTATCTTTCCTTGGAGATCTGTAAGTTTTCTTGTTCATAAAGTTATTTCATCTGCAAACATGGATAATTGGAGTCCTCGCTTGCTTTACATTTCTTTTATTTGTTTTTCTATTCTTAACTCTGCTGGCTAAAGCCGTCTATACAGAACTGAATAGCAGAGGTGGTAAGGAACATTCTTGTCTCATTCCTGGTCTTACATGAAGTACTCATAGCCTTTCACCATCTTGTATAATGTTGATTGTGGGTTTCTCATAAATGGACCTCATATGGATAGCCATTATAGATAACAATACAGTGGGCCTTCAGAAAACTAAAAATAGATCTACCACATGATTCAGGTCCCCTTCTTCTAAATAGATATGCAGTAGAAATTAATACTATTATTAATTAATAATTAATGAGATTCTGAGGCTATATCAGTATCCTTATGTCCATTGCATAATTATTTAAAAGAGCTGAGCTATGAAATCAGTCTAGCTACCTATCAACAAATGAATAAAGAAAATATCCTATGCATACAACATAGCATTGTTCTTCCATAAAGATGTAAGATAGATGGACCTGGAAATCATCATCTGGGGGAAATAAGCCAAATAAACAGAAAGAGACATCTGTCTTTGCTCTCTGTCCCAACACATAGAAGCTAAAACTAACAACTGGAAAGAGAATGTGAGATCACTAGAGATGGGCATGGAAATGCTGGTCAGATTTAATTTGTGTATACTGTTCTCATGTATGGAAATATCATACTTAACCTCATTAATTTCTACATTAAGACATGGTGATAAAGAGTTTATATCTCATGTCAATAGGTAGACTCAATAGGACTCTTCTCAGAATACTGCAGCCCATCCATGATTCTCCATGGTGTTAGCCTACTGTGACAGGGATTTCACTGGCTGGAATTACCCTTTAGATACCTGTTGCTATTTTAATAATTATTGTCTAGCAGTGGCCCACCCCCATCAGGTTCTCAGCAACTATACTCTGAACAGTAATAAAGGCAAAAGAGACCTTCAAAGGCAACACAATCAATAAATGCTTATTGGACACAGGCGGAGATTCAGATGCTTGTGTCTTTAGGATTAATGACCTTGGGAAAATTGTTGGACTCTGAGGGTCTATCCAGTAAGAGGATGTGTAGTTCCAAAAGGGTCAAAATTCAATCAATAATTTAATGTATGTTCTTATTATAGTATTGCTACATACATTTGAGAAAAGAAGAATGTAAATATATATATATATGTATGTATAACTCACATATATTTAATCTGCAATCTGTGAAGAGCTAAATGCGTCAAGACAGAGTAATTAGATGCACTTTTCAAGCTGTAACTGGCAGAAATGTGCTCACCATCGTTTAAGCAAAACAAGAAATAGTTTCCATTAACCACGACTCAGAAACTGAATGTAAATGCCATGGAAGTTCAGCAAGACCTGGAATTCCAAATTGCTGTGTGGAGCTTGCTCTCAGCTCTCAGCTTTCTTGCCTCATCTCTTTACTGCCGTTGGCTGCGCTCCCAAGTTCCACCATGCAACTGCTTTGATAATAGAACCAGGTCTTCAGTTTACACACAAACAGCACATGCCCTGCAAATGTCTATAACTCTCACTAGCTTGGCTATGGTGAATTCCTAAGTCAATGTTTAATTATGAGCATCCCGACCACTGTGGAATCTTAAGTCTACCTGAACATCATGAACTATGTGTGCTTGGGAAACAGACAAAAACAACAGCTTTTCAAATGTACAATCCGGGCAATAACTCCAACAGTACCCAAGGGATCATGGCAAGTAGATTGGACATCCCTCCAGGAAAGATAGGGTGACAGAGATATTTCTTTGACACAGTGGGTTATTCACACTTTAGTAAGAAATAATCGTGAATTTCCTATGTTCTGTGGGAGAAGATTCCCATCTAACAAAGATGGAAGACTTGTCTATAAGAAGCCCTGATCCTACAGAAAGACAGAACTGGCCAATAATGAACTAGGTGCAGTGAAGGAACAGAGAATATTTGTACTGGAAATGAGGTATGGTCCACAGGCACAGTGGTGTGTTGGTTGGGACTTTAGGCAATAAGAATGCATAACTAGAAAACAAAGCTAAATACAACACCACAGACTGAAGAAGCCCAGTCAATCACGAGGTGATGTAGAACACACAAATTCTACCTGATGAGCTGGGGTAGAAGGGTCAGGAGGGCAGGAGGACACAGATGCCACAGGCAGTAGCACTGCTGGGCTGAGGGAATTCTGACCTTTGGAGCCATGTAGAGAAAGATCCTGACTGACATCCCAGGCTATTCAAACAACTGTTCTCGAGAACCATAAGCAAAAGACGAGTCAGTTAAATGGGGTGGAGTGGATTCACTGGTGCCTTTTCATGAGAGAAAGAATGGGCAGAAATTTAGCTCTTTACAGAGACTTCTTAGGGAGCCAAGAACTGGACAATTTCAATCTCCTGACTCATCAAAAATGAAGAGGAGGAAAAATCAGTAACTCTCAGGGATTTTAATGTGTAAGAGGAAGCAGTTTGCTCTCCTTTAGCAAAGGAATCAGAAAGTTTGGAAGTTCTAAATTCAACATTTACTTTTCCCCTAACCCATGGCAATTGTTAAAGGTTAATACTGAAAGACAGAGTTTAAGTCATTCTCACTGAGATTACAGCTTGTCTGGTGATCCTCTTCCAAACAGAGTGGTATGAATAGAGCAATAGATATCCCTGTGCAAATCATTTCAATTGTATGTACACATACACACACACACACACACACACACACACACACACACACCACAGAGAGAGAGAGAGAGACAGAGAGAGAGACAGAGACAGAGAGAGACAGATAGACAAAGAGAGAACACCAAATATCATAATTTTCATGTACTAATAAGCTTTTTATTTTGTAGTGAACCAAAGAAAATATTTCTAAATATATCCATAGCCCAAAGTAAGACATTTAAATTTTTTTTTGCTTAATTTCTTTATACTCAACGCTGTGCCTCAGCCCACTGTTACTCCTAAGGGTGTTGATGCTCCGACAACACTGTTGGTGGAAAGGTACGTGCCCATCCGGTTCTGATACAAAAGGAAATGCATAAACGTCTCCTCAATTGTTTAGTGACTCCTACCTTTCCATTACAGGGAAGCCAAACATTCTGTTTTACAGCTGAATTAGAAAAGCATGGTTAGTAAGCTGGGGTGGGGCATGTTTTCAGACTGCTGTGCTCATTTCCACAGAGGTCCTGAAATGGCAGTTGCTCAAATACAGTTCTTTTGTCAGAGGCTGAGAGACAACAACAGCTAACACAGAGAAAGTGACTATGGAAAGAAGGAGTCAGATATCACCAGAGTTGTCTTCCCCATGTAAACTCAAGCAATAAAGTCCTATGCAATTATTTCAGAGCCTTTATTAGGTCACTTTTGTAGTAAACTCTTCAACAGGAGCTTCTGTTTCAGCCAGGGTTCTGTTCATAAACACTGCACCTAGCACAGCTCCATTATTATGATTTCTACCTTAGATGGCACCATGAGATTAAATACAAGGTTTAGGTCTGTAGATTAAACAGTGAACAATAAAGCTTAAATTTGAATCATTCAGAGGTCTCATCTTCATATTCTGTGGTTTATTTCTTTGTTTGTAATAACTAAATTTGCCCTGTACAGCACAGAATTAAACAAACTGACTCCCTGTATCAACAGGAATCGATCGTGACTTCTGCATTTCCAAGTAGATCCATATTCAAAAAAACTGTTTAAGACATTTCCTTTCAGATTGGGGGGGTGTTCTCAGTAATTGTGCAAAGTGAAACTCAGAAGGCACAGTTCAAACAATCTTAACATAACAATACTACACTTTGGGTTCAAGTCTGTACAACAAACTGGACAAGATCTGGTTCTGATTTTTTTTTGTTCTAAAATAGCATGTGTTTCTCTTCTGCACAGCTGCCAATCTCTGAGCATCTCATCACTAACTTAATTAGACACCACTGAACACAAAGTGCTTCAACCTACAGATTCAGACAAATGGCCAGGTACTAGAGGGTGGAGGGACTGTGCTAGCTGCCAATGCCAAAACATCCATATGAACAAGGTGAAATAAGTCTGTGGGTAAAGACCTTTTGCGATGACAGATATTTTGATTTTCATCCCTACAAGAATCCCTAGAAGCACACATGCATGGTGTGGGAATTCTGCTTCTTCCTCAAGCCCTCTCATATGCAGCCAGTGAGAAGTATCACTGAAAGATTTGGCTGAGCTCCATGCTAATCAAATTCCCGTGGATAATGAGGAGTAGTTGAGTTTGAGGCTCTCTATACCCCTTTTGCTTCAGGGTGCCTATGTTCTATGCTCATTACCATTTGAGTGAGGAACAGAATCTTCTCCTGTCTTCTTTATGTCCTATTTAGTAATATGCATCTATTAAAAGCCTGGCTCCCACCCCAGAGCCATTCCACTCAGGCTACAGTGACTGCTTCTGGCCTCTGAAGTTAGGAGATATACATAGTAATGGAGAAAGACTGTATGTCTCACCCAAGAGCAAGGCAGTAAAGATCTCATTACCTCATATGAGGCTACGTCAGGATGCATACTTCTAATGGCCAGTAGAGCTCTCCAGATTCATCACTGCTATACAGTTTCGTCGCTTCACATTCTGTTTCTCATTTGGTTACTGCGTCTAATTATCAAGGCTGCTGTGCATATGTCCATTTTCAGTTTTTCAAGATGTCTTCATAGTTGTCCTTAACTGTCAACTTGACGTGCCTAGAGTGGTATAAGAAGGGAGTCTTAATTCTCCAGATCAGATTAGACTTTGGGGATATTTGTAGAGATTGTCTTAGCTGTTTCTTGATGTGAGGGGGCTCAGCCCACTATGGACAGCAAAATCCAGAGGAAGGTGGTCCTGTGATGAATAAGAAAGGCAGCAGAGCATGAGTCTTTGATCAAGCTAGCAAGAAATATTCTTGTATGGTTTCTATCTTGAGGTTCCAGCTAGACTCCCTACTCTGACCTCCCTCAATGATGGGCTAGGACCTGGAGGTGTAAGCTACCTGAATCCATTACTCCCCTAGATAAGAAGAAGCAGGAACTAACTACCCTGATCACTGGGGTACCTTCAAAACAGATTCAGTAATCCTCCTTCTCTCGTCTGCACTCTGGCTGTAGGTGTTCTGACACTCTTTACCTCATTACTTGATGCCCCCTAAGAGCTGAACCAACTTAGCTACACTACATTTGCACCTGTGAAACCTAAAACTAAATCAACCATTTCCCTTCATCATTAAGTTGCTGCATATAGTTTGTGATAGTAACTGGACACTAACCAGTGCATCCAATCCCTTTCTGACTGACAGCCAGGGATGTCCCTATATCTAGGAGCTTTCTCTCTGCTATGTTTGTGGAATGAAACTCTGAGCTAATAAAGCACTTTGCAAGCCCCTCATGCTTCTAAGTTGTCTGGCTTCTATCCCTTCTATAACACGCCTGTCTTAAAGGTCTGTGTCCCTAGTCATATCTGCACAGACTTTGCTTCTGTTTCCAGTGTCTGCTGGACATTTTCAAAGGTTCTAGTTAAACTATAGATCTCCTTAGCAAGTTGACCTGCCTCCCAGGACTCACGTTAAGGCATTTCCTGTACTAAAGAGAACCCATTGCTGAGTGGTCACGTCTGAATAGTTGCTACCATCTGCCTCAGTCACTGCAGAATCTCTGCTTCAGCTCCGAGATGGCAAAACATCCTTCAAGGTGCATTTTGGGCCCTTTTCCCTCCATTTACCACAGTAAGAATTTGAGTGAGGATACATCTGTGTCAAAATCATCTAGTGATGAGCAGGTGTCAGTCTGATCTCATTTTGAACTAGCGGTTTCTCTGGTTTAGCACGTGTACTGGACAGCATGATATTCAAGGAAATCCAGGGATAGAGGGATAAGAGGGCTGAATGGATAGTGCGGCAGTCCTATCTCTTCGCAGTGCCACTCAACACTGAATGCAGATAATGTGACCACTAATGTGGAGGGTATGTGTGAGGGGCTCTGAGACAAACACTATCAATTCAGAACTTGGAAGATGAAACTCTGTGGGATCCTGCAATACTTACCATTCAGCTTTCTGTCCGGGATTATGTCCTGTTGGATGAATGGAAACATGAATTAGATACCTACTCTATAAATGATTCATTTTGGTAAATATTAAGAAAAATTCAAGTATCATCATGTTTCCCAAAATTTTGTTCAAGGACCCAGAGGGGGGTGTCTTATAATTAAAACCTTGCATTTCTGCTTGCAATGCAGTTGCAAGTTTTGTTGCTGTGTATGTGAAAATAGAAATTTGAGTGAATCTGAGCTGTGCTGTTCTGTCTCCTCCAAAGTTGCATGTGTTCTTCATTTTAGAGATTGCATGTGTGATTTTCTTTTTGTGTTAGGAGAAAAATTACAGGAAGCGCAAGCTGTAATTTACACCAACTTAGGACAATCCATCAAGGCAAAGTTGATGCTCTTCTTTGATAGTTCTCGTTTGCTGTAGAGGTCTTGCTCACCCCAATACCTATGCTTGTGGTATCAAGAGCGGGGAGAAATAGCCGGCATGACAGCATTACTCTCTGAGCATAGAGGACAGGAAGGGGATCAAAGAGGAGATGGTGTGCTCCAGCGTGCGGCAGCCACTGATGCATGGACTCCAGAGAGGAGAGGGGGCTAACCTGAATCCTCCTTCCATGTTCCATGAGCTATATATACAGGAAGGTATAAAATAAGACATCTCTCAAGGACCAGGTGGAAACTGTGGTACTGCCGATGTCTTCTGTAATATGATCCCTGAATGAGTACAGGTTGGACATTAGTGTGACAGCAGCCACCAACTTCTATCGCCACTGAACATGTCTGCTCACTTTGAACTGATCCTTCTCCAGCTTCAGAAAGTCCCTGTTCTCACAAATTTGACTAATTTTTTCAGACACTGATTGTCACAAAACTACAAACTTCATGCATGGCCCTCTTTCTTTCAGAACTATCTAGACTTCTAGAAAACTTAACTTCTTGAAAATTAAGAATTATTCATTTATATATATATGTGTGTGTTTATGGTACTGTATATATGAATGCATCATATATATGCAGATACAGCACACACACATACACACACACACACACACACACACACATTTGTCTGTAGAAAGAAAGTTCACTTACGCCATTAGCACTGGGAATCCATCAGGGCATTTTATTTTATTTACTCATTCTTAGTCTATGAGACAAATTTCTACGAAAAACAAATAAGGATATATTTCTAAGTCACTTTCCATGACACGACATGTGTGAGTTATGTAAGTGAAAAAGGTTAGTTCTCCTCCGTCAGTTCCGTTCGCTGGGTGTTATCTGGTTTTCCTTCTGGTTTTCCAAATCACCCATTCTCTACAGGTAACTTCTATCTGTGTGACCTGTGCTATCCTTCCACAAGTCAAGTTCCCAAAAGACTCTAAGTGCAAACATATATAACACAATAAAGTACAGAGAGAGAGAGAGAGAGAGAGAGAGAGAGAGAGAGAGAGAGAACACTCATTAAAAGCCCATTCCCTATATTCCCTATTGATTATCAATAGTACAAGTTCAACACAAGCCAAAGGCCTGGGATGTTAAATCCTTTTTTGAAGCATGCTTGGCATCCACATTAAAATCATCACGTTGATGATTGATATTTAGGACTTCATGAAACATTTGGTAGCTTTGTGTTTGATAAAAAAAAAAAAATCTACTAACTTCTCAAGCATATCCCTGTAGACATCTTCAAGAAAGGCAGCACTGAGAGCTACCAGAGCACTGGAGAAGCCAGAGTGGCATTGGCTGCTCCAGCAACTAAGACTATGATGACCCAACCTGCAACTCATACACTTTTCTGTGAGTCATCTCCTTCTGTCTTCTGAGATTGGAGTGACTCCTATGTCACCGTTTTGAACAGAGGTCAAGGCTAAGAAGTTAGGTCATCACTATTTTACATGTATAGAAAGTGAGACTAGGAACTTAGATCAATTGTTAAGATCGTGAAGGAGTTACTTCATACTTGGCTCTTCACTGCTATAAGACATGAGTAATTATATTTGGTGCAGACTTATAATGGAAGGTTAGGGAAGCAGGTGGCCACCATGGCTAGCTCTCCAGCCAGCCTAGATGATTCCTTAGTCCTAGAACCTATAGACCATACCTCAAAAATGTAAAGGGTCTGGATCCTGAAGAACGGCAGAAGGTTGACCACTGGTGGATGTGCAAACATATCTCTGAACACACGTGCACTGATGGCACATTTGTGCCTTCACATATATGTCTGGCTCCTGAAGAATGGCAAAAGGTGCACACATGTGCACTAATGGAACATTCATGCCTTCACATACACACCCACACAACAATCTCTCATATGAAGCTTGGTTTTGCTAAAGATACAAAACCATGTCACCATGTGGGTGGCAGGGACCATCCACACAGTTGTGATCCGTGGGGATCTACTCTAATCTGTGTAACCAGAGCTTCCTAAATCATCATTTTAAACATGCAAAATGAATTGTTACAGCTTGAGTCTTTAAGTTTCTCCATACATAGTACTTGATTACTATAAATTAAATTGGCATTTATTTCTTGTTTCTGACTGCATTTGTGCCTATTTCTCATCTAAATGCAAGTTTTTATTTAGATTTTTTTTATAATTGTTGAATATTCTTCTGTTCTTGGTATTTGGGTATTTTATTAACCTCTCTGTGAAAGTCACAAATAGATACTGTTTTTCAAGATTCCAACTGATTAAATGAGTGTCCGTAGAAATGCTTGAAACTCACTGTTTTCAGAAATGCTTCGACCTTGATCTACATATGCCAAGGCCAAATGAGCAGTTAAGGGTAGATATGCTGATGTCCCTAATCTCAAGATTCAAGAGTCAGAAGCAGGGTGATCACCACACACTCGCAAACAACCTGTTTTACCCAGTGACTCCAGTTACACACTATCTCAAAAATACATAAATAATAAACAAATCACAAAATGTTAAAAATTATTGGGCAGTACCAATTTAAAGGACAAATTTAAAAAAAAACACATTTGTTTCAAATAATTCTTGACCAATGAATTGAGTAGTGGGATTTTGTGTGAGTTAATTCTGACAAAATATGAAAACCCAGGTTCCTAATCATATCAGTAAAGGCCCTTTCTACTCTTACTGAAACTGGCATCAAAACACCAAGCCTACATGACTATTGGCACTCAATTTCTTATTTTAAAGTTGTAGATCTAGCATCTTCCAGGTGATGCTCGCTAATTTCTCCTAAATTACACAGCTGCTTAGTGATAACTGAGCAGAGAGCCCACCCTGCCCAGCTCTCAGACCCAACCCACTCCTCCTTACACACTTCTCGTTGTCTCTGTGCGACTATAGAAATTTTGATGATAAAATAGAGTTTTGTTTCTTGAGAAATAGAAGAGTCTATTAAATTTTTTAACAGAATTTTGAAATTCTAGTTTAAATCAGTATTGCATCATATACCTCACGTTGTACCATAATTCTTTTATCAGCTTTGTTTCAACTCCCTTCTATTATTTCTCTATGAGCTCATCAACTGCAGAATTAAGCCATGGAAGACCAGAAATATAAACTTGGCATCTCTGAAGAGAATAAAAGAGAAAAATCCTGGCATTCCTTCAAGATACAGTAGTGTAATGGGAAGATGATGAGCTAGCTGTCAGAAGCCAGTGGGGATCTTGAATTGAGATTTATTCTTTGAAGGCCTAACTGTTCTCTTATGGTGCTCTCAGAAATCAGGAGTGTTTTATGAGCGAGCACAGCCTGAGCCTGGCTTTGAATGATCTCACTGAGTTTCAAACGGACTGATTCTCTTTAGTGTTCAGTCCTGTCCTGTGGCGATTAAGACACTTTTGAAAAGAAAAGATTTTTCTCCTTGACAAATGGCAGTTATTGCGAAAGGGTTTCTGTCCGTGTAGTTGTGCCGTGAGTTGTACACTGCATGCTAAGTTTTAGGGCTGGAAAGGTACAAGTAACTGCCCATGCTTCAATTTCATACCATAAAATTGAAGTTGCTGGCAAATGCACACCATCTGCGGTGCTTTCACCCCCGGGCATTTGTGATCTTCATATGCCATAGCATATTATATTTGAAGATTTTTTTTCCAATGGAAGATAATAGTGTGACTGTTCCATTAGGTAATGAGCATGGCTATAACTTCTGAACAGGTGAGGTACTATTTAAATGCTAATTATCACCATTTCAAAGCATTTGGAATGCAACTAAGTGTGGCCACCCTGATGGAAATCCTTTTATCTTAAAGAGAGGGTAATAACCCGGGTGAAACTCTTTGGCTTTTGTGGACATCAACCAGAGAACAGCCTCAGTAAATAGTCACGGTAGAAATGCAGCCAGAAGAGGTTATACAAGTAGGTCAAACAGAGAACAAACGTATGGCATGCACTGAAGAAAGATTCCTCATCATGCACGTAGGGACTTCTTGTCTCAAAATAAAAATTCCTTACTATCCACTATCTTTGCCCTAACGTAAAATAATATAGATTCAATCACTTCCAAAAAGTAGCTATGGTATTTGGATGAAGACTGTCCCACATAGGCTCACATATGTGAACATGCGTTCCCCAGTTGATGACACTATTTGGGACAGTTTCGAACTTTTAGGATATGGCACCTTGAAGGGGGAGGAATTTGAAGGTTTATAGCTGTGTCTCAGTTCCAGTTCAGGCTCTCAGTGTTCCTCTCTGTGGCTGAGATGTGACCTCTTTCAGTTTCCTGATTGATCTAGCTGTCTGCTGCTGTGCCTATCCCACTGCTATGGAAGTATAAACAACAATATATTTTCTTCATCAGGTTATTTCTGGTCATGATATACTATCACAGCTACCGAAAAGCCATTAAGCTAGTAGGTGAAGAACAGAAGCAAATAATTATTCAAAAGATAGGATATAAAAGTAGGAATTAAAAAAGAAATAGAAATGACATCATTATATATAATCTTTATTGTCAACGTGACAGCAAACCAACATGGAAACGTACTTATGAGGCTGTTTCCAGGGTCAACAGGAAAAGCTCAGCCTGCAAATGGCTGACACCAACTTCTGAGATGGACTCTGGGGCTGAATAAATATGACAAAGTGAGCTGCATAAATAGGAGATGAAATGAAACCGCCATTCATCATTCTATGCTCCCTGACTGTAGACATACATTTTGCCCGACATCTTGTGTGCCTAACACTGTGTCTTCCCTGCATCCCTAAAATCTAGGTCCAAATCAACCCTTCCTCCCTTAAGATGTTTCCCCAGGCACTTAGTAATCACAGTGCAGGGAGAAAAACCACAATAGAGAAGGTGTATTTGAATCTGGCCTTGAAGGATGGGCAGGGTTTGTTCACACACAGACATAAAAGAAAGGAGAGGCACATTTCAGGTGAGGGAGCTGGATAACTTAAGTGTCCCTTTCCATTCTCGACCAAAGCTCCTGATAGCACACTATTTACTGGTAGCAGATGCCTCTAAGATCCAAACACCTCCTAGGCCATGTATATGAATTCTTTCTCTTTACAAGTTTCTCTCTGCAAAAAGTTTTTAAAAGTTTAAGAGACTTCCGGCGGCAGCGGTGGCAGTGCAGCAGTAGCTGGTCCAGCTGAAGGGCCATCAACAGTGGAGCCAGGGCGACACAGGGACCAGTTAGGCCCTGTGCCCACGACCACTGACCTTCGCTGACCAGCCGGGCAGCAAGCAGCTGCAGTTGTGCTGCGCCTTTCCTGCACGGAGGCCACTTCAGAACTCGGCCTCCCACCAGTCAGGAGAGGTGCATCCATTTTGGTTCCGGACTCCAGGGATCGGACAGACTGAGGTACACAAACATAATCCGAGGCCAACACCGCGGTGGTCTGAGCCCGATGGGCGTTGGCCTGCACCCAGGCCCTGGGCGGGTCGGGGGACCATCGGGGTGCCAACCCAGCCAGGGTTTTTTTTTTTTTGCCCAGGCCTGCGCGCGCGTCGCCACCATTTTGCCTGCAGGACGACAGAGAGCTCTGGCGGGCAGACCTGTAACAGGCATAGCCTGAGGCTAACAAAGCGGGGTCTAGGCCCCAAAAGGCACAGGACTGACCCCAAGGACTGGGCGGCTTGGTGAGGCATCTGTGAGTCAACCCGCCCAGGGGATTGTTAGCACAGCAGACTCTCCCGGCGCTTTCAGGGAGCGCGGGCGCGCACGCCCGCCATCCTAGTCACCTGGCGGACCCAATTAACAGTCATAGCCCTAGGGGAACTTTGCTCGGACCTTGGCCTCCCAGGCTTTTGCCTGGACTCAGGGACTGGGCGGCCAGGCTAACCTTGTGTGCGACAGCCCGGTTGGCGGATCGGCTGCCCAGCGGAGTGAGCGGAACACAGGGGAGATCACAGCAGCATACACCATCGGCGCTCCCTGGGGGTGCACACAGGCTCCATGTGCTCCACAGACACAATCTGGGGCAAGGCCTCAGGCAGAAGCCCTCAGCTCTACTCCCTCTGCTTCCGGATCCAAATCAGCCTGGGCGGCAGCACCACATCTCCAAGTCCTGCAAGTGGCTAGCTGGGCTTCCGGGAGGCCAGCTGGGAGAAGTCAGTGTGCTCCAGTGAATCCAGCAGGCCCCAGCGGGAGCCTTCGGGTGCCTGCTCTGGGATCTGAACAGCCTGGGCAGCAGCACCCTGTCTACAAGCAGTGCAGGAGGTAAGCTGTGCACCAGAGGCCAGCTGGGAAGGGGCAGCTTGCACTAGTGAGTTCAGCACTGACAAGACAAACTAACACCAGTGAGAACTAGATGGCAAAAGGTAAACGCAGGAACGTCACTAACAGAAATCAAGGCAATATGGCAACATCTGAACCCAATTCTCCTCTACCAACATGTCCTGGATACCCCATCACACCAGTAAAACAAGATTTGGATTTAAAATCACTGGTCATGATGCTGGTACAGGAACACATGAAGGACATACTTAAAGAAATTCAGGAGAAAATGGATCAAAAGTTAGAAGCCCTTGCAAGGGAAACACAAAAATCATTGAAAGAAATCCAGGAGAATACCAAAGCCAACAAGGAGGAAATGCAAAAAACACTTAAAGAAATACAGGAGAACTTTGGTCAACAGGCTGAGGTCATGAAAGATGAAACACAAAAATCTCTTAAAGAAATAGAGGAGAACTTTGGTCAACAGGCTGAGGTCATGAAAAAGGAAACACAAAAATCTCTTAAAGAATTACAGGAAAATACAAACATGCAAGTGAAGGAGCTAATCAAAACCATACAGGATCTAAAATCAGAAGTAGAAACAACTAAGAAAACTCAAAGGGAGACAACGTTGGAGATAGAAAGCCTTGGGAAGAAATCAGGGGACAGAGATGCAAATATCAACAACAGAATACAAGAGATAGAAGAAAGAATCTCAGATGCTGAAGATTCCATAGAAACCATGGACTCAACAGTTAAAGAAAATGCAAAATGCAAAAAGCTTGTAACCCAAAATATCCAGGAAATCCAGGACACAATGAGAAGACCAAACCTAAGGATTATAGGCATAGATGAGAGTGAAGATTTACAACTTAAAGGGCCAGCAAATATCTTCAATAAAATTATGGAAGAAAACTTCCCTAACCTAAAGAGAGAGATGCCCATGAATATACAAGAAGCCTACAGAACTCCAAACAGACTGGACCAGAACAGAAATACTTCCTGTCACATAATAATCAAAACACCAAATGTTCTAAACAAAGAAAGAATACTAAAGGCAGTAAGAGAAAAAGGCCAAGTAACATATAAAGGAAGACCTATCAGAATCACAGCAGACTTTTCACCTGAGACTATGAAGGCTAGAAGGTCCTGGGCAGATCTCATGCAGACTCTAAGAGAACACAAATGCCAACCAAAACTACTATATCCAGCAAAACTCTCAATCACCATAGATGGAGAAACTAAGATATTTCATGACAAAACCAAGTTTACCCAATATCTATCCACAAACCCGGCCCTAAAAAGGATAATAGGAGGACAACACCAATACAAGGAGGGAAACTTCACCCTGGAAAAAGCAAGATAGTAACCTTTCATCAAACCCAAAAGAAGTTAAGCATTCAAATTTAAAAAATAACGTCAAAAATGATAGGAAGTAACAATCACTATTCCTTAATATCTCTTAACATCAATGGACTTAATGCCCCAATAAAAAGACACAGACTAACTGACTGGATACGTAAACAGGACCCTACATTTTGCTGCTTACAGGAAACACACCTCAGGGTCAAAGACAAACACTACCTCAGAGTAAAAGGCTGGAAGACAATTTTACAAGCAAATGGTCTCAGGAAACAAGCTGGAGTACCATTTTAATATCAGATAAAATTGACTTTCAACCCAAAGTCATCAAAAGGGACCCTGAGGGACACTTCTTGCTGGTCAAAGGAAAAATACAAAAAGAAGAACTGTCAATCCTGAACATCTATGCCCCAAATGCAAGGGCACCCTCTTTCGTAAAAGAAACTTTATTAAAACTAAAAGCACACATTGCACCTAACACAATAATTGTGGGTGACTTCAACACTGCACTTTCCTCAATGGACCGATCAGGAAAACAGAAACTAAACAGGGACACAATGAAACTAATTGAAGCTTTGGACCAATTAGATTTAACAGATATATATAGAACATTCTATCCTAAAACAAAAGAATATACCTTTTTCTCAGCACCTCATGGTACCTTCTCCAAAATCGACCATATAATTGGTCACAAGACAGACCTCAACAAATATAAGAAGATAGAACTAATCCCATGCCTCCTATCTGATCACTATGGAGTAAAAGTGATCTTCAATAGCAACAGAAACAACAGAAAACCCACATACACGTGGAAACTGAACAATACTCTACTCAATGATACCTTGGTCAAGGAAGAAATAAAGAAAGAAATTAAAGACTTTTTAGAACATAATGAAAATGAAAACACAACATACCCAAATCTATGGGACACAATGAAAGCAGTGCTAAGAGGAAAACTCATAGCCCTGAGTGCCTCCAAAAAGAAAATGGAGAGAGCATACATTACCAGCTTAATGACACACCTGAAAGCCCTAGAACAAAAAGAAGCTATTTCGCCCAGGAGGAGTAGAAGGCAGGAAATCATCAAACTCAGGGCCGAAATCAATCAAGTAGAAACAAAGAGAACCATACAAAAAATCAACAAAACCAGGAGCTGGTTCTTTGAGAAAATCAACAAGATAGATAAACCCTTAGCCAGACTGACCAAAGGGCACAGAGAAAGTATCCAAATTAACAAACTTAGAAATGAAAAGGGAGATATAACAACGGAAACTGAGGAAATCCAAAAAATCATCAGATCCTACTACAAGAGCCTGTACTCAACACAACTGGAGAATCTGGAGGAAATGGACAATTTCCTTGACAGATACCAAATACCAAAATTAAATCAGGACCAACTAGACCATCTAAACAGTCCCATAATGCCTAAAGAAATAGAAGGAGTCATAGAAAGTCTTCCAACCAAAAAAAGCACAGGACCAGATGGCTTCAGTGCAGAATTCTACCAGACCTTCAAAGAAGAGTTAACACCAATACTCTTCAAACTATTCCACAAAATAGAAACAGAAGGAACACTACCCAATTCCTTCTACGAAGCCACAATTACGCTGATACCAAAGCCACAAAAAGATCCAACAAAGAAAGAGAACTTCAGACCAATTTCCCTTATGAACATCGATGCAAAAATACTCAATAAAATTCTTGACAACCGAATCCAAGAACACATCAAAACGATCATCCACCATGATCAAGTAGGTTTTATCCCGGGAATGCAGGGTTGGTTCAATATACGGAAATCCATCAATACAATCCACTACATAAACAAACTCAAAGAACAAAACCACATGGTCATTTCATTGGATGCTGAAAAAGCATTTGACAAAATTCAGCATCCCTTCATGCTTAAAGTCTTGGAGAGAACAGGAATTCAAGGCCCATACCTAAACACAGTAAAAGCAATATACAGCAAACTGGTAGCCAGCATCAAACTAAATGGAGAGAAACTTGAAGCAATCCCACTGAAATCAGGGACCAGACAAGGCTGCCCCCTTTCTCCTTATCTTTTCAATATTGTACTTGATGTACTAGCTCGGGCAATTTGACAACATAAGGAGGTCAAAGGGATACAAATTGGAAAGGAAGAAGTCAAACTATCATTATTTGCAGAAGACATGATCGTCTACCTAAGTGACCCAAAGAACTCCACTAGAGAGCTCCTACAGCTGATAAACAACTTCAGCAAAGTGGCAGGTTATAAAATCAACTCCAGCAAATCAGTGGCCTTCCTATACTCAAAGGATAAGCAGACTGAGAAAGAAATTAGGGAAATGACCCCCCTCACAATAGCCACAAACAGTATAAAGTATCTTGGGGTGACTCTTACCAAACATGTGAAAGATCTGTATGACAAGAACTTCAAGACTCTGAAGAAGGAAATGGAAGAAGACCTCAAAAAATGGGAAAACCTCCCATGCTCATGGATTGGTAGAATCAATATAGTTAAAATGGCCATTTTGCCAAAAGCAATATACAGATTCAATGCAATACCCATCAAAATCCCAACTCAATTCTTCACAGAGTTAGAAAGAGCAATTATCAAATTCATCTGGAACAACAAAAAACCCAGGATAGCTAAAACTATTCTCAGCAACAAAAGAAAATCTGGGGGAATCAGTATCCCTGACCTCAAGCAGTACTACAGAGCAATAGTGTTAAAAACTGCATGGTATTGGTACAGTGACAGGCAGGAGGATCAATGGAACAGGATTGAAGATCCAGAAATGAACCCACACACCTATGGCCACTTGATCCTCGACAAAGAGGCTGAAAACATCCAATGGAAAAAAGATAGCCTTTTCAACAAATGGTGCTGGTTCAACTGGAGGTCAGCATGCAAAAGAATGCGAATTGATCCATCCTTGTCTCCTTGTACTAAGCTCAAATCCAAATGGATCAAGGACCTCCACATAAAGCCAGACACTCTGAAGCTAATAGAAAAGAAACTGGGGAAGACCCTTGAGGACATCGGTACAGGGAGAAAGTTTCTGAACAGAACACCAATAGCGTATGCTCTAAGAGCAAGAATTGACAAATGGGACCTCATAAAATTACAAAGTTTCTGTAAGGCAAAGGACACCATCAAGAGGACAAATCGGCAACCAACAAATTGGGAAAAGATCTTCACCAATCCTACATCAGATAGAGGGCTAATATCCAATATATATAAAGAACTCAAGAAGTTAGACTCCAGAAAACCAAACAACCCTATTAAAAAATGGGGTACAGAGTTAAACAAAGAATTCTCACCTGAAGAACTTCGGATGGCGGAGAAGCATCTTAAAAAATGCTCAACTTCATTAGTCATTAGGGAAATGCAAATCAAAACAACCCTAAGATTTCATCTTACACCAGTCAGAATGGCTAAGATTAAAAATTCAGGAGACAGCAGGTGTTGGAGAGGGTGTGGAGAAAGAGGAACACTCCTCCACTGCTGGTGGGGTTGCAAATTGGTACAACCACTCTGGAAAGCAGTCTGGCGGTTCCTCCGAAAACTGGGCACCTCACTTCCAGAAGATCCTGCTATACCACTCCTGGGCATATACCCAGAAGACTCCCTACCATGTAATAAGGATACATGCTCTACTATGTTCATAGCAGCCCTATTTATAATTGCCAGATGCTGGAAAGAACCCAGGTATCCCTCAACAGAAGAGTGGATGCAAAAAATGTGGTATATCTACACAATGGAGTACTATTCAGCCATTAGAAACAATGAATTCATGAAATTCTTAGGCAAATGGATGGAGCTAGAGAATATCATACTAAGTGAGGTAACCCAGACTCAAAAGGTGAATCATGGTGTGCACTCACTATTAAGTGGATATTAACCTTGAAAACTGGAATACCCAAAACATAATCCACACATCAAATGAGGTACAAGAAGAAAGGAGGAGTGGCCCCTGGTTCTGGAAAGACTCAGTGAAAACAGTATTCAGCAAAACCAGAACGGGGAAGTGGGAAGGGGTGGGTGGGAGGGCAGGGGAAGAAAAGGGGGCTTACGGGACTTTCGGGGAGTGGGGGGGCTAGAAAAGGGGAAGTCATTTGAAATGTAAATAAATTATATCGAATAAAAAAAAGTTTAAATATGTGCTGCCTTCAAAGAATAAATGAACAAAATCTGAGAGAAATACACAATCATTACTCTCCCTCCTGTTAGCAGTGTGGAGTTCACTCCCACGAGGGCGCACACTGTGCTCTTCTGTTCATGTATCTTTTAATGTCTTTCTTTTCCACTAGTATTAATTAATTAATTAATTTATTTATCAGCTCTAACATCCCAATATCAGCATCCCCTCTCCTCCCGGGACCCCCTCACACAGATCCTCCCCTCATGTCCCCTCCCCTTCTCCTCTAAGGAGGGGAGCCCCCATCCTGGGTATCACCCCACCCTGGCTCATCAAGTCACTGCAGAATTAGGTCCATCCCTTCCCCCTTAGGCCAGACAAGGCTGTTCAGTCAGGGCAACAGAAACCACAGGCAGGCAACAGACTCAGAGACAGCCCCCTCTCTAGTTGAGGGTGCACATGCATGAAGTCAAAGCTGCACATCTGCTATATGTGGGGGGATGGGACGAGGAGGACTAGATCCCGACCATGCTCACTCTTTGGCTGGTGGTCCGGTCTCTGGGAGTCCCCAAGGGCCCAGTCTAGTTGACTCTGTTGGTCCTCTTGTGGTGTTTCTATCCTCTTTGGGTCCCTCAATCCTTCCCCCAACTCTTCTATAAGACACCCTTATCTCCAGCTAATGTCTAGCTGTGGGTCTCTGCATCTGTTTCCATTGGATAATGGGTGAAGCCTCTCCGAGGACAGTTATGCTAGGCACCTGTCTCTGATATCTGCTGTATTTTCCCTTTTGGGAAAGATTCAACAGTCCTCCCTTGAGCCCCCTTGTTTATTTGGCTTCTTTGAGTCTGTGGATTGTAACATGGTGTTTCTGTACTTTATGGCTAATATCCGTTTATCAGGGAGTACATACCATGCATGTACTTTTGGGTTTGGATTACCACACTCAGGATGATATTTTCTAGTCCCATCCATTTGCCTGCAAAACTCATGATGTCCTTGTTTTTAATAGCTGATTAGTATTCCATTGTATAAATGAACCACATTTTCTTTATCCATTCTTCAGTTGAGGGATGCCTAGGTTGTTTCCAGTTTCTGGAATAAATTAGCTATGAACATAATGGAGCACGTGTGTTTGTAAAATGGTGGAGCATCATTTGAGTATATGCCTATGAGTGGTATAGCTGGGTCTTGAGGTAGAATTAGTCCGAATTTTCTGACAAACTGCCAAATTGATTTCCAGAGTGATTGTACAAGTTTGCACTCTTGCCAGCAATAGAAGAATATTCCCCTTTCTCCACATCCTCGCCAGTATATGCTGTCCCTTGAGTTTTGGATCTTAGCAATTCTAATGAATATAAGGTAGACTCTCAGAGTTGTTTTGATTTGCATTTCCCTGAAGACTAACAATGTTGAACATTTCTTTGTTTCTTGGCCATTAGAGATTCCTCTGTTGATAATTCTCTGTTTAGCTCTGTATTCTAGTTTTTAATCAGGTTATATGGCATATTGGTGTCTAGTTTCTTGAGTTCTTGATATATTTTGAATGTTAACCCTCTGTCAGATGTAGGTTTGGTAAAAATCTTTTCCCAATCTGTAGGCTACCATTTTGCACTATTGACAGTGTGCTTAATAAAAGAAGCTTTTCAGTCTCATGAGGTCCCATGTATTTATTGTTAATGTTAGTGTCTGAGCGATTGGTGTTCTGTCCAGTAAGTTGTCTCCTGTGCCAATGAGTTCAAGGTCATTCCCCACTTTCTGTTCTATTAGTTTTAGTGCATTCAATTTTACTTCCACTTGGACTTAGGTTTTGTTTCAGGTGATAAATACATATCTATTTGCACTCTTCTACATGGAAACATCCAGTTAGACCAGCACCAATTGCTGAAGATGCACTCCCTTTTCCATTGTGTGATTTGGGCTTTTTTTTTTTTTGTCATATATCAAGTGTCTGAAGGTGTGTGGGTTTATTTATGGGTCTTCAATTGATCAAACTGTCTTTTTCTATAACAATACCATGCAGTTTTTTATTACCTTTAATATTACTTTTATTACCTTTAATATTACTCTTTAATACAGCTTTAAGTCAAGGATGGTGATACCTCTAGAAGTTCTTTTTTATTGTTCAAGATTGTTTTGGATATTCTGAGGTTTGTTTTTTTTTTTTTCATATGAAGTTGAGAATTGTTCTTTCAATTGCTCTGTAAATAATTGTGTTGGAATTTTGATTCAAATTGCGCTGAATCTATAGATTGCTTTTGGTAAGATGGCCATTTTCACTATGTTAATCCTACCGATCCATGAGTATGCAAGAACTTTCTATCATTTGATATTATTTTTGATGTTGTTGTTGGTTGTGTTTGTATGTTTCTTTTTGTTTTTAGAGGGGGAAATTATTTATTTATTGTGTTTTCTTGAATGTAGTTAGCCTCATTGAGTTGGAGTTTCCTTCTAGTATCCTCTGTAAATCAGGATTGGTGGGAAGATATTGTTTAAATTTGGTTTTGTCACGAAATATTGTGGGTTTTTTCCATCTATGGTAATTGAAAGTTTTTCTGGGTACCAATAGTCTTGGCTGACATCTGCTCAGGTCCTTCTAGCTTTTAGAGTTTCTGTTGGGAAGTTGGGTGTAATTCTGATATTTCTCCCTTTATATTTATCTAGCCTTTATCCATTGCAGCTTTTAATATCTTTCTTTGTTCTGTACATTTAGTGTTTTGATTATTATGTGTCAGGGGGGATTTTCTTTTCTGGTTCAATCTACTTGGTGTTCTGTAAGGTTCTTGTATACTCTTTAGGTTAGGGGAATTTTCTTCTATGATTTTGTTGAAGATGTTTTCTGGGCCTTTGAGCTGGGACTCAAATTCTTCTATTCCTATTATTCTCAGGTTTGGTCTTTTCATAGTGTTCCAAATTTCCTGGATGTTTGTGTTATGAACTTTTCAGATTTTGCATTTTCTTTTACTGGTGTATAAATTTCATCCATCATATCTGCTTATGTCTGAGATTATGTCTTCCATCTCTTATATTCTGTTTGTGATCCTTGTGTTGGTCCTTCCTGTTCTCTTTTCGAGGATTTTCATCCCTAGGATTGCCTCAGTTTGTGTTTTGTTACTTCTAATTCCATTTTCTGTTCTTGGACTGTTTTATCCATATCCTTCACCTGTTTGATTGTGTTTTCCTGTATTTCCTTACATTTCTTCATTTCCTCTTTAAAGTCTTCTACCTGTTTGAATGTTCTTTCCTACATTTCTTTAAGGGAATTATTTACTTCCTCTTTACAGGTTTTTATCATCTTCATAAGATTAGATTTAAGGTCATTTTCTTGTGATTCAAGTATTTTAGGTACATTCTTGCTGCGGTAGGAGAGCGTGGTTCTGGTGGAGCCATATTGCCCTGGCTTTTGTTGATTTTTTTTTTATACTGTCCTTTAGACATCTGTTTTTTTTTCCCCTGGTTGTTGGCTGAATGACCCTGATGCCAGCAGAATGCCTCAGGATGGCAGGGGCAGCTCTGTGCCAGAGAGTGTAGATCAGGAAACCAGACTCTGCTGGAGGTGCCTCTGATGGACCTGACTGGCAGGGACTGGTAGGGCAGTGTTCCATGCTGGATCATCTTGCCCTCCCACATAACCATAGGCCTCCAAGTGAAGCAGGACACTCTTGGGTGTGTTCACAGCTGCTCTGGACAAACAGATAAACACAGAGCAGATAATGGAGATCAGGGTACCCTGCACAACATACCTCTGCTCTGCTCGCTGTACCTCAGGTGGACAATTGGTGGGGGATTGGTGGGTTAGTGTTCCAAGCTGGTTATTCTTTGGACCCCCCCCCCCTTGCAGGCCTCCATGGGCCTATATTCATATCTTATTCTATGTGTCTATGCTGTGCCCAGCAACTGGGGTCTCCACCTTGTTTGTCCATTTGAATGCATTCTGCAAATGGATCCCTGAGATTTAATTCAAATCTCATTTGTTGAACTTTGGTAGTGTCTTCTCCTGAGCTCTAGATCCCCTCACCCAACCACCTAATTGACATATTTGCTCATATGTCTTAGGTTACAGTGCCACTGTGATCAATGTCCTGACAAAACAGCTTATAGAATGTAGAGTATACTTTGGCCTCAGCGATAGAAGGACATCTATCCATCAGGTCAGGGAAGGCATGGTGGCAGGAACTCTTTTTTAGGTGCAGGAACATGAAATAGTAGGTAGAGTAGGAAATAGATAGACTGGGCAGGAACCATATCAGAGTGACTTTAATAGGTCTTCCCTATTTTGCCTGTTTCTGCCCGAGAGGCCCCATGCCCTAAAACCACTACATTATCAAAATGGAACTAGCAACTAAAGAACCATGGTTCAAGCATAGGCTGAAGAGAGCAGTTCAGACACAAATGAGCATAGATCTGCAAAAGCTTGTTACATGTATGTATGTAGGTATGCATGAATGCATGCAAAAGCTTGTTACATGTATCTATGTGGGTATGCATGAATGCATGCAAAAGCTTGTTACATGTATGTATGTAGGTATGCATGAATGCATGCAAAAGCTTGTTACATGTATCTATGTAGGTATGCATGAATGCATGCAAAAGCTTGTTACATGTATGTATGTAGGTATGCATGAATGCATGCAAAAGCTTGTTACATGTATGTATGTAGGTATGCATGAATGCATGCAAAAGCTTGTTACATGTATGTATGTAGGTATGCATGAATGCATGCAAAAGGCACTTCCTACTCAGAGCACCCAGCACATGGCCTGACGTCAGACGACTGTTCTCCCTGGGACTTTGCTTCTTAGAACTTACCACCATTGCCCCAGTACATCCAGAAACCTTAGTTTTATTCTGCATAAGAGTTCTCTATCTCTTGAGCCACAGGCTGGCACATGAAAACACTTAATTTTTAACTCATTTAGAGGCTACTAAATTCTTCTATTCTCTACTCTCATTCAATAGCTATTCCTGTCGCATCTATCAACATGTATCTTTAGTGATTGACCGTTTTCATAAATCATTCTGTGAATTAAGTCTCTCCTTCACTTCTTCAGTTCTCTACCTTGCATTCTGTGGAACTTTTCCAACACATACAGAGTAAGAAATGTATTGCTTCCTGCTGCTGATGTGGGGACTTGGGCCTTCTGGTTATACATATCTTTGTGAAACATGTTCTAGGCTTTACTTGGGGTCTGGGACAGTAAAAGTTAGCTGAGGGCACATCAGTAGCTGAAGGCACATGACCCAGCCGTCAGAGGCGGGTTAAATGTCTGTTCCCTGGGATCTGCCATCTGAATGCTGTTACCCTCTGAATGACACCAAACTAGAACCAAGCAAAGAGGTTTCAAGAGGAGCTCAAGCTCTGTGGTAGTCAAGACCCATGTTAAACAACACTCACCCAGCTGAGCAGTGGCAGCCTACGGATTCTAAAGTATTCTTTGGTTGTAGTCTTCTTAATCCTCCATCCACATCTTTCCCGACACAGAAAGTGCATGAGTTCTTACTTGGTCAAGAAATCCGAGGTAGGTAACTCAAAAAAATAATCATTGTGAGCAGAAGGCAGTTTAACACTGGTGTTTGAGAGTTGGGTTAGGTTAACAATGCTACCTTGGTGAATGGTGGGGTCAGTAACATTTATTCTCTGTGAGGAGCCATTTACTTTAACATTTGCTAAGTGTTTAGCACTCAGTCTCTATGAGGGCTGTAGAAAGGACAAAGACAAGCTCTTCTGGAAACAATGAGCATGTGGCTCTGCTGGCTACATGCATATTGTTTGCATTGGCATAAAGCACTAGATCTTAGCACTGATTCAGCAGGAGATGTGGCTATTTGACCTTCTAGTCTCTTCCACTTCCAGTCACCCAGTGCATCCCACACAGAGAGAGTGCTGCCTGCCTCATCTCCAGTGATCCTAAGCAGTGTCACGGAAGCAGGGGTTTCTGAGATAGATAATGATGTAGTTAGACTGAGGCTATGCAGTATTCCAGACTCCAAACATAGCAAGTGGGAGGGTGATGGCCCAGCAAGTGCAAAGCCTTGGTCAATCCCAGGACTGAGAAATGTTCAAGAATGTTACAAAGTATGATTTAGTAATGTTCAAGACAATAAAATGTTTGTGATGCCAAGTATGCGAATTAGTACATTTTCAAGAACTAAACAAAAAAATATTAGTGACTCTGCCTAATTTAAATCCAAGCAAATACGACATTTGTTCTAGACTCCAATGTCCCATTTGGCATTTTATTTATCGAATCACTTTAGTATTTAGTGTTATTTTCTAAAAGTGTCCAGAATAGAAATGATTGTGTAAAGTGAGAATATCCTGTAGATTTTAGTGGCACCAGTTGCAATCAGCTGTGTGGTGGTGGTGGCTGGCAGCTAGCCTTTTGTGTGTTTTAGCTGTGCTCAGACTGTAGGAGACACAGTCAGCCATGTTAGCAGGTGACTGGACTGGACTGTAGCAGGTGACCTGCATCAGTACATTTTCCGCTATGCAGCTGGCCTTCAGATACAGGCACACTGTGGCTTTCACAAGAAGCTCACAGCCACACCCCTCCCAGTGCTCTTTGCCACGAGGTGGTGGGATGGAGCATCCTAGAATTTTTGCCTCATCAAAATCCACTACAAGCATTACTGGATTATCAAGCGCATGAAGTAATGATTTTATAATTGGGCCATGTGCCTACTAGTGTTGTTCTTAGAGAGACTGAATTAATCACACAATTTAAAGTCCTTTGAAATTTGTACTTGAAAATATTTTGACCATAAGTAATAACCTATTGTGTTTTTATAACAATAATTTCCATTATACAAGAAGAAACATATTATGTACTTTCTCTAAATTTTGTGTTTTGACATTGTCATGTAGAGCGTTGTAAAGTAGCATCTCATTTTAAAAATAAGATTCATCGGTCAGGGAGAGATGGTTCAGCAGGCAAAGGCACTTTGCTGGCAAGGATAACTGAGTTCACTTCTCTGGGACCCATATAACGAACTTCCACAAATTGCCCACTGACCTCCACATGCACACTGTGACATATGCATCCCTCACCACACACATAAATCAATAAATACTTGTAATAAAATTTTAGTGAAATAAAATAAAAGTTGACTGGAGAGATGGCTTGGGGGTGAAGAGCACTTACTGCTCTTATATAATGACCTGGACTTGATTCTGGGTACCCAGATCCAGAGGCTCGCTCCAGGTCCGGGCTGCTGCCTCCCTCTTCTGGCGTCTTTGGGTACTGCATGCACTTGATGTTCAGGCACACAAGTGCGTGCTGCTGGCCAAGGTCTTGTCTCTGGGTTGTAGGAAGCATCTAAGCTGAACAGCACATTTGTCATCATGAAACAAACAAGCACTTTGGTTGTTACAGAAGCCATCGACCCCTCAGAAGCTCCATGGACTCTTAATGCCTGTCCGAAACTGGATCAGTTTTCTCTGTCTCCATCACATACTTCCTGATCTAAACTACTCTGTCTTTCACTTGGACAGTCAGAGTGACTCCCCAATCCATCTCCCTGTCACTCCATTGACTCTTTGTAATCATTTATTCTAACACGAACAAATCAATAATAATAAAAAAAAACTTACATTTTTTTTTAAGCCAGATGCCGCTGCTCCCATGCTCAAACTTTCTGCGAGTTTTCTAAGTCTCTTGCAGTAAAGGTCGCGAAACAGTTTCCTCAGGGTCCCGCATTAGCTGGTCCTCGCGCAGGCTGACCGGGAGGGACCTGAGGTCCTTCTCGTTCATTCTCCGCCAGGCACGTGGACTCCCTTCTACCCTGCATTTGTTAGGCCTCAGTGGCTGCCCCTATCTCTCTGTCAATCTCCCTTCCCCATCCGTTGCCCACCCCCACCCCACGGCTTTTCACCTTTTCTCCCTGCTTCGCTCTGTTTCTCTGAGCATGCTTTAGGGCCCTTTGACACCAGGCGCTAATTATTAACTGTTGTCCTCTGATATGACACTGTGAAGATGGAGTGGAGACAGGGGCTGAAGAGAGCCCCGGCCTGGGGAACCTGGAGTCTTCTGGCATTCTCTCCTCAGCGTCTTCCTCTTTTGCTTCTCCGCAATCTCTCTACCTCTTCCTTCCACTCCGCTGTGGTATTCAACCCTCCCTCTGTGACTGCAGCAAACACCTGAAGTGAGTCGGCTCATGACGAGGCTTATTCTAGCTTGCAGTTTGAAGGACCTAAAGCTAGACATCATTGCACTGGGCTTCCGGCTCAGGTATGGAGGGTCTGCCTGTCACTTCCGGAGCATGGTACAAATGGAAGCCCTATACTTTCTGCCTGGTGCGTGAAGGCAAGAAAATAGCGGAGCCATGAAAGCCCCAGTTCCACAGTTCCACAGTTCCCACTATGAGCACGCCCTGTGGTGACCTGTAGTCTAAATGTTCAGACTCCACCTGTCAGGTGTGCCTTCACTGTATGAGTCTTTGGTAGACTTTCAAATCTGAACTGTGATATCTCTCACAATGCTTTTACTCACTGCCACCACCAATGTGCTACAAATGTCTAATCTGTTTTCGCCAACTCTGCAGAGGACAAGATACCATTATGTCTTCAAGTAGTTCAACAAAACAATGGGTAGGAGAGAGGGAGAGAGAGGGAGACAGACAGGCAGAAATGAACAGACAGAGACAGAGACAGACACAGAGAGAAACAGAAAGACACAGAGAGAGACAGAAATAGAGAGAAACAGAGAGACATAGAGAGACACAGAGAGAGACAGAGACAGAGGGAGACAGAGAGAGTATATGTGTAAAGATTGTGGGAAAAGACAGAAAAGATGGGAGAAGGAGAGGAAGGGGAACATAAATGTCTCAAAACATTAATTGTTAAATCTCATAGAATACTACAAAGTATTAATGTATTATTCTTTGAAAGTTTTTAAATAATTTAAAAATCTCCAAAGTAAACCTTCAGTGGAGAGTAAAATTAAAGCACACACCCCCAAAAAATCTATCAGAGAAATAAACCACAACAGGCTCGATATGTGTCAAGTCAGCTGCTCCACATTGGTCTCCAGCATCTTAGGGAGGCGTTTTGTTTGTGCCACATTGAGCCCAGCCCAACTCTCATTCCCCTGAAAATATTGCCTTCCCCTTCTGACTGGAGTGCGTGGGGGTTCAAGCAGGCATGATGACATGTCTCCTGTGCTCCTACTCTCAGTACCCTTCAAAGGTCTCTGAACTGTGCTACTGACCTAGCCATCTCAGATGGCCATTGTCCACGAGTCAAGGGAGAGTAAGGAAACACAAGTGATGTCACCTTGGTTCTGGTGTGGACCCAGACCAGACCTGGAGTTCCCACCCCCAGGACTCCGGAGAATAAGAGGCAAACTCCCACACAGCTTGAGACATTGCTATTTACTGTCTTGAATTTATTTAGGGAGTTTCACTCAATCTTCTTTCTCCTTTGCGGTAATTTATTTCAGAGTTCTCAGTGCTAACATGAATCTTCAGTAACTTACTTGAAGAGATATTGGATTCCAGGAGTGTTTTCAGGAAAAGCTTATTGTAGTACAGTGTACATTACCTATCTTTATTTGAATGTTAAATGTTATAAAACTGGCAATTTTTCAAAGCAAAGAGCATTGCTCATGGCCTTAAAATATAAACAGAAGTGTAAGTCTCATGGCTTGAGTTAATTTGTCACTGAAATCGGGTCCAGTACTAAGGATTTGCCTGCCATTCTATAAAAACAGTCCTCCAAAGGCTCATGTACTTGGGCACTTGGTCCCAGCTATGGCATTATTTGAGACTTTAGGAGGCATAGGTTGCAGGGACTGGGGTCTTGGGACATGTAGCTTGACTTTATTTTCTGTCCAGGCTCTGGTCCCTGACTGCTGACATGACATGAGCCACCTGCTTCACACCAGTTGACACAACTGTGTGGTAACCCACCCCACACCTGTCGACACAGCTGTGTGGTAACCCACCCCACACCTGTCGACACAGCTGTGCAGTCACCCACCTCACACCTGTCGACACAGCTGTGTGATCACTCCCACCACTTTTCCTTCCCTGCTGTTATAGGCTGTTTCTCCTAAAACCACATATGTCACAGAGTCAGAGTAAACCCTTCCTCCTTTACATTGACTATGATGATATTTCATCATAGTCACAGAAGGTTGCTAATGTACATTTCTCCCCACCAAGATGAAAAAGTAAAGTGAAATAAAATAAAATAAATCCTTTTCTATTCTTATAGACACTTTAGCTTTCCAGAAAATCACCAAGAATGCCTTAATGCTTAATGCAGTTTTCCCTGGGCGCTTATAGGCCATCTTTAATCTTTGTCCTGTTTAAGAATTCTTTAGGGAGTGTTTAGCTGTGGTGGCTGCCTGTGCTCAGTGGTTGTTGTCAGTCAGAAGGAGGCGTTGGGTGACTTCCTGTCATCCCCTCTTGTTTCTGCAGCTGCTTTCTATGTTTGATATGTGTTTGTGTTACAGTGGATCATTAGCATGTCCCAACGCATATATGTTGGGTTCCTTATGCTGCTTTAACAAACTCTGTAATCTCTGTGACTTAAAACTGGAGGGAACCTGTTATGGTTAATTTTTTTAAAGATAAAATATTTGTATTAGCTCTTTGAGAATTTTGTACATTGCATTTATGTGCTGTATTCACCCCATTTCCTTCCTCCAAGCCTTCCCTGGTTCCCTGCAACCCCCTCCCACATTTTCCTTCATGATCCACTGAGTCCAGTTGGTGTTGCCTCTCTTCACATCAGTGCTAATCTGTCCACTGGTCAGCCTATGAGGAACCACACCTCTGAAGGAAGCTGACAATCCCTCCCCACAGCAGTCATCACCTGTCAGTGGCTCCTTAGCTGGGTGTGGAGACTCCCCATGCATGCTGGGATGTAGACTGACTTAATCCTGTGGAGTTCTTATGTAGGAAACCTCACCTGCTGTGGGTTCTGATTGCTGTGCTCTGGGCCTCTCCAGAAGACACTTGCATAGTGGGTCTCCCAAAAGTACTGCTCTTCAATCTCTTTGCTCCCTCTTCTGAAATGTTTCCTGAGCCCTGTGGGGTGGGGGAGGGTGTCCAGGTATGCCCATCTATCTGTATTTATGTCTGTGTATCTGTTTATGTGATGGAGAGAGACAGAGACAGAGACAGAGAGATATTCCATTTATTCTGGATCTTCCTCAGATACTTGTTCTCTGTGCTTTGACTGGTTTTGAGTCTCTGTATCAATCACCACTGCCCATTTTAAAAATGAGCCCCTCTGACAAAGACTGGGAACCTCACTAATCTCTGTGTTTAGAAATAAGTGTTTAGAAGGCAGTTTCATAGTTTCTATTTAGCAAAAATCTAGTAGTTCTATTATTTGCCTAGTCAGTGTCTGGTAGCTTTAGACCCATTTCTCTACCTACATCTTTTCCTCACCTCCTCGACTCTGTGATCTTCTGTCCCTCTAGGAAAACGTGCCACTGGCTTTAGATAGATAACGAGAGATGACCACATACTGAGGAACTGGATTACATCCATGGAGATCTTTATTAAAATAAATGACCACTCAGAGGTAGAGGCTCCTTCACCATCCTGTGCTCCACACTACTCTTGCTTTGTTTACTGTGTTTCCTCTCAAAGATGACTAAATCCCCAACGTGTGCTCTGTGCTATTTTAAAGTAGTGCAAATCACTAGGCTACACTGACTTTTTGACTACATGTGTTATTCTCTGAATCTTCAAAATGGAGTATGTTTCTCTGTCTACAATTTATGTATTTGGTATGTGGGTGATTTGGTACAACTCATTGTGATTTAAATTGAAGTTTTCTTTCTTCAGTAAGGAAACTTTGGCAGACTACTCATAAAGTAGCATATTAAACATAAAAAAAATAAGAAAACCAAAATATTGATTCGTATGTTCCCTACATACACATTTCTGGAATGGACGTGGGACTGATAATTAAAGTGATTGAGGCAGGTGCATGTTCTTGAAGAGCTCACATCTGAGAAGGATATGGCCAACGTAAGCTGCTACCTCTAAAATTAGCAGTCAAAAGAGAGGCATATGAGTTACTTTCTTATTTCTCTAATAGGTTGCTATGACCAAGGCAACTCATAAAGGAAAGCATTTAATTGGGCATACAGTTCCAGAGGGTCAGAGTCCAGGAGGGAAGGCACGGCACATGTGGCTACAGCAATGGTTGAGAGCTCGTGTCTTGATCTACAAGGAGGAGACAGAGAACACATGCGAATGACAGAAAATGTTCCAAACCCAAAAACCCACCCTCAGTGGCCTTCACAAGAGCCACACACCTCCATCGCATCTCCATCAGTGTTTCATTGATGTGAAGAGACGGCAGCTCTTATTTTTAAAAAGCATCTAATTGGGGCTTGCTTGAAGTTTCAGAGTTTTAGATCATTGTCATGTTGGGGAACATGAAGGCAGGCATAGTGCTAGAGAAGTAGCTGAGATCTACAGGTAGCAGAAAGAGGGAGTCACTGGGCTTGGAATAGATTTTGAAACCCTAAAGCCTTACTTTAGAGACACACCCCAACAAGGCTGCATGTCTTAAGTCTTCAAATCATGCTACCTCCTGGTGACTAAATATTAAAATCCATAAGCCTACGGGGTATGTGTGTGTGGGGTTATTCTCATTCAAACTGCCACACCTCCTGATCCTTTCCAAATGGTTTCACCAATGGTGAATCAAGTATTCAAATGCACGAGCCTATACTCATTTAAAACACCAAAACCTGGAAAGGTAAAATGGAGAGGTGTTTAGTTCAAGCAAAGAAAGGAAGAATAGGGGGAGATGCACTTAAGTGATTTTCTGTGACTGGGCAAATGGATGGACAGACTGTGTGCATGTCAATGAGAAAGGTGGGGCTCTCTACAGCTGTGGGTCAGCAGTATGTAGACGAGTTCTTACATACTTGGAGGCATAAAACCTCAATAATTTCCTATTTAAATCTATGCACTATAAACTGTTCAGAACCTTTCACAGAATCCATCTTAAGCATCTAATTGCTCAAACAGAAGGCAGAAATCAATTCTGAGGGTTCTAGAAGGAATATTGGGCAAGATGCTGGCTTCCCTTTCTTACCTACCATGTTGTCTTTGACATTCACTTTGTCTGGAAGACAGGCAAGACCTGGGAGAGTCCCACACCGTGTCTTTTAGCCCCTTCCACCTTGCCAAGCTCTCAGAGCCCTCAGCATTAACACACAAGCACATGTCAGCCGCACGGTGACTTCACAAGGACAGCTCACCTCACGCAGCCTCGGGGCTCAGAATTTTGGAATGTGCTGCAAAAGAGCTTCAGCAAACTTCAGTGGCCATTTGCAAGGGAACGTCAGCTCTGGCAGAGCATCTAGCAGGTAATGCTATGATACGTGTCAGAGACAATACACAGGGTAACTTAGAGGGTAGCAATATGTCTTTTGCCAGTCTTTAGAAGTAATTATTTGCCTTCAAAACTTCATCCTGAGTTCAACTCTCAGGACCCAGGTCTGGTGATGCAAAACCATTTATAATTCAATCTCCAGTGGAATCCATACCCTCTTCTGGGCTTCGCAAGCAACTTTCTTCTTACTCATATATACAAATAATTAAAAATAAAATAAATCTCTAAAAATCATTTTGCTTGTTTGAAAAAAATTACACATATTGGGGGTGTGAAATAAATGCTTGCATACTATAGCACGCATGTGGATGTTGAAGAATAGCTAGTGGGAGTCAGTTTTTTCTTCCTAGGATGTAGGTCCTGCACATGAACTGGCAGGAAGACGTGGCAGCAATCACCTTTACCTGCTGAGCCATCTCACCAGCTCCGTTTGCTTTTTATTATCTTAAATAAAGTTTACTTCTGTCCACAGTGAGATCGTTACCTATTTGCTTGTACGTGGAAGGGCAGTTGCTAGGACTTTCTTAAGAGTGTCTGTGACATTTAAGGGTTCTGCCATCTGTCCTGCCCTACAGTATTGTAAGCAGAGGCAATGTTGACAGCATGCAAGGTGAGGATATCACTAGCCTTGGGTCCCTGGAAGTTTAAGTAGTTAAATCTTTAAGTGCTTAAAAACTGTTGATTACCACGGCTGAGGAGCTTCTAGCAAGACGAGGAGCACGGTGTGAGGTGCACAGCATCTGTAATTCCTGGTACTTCAGCTTCCTCAGGCTGTGACTTCTTGTTCAGTCCTTGCAATAACCTGACCAGGAATTGAGTAGCATCCTGAGAAATAAGCAATTGGAGGCAAAATGTTTCTCAAAATAATCATTGAGAGACTTGGATCACAGCTGACATCTTGGTCTTCCCAATCTCCTTCCCTTTCTAGTACAGGACTATGAGCCATAATTTAAGCCAGAAGGAATGCAGCTTCATAGTTAAGACACTGGAAGACAGCGCAAGAAATTCCAGCCCATTAAGGGTGGGGTGGGGATGTAGGGGGGTAGCTTCCTGTGAGCTCAGTGAGTGACTCTGAACTGGACTGCAAAAAAAAAAAAAAAAAAGGACAAAAGGACAACTGGTGAGCACAACCCATAAGGAGCCGTGGTGTGGTGCCCACTGGGGTGGGTGCTGGGCAATCCGAGTGTCCCTGTAGGCTCCACCCCCAGCACGCTTACTTGGAACACCTTGTCAGACACCCGGATGATCAGCACTCTGTAGGCTTTCAGCCTTGCTGACAAAATCTTGGGAAGTCAGAAAAGAAACCAGAGCCTTTGTCCTGTGAGCAGTGCTTACCAAAGGAGCGGGTGCAACCCCTTCATAAGAACCTCTGCTCCCAAGAAAGAGCTGTTCAGAGAGGAAAGGGAGGCACTGCCTGAACCCTGCGGAGATTCAGTGTTGGGAACGGTGAAGTGCAGACACACATGCTGAAAGACTCACTCTCTGAAGGTGATGTCCGGAAGATTGTCCCCTGCTCAGTGCATTGTCCTTCCGTGTACAAGATACAGGGATAAGCTTACTCTCCTTATCGTTCTGTCAAGACTGCTCCACTGTTTGTCGGCTTGCTATCCTTAGTCTATCTATGGGAAACTACTTAATATTCCTGCAACGACATCATTCCCATTGTTTCTTACTTCATTGAAGAAACACTATTTGTCAAACTTGAGCTTGAAAGATATATTTTTGTTTGCCAGGATTATTTCATTTAATCTTTAACCAAAACTCACCATGTTACAAAAGAAGAAATTGAAACATGATACATTAATTTCTTTTCCAAAATCCTCAGCCTTTTGAGATTCTTCTGTTGAGAATTCTTTGTTTAGCTCTGTGCACCATTTTTAATTGGGTTATTTGGTTTTTTGGAGTCTTGAGTTCTTTATATATTTTGGATATTAGCCCTCTATCAGATGTAAGGTTAGTGAAGAAGATCTTTTCTCAATCTGTAGATTGCCAGTTTGTCTTATTGACAGTTTCCTTTGCTTTACAGAAGCTTTTCAGTTTCATAAGGTCCCAGTTATCAAATATTGATCTTAGAACCTGAGCCATTGGTGTTCTTTTCAGGAAATTTTCCTCTGTGCCAATGCATTCAAGGCTCTTTCCCACTTTCTCTTCTATTAGGTTCAGTGTATCCGGTTTTATGTTGACTTGGATGCACTTGGACTTGGAGCTTTGTGCAAGGAAAAACAAACAAAAAAACAAACAAACAACAACAACAACAAAAGCACAAATAAATAGAGCTGACCTTTGAACCCAGGTATTCTACATCCAGTCCCATCACATATGCCTCCACTAAAACCACTATTTTAAAATGAGAATTCCTGAATTAGCACAGCAGATTAGGCCATTTATTTTTTAACTTCATTTCAAACCACCCTGGGTTGACCAGTGAACACCTGAATGAAGGAAAGCAAATGAATTCGGAAGAAGCCACCTCAGTGGGAATTGTGGTCAGGAATGTGGCCCCTTTAGCAAGTGTGTGACCTTAAACAAAGCATTTTCGGCTTTTCAGCATCAGTTCTTCAGCCATCAAGTGAAGCATTAACACCCTATGTAAATTGTCATAGAAGGTCTGGAGACTGACAGTGGGATCAGCCCTGATCTTGCAGAGGGCCTGGGTTCCCTTGCACCCACATTACAATCATCTGTTGCACCAGGACCAGGAGTTTAGAGTCCCGTTCTAACCTCCACCTGCTTCTGCATTTATGTAGTACACATAGGCCATACCTCCTTCTAAATGGGAATGATCTGTAATGTGCTCTACATGTGGAAATATTCTACCTCACCTATAAGAGGGGGAATATGACCTTCTATTGAGTTGGAGAAGGCTCAGAGAACACAAGAGATAGATGAGAGTATGTTCTATAAACTTAATTTCTAGGCTACAAGAACATGTTGTGAGGGGCTTAAAAAAGAGGGAGAATCGGGGATGGTCCTGTGCTGTGATTTTGTGACTGGATTTGTGCTGATATAAGACACTAGGAGATCAGGGAGAATGGCTTAACGGTGTTCTGTGGCACAATGACTGGAATGCCAAGAAAGACTTGGTGACAGCTGTTCACCAGAAGTGTTTAGCGGCAGCTAAGAAACGTGAGACTGTGGTGGGATGAGGAGAGGGTGGTGACCTGCAGTAGTATTGACAGAGAAGAAGTAAATGGATCACTGGTCAGGGTCCCCTGGAAGAGACACAGGCAACCTACTGGCTATAACCTAAGTGCCTCCTGATCTGCTGTAGTTTGTCTAATGCTTGATATAAAAGATACAAAGTGACTTACACACATTTTTAATCTACCTAGAAAATGGACTGTGTTATAAGCCCCACACTGTTTGTATCCTTATCATATATATACTGTCTACAAAAAGCCCACAAAATTATCTGAGAAGAGAATACATAATAATTGTTGAATATAAGATTGAACGCTGTAACATACATTCAATTCAGATCCGCTGACAGGAGCTACATTATTTGAATAAGGGTTTTGAAAGCAAGCTGGTCCCAGGCTTCCTCCTGAGGCAGAGCTTAGAATTAGCTGGTCAGGAAAGACAAGGAAGTTCTGCTTATACAGGACAGCAGATTATTACAAGAGGGAGAGGAGAGTGCTTAACTCATATCCTTATCTTTACTGGAAAAAAAATGATGTTTTGGAAAGCTGTCTCTTGCACAGTGTACAGCCATAGATTAAAGCTAAATTATTACTCTTCCAATATTTGCTGGAGAAATCTTGACCACACAGAAAGCACACAGATAAGGCTAAAGAGGGGGAAATTAAGGTTTTTAAATCCTAGAGACTTTGAATGGTAAATGTGAATATTAATAGAAAATATGAAACAGCAATGTGGTCTGAATAATATCATAATTCCATTCTAAAAAGTTTGGGAATAGCTGCCCTAACATGTAAGTGTCACATGAGAAGTCCCTGGCTCTCTCTCTCTCACTCCTCTACCCTGTATTCCTCCGGTGTCAGGAACAAATTTTGATTCAGGCATGGTGGAGTACATCTGTTACACCAGCTCTTAAGAAGCAGAGGCAGGAGGATCAGGAGTTTGTTCATCTTCATCTGCATGGTAAATCTGAGGTCATCCTGGGCTGAATAAGATCATTTCTCACCACCCATCAAAAATAAATAATTAACTAATTTATTGATCACCAGTAACTCCCCTAGTTCGTGCATCCTGCCTCTGGCACCTGACAGTCTGACTGGTAGTTAAAGACATGATCTGAGAGTCAGGAAGAGAGTCAAATGCTGAGCAGAGTCCTAAAAAAATATGAGAATATTTATTTAGAGAGAAAGATTTATTTAGAAGCAGATTCAACTTGTAGGAGGCAGGCAAAGCGAACGGAAGAAGAAATCAAGAAAGAGCCTGGCCGATTCTGCAGGCAGTCACACACTCTGGTCCTCTGCCAACACAGCCTTTACCTTACATCCCTGTGACTAATACCTCTGCCCCCAGTAACAGAATGCCTACTGTCTGCAAAGGAATCCGCAGTACGTCTTCCCGACAGCCGCAGAGACACTGAGTGGCTCAGGGAGTCTTTAAAAAATAGATTTGTCCATTCCTTTTGAATTTTCAAAGTGCCCTTGATGGAAAGCCTGTGAGACTAAGTACATTTTCAACCCATGTTCCTGTAGAAATGAGAGCATTAAGCCTCCCGTATCTGCTGAGTAGGGATGAGGGGACCACGGGTGAAGAACCAGGTCAACTACTGCAATAAGCAAACGGCTTCCTCTCCCAAATACTAATCCCTGTTCCTAAAGAGCCACATACAAATTCCCCTGAAGCCAATAAGTGGTTTTAAAACCACTTATTTATGAGGCCTTCTGAGAGGCGAGGGGTGCTCCTTGGAGGGCAAGCTGTATAGGCACAAAGCCTCTGCTGGCCAGAGATATGTGCATGTCTTTGCCTGTGAGCTTATAGTGACTTGCTCAAGCCCAAGGCTGCTTTACTGCCAAGCATGGGAGATCCAGTTTGTTGATAAAGCCCTGTACCGATGTCCTCCCAGGTGTTTCCCAAGTACTAATTCTATGCGCTGCCACAGTCTGCTTGATGCAGGTACAATGCTGTCATGATGTGGTCTCCCAGGGTCCCGGGGATAGGTTCTATTCCTTGCCTAAATACTCGGCCAGAGAAGCAGGGGTTCAGCATTCATCCAGATTTTATTGAAGCAAGCTCACACATACAGCAAAGCACGAGGAAACAGAGGGGAGGAATCTGGACCAATAATGTGAGTTTGTCTTACAGAGCCCAAACATTCATATGCTTAGAGGTACATTGGCTTTGGCGGTAAATTGGAGTATTATCTGAGGATAAATCCACTCAGAATTGGCCAATTGGGGCTATGGGGGATATCAAATAATCTAGGCAGAGAAGGAGAAGGTGGTTGATTCCTACCACAGGAGGCTATGTCCCTTGGGAGGCTTGACAGTGTCTCCATCCTAATTCTTCCCTTTGCAGGGGGAATAGCAGAAAGCTGTCCACATTAATGTTTAATGTTTAAGATAAGAGTGCACTGCTCTTCTAAAAGCCTCTTTTCCCTATCTGTCTGCCACTGGGATCTGTTCGGTTCCTACTCTCTTGGGTACACTGACTTCAGGATTTGGGGGACCTTTAGCAGGAAATGTGGTAGACTTAATATCAACAGTATCTACCATGCCACACTTACATGGTTTCTCGTCTCAAGGGAAGGTTGTCTACCATTTCCTTCCTTTGACGTTTTGCTCCACCCCTTATTTTCCTATCAATATTTGGGGCTGAATTTTAAGATCACAGACAGACATCATTTATGCCCTGTTGCCAAGTAAGTATCCAGAAGATCCTTTGCAAGTTGGTGTCTTGGATCTGGATTCTTAGCTATGGGTGAGAAGATTCTTTCAACAAGACAAAGCATGGCATTGGCTCCTCAGTATCTGGGTCTCCTCCTAGCAGGAGATGGAGGCACAAGGAATCCGTGGGGCTTAGGCAACAGCAGTGAGCACCTGAGCAGGAAGAAAGTCAGAGGCCTATGGAAAAGACATCCAACAGTTTCCTTTATAGAATAAAGATCATCTAAGAAGCTCTCAGGCACCCCCTTCTAGCTTCATTCTGTTTCTGTGATAAAGCAACGTAGGGGAAGAAAATACTCACTTGCCTCTTATTTCCAGGCCACAGTCTATTGCTGAGGTAAGTCAGGGCAGGGACCTGAAGATAGACAAGCTTGCTAGTTCATGACATGTTACTTCAAGTCGGGGAACTCAACTCACAGCCAAGAAATACAGCAGGAATTGGGTATGGAGGGTGCTGTTGGACGGATTTTGTGAGTTCATGATTTGTTGTTGTTGTTGATGATGATGTTGTTGTTTTGTTTTGTTTTGTTTTGTTTTGTTTGGTACAACCCAGTACTACCTGCCTAGGGAATGGAGCCACCCACAATGGGCTGGCCCTTGTACATCAATTAGTAATCAAGACACTCTCTCGCAGACAAGACCACAGGCCAGTCTGATCTATAAATTCCATCAAATGAGATACCCTTTGGAGATGACACTCACCTGTGCCAAGTTGTCAGTTAAAGCTAAGCAGGACACCGTCCAGTTATATAAGGACATTTGCAGCATGTGTCATGTGCTTGTCTAAGTCACTTCTACTGCAGAGACCTTGCTGTGGTTTTCCTGCCCCGGGGTGTTTTTCTGGAACATGCGGGCTCTCTCCTCACATATTGGAGGAGTGTTTCTCTGGGAAAGTTGGTTCCTTTACTGTTTCTATAATTAAGAGTTCAGAAAGACAGTTGGGAAATGATTCTCGTCACAGTGGGAGACCACACTTAGAAGGGTCTTTAGTTATTTTGGGATGGTAACTTTCTTATTAATCAGACTTGCAGCTTGTTTCTTTTACATAAACAGATATTTAGCATTTTCTTCATTCTTCAGTTTTGACCCACTCGCTTTGTGCAAAAGGATTCTCCCACAGTGACTGTGTGTCGCTTCCCAAGTTAGGTTTCCTACCCCCCCTACTTGAAATCAGAAGTTCTTGTTCATGCATGGCATCAATGAACTGAAGAATGAAGTAGATACCATGAAGTAGATACGGGCTGCGTGCTAGCTTCTAACTTCTTCCTCTCTGCCTCAATTTCAGACTGAAGTAAGAGGAAACTTGTAGGATAAACTCTCAGCTGTCACTTGTGGAATTCCCTCTCTGTCACTTCAGCATCCAAGAATGTTCCATTTTGTCGTTTTAGTACCTAAACATACCCACAAGACTAAGCTCTATTAAAACGGCCTAGAAATAACTCCATTTGTTCAAAGGTGGGACTGATCGCTTGCGGATTCTAGGCTGCTTATCCACAGACTTCTCCCAACAGGGGCACATGTGGGTGCTTAGGTGATCTCAGTGAGCACATCCCTCCCCCCTTGCATTTCACGTACTGAGCAAATGTTGAGTGAAGAGGACGCACTTTTTCATATTACCCTCAATAAGCAGTTTGAAGCACGATACAGATCTCATAATCTATATCTTCAATCCCAGTGGCATTGGGACAAATCCAGAGGCTTTGGGGTAAGCTCTCAAATATACTTCTACTGACAGGCGGAAGTTTGTTTTAGGAGGAGAAGAGGCTCCGCAATCCTTTGCATTTATTGGAGTGTTTCGTTTCCATGGTTTCCAGGAGTTGAGTGAAATTAGGCTTTTGGTGTTTAGAAGTTCATGATTCTGGGCTTTAGGAAAGCTGCTTCTCTCTCACCTAGATTATACTCAGACATGGGTATTGCTATCCGCAACTAGCTGTGGGCTGTCAGACTGCAAAAAAAACTCTCTTCTGTAAACCTTTGGGAAACAACAGAGTCAGTCAACTTGAAACAGACTGAGTCAGTTCTATATACTGTTACATTATAACATATTGTAAGTGATGTCCTATAAAAGGGCAAAATTCTATGTGTTTAAAGGACTAACATGGAGGCCTAACTCTGGTTATCTGGAGATTGAGAAGATCTGGGGACCCTGGTAAAATACCTAAAAGAAGTCCCATGGGCTTTACTTAGATTGCAAAAGAATAACAAAAAAATTGTTTGGACACAGTAGGAGTCCCAGAGAAAGGGGGTAGAAAACCTAGGGTACTTTTTGGATGCAGAAAGAGCCTTTAGCTAGATAATAGTGGGTTTCAAGGAACAAATAATGAGGAATTCAAGACTGGGAATGGAGTAGGGGCTCAGTTCTGAAGAAGACCTCAAGGCTTCTCATATAGCTGTGAGTAGCCTGTATTGGGTTTGTTTTTATCACTGTGATAAAACACCATGAACTAAAGGAAGAATGTATTTGATTTCAGAGGGATAGACAGTACTGGCCAGGGAGGTGTGACAATGGGGAGCTGGAGCAGGAAGCTGAGAGATCACATCTTCAGATAGTGAACTGAAGAGGCCAGGGCTATGAACTCTCAAAACTACCTCCAGTGATGGATTTCACCCAAAAGGGCCCTCCCTCCCCATATCCTTTCCGAATAGCCATCAACCAGGAAACAGGTTCTTATTCAAACCAACACACAGCCCAAATTAAGGGGGACTCCCAAGAATCTAGTTACCATAGAACATCTACGAACATACCTGTCATGAAAGTCCCCAAGTCTAAAAATAGTTCTATTACATGGGAGATCAAAGGGGATGGATGATATCAGTAGTTACTGTCTAAATAGCCAGAAGAACTAAAAAGGATAAAGTGTGTGTGTGTGTGTGTGTGTGTGTGTGTGTGATAAAGAAGCAGAGACAGAGACAAAGAGAATCCAAGCCACAAATTGGAGGCACAAAGAGATCAAAGTGAAACCATAAAAGACCGTATGTGTAGCTACCAAGAGATGAGCAGATGATTCCTGAATAATTTTTACAAAAGAAACAAACTACAAAGCCCGTGGTTGTAAATGGTGTCCAAAGGCTTCATCAATGTGCTGCACTACATTTGAGTTACTGGAAAAGGTTCAGGATACTTGGGTCCTGTCTGAAAAGACACTCAGCTTGATGGGACCAACACTCAGTAGGGAAAAGTGTCACTGACTGCGGAAGGTCACTGAGGTGGGACTCCCCAGTGTGAAGCCTCTACTTGGAAGAGATCCAGCCATCTCTAAGCACTGTAGGGAGGAGGGGTGTGGCAGGTGGCAGATCCAGGACTCACTCCTCAGCTTAGGGTGTAAAGGACGGCTTGTCAGAAGCATGTGTTTGTAAACTAATGACTTTCACAGTGTGATAAGATTGAACGAAGCCCGACTGCTTCCTCTGACCTAACCCTTGGAATGCTTCCAGACACACTGCTTGCCAGTCTTTTAATCATTAGTTAATCACCTTCAGGGATACCTCAGAAAGCCGGCCTGGCCTGCAGCAGGCTGGAAGCTCTACACTGTTGTTATGGTTATTCATTGGGGCACTCATCTCTGCAAATAAGGACAATGAGAGGTTGCCCAGGGACTCCTTAACCATTGTTTGTGAGAGCAACTGACACAGGCGATTACATGGCTTTGGAATTCAGAAAAATAACCTAATTAATATTTATGCATTTAATGACCTCTTCCTAAAGTTCCTCATGGTAGGAGAGGGAGAGTAGCAGTCACCTGCTCCTTCAAAGACTAACCATGAACTTCAGTCCAGATTGAGGAGGAAATCAGAATTGGGAAATGGCCTAATAATCAGGCCAGTCTGATTAATAGTGACAATTAGCATTGGGCTACAGCACAGAACCAGCTGATTATGAATCATTTGAGCACTTGAGGTAACTTTTCAATACAGGCAATTAAAATGAAAAGACTCCTGATCCTCACATAATGGCTTCATTAAATTAATTTTGTTCTAAGGTTGGAGAAATTTTTCCTTTATGGAAAAGAAACCAGTGAAATTTAGCTTCTATTCAGTCTTAGCAGAGAGAAAAGCCCTTTAAAATCTCTCTCTCTCTCTCTCTGTCTCTCTGTCTCTCTGTCTCTCTGTCTCTCTCTTTCTCTCTCTCTGTCTCTCTCTCTCTGTCTCTCTGTCTCTCTCTCTCTCTCTCTCTCTCTCTCTCTCTCTCTCTCTCACACACACACACACACACACACACACACACAGGTTTGAGAAAAGCATGAAACCCAGAAGCAAGAATTCTGCCTTCTTGGTTTAGCAGGATAAAGTAAATCTTGCTCTGGGCTATTCTGTACTTAGTAAAGTGCATGCCTTGTTGAGGTTAAATGAGGTTAAAAGAGATTTGGGGGAGTCATCTGTGAGGAACAGGCATTTCAAAGACCCAAATATTCTGATATGTAAACAATCGACTCAAGTTGTTTGCTTCATGATTAAAGACAAAGCTGGTTTCAAGTGCAGATATTGCGGTGTCCAAGCAGCTGGAGGAACAAACGTCGTTTGGGGTTAGGTGAAGCACACTTTCAGTTAAACAGAAACGGCTTTGCAAAATCACAGTGCGGGTGGAAGGAAAGACTCTCTAGAGTTAAAGGGGGAGCAGGAATTATCCGGTAGTAAAATTGGTTCTACTTTTTTTTTCTTTTTTTTTTTATTCGATATAATTTATTTACATTTCAAATGATTTCCCCTTTTCTAGCCCCCCCCCCCACTCCCCGAAAGTCCCGTAAGCCCCCTTCTCTTCCCCTGTCCTCCCTCCCACCCCTTCCCAGTTCCCCGTTCTGGTTTTGCCAAATACTGTTTCACTGAGTCTTTCCAGAACCAGGGACCACTCCTGCTTTCTTCTTGTATCTCATTTGATGTGTGGATTATGTTTTGGGTATTCCAGTTTTCTAGGTTAATAACCACTTATTAGTGAGTGCATACCATGATTCACCTTTTGAGTCTGGGTTACCTCACTTAGTATGATGTTCTCTAGCTCCATCCATTTGCCTAAGAATTTCATGAATTCATTGTTTCTAATGGCTGAATAGTACTCCATTGTGTAGATATACCACATTTTTTGCATCCACTCTTCTGTTGAGGGATACCTGGGTTCTTTCCAGCATCTGGCAATTATAAATAGGGCTACTATGAACATAGTAGAGCATGTATCCTTATTACATGGTGGGGAATCCTCTGGGTATATGCCCAGGAGTGGTATAGCAGGATCTTCTGGAAGTGAGGTGCCCAGTTATCGGAGGAACCGCCAGACTGATTTCCAGAGTGTTTGTACCAATTTGCAACCCCACCAGCAGTGGAGAAGTGTTCCCCTTTCTCCACACCCTCTCCAACAGCTGCTGTCTCCTGAATTTTTAATCTTAGCCATTCTGACTGGTGTAAGATGAAATCTTAGGGTTGTTTTGATTTGCATTTCCCTAATGACTAATGAAGTTGAGCATTTTTTAAGATGCTTCTCCGCCATCCAAAGTTCTTCAGGTGAGACTTCTTTGTTTAACTCTGTACCCCATTTTTTAATAGGGTTGTTCGGTTTTCTGGAGTCTAACTTCTTGAGTTCTTTATATATATTGGATATTAGCCCTCTATCTGATGTAGGATTGGTGAAGATCTTTTCCCAATTTGTTGGTTACCGATCTGTCCTCTTGATGGTGTCCTTTGCCTTACAGAAACTTTGTAATTTTATGAGGTCCCATTTGTCAATTCTTGCTCTTAGAGCATACGCTATTGGTGTTCTGTTCAGAAACTTTCTCCCTGTACCGATGTCCTCAAGGGTCTTCCCCAGTTTCTTTTCTATTAGCTTCAGAGTGTCTGGCTTTATGTGGAGGTCCTTGATCCATTTGGATTTGAGCTTAGTACAAGGAGACAAGGATGGATCAATTCGCATTCTTCTGCATGCTGACCTCCAGTTGAACCAGCACCATTTGTTGAAAAGGCTATCTTTTTTCCATTGGATGTTTTCAGCCACTTTGTCGAGGATCAAGTGGCCATAGGTGTGTGGGTTCATTTCTGGATCTTCAATCCTGTTCCATTGATCCTCCTGCCTGTCACTGTACCAATACCATGCAGTTTTTAACACTATTGCTCTGTAGTATTGCTTGAGGTCAGGGATACTGATTCCCCCAGATTTTCTTTTGTTGCTGAGAATAGTTTTAGCTATCCTGGGTTTTTTGTTGTTCCAGATGAATTTGATAATTGCTCTTTCTAACTCTGTGAAGAATTGAGTTGGGATTTTGATGGGTATTGCATTGAATCTGTATAGTGCTTTAGGCAAAATGGCCATTTTAACTATATTGATTCTACCGATCCATGAGCATGGGACGTTTTCCCATTTTTTGAGGTCTTCTTCCATTTCCTTCTTCAGAGTCTTGAAGTTCTTGTCATACAGATCTTTCGCATGTTTGGTAAGAGTCACCCCAAGATACTTTATACTGTTTGTGGCTATTGTGAAGGGGGTCATTTCCCTAATTTCTTTCTCAGCCTGCTTATCCTTTGAGTATAGGAAGGCCACTGATTTGCTTGAGTTGATTTTATAACCTGCCACTTTGCTGAAGTTGTTTATCAGCTGTAGGAGCTCTCTAGTGGAGTTTTTTGGGTCACTTAGGTAGACTATCATGTCGTCTGCAAATAATGATAGTTTGACTTCCTCCTTTCCAATTTGTATCCCTTTGACCTCCTTATGTTGTCGAATTGCCCGAGCTAGTACCTCAAGTACAATATTGAAAAGATAAGGAGAAAGGGGGCAGCCTTGTCTGGTCCCTGATTTCAGTGGGATTGCTTCAAGTTTCTCTCCATTTAGTTTGATGCTGGCTACCGGTTTGCTGTATATTGCTTTTACTATGTTTAGGTATGGGCCTTGAATTCCTGTTCTCTCCAAGACTTTAAGCATGAAAGGATGCTGAATTTTGTCAAATGCTTTTTCAGCATCCAATGAAATGACCATGTGGTTTTGTTCTTTGAGTTTGTTTCTGTAGTGGATTGTATTGATGGATTTCCGTATATTGAACCAACCCTGCATTCCCGGGATAAAGCCTACTTGATCATGGTGGATGATCGTTTTGATGTGTTCTTGGATTCGGTTGGCAAGAATTTTATTGAGTATTTTTGCATCGATGTTCATAAGGGAAATTGGTCTGAAGTTCTCTTTCTTTGTTGGATCTTTGTGTGGCTTTGGTATCAGCGTAATTGTGGCTTCGTAGAAGGAATTGGGTAGTGTTCCTTCTGTTTCTATTTTGTGGAATAGTTTGAAGAGTATTGGTGTTAACTCTTCTTTGAAGGTCTGGTAGAATTCTGCACTGAAACCATCTGGTCCTGTGCTTTTTTTGGTTGGAAGACTTTCTATGACTCCTTCTATTTCTTTAGGCTTTATGGGACTGTTCAGATGGTCTCGTTGGTCCTGATTTAATTTTGGTATTTGGTATCTGTCAAGGAAATTGTCCATTTCCTCCAGATTCTCCAGTTGTGTTGAGTACAGGCTCTTGTAGTAGGATCTGATGATTTTTTGGATTTCCTCAGTTTCCGTTGTTATGTCTCCCTTTTCATTTCTAAGTTTGTTAATTTGGATACTTTCTCTGTGCCCTTTGGTCAGTCTGGCTAAGGGTTTATCTATCTTGTTGATTTTCTCAAAGAACCAGCTCCTGGTTTTGTTGATTTTTTGTATGGTTCTCTTTCTTTCTACTTGATTGATTTCGGCCCTGAGTTTGATGATTTCCTGCCTTCTACTCCTCCTGGGTGAAATAGCTTCTTTTTGTTCTAGGGCTTTCAGGTGTGTCATTAAGTTGGTAATGTATGCTCTCTCCATTTTCTTTTTGGAGGCACTCAGGGCTATGAGTTTTCCTCTTAGCACTGCTTTCATTGTGTCCCATAGATTTGGGTATGTTGTGTTTTCATTTTCATTGTGTTCTAAAAAGTCTTTAATTTCTTTCTTTATTTCTTCCTTGACCAAGGTATCATTGAGTAGAGTATTGTTCAATTTCCACGTGTATGTGGGTTTTCTGTTGTTTCTGTTGCTATTGAAGACCACTTTTATTCCATAGTGATCAGATAGGAGGCATGGGATTAGTTCTATCTTCTTATATTTGTTGAGGTCTGTCTTGTGACCAATTATATGGTCGATTTTAGAGAAGGTACCATGAGGTGCTGAAAAAAAGGTATATTCTTTTGTTTTAGGATAGAATGTTCTATATATATCAGTTAAATCTAATTGGTCCAAAGCTTCAATTAGTTTCATTGTGTCCTTGTTTAGTTTCTGTTTTCCTGATCGGTCCATTGAGGAAAGTGCAGTGTTGAAGTCACCCACAATTATTGTGTTAGGTGCAATGTGTGCTTTGAGTTTTAATAAAGTTTCTTTTATGAAAGAGGGTGCCCTTGCATTTGGAGCATAGATGTTCAGGATTGAGAGTTCTTCTTGTTGTATTTTTCCTTTGACCAGCAAGAAGTGTCCCTCAGAGTCTCTTTTGATGACTTTGGGTTGAAAGTCAATTTTATCTGATATTAAAATGGCTACTCCAGCTTGTTTCCTGAGACCATTTGCTTGTAAAATTGTCTTCCAGCCTTTTACTCTAAGGTAGTGTTTGTCTTTGACCCTGAGGTGTGTTTCCTGTAAGCAGCAAAATGTAGGGTCCTGTTTACATATCCAGTCAGTTAGTCTGTGTCTTTTTATTGGGGCATTGAGTCCATTGATGTTAAGAGATATTAAGGAATAGTGATTGTTACTTCCTATCATTTTTGACGTTATTTTTTAAATTTGATTGCTTAACTTCTTTTGGGTTTGATGAAAGGTTACTATCTTGCTTTTTTCAGGGTGAAGTTTCCCTCCTTGTATTGGTGTTGTCCTCCTATTATCCTTTTTAGGGCTGGGTTTGTGGATAGATATTGGGTAAACTTGGTTTTGTCGTGAAATATCTTAGTTTCTCCATCTATGGTGATTGAGAGTTTTGCTGGATATAGTAGTTTTGGTTGGCATTTGTGTTCTCTTAGAGTCTGCATGAGATCTGCCCAGGACCTTCTAGCCTTCATAGTCTCAGGTGAAAAGTCTGCTGTGATTCTGATAGGTCTTCCTTTATATGTTACTTGGCCTTTTTCTCTTACTGCCTTTAATATTCTTTCTTTGTTTAGTACATTTGGTGTTTTGATTATTATGTGACGGGAAGTATTTCTGTTCTGGTCCAGTCTGTTTGGAGTTCTGTAGGCTTCTTGTATATTCATGGGCATCTCTCTCTTTAGGTTAGGGAAGTTTTCTTCCATAATTTTATTGAAGATATTTGCTGGCCCTTTAAGTTGTAAATCTTCACTCTCATCTATGCCTATAATCCTTAGGTTTGGTCTTCTCATTGTGTCCTGGATTTCCTGGATATTTTGGGTTACAAGCTTTTTGCATTTTGCATTTTCTTTAACTATTGAGTCCATGGTTTCTATGGTATCTTCAGCATCTGAGATTCTTTCTTCTATCTCTTGTATTCTGTTGTTGATATTTGCATCTATGTCCCCTGATTTCTTCCCAAGGCTTTCTATCTCCAAAGTTGTCTCCTTTTGAGTTTTCTTAGTTGTTTCTATTTCTGATTTTAGATCCTGGATGGTTTTGCTTAGCTCCTTCACTTGCTTGTTTGTGCTTTCCTGTAATTCTTTAAGAGATTTTTGTGTTTTTTCTTTCATGACCTCAGCCTGTTGACCAAAGTTCTCCTGTATTTCTTTAAGAGATTTTTGTGTTTCGTCTTTCATGACCTCAGCCTGTTGACCAAAGTTCTCCTGTATTTCTTTAAGTGTTTTTTGCATTTCCTCCTTGTTGGCTTTTGTATTCTCCTGGATTTCTTTCAATGATTTTTGTGTTTCCCTTGCAAGGGCTTCTAACTTTTGATCCATTTTCTCCTGAATGTCCTTCATGTGTTCCTGTACCAGCATCATGACCAGTGATTTTAAATCCAAATCTTGTTTTACTGGTGTGATGGGGTATCCAGGACTTGCTGGTAGAGGAGAATTGGGTTCAGATGTTGCCATATTGCCTTGATTTCTGTTAGTGACGTTCCTGCGTTTGCCTTTTGCCATCTAGCTCTCACTGGTGTTACTTGGTCTTGTCAGTGCTGGACTCACCAGTGCAAGCTGCCCCTTCCCCGTTGGCCTCTGGTGCACAGCTTACACCCTGCACTGCCTGTAGACAGGGTGCTGTTGTCCAGGCTGTTCAGATCCCGAAGCAGGCACCTGAAGGCTCCCGCTGGGGCCCGCAGGATTTATTGGAGCACACCGACTTCTCCCAGCTGGCCGCCCGGAAGCCCCCACTCTTGAGGGACCTGGAGATGTGGTGCGGCCACCCAGGCTGATCTGAAGCGGAGAGAGTTGACCTGAGGGCTTCTGCCTGAGGCCTTGCCCCAGATTGTGTCTGTGGACCAGATGGAACCCGTGTGCACCCCCAGGGAGCTCCAAAGGTGTATGCTGCTGTGACCTCCCCTGTGTTCCGCTCACTCCGCTGGGCAGCCGATTTCCCCAACCGTGCTGGCGCACACTAGGTTAGCCTTGTCGCCCAGGCCCTGAGTCCAGGCAAAAGCCTGGGAGGCCAAGGTCCGAGCAAAGTTCCCCTAGGGCTATGACTGTTATTTGGGTCCGCCAGGTGACCCGGATGGCGGGCGTGCGCGTCCGCGCTCCCCAAAAGCACCGGGAGAGACTGTTGTGCTAATAACCTCCTGGGCGGGTTGACACACAGATGGCCCACCAAGCCGCCCAGTTCTTGGGGTCAGGCTACGCTTGTTAGCCGTCTCTGCCCTCCCGAGCACTCTGGGTCCTGTAGGCAAAATGGCGGCGCGTGCGCCGGCCAGGGCAAAAAAAACTCCTGGCTGGGTTGGCGCCCCGATGGCCACTCAAACAGCCCAGAGCCTGGGTGCAGGCCAACGCCCGTCAGGCTCAGACCCCTGCGGTGTTGGGCCTAGGATTATGTTTGTGTACCTCAGTCTGTCCGATCTCTGGATCCCGGAATCAAGATGGAGGTGAGTCTCTCCTGACTGGCGGGAAGCCGAGTTCTGAAGTGGCTTCCGTGCAGCGAAAGGCTCCGCAGAACCACAGCTGCTTGCTGCCCGGCTGGTCAGCGAAGGTCAGTGGTCGTGGGTGCAGGGCCTAACTGGACCCTGTGTCGCCTTGGTTCCCCCGCTGATGGCCCTTCAGCTGGACCAGCTACTGCTGCCGCCGCCGCCGCCGCCGCCGCCGCCGCCGCCCTGGTTCTACTTTAAGTGCAGTCAAGCACAGCCTTCAGCTAGCACTCATGAGGTCTTATTCTGGACAAAGTGCTTCTCGGGTGATCAACAGGGGCAGGGGAGACCCAGAAATCCCAGAACTGTTTTTATTCTGCAGCCTCTGATGCTCCTGATAGCTTTGAGGCCCTAACACCAGGTTAGCTAGCTTCCCAAGTCTACTGTTTGCAGCAAGTGCCTTTTCCTTATCTGCATATTCCTTGCAGAACCTTAATATCAGCACCTTGATATCTGGGGAGGAGGAGTAGGGTTGGTCTTTGCCTGCTGAGTCATACTGGTACTGGTAAGACACACTAGGCTGATTTCCATTGACTCTTCACCTCATTATTAAAGATGGGTATTTGGTGGTCTCCCTCAGGGTCTGGTTGATTCTAAAGACTGAAATTTAAGTGGAGGTTCCACCTCTTGATAGCAGGAATTCGGGGTTTCTGATTAAGTCCCTCTCTGTCTGTTTCTCACCTGCAGTGAAAATTTCTAATCCAGACTTCAGTGTGACTCGAGAATAGATAGATAGGCGCTCACCCACAGGAGCGCTTGCCCACTTCACTCTCTATTGCCTTCTCTCTAACATATCTGAGTCCTTCAGTGTTCACACTGTTGAAAGCTTACCGTTTATGGTGCCTTTCACATGACGTCAACCTCAGTACTGACAGTGATGGCAACTCTAAAGCCCTGGCTGGCTTCAGAACTCAGCACACATTCTCTGGGCATGCTCAAGCCTCAAGCTGCTCACACTGGCCATTCAGAAGGCCTTTTGATCTTCACAATTCAATACAAATATTTTACACAAATATCTCATTCTTTTCTAGTATGTGTCCTTTGGTTTAGTAAATCTACTTTTATACACACACACACACACACACACACACACACACACACACACACTTCAGTCTCTTCCTGCTTGTTCTCCCTACAGTTTGGGCCCAACATCAACCTGCCTGCTTCACAGCTGGAAATATCCCAGCACATGACAGAGTCTTGGTACATATTTGTAGATGTAATAGCTGACTGACCTTCAGATCCTCCTTCAAAGCTAGTTTGGTTCTTAACCTATGGTATTTTCTTGAAAAACATTCATCTTCATTTTTGCTAGCAGATTAAAAATCTCGTGAAAATGAAATCCATAACATATACTCTTTACATCTTCTGGAGTGGCATGCTAAAAGAAAGCAAGTAAATATCATGCTTTGGGGAAAAACACATAGGCACAACTCATAAAACAAGAACTCATTGACTACCTGCTGTTTATCAGGGACAATATATATTCTGTTCTGAGAATATATATGTTCTAATATCTGAGGTGTTCTAACATCTAACATCTAACATAAAGAAAACAAACTCTAGATTCGCATTTGACAGCTCCCCTATCCTTTGCTGGTAGACCAGAGTTCTGAGCTTTCTATGCCTTCTGTAGGAACTAAGGCAGATCATCCCTAATGTCTGTATAGCTCATCATTCTCTGAATCTTAAACATTCCTGTGTAAGTTGATGAGTGGTATTTAGCGAGCACTGAATTATTCCAGGATGTGACCTTTACTCTATCACACTGTGGCTATCACTATAGTAATAGGATATATCTTCAGTGTCTTCTAATCTGCAAAACAGCACAGTGAAGATGCTAGAGGGTCATCAGAGGAATGGATTCAATCCTGGCCTTCCGATACCCTCCCTGCCCTACCACACTTCACCCAGGACAAGAGAAGCCAAATCCTTCTCTGGGTATCCTCAAATCTGAGCCTGGGATTATTGGCCAGGTGTCACACTTCTTTCATAAAAAACTGGTTTTGAATCCCTAAGTCTAGCTAGCTGGTGTAATTATTCTTGGTAACATATATTTACATGAAGTTTGAACAAATGACGAGTTAGGTGAGGATCCAGTGCTCTAGACCCATGGGTTTTGTTCTTCAGCACCGCCTTGAGGCTTACATTGGAGAGGTATGGGAAGGTTCCCTGATCATTCCAGGTAACTAGCCAGAGTAGCTCCTTTTGCAAAACTATCCTTGTCTTTAGTGCTGTGAAAGACAAGGCTTCAGTTGCTCATCCAGCCTACTAAGTGGAATGAGCAATGAAATAATTGGCAGGGGCTGCCCATGATTTCTGATGGAACTTTGCTCAACATATATTTAAGTGTTCTGGGTAAATTTTGACGCCCACACTCCCTTGACAGGATGTGGGCTGTGCAGCTCTTCCAATGAGCCTTGTGTCTATGTGTGATCTTCCTATTGTTCTGAGATTTTTTTTTTTTTTGGTTATAAAAGCACTGTCCTCTTAACACCTACCAATTTGTAATTTGGTCTAAAAATTGCATCTCATCCCTTCCTGTTTTGACATTCTCAAATATTCCTATACTCTACCATCTCACTTTGGACATACATTAAATGTTAGCATTTACAAGCTGTATTAACTCCATTTTCCTTGTTCACTTGCAATCAAAAAGGCTTTCCAAAGTAATGTTCTTGCAAAGCCAAGTGAGCATCAGGAAACATCATATAAATAAATGAAGATAATCCTGTTCATACTGAGCACCAAAACCAAGAATGCAACTTCTTGACTTGGAAATACCTCCTCCATGAGTCAAACACAGACTCAAAATTAAGTCCATACACCAAAATCTCCAAGATTTAGTCTTTGTTCAGATCTTGGTTTGTCAGACATTTTAATGAGACGTCATGCATGTAGGCTTGCTGGCATTTCTAGGAGTACAACTTCATAGACACCTTCATGTTCCTCTGGCTTTCACAATCTTTCTCTAAAATATGTCTCCTCTGCTCTAACCTCTGAGCCTTAGTGTAGAATACATTGTAGATATGTCAGTTGGGTTGGGCACCACATCATCTTTAATTAAAAATTAAAAGACAAGTATAGCTCTCAACAACAGTGTGCATCATTGAATGTTTCTACATAAGTTCTTCTACAAGCCAGTGCTCTGTGTTGGGGAGGGATGACCTCCCCTAGATTGCCCTCACTTTGATCTACCTCACAAAATGGAACTTCTTCCAGTACTATGGAGACAAGATTATCAAAACCCCAAATGCACATATGTACAAAGTGCCATGTGATGCTGGTGTCCATATTTATTTATGGGCATCTAGTTTGTACATAGAAATGGTGACAACAATCAAGCTGATTGGTTGACATTGTCCTCACTAGGTTCCCCTCTTCTCTTGTGCTAAGAACATTTCTGAACGTATCTAATGGTCTTCCTGATCATCTGGAGTTCTGGGATGGAAAAGTGTTGGTGGCTTACTAACTTTTTAAACCATAGTTTAGCTGATATCATTTAACAGGCCTCACATGTATTATATATTTCAGATATCAAAATGATTTCTCTGGTTCAGGATAACCTATATATGTATGTATGATATATGATATATATATATGTATATATGTATAGAAATATACATATATCATATATATGTATATCACATATATAGATATTAATATCGATAGGTATAGATATAGATGATATAGATTGTACATAGATGATACAGATATAGATAGATATGGATATAGATATAGATAGATAGCGATAGCAATAGAGATAGACATAGAGAGATAGAGATGAGATAGAGATAGAGATAGAGAGAGAGATAGAGAGAGATTGAGATAGAGATAGAGATAGAGAGATAGAGATAGCGATAGCGATAGAGACAGAGATAGATAGAGATAGAGATAGAGATAGATAGAGATTGAGATAGAGATAGAGATAGAGAGAGAGAGAGAGAGATAGAGATAGAGAGAGAGAGAGAGAGAGAGATAGAGATAGAGAGAGATAGAGATAGATAGAGATAGAGATAGAGATAGATAGATAGAGAGAGAGAGATAGCGATAGAGATAGAGATAGAGATAGCGATAGAGATAGAGATAGAGAGGGAGAGAGAGATAGAGATAGAGAGAGATAGAGATAGAGAGAGAGAGATAGAGATAGAGAGAGATAGATAGAGATAGAGATAGAGAGAGAGAGAGAAAGAGAGAGAGAGAGATAGAGAGAGAGAGAGAGAGAGAGAGAGAGATAGCGGTAGAGATAGAGATAGATAGAGATAGAGAGAGATAGAGATAGAGAGATAGAGATAGAGATAGAGAGAGATAGATATAGAGATAGATAGAGATAGAGAGAGCGATAGAGATAGAGATAGAGATAGATAGAGATAAAGATATATATATATATATATATATATATATATATATATATATATATATAGAGAGAGAGAGAGAGAGAGAGAGAGAGAGAGAGAGAGAGATCACAAAACACAGATGGTCAGAGGATAGCATGCAGGGCTTACTTTTATGCTTCCCTCGTGTGTATCTCCTCAGGGATCTGACTCTGGTGCCTGTTTTCGATGGCATATCCACTGCGTGACTCTTTTGGAAAGATCCACACTTTGGATGCGGCCAGTTCATCCCATATCTTGCCTACCCAGAGTCATACTTCCAAACAAGACTCTGTGAGCTAGGAAACTGCATCTCAACTAACAAGGCATGTTGACCAGCTTTGAGGGTTTGTTGAAGTAGGAATTCTTCACATTGTTGATGGGAGCTAGAACATGACCACATTTTGTAAATCCCTTTTCTGGATCAAGAAAAACCAAGAGCAATTGAGTACATTTCACCATTGTGATAACAAATGACCACATGAGAGGCAAGCTAGTTATGACTCTATAAAGCTTACTTGGTCTGCTTCTTTCCTAGTCACAATATTCTTCTCTATGAGGATGGCCATGCTGTGGTGGCAGATTTTGGAGGTGAGTTCCAGCATCACACCCCCTAACAGCACCCTTTCCTCATTCCTGATGTTGTGCAATAATCTGGAAACAGATTTCACCCCTTCGGTGTTTGTTACTTAGATTTCAGGTTGACCTTATGCTTTGAAAGCCTACCATGTGCACTTTTTTTTTCTTTCCTATCAAAACTGAAAAAGGTGGAGTGAGAATTTGAACATTACAGAGGCTTCCTGGGTTTTCAATGTTGCTGTCATTTTGGAGCAAAGCCTGGGGACACTTCCTTTGATGTGAACTTTTCTCTCCCTCTTTAGAATCAAGATTTCTGCAGTCCCTGGATGAAGACAACATGACAAAGCAGCCAGGGGTTTGTGACTCTCGTTCTTGTTAACTATGGAAACTCAGCATTGGGGGTGGCGGGGAGAGGAGAATCCTCAGCCAGGAAATATCTTTGTCTAGGTGGAAGGATAAGTTTTAGGGGTTTGTTTTCAGAAAACCCCAAAATATCTATTTGAGGGGACCCCTACTTAGGAAATGTGGTGGATAAGAATCTCAGCAAACATGTTCGAAATGTATCCTCTGAGCACCTGATTGGCACAGGTCATTGGCTGCCACAGGTAAGGAGCATATGGGGAGGGAGTGCTAACCTTGGAAAGCTGTTCTAACAGCAACAGCTCAGCGGCAGCTGCTCACTATCCATGACTCTCCCCAGCAGTGTTATAAGGTAGGTGAGCATCAGTGCTTAAGAAAATGTAAATCACAAGACAACAATCACTGTTTCCATATTGCCTGTAACTCACTTACTTTGTGCCTGACTCCCCAACTCCTCCTCTCAGTCCCCCAAACAAGCATCCCTGCTTCTCCCTCTCTGATTCCCCTTGAGGCAAGCTCCTCTCCTTCCCTGGCCTGCCTCAGTTATTACTCGCCACTGTCTATGACTTTTCTTCTTTACATTTCTGGTTCTTAGTCACACTACCTAGGATCCTAATGATCCTTGATGGTCTCTGTCTCCAGGCACCTCTTTTGGTTTGGTCCTCAGTCCTTGTCATCTCTGCTACCATTCTCCTATGGATTCTCAGCAATGCCAGCAACATATAATCTCTTTCCCTGATACTTTCTGCAGGTTTCACTCTGTTCTTGTTCTGGGGATGCTCACAACTTTCTCTTTCCACCACGAGACGCCTCAAGTCTCCTGCACCGACATAGGCGCCATCCGCCCTTTCCCCAGGCCTGGTGGTCATTTAAATATCCCTGGTACTTTTGTTTCTGGTATGTTGAACCCTGTGTATGACCCTCCCCATACCAATCCTGGATGAACAGGTCTCCTTGTAAGTCTCAGGAAGACTAGCCACCACCAGGAGCTTTCCTCTTGGCACCTTGGGCTTTTCCCTCCAAACTTCAGTGTGCAGGAACTCTGATCCGTTCAACAAAGCATTTACTGAGCAAGACCCATGTGTTAGAAGTTGCTCAGAGGGACAGAAATGTAAAATGTGAATGAATGAATGAAATATAATTTCTTAAGCAAATGGATGTAACTAGAACATAGCATCCTTAGTGAGGTAACCCAATTACAAAAGAACACATATGGTATTTACTCCCTGATGCTCCCAGAAGCTTGGAATACCCAAGATATAATTCCCAGCCCACATGAAGCTTAAAAAGGAAGTTCAAACTGTGGATGCTTTGGTCCTTCTTAGATAGGGTACAAAATACCCATGGGAGGAACTATAGAGACAAAGTGTGGAACAGAGTCTGAAGGAAAGACCATCAAGAGACTGCCCCACCTGGGGATCCCTCCCATATTCAGCTGTCAAACCCAGGCACTATTGTGGATGCCAACAAGTGCTTGCTGACAGGAGCCTGATATAGCTGTTGCTTGAGAGGCTCTGCCAATGCCTGACAAACACAGAGGGGTATGTTCTCGGCCAACCATTGGACTGAGCACAGGGTCCCCAATGGAGGAGCTAGAGAAAGGACCCGAGAAGCCAAGAAAGGAATGGGTTTGCAGCCCCATAGGAGGAACAACAATATCAACCAACCAGTACCTCCAGAGCTCCCAGGGACTAAACCACCAACCAAAGAGAGCACATGGAGGGGCCCATGGCTCCAGCCATATGGGTAGCAGAGGATGGCCTGTTGAACATCAGTGAGAGGAGAGGCCCTTGGTCCTGTGAAGGCTCAGTGTCCCAGTGTGGGGGGATGCCAGGTCTGGGAAGCTGGAGTGGGTGGGTTAGTGAGCAGGGGGAGGGGTATGGGATAGGGGATTTTCAGTGGGGAAACGAGGAAAGGGGTTAACATTTGAAATGTAAATAAAGAAAATATCTAATAAAAATTAAAACCTTTTATTTAGAAGGAGCTCCTTTGCCAGAGGGGCCTGCATAGGAATGAACAGATTTAAAGCACCCTGGTCGTTTCACAGAGCATCAGGAAAGCTCAGCAGGGAAGACAGGTATCCATCAAGTGATGGAGGAACTGGAAGTGCGTGCAGGTCACAGGGAGAAGGGCAAGGGATGGACGAGAAACCAACTTGTGTTAGAAAACTTCAAACAGCTTACATCATGTTATGAGGAGAGAGACAGGGAGAGAGAGGCAGAAGGAATCTCACCGTGGTTCACACCATTAGTGTGGTGATATCTTCCAGTCCACCCTGCAATATGAGACTTTCCACTGTTTAGCTGAACACCCAACTTTTGACAAGCTATAAAGAAAATCAGTCTATTTCACAGATTTGAAGGCTAGAAGCCCACAAAACACACTTCCTTTCAGGGAGCACTCTCCCAGTCTGCACCACAACCCGCCAGTGGACAGCAGTGTGAGCAAGCTGTGTTTGGCATGTGCTAGGCTCACATGGCCAAGCAGGAAGCCATAAACCGGGAGGGCGGAGCCAGCATTGCTCTCACAAGAACTAGTCTGAGGACCACAGGAATGATGGCAGTGCCTTCTAATGAGTTGGCAGGACCACAGATGTCCTAAGTATCTTGCATCCAACCCTGTTTCTTAAAGTCTCTGCAACTCCTCAGCATAAACACACCGACAAATGAGTCATTGAGAACTACACCCAATCTGCATCTGAATGCACTGTCAGTTAGATGTCACATAGTTTGTGTATAACGTCTCCACCTCGCACAGTCTAAGACTGTGGGTACTGCAGTTGTCCCAGCTGGGAACTGCAGAAATGTCTTCATGTACCAAGCTTTCCTTAACTATCCTTGGGCTTGGGTCCCCAGCATTTATGGAAAAAGCCACACATAGAAGCACTGGCCCCAGTGCTGGAGAGGCAAAGGTAGGAGGATCCCAAGGCTCCCTGGCCAGACAGTTTACCTGAAACAGTAAGTTAGAATCTGTGGGAGGCTCTGTCTCCGCAGATAAGGTTCAGATAACTGAGACACCTGACATCAGTCTCTGATCCCACACACATAGGCACTAAGTCCATTCTTGTCCATGTCCAGCTAATCCCCTGAAAGGACAGACATTGAGCACATGAGCAAAAGAATGTGAGTGACAGGGTGTGTTATTAATAAAAATTCAAGCAATGAAAATAAGTATACAGTGCAGTCGCCCCACAGGGGAGCGTAGTAGGTCCACAGACAGGTAAGAGTGAAGTGCGGTGTTTCATAAGAGACCTGATGGGAAGAACAGCCTCATGATTAGTGGGCACTGAAGGCAAAGATAATTGTGGGTGCAGCCCCTCTCAAACAGGAGGGCTCTTGAAGTGTTCAATATGTTATGTAGAGCGACAAAGTTGTATTGGGGTAAGGGGAGGGAGGATTGGGTTCTTTTGGAAAAGGATATACAACCTCCTCTAAGCCCTGAGGCAGAGGGGAAGCTTGATCAAGGGATCAGAGCCCTGGCTGCTCTAATTTAAATAATCTTAGATTTTAAAAAAAATGCCTAAATGTGACACCTAAAAGCTATGACTGCATAGGCCTAGTTCTATCTTCATACCTTTGTCTTGTTATTCTGACAGATGAGTTCCCAGTGTAGACCGTCGATACCCTCTGACTAAGGCATTCCTCATGGGTAGAGTTAAACTGAATCTCACCCTCAGCAAGCAACATTAATTATTTTGCTTCACAGCAAGGCTTATAGCCATAGCACTCCGCTAAAATTATTCTGGTTGTTGTTTTCCTTCGCACTAGTTAACAGGCCATATCTAAGTTCCTTAATTATTTTGTACTCTCCTTCATCTCAGCAAACACAAGCGCCGACAGCCCACTCCCGGACATTGACCGTAATGGCACATGTCTAATCTGCGAACTGAGGCTCATTGGACCAGCAAAGCTCATGTAGGGAACCATGTATAGCATGCCAGGGATAAAGATGTTCCTGGGTGAATGCTACCCGATTCCTAAGGCAGAATTGCCAGAAGAATTATCAGAGGTAGTACTACACACTGGGCTTTCCTAAGGAGAGTTAAGGAATACTGCTTCCTAACTTGCCCTTAGGAAGATTATTGGGAAAGTCCACTGATAGGACATAGAGCTGGGAGACCTCAGAGCTGGAACTCTGAGCTGGGAGAAATCACCTGGTCAGTGGTAGAGTCAGCAGCGCAAATGTCATTTCATGAGGCAGAATCTGCAGCTCTAGTCTTTGAACTGCAAAAAAACCAAGCTTATGTATTTGTACTTCTAATCGAGAATATGAACAATGTAGCTCACACTGTCATACACATGCGGTCCAGAGGTGGGCTGCTGTGTACCATATTCACTAGCTTTCTTCTGAAATATTGCAAACACTGAATTCATAAAATTTGCATCAGGGTAAACACAAGAAAACCCAAATCCTTGATCTTGCCCGGGAGAAAGCCCCATTATGAGAATTCTTCTCCATGGCTTCCTGTGTCCTCTGTCCTGAGAACACAGTTATGGGCCTGATTTAGTCACTCAATTAATTGGAACCCAGAGACTGAAACAGTGGAAGGTGTCTCCCACAGTCTGACTCAGGCCAAGGGAATAAGGAGAGGGCCCTTTCGGTGGACTATTCTGAAGCCTGCAGGCACCTAGGGCAAAAATGGCGGCTGGGAACCGGAAAGAGAAGAAACTGAGCTACCACTGTGAGACAGTTGTTTGCCATTAACATTGGGGGTGTCTTGTAGATAATGGATTTTATGATATTTCAACCATGTTGCTTTTTTTGAGAAATGAATGCACATGAAGGTGTGCACATGAAGATGTGCTGTGTCCATTGCATTGGTGACGATCAAGGCTGCAGTAATTTCCTACCCATGCTGTCTGAGAGCATTGGAGAACCTTCTCCAGTGTGGGCTCAGAAGCCAGCTCTGCTCGGTGTTTCTGAGTCCTGGTCACCTTCGGTCTTTGCAGAACCTGCGCTGGATGGCCCCCGAGGTGTTCACACAGTGCACACGCTACACCATCAAGGCCGACGTCTTCAGTTACGCCCTGTGTCTGTGGGAGCTCCTCACTGGAGAAATTCCATTTGCTCATCTGAAGCCAGGTAGGACTGCTGCGCCAGAGCAGCTATGGTTCCCTAGTTCAATGTGATTGACAGAAATTGTGTGCCACATCCCTCCACTGCAAAGATGATTGTTCTTAGCGGGTGGCAAGAGACCTTGTATTGCTTAAAGGTAAGTATCCCATTCACAAAATGTAATGACCTCACCTTGGATTTAAACGTAAGTATGTATCTAATTGTGCAGGATGTTTTATTCAGGTTTAGGGCTCTGATTTATCTATTTCTAAAATAAAATAAAATAAAATAAAATAACCATTACCCTGAATTCAGACGGAGAGATAAAATGTGCACTCTTTGAGCTTAGATTTTAGAGGTGTCTTTTAGATGTGCCTTGGGATAAGTATGTGTCAGTGCAGAAATAGTCTGTCAAGGCTGAAAACACATTTCCTAATAATTTTGCATTAGGTGTGACTACATTCTAAAAATCAATTTTTTGAGTGAACCTAATTATCACTGATGGTATAAATTATACTCCATTTACATGTAAAATGTGGAAAAGAGAAATTTAATCAGAAGTAAAGTGTGCACATAACAGACTCAAGATCAACTGTGCTTAAACATGTGTGTGCAGGCATATGCTCAGAGGCCAGAAGAGAGCACTGCATGCCCCTGCTATCACCTTCTGCCTATCCCTGTGATGGGATCTATCCGTGAACTTGGGCATGTGTCTTGACTTGGCTAGAAACAAGCCAGCTCCCGTGATCCTTCTTTTTCTACCCTTTAAGCAGCAAGGATGATGGACTTGGACTTGTTCTGGGGGTGCTGGACTTGTTCTGGGAGTACTGGACCTTTTAGTTAAAGGGGTGCTCAATTACGTGGGTGCAGGACTTGTTACAGGGGTACTGGGATCTGTCTGAATTCCAGGCCCCATGATGGAAGAGCTAGAACTCTTAACTGCTGAGCCATTGTTCCTGACCCCCAAATCAATTGTATTTGCATATCTTACTATGGTCAGTGTTCTGTTTTCTCACCCTGGATTTGAAGACACTTAAATGCCCTGTGTCAGCAGAGCTAAACCTGTTTCAGGTACAGCTTTGGAGTAAATTTGACCTGAATCCCATTGCCAGCTGTGATGATCACCCTGCAACAATACACCACAGGGTAAAAATCAAAATCCTTTAAAGAGCTTAACCAAAATCACCATACATATCAGTGTTGGTGGACAGAGGGAGTGCCCACACCTAACACTCTTTTCATAGTATTTATTCCCTAGAATGCCCCAGTGCTTTCCACGAATTATGGTCTTTGGTTGTGTTTCATGAGTCAACTAATGCTGTAACAGCCCCTTGCTCTCTTAGGAGGTCAGAGCTTTCTTGTGAAGTAGACCAACAATATCCTTTGGAGGCCATAGTTATGATCTGTGGCTGCCCTGTTGCCTGAGTGTGCATCTTATAAAGACATCTGAGTATTTAATTAGATTTGAGTTTGAATCTAATTCCAGGTACAAGTGGTATCCTCCTTTAGTAGAGAACTGTCTGCCTTTTCCTAATGCCACATATTAGTCCATTCATCTGGTACTGCTAATTTCTATCTTGGAGATATGTACCTTTTACCATCCTCCATCACCTGCGTAGTTCAAACCATAATATTTCATTTAAATTGCTGCTATAGTATTCTTGAAGTCAACCTGATTGAGACCTAACAGAGAAATGCCCTTTTATGTAGACAGTCAATGAATTTTAGTAACTATGTGTAGTAGTATAGACACAGTCCCTTCAGGTACAGGACCTTCGCATACTCCAGGATATTCTGTGACACTTTCTTGAAGCAATGCCCTTTCCCCAGCTCAGCCTGCCATCGAAAGCCTGGTTTCTGTGTCTACTTCTCCAAGAATGTCACAAAAAGAGGGTCACATTGCCCTGTTTATCTGTAACCCATTCTTTCTCACTCCTGTGTAATAAATTCGATGGTGCAAAGGTCAGCTGGTAACCTTTTAGCTACTCTTGTCTAGGGCTGTGGTGATAAGAATTACCAAACCTGTTCAGGGCTTTTATACTTATTGTGATTTCTCTTACACATTTGTTCAAGTATAAAAGACTGACTCTTGGACCTAGTGATAAACTTTCCATGTTCTGTATACGATTACCACACCAGTAGAGCCTGCCAATGCACTCTTAAATGCATAGCATATTAGCCACTCAAACTTTTGTGTGCTTGGAGAATCTTTATGTTCCTAACACTATTCTATAATCACTGGCTTTGCTAACCCATTAATCTATATATCTGACATCCTTCTCCTTATTCCTGGAATATTTTCATACTGCCTTAGTATTTAGTTGTAAGAGTGACTTGACCGTACAGGGTGGGAATGACACCCCTCTCCTCTGTGATCTGCTCAGCAATGTCTGTGAAAAAGACAACAGATTTGTCATTTCGAGAAAATCCCGCTTATCAGACTTTCATATCATTTTAATGTCTTATCTAAAATATTCACAGACATATTTTCTTTTGCTATGACATACAAAAATCTGACAGGCTTAGGTTTTGTAGCTATAAGATCTGCTTTGCATTTTTATGGTTTATGTGTGGGATGAATTCGCTGTTTTTTGTTTGTTTGTTTAGTTGGGTTTTTTATAAGCATCAGTGTTCAATTGTTTCAGTATGATTTGCTGAGTAACTACGATTTTTCAATAAATTATTTTAGTACTTTGTCAAGAATCAATCAAAACTATGTGTCTATGCATTTGACACTTTTGTGACCCTTGTTCACATTTACACCACTATCATTAGTAAAGGTTGCTTTAGTTACATAGGTTACTTTTAGTTTCAGTGTTAGTTTTAGAAGCAGCTTGCCTGCTCTGTAAAAGGAAGCTTGGAGACTGAGGCCCGGAGCAGCTGGAACTTAGACATCAAGCACCTCATTCTGGATAAATCTGTCCGCCAATCACATGTTCTCAAGAACCATGGTCTGTGTCTCTCTTTGCTTAGATCTACTTGAACTGCTTTCAAGGAACTTGTAGTGTTACACAAACCTTACTCAATATAAGATATAACTGCGAAGTTTTTCTTTTTGCATGCCATTTCCTATTTTTTAGTTTAATTTCTTTAAAATTGCATACTCAAGTACTATATCACATAATTTCTCATCCCCCTCTTTCAACTCCTTCTATGTCCTCCAATCCCTCTCAAATTCATGACTACTTATTCTTTAATTACTATTATATATACATAATGCACATATATGTATACAACCTACTTAGCCTATCTAGTAATACTCATATAAACTTGTGATTAGAGATGACCATGTGAGGTTAGAGAGCCTATGAATGGGCTCAGCCTTGGAGGAGATGGATTCTCACTCCTCAGCATCCACTGGTTGTCTGCCTCTCTTCATCTAGAGGTTGGTCTTTGTGAGAGTTTCTCCACATTTGTCCTTTCTTCTCATGTCTCTTCCTCTGTCCATCTTTCTTTTACTCTTACTTTCTTTTTGTAATTAATTGTTATTTTTAATATAATTTTTAATTATCTGACATGCAGCCACTTACCTTCATCTCAACCACATGTATTATTAATTTTTACACATAGAATATGCTACAGTATTTGGATTGGTTGGGTTGTTCTTGCTTTTGTTTGTTTGTTTGTTGTTTGACTGGTTGTTGTTTGGTTTTGTTATTGGTTGGTTTGCTGTTATTGGTTGGTTGGTTGGTTGGTTATTAGTTACTGGTTGATTGTTGGTTAGTTGGTTGTTGGTTGCTTGCTGTTTGGTTGTTTTGCTGTTATTTATTGGTTAGTTGGTTGGTTATTGATTGGTTATTGGTTGTTTGGTTGTTGGTTGCTTTGTTGGTTAATGTTAATTGTTTATCCATTTGTTGATTGATTTTTTGGTTGGTTGGTTAGTTATTGATGGGTTATTGGTTGATTGGTTGTTGATTGTTGGTTACTGGTTACTTGTTCATTGTTTGTTTGTTGTTTGTTTATTTGTTAGTTAGTTGCATCGTTGGTTGATTGTTGGATGGTTGGATAGACTGTTGCCCTGTGTCATCATTTTGACCCCAATCTTTTTGTCACCAATCCTTAGTTCAGCATTCTAATTTGTTTGATTTTTGTTGTGTACTTGTATGGAATCCCTCCTGGATGTTTAGTCTATGTTTTCACAATAACAAAGCCATCATAAATTCATCTCTACATATGTTCAACAACTCCATGAAAAAAAATTCCCAATACCTTTAGCTTTCAAGAAAATACTCCAAAGGGATATCAAAATTCTGGTTAGCATGACTTTATCAAAAAGCAAAAAGTAAAAAATGTTGCTGGGTATCTAGAGGAAAGACAGCTTGAATACCTTTTCAATAGGAATATAAATTGTTACTGCCATTGTGGAAATGCCTTAATAGAAAATAGAGCCATGATATTAACCTGTGTTCCCTGCATGGGGCATATATCTGAGAGGAACTAAATTAGCATGCTAAAGAAAAATCAGCATCCAGTGCTATGGTAGCAACATTCACAATGCTGACATATGGAGCTAGCTCCGGTGTTTAGATAAATGGCTAAAGGAAGTGTGATTACCCCACACACAGAGTGAAATATTATTTGGTGATAAAGAAGAATGAAATACTGTCATCCCAGCAAAATGGATGGAACTAGAGGGCATCATGTCCAGTGAAATAAGGCAGATTTAGGAAGGCAGGAAGGGACAGGAGCAAAGGAAATTGAATAATGAGTACAGAAGCAGAAGGAATAAGTTGTGGTTTTTCCAAAGCACACCAAGTGACTATCACTCACAATAAGCTATTGAATATTTTATGAGAGATCCCTAAAGGCTGTAAACATGAAAAGGTGGTAAGGAGAGGGAAGTGAGTGCTAGCTACCTAGTTCAGTTAGTGCATGGTTCTGTGTGTACAAGTGTTTCCAACCATATGTCATTAATGTGCACAATTAATACATGTTAATACATGATGATTAACATGTATTAAATGCATATATTTCCAACCACACTTCATTATATGCACAGTTAATACATGTTAATGAAGAAGTCAATACACACAGTAAAGTATGCAGAAGAAGCCTCTTCTGTCTCTGTTTTCCTCCCAAACCTTCCTCTTACCACATCCTTCCTCTAACCATTGGTTTTCACTCCCCTCCTCTTTCCCTTTCTCATGCACATCAGATATATCAGTTCCTTCTCTGAATCACTTTCCCAGCTTTGTTCACACTGACACCCTGTACTGTTAACTCTTTTCTAGCTTAACAATAAGTTCTTCTCAACAATGCTCTTCAATGCTTTGATGCACCTCGTATTACAATTGTTGTATTTATTGTTTGATACTCCTTAACCTTGTCATTTTCTCTTTTGTATAGACTTCATTAATTCTGAAATGATTAATTCAAGGACTCTACCTCCAGAAATACTTGCTCTTTTTATAGCAAGAATATTATTTAATATAAAAGTTAGAAGTTTTGTCCAAGACCAACCTGATTCTAATATTCCAGAGATTAAAATGGATAGTACTTTATTGGAAACAGAATTTGTTTGTGACAGATGCTGAATTTATAAGAGTTAGACAGAGACCATGCATCAAGAAACAACACTCTAATATCAACATGGTGGTTAGGCACTCTAGCATATGCTCAACAATGAATTATATAAATCAACAGACTTAGAATTATCAGCAGCCTACAATAAGTAACGCATCCCTTTCTGCAGCTCTGAGAGCCTCATCAATAACACGGAGCACACCCTTATCTAGTATGCAGCATGCTGACACCCTGGAGAAATGCAAGAGTCAACCTCCAATGTTAGCATAGACTCTGCTTGACAGATGTCATACACTTATCCAGGAATTCAAAACTCAGGAGAGTTTCTTTCAAAAGCACATATTTAAATTAAGCTTTTAATCCCAGGTTTAATAAGGATTGGAAACCCATCACTTCCAGCACCTGGAGGCAGGGGCCAAAATAACAAATTCCTGTAGGGCCCTGGGACATATATACATGCATGTGCAGAGGGTGTACGGCCATGATGTATGATGACCTAGGGTGTATGATCGTGGAACTATGTGCTCAGGCCCCAAGAGCAGTCAATATGGACGCTGCCAGATCTTGCTGAGTATTAGCCAGCAAGTGTGTTTGCTCAGTTATCAGATGAATGGATTTTAGTTTGTTTATTTCTTTAGATATCCAAGTTTGCTTATTTATTTAGATATGAAAATGTTTTTAAATGCCCGTACCAATTTAGTTTTCTCAAAGAAAGCACTTCTCAGCTGATGCTGCAGGAGTGAGAAGAAATCCCCACAGGCACATGTGTTGCGACCTTAGACAAGCTGAGGGCTGAAACAGCGTCAATGATTGTCAGTGTTCACAGAGCATTCCCTAGTATCCTTCTTTTCAAGTCCTTCCTTGTGAGCCAGGAACTTGTAAGCATGAGAAAATAAAGAGAAACCTCATGTTTCTGAAACTACTCACAGTGAAAAGTACTAGACTAAGCTAGGGAGAACAGCAAATCACACCAGTAACTTTTGTGCCACAAAAAAAACAACAAAGAAAAAAAAACAACAAAAAATAAACATGCCTTACAGATACAGTGTAAGAACATTATAGGGAGGAAGTATGGTTTGGAGGATTGCAGGCTGTCACATTGGGGAAGGCGTGAGAAAGTGCCTCTCTGCATGCATCCTGGGAACAGCATGGACAGTAGTAGCTCATTGTATACAAAAAGGAAGGCATGGACACACAGACACACACACAGAGAGAGAGAGAGAGAGAGAGAGAGAGAGAGAGAGAGAGAGAGAAGACAAGAGAAGAGAAGAGAAGAGAAGAGAAGAGAAGAGAAGAGAAGAGAAGAGAAGAGAAGAGATGGACAGTGATTCAGAACACACACAAAGAGAAGGGAAAGCATGAGCAGTGACTCAGTACACACACACACACACACACACACACACACACACGAAGGAAGGCATGGGCAGTGGATCAGTGTTGGGCAGCAAGAGGCATCAGAGCTTGTTGGTAAAAACCAAGAGTACAGAGCAAGGTCACAGAACCAGACCAGGCTATATTTGAAAGTACAAACAATGACCTGCTTATCCCAGTACCCCCAGGTATACTCTACACCTCAAAGGTCTCAGGGACTCCATAATTGCTTTGCCTGATAGATAGATAGATAGATAGATAGATAGATAGATAGATAGATAGATAGATAGATAGATAGATAGATGATAGATGATAGACAGACAGGCATGAGATATGAGATATGGTTGATAGTTTATTGGTTGATTGATAGGTGGTATAAGATAGGTTATTGCTAAGCGATAAGATTGATAATAAACTCAAAGTAGATAAGCAAGTAGTTGTTTTTGGGACTTTGGTCACACAATTTTGAAGTCTGTGAAGCCCTGAAGGCTACCATCTGCCATCCGTGAAGCAGGTGACACAGTATGACTGCAAAGTGCTGAGAAGCACCAGGGTGACTTTGCACCTACCAGAGCATGGGTGTCTAGGAATCCAGGTCCTAATGTCAAAGGACAGGAAACCACAGATGTCTATACGTCACAATTCCCCTGCCTCCTCACTCTCTTGGGCCCCTGGCACATTGGATGGCACCTGCCTGAACTGAGAGTGGATCATATTTGCTGCATCTATTTGTCACGATACTAGTCTCATCTAGAAACACCCTGACATGCCCAGATACAGCATGTGCATTCTATCTGTCATCCCTTGAGAAAGCGACATTAATACTGCCATAAGAGACTTTAGAGTGCTCTTTATTCTTAGTTGAAAAAAGATGGGTTGGAATTCAAAGGAGACCAACTCTTCTTTAGAAATGTGGAACATTCTAACTGGAGTGGTGGCTTGGATAAAAATGGGAAAGTTGGTTTGGAAGATGTGAGCAAAAACTTTCCAATAAATTGAAGTTGTAATACATGGGGAAGTGAAAGTCAGAGGTGCCTGACTGATACAGGGAAACAACAGACCTGTGAGAAGGGACACCATTAAATAAAGAAGGAGCGGAGCTGTCGAGCCAAGCATGGTGTGTGTTACCTGGCTAGTAAGAGCTTCCCTGGATGCAATTCAGAGAAAGAAATCAGCACCTGCTTCCTGGATTTGATTCCTCTCCTGGGCTTATGTCCTCTAATACATCAGTAGTGACAAAAGGATGCCAGATCAGTTAATCCAATAATACATACTTTACCCAGCCCTATGTAGTCCCCAGCTACCCATACGTGTATATCATCCTGAAATCTATTTGAATCCAAAAGAAAGAGTTTCTTTTTTCTCTTTCATTTTCTTTTTCCCTCGATGGTGCCAGCTGGTTCACAGTGAAATGCAACTGTGTCCTGGGTTCCTGGATACCGAGCTCTTGCTAAGTCTGGGAGGCATCAGCTAATTAAGAGCATCTGACAGTTTATTGTAGCCAGGTTTCATGGGAGAGGCTTCTCATTGAAAGTTTAATTTAGAGTCATGAACTGGAAATCCCAGAACCAAAGTCAGTCTGCAAGTCTTGCATCTACACATGGCCTTTAAAAGAATGAATGGCAGTATACTTAGAGACTTGGTTATACCACAGGATGTTATGTGTAGTCACTGAATTCCCTATTCCTTTTTAAATAGTGCTTAATTATGTTCTCTTCTCTACATGATCTGGATCCTAACATGTCCTAAATATAACAATCTTAGGTTGGATACCACACTGGCAGTTTGTACAAGTAGCAGGGAAATAGAGCGAGTTAAGTCCCATGTTTGCTGTGCTAATCCTTATCAGTTTATCATGGAAGGAGACAGGCCAAGTCACTTCTTCATGCCAGGAAGAATTGCCATGGTCCGGTAGATGCAGATCTCTGCCAGATGGTAGCTAATGCCAATGCTTCCATGCTTCATTGTGTGCATAGAGAACCAACAATGGCACTAGCTGCCTACTCTATTTCTGACCATTCTCATGAGAGCAGGATGTGGTTTTAAAAATTAAGGCATGCTTAGTACCCTCCAGGACTGGGCAATCTCTGGGAGCCTCCAATCCTTCTCACTCAGGGGGTTGGGGGGCGTGTTGCTGAAAAGCACAACTTTAACAGAGTGTACCTTAGCTCTTCCTGTGATTGCAGATCAGTATTGCCGTGACTGTAATAACCTGGGACATTAGAAACTATGGCATGAAATCAACTGCACTTTGAAGAACACATGCTCACAATCAAAATTTTAGCAATGTTTTATAAACTTTATCTTGGTCAATACTTACTGACAGACACTTACACTTTCTCCCCTCCTCCCACCTTGTGTGTGTGAGTGTGTGTGAGTGTGTGTGAGTGTGCATGAGTGTGTATATGTGTGTGTGAGTGTGATTGTGTGTAAGTGTTCACGAGGGTGCATATATGTGTGTGTGCGTGTGTGTGAGTGTGCATGAGTGTGTATATGTGTGTCTGAGTGTGCGTGAGTGTGCGTGAGTGTGTATATATGTGTGTGAGTGAGTGTGTGAGTGTGCATGAGTGTGTATATATGTGTGTGTGAGTGTGTGTGAGTGAGTGTGTGTGAGTGTGCATGAGGGTATATATATGTGTGTGTGTGAGTGTGCGTGAGTGTGTGTGAGTGTGTATATGTGTGTGAGTGTGCATGAGTGTATATATATATATGTGTGTGTGTGAGTGTGTGTGAGTGAGTGTGTGTGAGTGAGTGTGCACGAGGGTGTATATATGTGTGTGTGTGTGAGTGTTACATACGCATGAGTGTAGGCCAGAGCAGGACATCAGCATCTTTCTCCACCATTCTCCATCTTGTTTTTTAGACAGCATGCATTAATTTTTAAAAACCACATCCTATTGTTTTCTCTCTCACTGAAACTAAAGCTCACCATATTGACTAGATTTCATAACAAGGTAGTTCTGAGATCTACCTGACCCGGTCTCACCCAACACAGGAGTTGTAAGTGTGTGTTGCTTACATGATAAGCCATGGTACATTTTACAAGGGTGCCGGAGATTTGAACTCAAGTCCATAAATGTTCACACCAACCATTTCTTCCCATAGAGCCTCTACCCCCATACCTTTTTATTCTCCTTACAATAGAAATATTTGTTTAATATTTACAAAATAAGATAGTGAGGGATCACACTAGAAGTTCAGAATGCAGTACACAAAGTACACAATTATGCATCAATAAGAACTAGATGGTTCATTTTATTATAGGAAGTTGCAACACCATTCTTACACAGAGCCATATTGCATATAAGCTGATGTAGACAAGGCTGTTGGTATCCTAGCATTCGCAATAACTTAATGTAACTTTTGCTTTTTATTTGCACCCAAAGACAACCTTAAAAAGCCCTCAAACCCCTGATGATCTAAAGAAAGCAGTAAATAACCGATAGTATTTTATCATCTAACCTTCTGGGTTCAGATTAAAATGCATCCTTTAACCTCGTAGATTTGTTGTTAAGAGTAACAGCGACTAGAATGACACTTAGCAGGGGAGACTTCACACTGATATGTGTCAGTGAGAACTAAGTCCTGCACTGTGGGGTTGTTATGACAAACATGGATGTCACATTATAGTGAGGGCACACACAAGGCCCTGAGCTCATAACTGTCACCCTCAAACTGGCTCTTCCCCATGTTGAATCCCATGCTTAGCAAACTTACTGCTTGCTGAGACAAAGGCTTTATTGACTCTCCCAGGGAGTTTAGAACAATGCCAGCCACAGGCAGGCCTCCAGTTCCCCTGTGAAGGGCATTCCTTCATGGCCATGACGCTTGCAAAAGCCTTCACCAAAGGCTTTGGATATGACATTATTGGGTGAGTTTGCCACAAGGTCTTAACAATTCACTTGACTGTGTTGTAATTTAATAGCCCACTGGACATGATATTCATCCACAATGCTTCTGGATGCTAGGCATTGGGCTTTCTTCTGAAGCACAATAATGAATTTAATACTCGTTAACATTAATCCATCCTTTCACGCACTCAACAGATGTTTATGGAGTCTGATAACACTGAGATCAATAAGCACTTCTGGTTAAATATCATTCTGACTCCTCACATCCCTATCTGTTCTGCCTGCTCTGTTTTAACATTTATTGTTGCCCGCTACAACACTGTACGCTGTTATCAGAACCAGGATGAGATGCAGTCCCTGACCTCAGAACCTTCTTAAGTGCCTCGAAGAGGCAGATAAATAACCAGGCAATGAAGTGTGACTCAGTAGATGTTACTGTCCTGTGAGGTGAAGCAGGAGCATTTGGGAAGGATCCAAGACAGAGTCCATCTGTGTCAACCTCCACGACAACACACCCCACACAGGAGAAGCAGGTAGATGAGAAAAGCCACATTGTAGAACTTAAAACCCAAACATGAAAATGTTGGCAGATGTAGTGATTCATTCCTTAATGACCCATTCACTTATCACATTCTATTGAAAATCATGACACCAGCTTTCCACGTAGACCGTTACACCTATAGAATATTAATTCCTTCCTACTTTTAATTCATTACTATTGTGTGTATGTGGGTGGCTACAATTGTGTAGCACTGGAATTCATGTTGGGGACAGAGGAACAATTTCTTGGAATTCATTTGTCTTTCCATTGTGGGTTGTGTTGATGGAACTCAGGTCACCAGACTTGTGCATCAAGAGCTTTCAGCAGCTGAGTGATGTCATCAGCCCCTTGAGAACCGTTTGCTATAGGAATTTGGGAGGAGCGTTGTCACCTCCAGTATGTGGCCTGTTTTCAGAGATGACACAGATGAACTATGCTCATGTCATCTCTTGAGAAGGTATTGATAGACACAGAACAATTTGAGTTCTTGGCAGAAGAGACTCTCAGGGCTGACTTACAATATTATGTTAAAGACTCATTACTCAGGATAATGTGAGTTTTGAAAAATCTATTTGGAAGCATAGTGCCATTCAATATGAAGACCCCTGAGCATAGCTAATTTAAAACCCTGTTAATTGAAAATAAATAACCAAACTGCAAACTCAGTTCCTCAGTCACATTTTCATAATGTAAGTATCCAGTAGCCTTCTGTTTACACTCTGAGCACTGCAGAAGTACATCATCTCATCCCTGCAGTGAGGTCTGCAGGGCAGCTCTATACAGTTCAGAAGGACATTTCATTGGTGCAGAGAGGTCTGGGGGCAGCTCTACACAGTTTAATAGCATCGTGTACTCAGGATAGAACTTTAAACATAATTGTATAATGAATTTTTTCTTGTTTTAAATGTAGACTTATTTTCTTTCAATGGAAAAGTTCCCTTTTGTTTTGTTTTTTGTTGTTTGTTTGTTTGTTTTCAAGACAGAGTTTCTCTGTATAGCCCTGGCTGTCCTGGAACTCACTCTGTAGCAGACCAGGCTGTTCTCGAGCTAAGAAATCCACCTGCCTCTGCCTCCCAAGTGCTGGGATTAAAGGATGTGCCATCACTGCCTGGCTAAAAGTTCCTTTTGTTGAAATCAGAAACCTACATTTTTCACAAATCATTTTAAACATTTTCTGTAAGAATCAGAAAGATTTGACGCATGGGTTGAGAGTCCCGTCCCTGGATCTGAGTATCAGGAAATTTCCCAGCTGTCAGAGCAGCCTGCCACAGGGGAGACTGACCAACCATCTAAAGTGACAACTTGCAGTCCCACCACTTCCCTGGAGCTACAGCAGAGCTCCACATTTAAGGAGAGGTGATAATGAGAGCCCTCATGACCAAGAGTAGAGCAGAGGAGACTCCAAAGGCTTGCAGTCCGCTTTGAACAACGAAGAATGAAAAATCACTCATCAAAATGGACTTCTCAGACACACTACCAAGGAGCAGATAAATTACTCTCATATTTGATCTCACAACATGAAAGAGCTACTGAAGGAGACGCTGGGGACAGGCATCAGTTTAACCCTTCCTGAGGACAGACCCTCTCTACCCACGAGGAGACCTGTAATTGAACACACGCACTGGACTCATTTCTGTGCATGTCCTGGCACTGGATCAGCATTAACCAGTCATCAGGTAACAGGACAGTCACAAGATTAGTGAGAACAAGCTTCTGTCTCTTCCATAAGTCTGACTTACTTATCCTTAGAGGAACTAAAAATAGTTCAGAATAACCAACGACGACGGGATCAGTCCTACATTGGTGAGCCAATAAAGATGCTTTAATAAGTAAGAGCACACTCTAAACAACAAGGAACCATATAGCGGCTTTTTAAAAAGAACTTTTCCCTGATGTGGTGGTGGTGGTGGTAACGACAATCTTTACACTTCTTAGTGAGAACATCAGCTAATAGAGATGTTTAGGAACACAGCTTTACAAATACGAGCTAGTTGAAAGTATCCGTGCCATTTGATAGGTTTTTACCCCTTAATATACCATAAATGTCTCACCTATAATGTAGGGAAATTCCCATTAAAAATACTCTTTGAAGAATTTCAAATAACCTAAAATCGAGAAGTGATTAAGTAAATCATGGTAAATGCAGTCATTAAAATGTGTTAACACATAGTTTTAATAACATGGAAAATGCTTAATTGCTTAATGCTTTAATTTATGGGGGAAAAAAACTCCATAATCATGTCAACATAGGCTCAATCATAGATGGAAAAGAGAAATTCTCAAAATATTTTAACAAATATTTTGACAAATATCATTCACTTGTAATTGATGTTCCAGACTCAGAGCAAAGAAGCAGACAATGACTTTCTGTAATTGATATCAGAATCTAAAAATACGTCAGAGGAGATGACTCTCTGGTCAGTTTAACCCATTTTATGGTTAGAATAGTCTTTTCTCAATAATAATAGTTTACATTATCTAATCCCCTTATTTTTTCAATTTCTACAAAGAATGAGTATTAATTTTACAATTGGTAAAATTAGGTCTTAATTCAGAATACCCCATAAAGCAATAAATTTAAGTTGCTTTGGGTGTAATTTGACTGGATCTGCTGAGATTAGGATAAACAGAATTCAGCGGATGTGGATTTTGGTACTGAAGGAGGTGCTGTTGAGAATTATAGCAGTAGGGATATGAAACCTGAAGTGGCCACCTCCTGTAGTAAGGCAGGACCCCTCGCCCCTGTGGATAGAAAAGGACACCAACCCACCCACAAAACTTTCAACCAATAATTTGCCCTGGCTACAAGAAATACAGGGACAAAGATGAAACAGAAACAGAGGGAGTCAGTCAATCAATAACTGGCCCAACTAGAGACCCATCCCATGGGCAAACAACAAACCCTGACACTATTACTGATACTCTGTTATGCTTGCACACAGGAGCCTTGCATGGCTGTCCTCTGAGAGGCTCCACCCAGCAGCTCACTGAAACAGATACAGAGGTCCAGAGTCAAACATTGGACAGAGCTTGGGGTGGGGGGAGAGGGATCAGGGTCCAGAGGGAAGGGAATCTCCACAGAGTCAAATAATCTGGACCCTTCGGGGCTCTCAGAGACTGAACCACCAACCAAAAACATACAGGGGCAGGACCTAGCCACCCTGTGCACATCTGCAGCAGATGTGCAGCTCGGGCTCCCTGCAGGTCCCCCGAAAACTGGAGCAGGGGCTGTTCCTAAAGCTGATGCCTGTCTGTGGAATCTGTTCCTCAACAGGGATGCCCTGTTGTTCTCAGTGGGAAAGGATGCTCATAGCCCCTCAAATACTTGATGTGCCAGGGTTGAGGCATACCCAGATAGGGTCTCTACCCTCTCAGAGAAGATGGGGAGGGAGTTGGGGAAAGGGGCCATGTGAGGAGGGGTATAAGGGGAAGGGAAGGCAGTGATAAAGATGTAAAGAACATAAATAGATTAATGGAGGGGGAGAGAGAAAATGTTATCCCAAAGTCAGTAAGATACAAGCCAATGTTCCTTCACCACATACTAGAGCCAAGATGGAGAGTAATTTGCAAGTCAATCCTCCATTTGGTGTGGAACATTTTTAGCCATTAGTGAATAATGTTTTATTTGCCATTTTTATTATCATGTATATTGAAAAGGGGAGGACTCTGGAACAAAAGCTCATGCCAACTGTGGGTTATATTTTTAAATGGTAATAATTACAAACTCATCCCAAGCTCAGAAATTAATACCTACTTTTAATCATTGTCCAAAGTATTTGAATTTATATCTTTATCTACCATGATACTTTGATACAAAAAAAAAAACTTAAAAAATTCATACACTTACCTTTCAGGGGATGTGGAAATCAGTGATTAAAAACAGAGAAAAATCATTTGGAATGTAAACAAAGAATATAGAAAAGAAGAAGAAGAAGAAGAAGAAGAAAAAGAAGAAGAAGAAGAAGAAGAAGAAGAAGAAGAAGAAGAAGAAGAAGAAGAAGAAGAAGAAGAAGAAGAAGAAGAAGAAGAAGAAGAAAAGTAGAAAAATAAAAAAATAAAAGCATAAATACAAAGCAATCAGGAATCTACAATGCTGTGCTGCAAGGTCTGAGAGGGGCATGACCTGGAAGGCTGTGCTCCCAGACAGGACAGGGGGATTTCATCAGTGAGCAGCTCCACTGCGATTGTGGGTGTGAGCTGTCCTCTCCTAGCTAACCAACAAGTACTTCTGAAGGAATAAAATTCAAAATCTTAATGTCGCTAATGTATATGTTTCTAAAGCAATATAGAATGCAGATCATTTCTTATCTGTCCAGACCAGCAATAATCCATACACCTTAATCTAAGTGCACTAACCTTGTATTTATGACATTGTAAAGTCTTGAAAATTGTTTACACTCATTAGTTTATGTGAAGAATGTGGGTGTGAGCATGTGATGGAGCATCTGTAAAAGTCAGGGAACAACTTGCAGGAGTCAGTTCTCTCTTTTCACCACGAGGGACTCAGGAATCAAACTCAGATTGGTGGCTAACACCTTTACCCACTGAACCATCTTGCTGGCCGCACACTGTGGAGTTTCATCCAGTCTGTCCTCCAGTCTCTTTTATGCCGTGTGTATGTCTGCATATGTCAGACATCATGAACTACTCGCTCCCTTGTCTGTCTATACATCTCTGCTCACTGCATAGACCCAACTGTCCAATGCACAGGAAATAATACAGATAAGCTTACTACAAACTTTCTGGTCTTATTTATGGGTAAGGGAAGCGGTCAGCCCAGAGGTCCTGTGGAATCCCATGCACATTGCCTTTAGATGACTCTTGTCTCTCTCGGTCTTCCTGGAATAAGTAAACTTTCTAACTTTATTTTGCAGCCGCTGCCGCAGCAGATATGGCGTACCACCACATCAGACCTCCCATTGGCTACTCCATCCCCAAGCCCATCTCATCTCTACTGATGCGGGGCTGGAATGCATGTCCTGAAGTGAGTGAGTTAGTTTCTTCTCATAAAATGTGTGATGTTTCACAGGCTGTTACAGAGTGTGGCTGAAACATCTATATCCAGTGTGTGTTGGAGCAGACCAGCGGGAAGACTGACCTGCCTTCTGTGCTTCGGTCTCTAATGGCCCCAGGAAGCTTAGTATCTTTGTTGTTGCTCTCTGATTTTGAAATGTCGCTCACAGTTGGTTAGTCCAAGAGAGACTTGTGTTTGAGAGGTGACACACAGCCCTATCCCCTCTGCAGTTTGGTTGGCTAGGCTTGAATCACACTAATGAAGCAAACTTGTAGGAGACCCTGGGAGATGAGGTCTTCAGCAGCAACCTGAATCCAGCAACAGCAGCCACTACTGCTCTGTTCTCTGTGCACTCATAGGTGGACAAGTGAGTCTGCATTGTCTCTCTCGCACTGTGAAACAGCAGTGCCTAAGATGGTCTCTGCTGTGGTAATCTCCCATTTGCTCAGATCTGGTCATGACATCACAGGTCCGAGGACTGGAGGGCGTGGCCTAGGTTCTGAGCTCCTTGTCTATAAACGCCCAAAGGTTCTCACTGTCCACAGCAGCCCATCTGCTCCCACCTTTTCCTCCACAGCCTTGATGGTTCACTCTTCCTAAACATTTTAACTCTCCTCAACAAGGAAGCAGACAAAGTGAAGCGGTAGGGTCTTATCTATCAGACTCTATCTGACTTTGGGGGTACTTTCTGAAATAGGAACAGCTTCACTTTGACTTAAAATGGCTTGAAGAAGGGACTTGCAATGTGAACCCTGGGAGCATAATCTGGAGATAAATTTACCATGCACCTTATCCAGAATTTTCTGTAGGAAGAGTATATTTGCCATGGTGTGTGTGTGTGTGTGTGTGTGTGTATGTGTGTGTGTGTGTGTGTGTGTGTAGAAGGGGGATTATCTTAGTGGAAATGTTGTATTACTAAGGAATTTAGTAATTTTATCAGCGCAGCACACAGGCTGGCTTATATTCCGGGAGGAAGATGGAGACAAGGTGGCACTGAACAGTGGAGTGGCCAAGCATCTAGTAACATGGAGCTTTCGCCCAAGTGGGTCCAGCCATGACCCTGCATCCGATGATGTTCTGCTCTTTCTTTATTTTTTTTGTTGTTTTTTATTTTTAATTTTTTTATTTCATTCGATATATTTTTTATTTACATTTCAAATGATTTCCGCTTTTCTGGTCCCCCACTCCCCAAATGTAACATAAGTCCCCTTCCCTCTCCCTCTTCTCCCACCTACCCCTTCCCACTTCCCTGTTCTGGTTTTGCCGAATACTGCTACACTGAGTCTTTCCAGAACAAGGGGCCACTCCTCCCTTCTTCTTGTACCTCATTTGATGTGTGGATTAGGTTTTGGGTATTGCAGTTTTCCAGGCTAATATCAACTTATTAGTGAGTGCATACCATGATTGATCTTTTGAGACAGGGTTACCTCACTTAGTATGATGTTCTCCAGCTCCATCCATTTGCCTAAGAATTTCATGAATTCATTGTTTCTAATGGTTGAATAGTACTCCATTGTGTATATATATACCACATTTTTTTTGCATCCATTCTTCTGTTGAGGGATACCTGGGTTCTTTCCAGCTTCTGGCTATTGTAAATAGGGCTGCTATGAACATAGCGGAGCATATATCCTTATTACATGCTGGGGAATTCTCTGGGTATATGCCCAGGAGTGGTATAGCAGGATCTTTCGGAAGTGACATGCCCAGTTTTCTTAGGAAATGCCAGACTGATTTCCAGAGTGGTTGTACCAATTTGCAACCCCAACAGCAGTGGAGGAGTGTTCCTCTTTCTCCACATCCTTGCCAACACCTGCTATCTCCTGAGTTTGTAATCTTAGCCATTCTGACTGGTGTAATGTGAAATCTCAGGGTTGTTTTGATTTGCATTTCCCTGATGACAAATGAAGTTGAGCATTTTTTAAGATGTTTCTCTGCTATCCGAAGTTCTTCAGGTGAGAATTCTTTGTTTAACTCCGTACCCCATTTTTAATAGGGTTATTTGGTTTTCTGGGGTCCAACTTCTTGAGTTCTTTGTATATATTGGATATTAGCCCTTTATCTGATGTAGAGTTGGTGAAGATCTTTTCCCAATTTGTTGGTTGCCGATTTGTCCTTTCGATGGTGTCCTTTGTTTTACAGAAACTTTGTAATTTTATGAGGTCCCATTTGTCAATTCTTGATATTAGAGCATAAGCTATTGGTGTTCTGTTCAGGAACTTTCCCCCTGTACCGATGTCCTCAAAGGTCTTCCCCAGTTTCTTTTCTATTAGCTTCAGAGTATCTGGCTTTATGTGGAGGTCCTTGATCCATTTGGATTTGAGCTTAGTACAAGGAGACAAGGATGGATCAATTCGCATTCTCCTGCATGCTGACCTCCAGTTGAACCAGCACCATTTGTTGAAAAGGCTATCTTTTTTCCATGGGATGTTTTCAGCCCGTTTGTCGAGGATCAAGTGGCCATAGGTGTGTGGGTTCATTTCTGGATCTTCAATCCTGTTCCATTGATCCTCCTGCCTGTCACTGTACCAATACCATGCAGTTTTTAACACTATTGCTCTGTAGTATTGCTTGAGGTCAGGGATACAGTTTCCCCAGAATTTCTTTTGTTGTTGAGAATAGTTTTAGCTATCCTGGGTTTTTTGTTATTCCAGATAAATTTGAGAATTGCTCTTTCTAACTCTATGAAGAATTGAGTTGGGATTTTGATGGGTATTGCATTGAATTTGTATATTGCTTTTGACAAAATGGCCATTTTAAGTATATTAATCCTGCCGATCCATGAGCATGGGAGGTTTTTCCAGTTTTTGAGGTCTTCTTCCATTTCCTTCTTCAGAGTCTTGAAGTTCTTGTCATTTGGTAAGAATCACCCCAAGGTACTTTATACTGTTTGTGGCTATTGTGAAGGGTGTCAGTTCCCTAATTTCTTTCTCAGCCTGCTTATCCTTTGAGTATAGAAAGGCTACTGATTTGCTTGAGTTGATTTTATAGCCAGCCACTTTGCTGAAGTTGTTTATCAGCGGTAGGAGTTCTCTAGTGGAGTGTTTTGTGTCGCTTAGGTAGACTATCATGTTCTGCTCTTTCTATTGCCTTTACAATGCCCAGAAAGGTCCTTACTACATCAGCAGGGTGGGTGGCAAGGGAATGGCAGCAAGAGGCCAACATTCTGATTGGTTTTTCTTCAACAATTAGTTTATTGAATCTCTGCTGCTGAATCCTGCAGTGTTGTCCATGGACCTGAGGGCTTTAACCATTATGTAGTGATTAAATAAATAAACATTAATAAATTGTGAGAACTATGAGTCAAAATTAAGGAAGACTATGAAAATGCAAAGTAAATCAACTCCAGAAAGCTGAGCACAGAGAGAGAGTGAGTCCTTGAAGTCGTCCCAGAAATGACACTTGGGCCAAAATCAAAACCCAAAGACCATCACTCACTGAGTAAGGATCTGGTGAGAGAATGAATTTGTGCACACTGAGAGAAAATATGTGTGTCTATTGTGAGCAAAGAGATGAAGGGTTTGCTGGTTTTGACAACACTGGAGTCGGTGACAGATTAAACCTCTAGGCCAGATAGCATTTGATAAAGAGATCTTTAGATATAAATAACTAACACCATGTTATTCTGCTTGTTGCTCCTTTTCCACATTCAGTTTTTGAGAATTTCAGACATAAGTACTGTAGTGACCTCATTTCTCCTCCCCCCTTGCACCTGTGAAACTCCTACCTGCTCATCCCCAGACTCCCTCTCAAAATTCATGAAACAATCCAAACTCTCAATAATCCAAACTGTGTACTGGCTTAAGTGTCTACATCGACTAAAGGCACATCCCCAGACAGTAACAGAAACATAAGAAAGTGTGCTTTGTTGTTTTGTTTTTAAACAGTATCCATGTAATCATGACCAGCCTAAAATTTGCGATGTAGACCAAGCTGACTTTGGTAAATAACGACAGCCTTTGTAGCTGCAATATGAATTTTAATCTTACCGCTAAAATAGTAAAAAAATTTATATAATGGATTTTTTTTTTAGAAATATATTTGCTAGGTAAGAAGGGTTTCTCATTTTTTACTGAAATCGTTGCATGTAACTCTGTCCATGAAGTAACCTCCGTGTTCTCTTTGAGCATGGGACTGCACGTTATTCACTTCACCCTCCTGTCTGTGCAAAAGCAAAGATTCTCCAGCCCCATCCTCAGGCTCAGAATGAGCATCCCTGGGATGCAGCCTGAAACTATGCTTTCCACAGGCACCCTAGAGGCATGCGTCCAGGAGAGACAGAGCTGAAGCATGAAAACTAAAGCAAAGGTTGTGAGGTCAGAACGGCCCCCAGGGGCTGCTGGCACTGTGATCCAGTTGATTATAAGAAGCAGTTGTGCGGTTGCCATGGGGATTCAGAGGCTAACAGAAACCTACAATCTATTGCAAAAGAAGCAGCCTAAGAAAGAGGTGACAGAGTTCAGGGGGGCCATCTCTGCTGCCTTCTGAGAGGCAGCCAGTGAGGAAGAGGAGGTTTCACCCCCACAGTTGCAATACTGGTAGCGACAAGGAGAGAGAACAAGGCTGAAGACCCTTCATTACAGAGCCAGAACTTTTGAGATGCTAGGAGAAAATGAAAGATATAGAAACAAAATCGTCACCTCATCTCCCTCTCCAAGAGAGCAGCTGTCAGTCAGAACTGAAGAGACTGACCATACAGGACTGACAGCAGTTAGGTGTTCCCCAGGATGAAGTGGAATCAGGAGAGGAAGGGGCACAGGCTTGTGATAAGAGAGTGAAGCCCAGGCGGAGGGCTGAGAACTGAGAGGGTGAGAACGGAGGCAGAGATGTCTGACTCTTGGCAAGACAAAGGAAGGGGGTGAGGGGCTCTCAACACGAGGATATTTCATCACTTGCTGTCAGATCTACACAGGAAATAGAAGTCCAGTGGGTGCCAAGCAGTGTTTGCATTGTCCGAGAAACCCCTCAAGCTCATTTAATATTGCAAATATCAAATACAGCTAAAAGGACAGAGAGGCCAGGAAGATACAAAGATGGGACAGAGACCATTTGTTTCTGTTTAATCTCCTCCCTACCCCCACTACACAACGTGAACTATAGTATTCTGCTCTGTGGATACATAAGCTGAACATCTTACTTGGGTATCAGTATTAAATTGCCTAAGCAGACCTGTCCTTTTCAGGTAAATGTGACGTTCAATGATCTAGAGTTATTCACCATTGCTGCTAAATCCAGTATTTATGAGCACATTTGATTCCTCTGTGCAAGGAGGGACGCTCCCAGCCAACAGCAGTGGCAAGCTCAACTGGAGAGATCAAACCTCCAAAGACTGAGATAATGGTTATTTGGTTTTCAAAGACTTATATTAATAACAACTGGCAATAAAGCTCATTAAAATTCCTTTTGTTCTTCAGCCACTGTGTTGCTTCTAAAACCTGTTTGCCTTTCTGAAAGGAAGGAGGCTGAGCTTGCCCTCTTCTGGACTTAGAGGGTTTTTCAAATTTTACAGTTGTCCTGGAAATCTTCAATTATTTCCCCTTAGAGAAATAGCAGGTTTTTTAAGACTTCTACTTAAGATCTAAGAAAATTATCGACAAAGCGATTACAAATGGGTAAAATTTACCACTCTACAGTACAATTAACAAACACTGCTGAATTTTCATTACACCATAATTAAGAAAACAGATCAGGCACACACGAATCTGTGCTCATCAGTGCAGAAAGCAAGGTTGTAATAGCACTAATTGAGACGTGCATAACAATTTCCATAAAATAAACGTCACATGCAAAACGGTTCATGTTGAACCTTTCATTCCTTTGAGACTTTTTAAGTCTTTGGTTGATTTTCCAGGACTAGGCAGAAGTTCCCATCATCCTTGAAGGGGCCTATTCATTCACTCAGCTATAGGGAGGATAATCCAGGTTCTATCTTCGATTTCTGTTCTGTAGCTGACTATAAACTTTTATGTCACTGGGAATGAAGAATTACGGAAAAACTATGCCCTGAACAGTATGTGTTCAGTGTTCTCAGAGTCTAGAGATGCTTTTGATCCTCCAAGAAGATAGCCTAGGCCAGAAATGAATGTTATGCAACTTGCTGTTTCTGACTCTCTACTTCTAAAAGTGGTGGGTAAGACTCCCCAGTAAACAATGTGTCTAAGGATGTTTTCAAGTGGGGTTTTCAGCTCCTTTTTTGCTGTTAGGAATTAAAGGCACCCGGTTTCCTATCTCAGAATGAATGACATTTAACTCCTGCAAGGGGTAAGGAGCTCCTGGTGTCCCCCCTGACCCGGCAGCTTCCCCGTGGTCCCTGTCATTTCCATCTGGTTGGTTATCTCCAGGGCATCTTCAAGGGGACCCATGGTTGTGAGTTTGAGGATCTGTCTCACTTGGCAGCATGCTGGTTTCAACTTTACTTGAGTCTTTAATAGAAATGGTCTCCTTGTCAGAGCTGGGATAGCACAACACAAGTTTCTCCTTCCTTGAGACTTCCAGTGTCTGCTGCCTTTCCTCTGCAGGGCCCATCTGTGTTGTCCAACTTGCTGCATGAGAATTCGCATCCCTCTCCCGGAGTGTTTGTCTCTCTTCTCCCACTCCTGCCTGCATCCCTGCTGCTGCAGGCTCGCCACCATTATCTCCCTGTGATAGGGTGTTGGTGTCTGTTCCTCTCCCACTGCAGTTGTGCTGGTGTGGGAGACAGTGAGGCACCATGCATGGTGAGTTATTGTAGGAGTGTGTCCAGGCAGTGGGAGAGGATACACGTCCCTTTATGGGAGAAATCTTATCTCCTAAGTCATTCTCTTTTCCATCTACAATACAATTTTCCACTCTTCCGTGGGATAAGTTGAATGCATTCACGTATGGTTTTTCCTCACTTCCATACTGTTCGTGGCTTGATTTTGGCTCTTCCTGTTGTAAAGCTTGATTCTCATCCAAAATGTGATCTTTGCTGAAGGTGTCAATCACCTGGTAACCAAGGGACAAAGTAAACTGGTTTAATTCATTGATCTTTAATTTATCCTGGTCGCTGTGTTGAGTAGACACCATTACTGCATGGTCAATAACCCCCCTGGAGTGTTGAGATCGGAAAACACTATTCTCGCCATTTCCCAAACAGGCTGGGGAGGGGCCAAGAACTTCCCCTTGTGCACCAGTGATATTTTCCGTTTGCTTGGGTGAGAGAACAGGGTGTGAATGGTGGTGCTCAGCAACCCTGACTGGGGGCTGAGGCACCATTAGTAAGTTCCCATTGGGAACGTGGCCCATTGGGCAGCAGCTGCCCTGCTCAGAACCCTGATTGTCTACCGACAAGCTGTCAGCTGTGAAGGTGCCATTTCTTTCCTGAGAAGGGATCTGATCCAGGGCATGTTGCAGTGGTCCCTTTGAACAAGTGAGTTTAGCATGGCTGCTCCTCCCTGGCAGCTGAGAACTGACAAAAGACACAGGTTTTGCCTTGAGTTTTCTCTCAAAAGTTCTGGCTGCTCTCTGGAGAGGTAACCTTGTTTGTTTATGTCTCTTGTTGTGATCTGATGTGGATTCCTCCGGGTGGACCCTAGTTTTTCCAAAGGGGTGCAGATCTACCTTTAGCCTTAAATTCTGTCCCTTCGCTTTCTCCCGCAGATGGGAGGGCTTGAGTGTCTTCTTTTTCAGAGCCCGGTGCTCTGGAAGCTTTTCTCTTGCTTCCTTGACCTCCTCCAGGCTGGTACAGGTTTTGAGATCCAAGGAAGTCAGGTGTTGGCTTTCGCTATCTCCCTGTTTCCAGGAAACCGGTGTCTCTGCTGACACCACCAGCCCTTTTGCCCTGACTAAATCAGGGTTCTGGAATTTCACCCTCTTTGTAGAACATGCCTTCTTGATTTTTGCTGACAACCTTGATTTGTCTTTGTTCTCCTGACCCCTGAGGAATTTTTCTATTGCTCTGTTAATTTGAGCTTGCTGCTTCTCAGATTCTGCCTGCTCTCTTCGATCTGCCTTCTTCCCTCTCACAAAATCTTGAAACGCATCCCAGGGTACGTATTTGCAGGTAAAGGAAATGTTGGGATGAGAATTTGTAGGCTTGCTCTGCTTTAAAGGGTCCTGATGATGGTCATATCCCGCACTATGTCTGTGAGCAGTCCTGCCTCCAACACGTTGCCCTGGCTCCCGTCGCTTGGAGGATGAGCTGGTGATGAAAAGTCTCTGTGCAGCATTGTCTCCTTTTCCTATTGGAGGCTGCCATGACTTGTTTGTTAAATGCTTCCCAAGACTCACTCCTGCCAAGGTTGAAACGGATGTCCCATATCTGCTTCTAAAGGTGCCACTGCTCATATCTGCTGAACAATAAATGCAGGAATTTACCACCAGGCACACTTGTGGTATCCCAACCAACCAGAGGTCTATGAACCTTATGAAAATTGTAAAATGACTCTTTTAATTGTGATAATTCCTGAGTATTTCCTAAATTTCTGCTGATAGGAAAGAGAACCCTTGGCTATTTGGTGCTTTTGCAATCGTGTTCTTGGTAGCCACCTCTCAGTCAGCTGTGATGCCAATTTAGAAACTGTGCCATTAGGATTGTAAATGACATACATGCCAGCTCATACTTAGATTCCATCATGGTTATGTTACCTTTAAAGATGACTGACATCTTAATCCTTTTCAAATGGCACAATAGGTTTTTCTTACTTGTTTCCCATTTTGGAAATGGAAATACAAATTTGGAAGAATGTAGGTAGATGAAACATTAAGCAATGTCCAGGCCTCAAGAAGAGTAACCTTGACAACAACAACAAAAAAAGAATACCTGTTACCTTAATGAAGACAGAAGGCCATATTTTATTTTACTTCCTGTAAATTAATGCACTATCCACTAAAAAATTCTTAATAAGTGGTTAATTTGGGATATTGCCTAGTGGTAATATCTACTTGTGACTTTAAAATAGTATAGGTAATATATACTATTAATAATACACATTCAATAATATCAACAAAAACCTAATATTACTCTTGTTTATAGGAAGAACTAGACAATGTGATAAATATTATACATTTATTAGTTCATTTGATATTAAAAAGAGCCAGGGTCTATTGTAGAAGTTCTGCCATCTTAGGACAGTTAAGAGGAAGGCAATCCATTTGGGTGTTGGTCTTAGAGCAGCCTATCTCGTTCTTATCTACAGTGAGTCTTGAATTATGTCTCACTAGCCTGCTTTCTCTTGTTTCATGAAATCATTTAATTTAGAGGAAATAAAAAGGAAGAACCTCCATTTATTAGGTAAAAGAAGAGGTGAGCCAAGCCCAGGCTAAAATGTCACCATACCCTAAGGCACACTTGTGGGTGACTTTGAGAAAGCTGCTGGTGTGGAAAGGGCCCAGGTGGATGCGTGAATGTCCTGGGAAAGAGTTGATGGTCTTCATCGGATTCTCTTAAGTTCTAGAAACAGAAGGCAAACATCAAGAACTACTCAACTAGGTGATTCCTGGCACTTCCTCTACACAGAGAAGTCTGCTCTGAAGTCCCGTGTTACAGGCATAATGTTGAACTTATCTTCAAGACCAAGCATGGAATTGACTGCCATCCTGAATTCTTCCTCCCACCCTCAGGATACTGCAGAAGTGCAGGTGTTTCCCCAAGGCCACCACTGATATAACAGACCAAGAAACCAGTGCTGCAAAGGGTTAAGTAGTCATGTCCTCTTGTGTATATAATTCCCCCACAGACAGACTAAGCAAGGCTTTAGATACTCCTGAAAGCTAAAAGGAAATAAAAAAGCTAAGCCTTGATTTCTTATAAAATAAAACCAATCTTTTCTGATTTCTATGGAAGCTGTTTTTTTCTTGGCCATCTTTTTCTGGAGTCAAACCATCAGCCCCAAGGAACCAGCAAGAAATACAGTCAGATAAACTCACATCCTGCCTTATGCCACATAGGAAATAAAATATAGTTTCATTCTTATCCTGTGGTGCCTGGATCAAGCCTCAGGGCCAGATCGCCACAGAAAGTATATCACATGAGTCCTCTGTCATTCATTTTCCAGCAGAAAATCCTGCCTCCTCCAAACCAGTTGAAATAAGTGGCAGAGCCTCTAAGCTGAGCAGCCGTGTAAGTGTGTGCACTGCAGGGCGTGAGAGCATCGCCCCAGAATTCAGGATGGAAAGGAAGATGCTTGATTCATTGCCTCCACACAAGTATTGGCATTGCCTGTAGACAGCAGGTAGGTGCCACGGCCAGGTCCACTGGGCTCGCGACATGAGACAATGAATTAAGCCCCGACTTTCCGAGAACTGAGAAGTTATCATGGTTGACAGCTCAGCAAGCAAAGTGTGTTTCTTAACATCGTTCCTGAAATGAATCACTGGTGTTAGGAGGCCATTCTTCTCAAGTGCCATGCTCCAGGAAGGCTATTTACTGCAAATTGGCACCAGAGCTCAGAGGATGCTGGGAAGAAAGCTGGTACCCACATTCTTAGAAATCTCAGCAGTATTGCTACTGAGGCTTCTCTTTCCTTTTTAAAGCATCCTTAGGTATTGGTTCTTAACATTCACTTTCCAGGGAGGAGAGGCAACATAGATGGCTCACCCCGCTGCACATACAAAAAACATTCAGACAGATACTCACCACATATACAGGAAGCACACTCTCACAGAGACATCTACTGGCACACAGACACATAGACAGATACTCAGACATGCACATGTATGCATTTACACAGGCACACACATATACTTGGACATGCACATGTGTTCTCATACACATAGGTTCTCAGACATGCATGTGTGCATGTTTACACACACCACATGTACACACAGGTTCTCAGACAAACACATGTATAAATAGGCATGTTTACATATGCCTATACACAAATTATCAGACATACATATCTCTCTCTCTCTCTCTCTCTCTCTCTCTCTTTCTCTCTCTCTCTCTCTCTCCAGCACCTTTATATCTTCAAAAAAGGAAGAAACAGACTAAACAGACTACAGTGAATTTTATAGCACTTCTCTAAGAACAGTGGGAATTTCTAACAGACAAGCTCACCTATTGTTCTTTTTCCATGCTGTGGCAGGATTTGTGACTGGACTTCTTCATGTTTCTGGTTGTTTGGCTTTTCAGCTGTCTTTGGACTACATCTTGTCACTAAGTCTGCATCATAAAGAGCTTTCTTGTTCCCAGGAGGCCCGTAGCATGCTGCCTGTAGCAGTTCATCGCCCAGGCAAGAGCAAGCACTGTGTGCCCCGTGGTCTCTCCCTTTCAGCTTTCTGAATGATGCATCCAGGGCTGTGGACTCGCAGGCCAGCATTGCTTGATGGCTGTTTTCCTGTCTAAGTGGTGTTTCCTTTCTGGAGCCCACATCGGACATCACCTCTGTCTCATTTTCTCGAGTTAAGTGGCAGTTACAGTACCCCACGGCACGGCCATTTCTTGCTTCATGAGCACACAGGGATTCATTGAGAGTTCTGCAACAAAGGTTTTCAGATGTGCGTCCATTTGCTCTGCCTTGTTGGAGTTTCCAGTTAAATATGATTAACCCTGCACATGTAAGACCAATGGCTCCTGTGGCAAAAAAAAAAAAAAAAAAAAAAAAAAAAAAAAAAAAACAAGAGAGATAGAGACAATTAGAAGAACAGCATGGGAGATCTGTGGTGCCTACACATGTGAAGACACAAGAGGCATCTACTATCTAGCACCATAGGAAAACCATCAAGCCACCTAGTAGCTGTTCTGACTTCATTCTACTGCACAGTTTGTATATTAAGAGTTCCAGGGTTAGAGAGGTGGATGCCTGGGTAAGAGTGCTTGCTGTTTGCACAAACTTTGGAACCTGAGATCAAATCCTCACCATTTGTGAGAATACCTGGGTGTGGTCACTGGTGCACTATAACCCCAGAACTATGGGAAGCAGAGGCAGAAAGGTCACTGTGGTTGCTACATTAGTTCCAGGGTCAGTGAGAGGCATTCTCAAGGGAAGAAGGTAGAAGCTGGTAGAGTCCCCCCCACACCCTCCTCTAGCCACCACATGAACACAGCTGTATGCATACTTTTACACACATGCCATGCTATACAATACTACACACATACATGTGTGATGTGATAAGCATGCCTGTGTTGCCTGGTTTATGCCTGAACTCTCAGTCTAGTTTGAACCCCATGACACATCACTTGGCTGTGCAGCTTCCTGAGTTTTCTCTGGAATATCTGTTAATTATCCCAGGCTCTCAGATTCTGGATACAATCAAAGGAAATCTGTTGCTGTTGAAAAACTTCTGCCATTTATGGGAAACAATTTCTTGGCATTTCAGATTATCAATGTTGTTACACAAATGTTGAAGGAACTTGCTTTCCCAGAAGTTTAGATCCCCTTTGAGGGAGTATGATGTCCACTGACTGGGTGGTTACTCTGTTGTCTGGTCTCCATTAAAAGTACAACCCAGAGTCAAAGAGCTAGTGTTCAATTCAACTGGAATCTCCTCTCAAATGGTTTATAGCACAAAATCTACCACTTAGTCTTGAATGCCCATTAGTGGGCCTTTGTCCTCCAGATTTAGAGGACAATCACAGACATAGACACAGAAAAACACACGCTCGAGCGCACACCCACACACAGAGAGACAGAGAGACAGAGGCAGAGACAGAGAGACAGAGAGACAGAGAGGCAGAGGCAGAGACAAAATTTGAAGCACACAGACACATATACAGACACACAGAGAAATGTGTGTACTCATGTACACACACAACCAGAAATACAACACACAGAAACAGACACACACAACCTTCATTATCCTGTGTATATTTTTCACTATGCACTGAGATCATTTTAAAGCACACAGAGAGATCAATAACTCAAGAAATTTCAACTAATGGCTGTATTATGTATCATTCATCTGGGAAGCTATGATCCTCAATGTATTTTTAAATTCCATCACTCTTAAAAATTGAGGGATATCTATCTTTTTCTTGGTGTTGGCCAAGTATATGAAAGAGAAGATACAAGTCCTCAAAGAATTCATAGCCCTCCAGCAACAAGGCATAGTGCTTTCTCTAAGTCATGAGTCTGGTCAGAGGGGAGGCAGAGTTCAAATCTGTATCATATACTGACTGACTCAGCCACAGGCCCTGGGTGTGTGGTTCCTAAGTTTCTCCTGCTGATACCGGTTCAGGGTTCTGAAAAAGACCGCTGGAAAACTTTTAAATACAAACCTTTTTTCTTTGAAAATTCCATACATATGTGTAATGTACTCCATATATATATATCATATACATCATAACCATATATATGTGTAATGATATATATTATATATGTCACATTACACACATACATGGTTATGATATATGTGATATATATATAACATATATAATATATACCTATATATATTATCTGTATATAAGCTAACCATATATATATGGTTAGCTTGCTATGGACACCCACAAACACCACAAACAGGTGAGAGGACAGTGAAGGAGTCCTGTGTCTTCCCTGTGTGGGCCCTGCAGATGGAACCCAGGCCATTAGCTTGGAAGTGAGTGTCTTTACCCACTGAGCCATCTCTCCTATCCTCACTGGTGACTTTTACAAGCAGGAAAAGCACAGAGATGTGAGTGCCCCAAGTGCTTACTGCTCACCGTGTCTTTAAACCTTTTCCTTGAGTCCTAAATAAATATCTTAGACCCCAGAAAACCAAATAACCCTATTTAAAAATGGGGTACAGAGTTAAACAAAGAACTTTCACCTGAAGAACTTCAGATGGCTGAGAAGCATCTTAAAAAATGCTCAACATCATTAGTCATTAGGGAAATGCAAATCAAAACAACCCTGAGATTTCACATTACACCAGTCAGAATGGCTAAGATTACAAACTCAGGAGACAGCAGGAGTTGGCAGGGATGTGGAGAAAGAGGAACACTCCTCCACTGCTGGTGGGGTTGCAAATTGGTACAACCACTCTGGAAATCAGTCTGGCGGTTCCTCCGAAAACTGGGCATGTCACTTCCAAAAGATCCTGCTATACCACTCATGGGCATATACCCAGAGGATTCCCCAGCATGTAATAAGGATACATGTTCCACTATGTTCATAGCAGCCCTATTTATAATTGCCAGAAGCTGGAAAGAACCCAGGTATCCCTCAACAGAAGAGTAGATGCAAAAAATGTGATATATATACACAATGGAGTACTATTCAGCCATTAGAAACAATGAATTCATGAAATTCTTAGGCAAATGGATGGAGCTGGAGAACATCATACTAAGTGAGGTAATCCAGTCTCAAAAGATCAATCATGGTATGCACTCACTAATAAGTGGATATTAACCTAGAAAATGGAATACCCAAAACATAATCCACACATCAAATGAGGTACAAGAAGAACAGAGGAGTGGCCTCTTGATCTGGAAAGACTCAGTGTAGCAGTATAGGGCAAAACCAGAACAGGGAAGTGGGAAGGGGTGGGTGGGAGAACAGAGGAAGGAAAGGGGGCTTATGGGACTTTTGGGGAGTGAGGGGCCAGAAAATGGGGATATCATTTGAAATGTAAATAAAAATATATCGAATAAAAAAAAGAACTTTATATATAATATATATATATATATATATATATATATTATATATATCCCAGTACTGTGTGGAAAGCAGTTACTGAAATAGAGGAAGTATCTCTGTGCTGCAGTCCTGAGAACAGGAAGTGTCTGTAACAAGAAGAGTTCACCTTTCCAGGTTATGACACAAGTTACACTTGGGACCGTAGTCCTTCAGTCTCAGGCTCCTATCTCTGTCTTACACTGCTCTTCTGAAACAGAAGTGCTGGCAGCCGGTGCTGGGTCTGTTGCCACCTCTACCCTGTTCGCCTCTCCTTCCTGCATCCCTCCCGCTCTCCCAGCTGCTGTGGAGATGACTCACACACTCCAAGAAAACACACTCGAGGGTGGAAAGAAGAGGCCTACATTTCCCAGGTGTACCTGCAAAGCCAAGCACAGTGAAGAGAACCACATCCTGCCCTGGGAGAAGGGGACGCCTGTCCTTTAGAGCCAGAGTGACGTTATGACCCTTGGAGTCACAGTTGGTCTCAGTCAGCCTCAGCATGTTCTCTGCAGCGGCCACAGCTGGGGGAAACACCTCACAGTTTAGGTTCTTGGTGTTATGAAGTGTCTGAGCCGGAGACGTCACGAAGTTTCTTAAAATGCGGGCTGGCAGGTGAAGGTCATAGGTGCAGCTCCAATGGTTCCCCTCCAAGCGCAGGAGGCTCAGCTGCTTCAGCGAGGTAAAGGCATCTGGCATGTGAGCCAACATGTTTCTAGAAAGATCCACTTCCTGCAGTTGGGGCAATTGCTGGAAGGCATCCTTCTCAATGAAGGAACTGAAATTGTTAGATAAGTCCAGATGTCTGAGTGTGTGGAGGGTCGCACCTTTAAAAGAACTCTGCGTGAGGTTGGTCATCTGATTTCCATCCTGCAAGAGTCGGCTCGGGACCTTGGAGTTCTGGAACCAGGCTCTTCTCAGGCTGCGGAGGGCATTATAGGTCAGCGCCAGGACCTGCAGGCTTCGCAGCTTGCTGAAGGTGTGGTCCAACAGAGAAGAACTGGGGATGTGGTTGTGGCCCAGAGACAAGGTCCAAAGCTTGGTGCGGCTGTGCAGGGAGCCTTTCTGAATTCCATAGATAGCATTTCGGCTCAGAGAGAGCAGGGCCAAGTTAACCGGGAGAGTCAAATTGGTCCACTCTACTGAAGAGAGGTCTCCGTCTGTAAGGATTAGAACCCTGGTGGTCTCAGGGGCTGCTGTAGGAAAGAAAACACAAGCTAGAGACAAATACATGCACAGGGTGGAGAATAGAGGGAGTCTTGTCACTGGATGGGAAAAAAAGTGAGAACAATTACAAGTTTGTCCAAAGCTGGCTGTAAGAATGCTGGGTTTTACCTCCCCCTGTCTGCAGAACATGATGTTGAAGGAACACAGCCCTCGTGGTCCTCAGTATGTGGAGTGAGTTGGCTTGGGGCTCACCCACACTGGGTTGTTTTGAATGTGGCCTTTCAGGCTTCCTTGGAAATTGAGTCCTGTTATGGGCCAGCTCTACTATCCCTGCAGACTCTACCCCATCCCTGGCCTGACTTGATAAGGCTCCCTAACAAGACTTTTGTCAGCGATGGATATTTCTGCTAGAAAATCAATTAATTTTTCTTTCTACTCTCCTCCAACCTAAAGGTGTGAACTGGGGTTGGGGCAGGAGGGGGACTCAGCTACTTTCTTTCTTTCTTTCTTTCTTTCTTTCTTTCTTTCTTTCTTTCTTTCTTTCTTTCTTTCTTTCTTTCTTTCTTTCTTTCCTTTCTTTGCCCTTCTTTTGCTTCAAGCTAAAGTTGTCAACTTAGTCAGATAGATCTATATTCTCTCCAGACAACTGGAGGGTCTGTCGGCAGGGTTCTCATTAAGTAGAGGCCATCTTGGCCTCCTGTCTGATATCTGTTCCCTCCAATGAAGTCCTTCCTGTGATGACAGGTGGTACTCAGGGCTTCCAACTGTTAAATCCCTTCCCATAATCACCTCTGAGCCTTAGCTGCTCTGTCCTTAGAAACCAAAGCATTTTAACTCAATAAAGATGCATTGTAATCAGGAGTTATTGTAACACATCTTTATCATGCTAACGTTGTTTTGACTGCAGATGACAGTATCATGAGAATGAAGGAGCCCATTGTCCCCTGGAAGTCTGAAAGTGATATTAGAGCCACCAGCCATGGAGGAAGCAAATTCTAGTTCCCCTGGGAAATTTAGGGTGCATGGTTGAAACAAAGGGATAAAAATGTAAAAGGCAGAGGAAGCTCAGAGTGCAGTCCTTCGGAATAATCCCTTCCCTCTGTTAGCACACACCAGCTAAAGTCAGGGAGCTTTCTAAAGTGCATGTTATTGATCATTTAAATTCTATTAATTCTGGCCAGTTTGGCATTTCTCGACTCTCCTTGTTATGTCTGAGAAGTTCAGGCGAGTTTGGTGTTTGCTGGGTGCCCAGTGCTTTGGGATTTGCAGGCTTTCACTGAGAAAACTCTGGTTTCTCTCTGTCTCATCTGCAAGGAGATACCAACCACCTCCAGTAGCTTTCTGATTCTGTATGCATGAAGTCTGGCCCCACAGAGATGGCATGCTGTATATAAGGGGACATGGAAGAGCAGCTGTGCAGAGGGACACCAGCTCTGCCACCTCACACACACCACGGAGGCCTACTCATGGGATGGGAGCACATTGTGCCTGCTCTCAGTGCTGACCGGAAACAGAGCACACTGCACGACTACCTTGAAACTCTCCCTTCAGAGAAGATAAGAATGTCTGCCTCTGAATTCCCAGAGAGCTCTGAGATTTTAGAAATGAAACAAATTACCTTCCTCACTCTGTCTTCGGGCAGGCTTATTTTTGAGAATTTTCTACTGACAGAGCTTATAGCTTGTTTATCCCTTCCATGAATATCAGGATGTAAATCACATTCTCCTCAAATCTGTTAATAAGGTGTCTTATTAAATTGTTGACTTAAGCAAGCAATATGTAATGAATACAGGCAGCAATTCTTGTTAGCATTTCTACACCTCATTTACTGCCGATAAAGAGAGAGAGAGAGAGAGAGAGAGAGAGAGAGAGAGAAAAGACTTTCAAAATAGGCTTTGATAATAATCATTTTTGCTGGCATGTTGGTTAATCTTACGAATGCTGAGCAACTGTAGCTCAGGACTCAGAATCATTTACATATCCTTCAGTTGATGGTAAGGCTCAAATCTACACAATGCACAGACTGAAAAAAGTCAGTGATCAAAATTCTCCTATTCTCCTTTTCATTTTTAAGTAACTTCATGGGATGCAGATATTCTTTTGTAATAAAAACATCTCAGTTGGCCCTGAATGTATTGGCCTGTTATTGGTTGGGGCAATGAGGGACAGAAAATCAAAGGTCACACATCCCTGTATTTGAGTAAGGCCTGCTCTTTGGGAGGGGCCACTTTCTGGATGATGTCAGGGCAGTCAGTACAGCAGCAGGAGCTGCACAGCACATTGATGGGTGCAGATGGGAGCTTATTACCTACTATGTAGGTTAGCTGGTGACACAGCGTGACATCTTGGGTGCATACCACACAGGACGCAGGGCAGGCTGCTGTCACATGCAGCATGAAGGCAGGGGGTGAGAGCTGTCCACCTGAGAAGAGAGCAGAGTACAAGACCCATAAGAATGTGGAGTCCCTGCTTGGGACTTTACCTCTCTAATGGCAGCTGCTCCTTCAGGAGCACCACGGTGTCCTCGAAAGAGTGAAAAGCTTTTTTTTTTTTTTTAAGTTTAAAATGAACTGTTAACACATTTGATCATGAAGCCAGGAACACACCCCAGAACACTCCATTAGTAGGTGACTAAACAACGCTGGTTCTTGGCAGAGCACTTTAGAGTTTGCAGTATGTTTGCCCAAAATATCATCTTTTAAAAAAAAAAAAATTGTGTGTTCTTTGAAGCTTAAGAAATGGAGGTGGTTAACATCTGGATTCACACAGATAGAAGGAGAGAACCCAAGTCTTTTAAGGGGGGTGTGACATGCATCTCCAATGCTGAAGTCCATTTCAGGCTCCCAGTCTCAGATACCTACAAGGGAACCAACTCCTTCCCTATAGACTAAGGAGATCAAAACCACAGCTCTGCCTAGCATTAAAGTCAACTGTGGTATTGACCAGTGATGGCACTTTTCATGAACTACTTCATTTTTCTTAATTTTTGTTTTTTCTATGTTAAATACAGCAACAATCACTACAACCACCAATGACAACAACATGACAACCATACAGAGGTAGATGAGATGCTCTAAGAACAATAAATGTTCAAGTTTGCCATGATGCTGTCTTTCCAAGCCTCCCCAGTGAAACTAACACCATTTTAGTCTTCCTTCAAAGGCGTCTCTTAAAAGGAGTTCCTTGATGGGTAGAAAGAGAAAGAGAGAGAGAGGGGGGGGGGAATAGAATGGAGGAAGAAACAAACATAATATAACCTTGTTACATAAACATAAATATGTTATATAAACTTCATGTAATGAAGTTTTTGAGAAAAAATAAATATTATTGGTTCAATGAGGATTTAGCAAATATTTCAGATTCAAGGCCCAGATTACAATTACAGCCTTTATACTTTGGGGATCAAGATGTAGGCGGAGGTCTGCCTCATCGGGGCACCTTCTATGCAGTGATATAAAGAGTAAGCAAGGGACCATGAAAATAGGTGAAGTCACATGATAGGGAGTCGTTCTGTAAAGTAAATACAACCATAAAAGGAGTTAAGGAGCCTGAGCCTCTGGGGCTTAGTAGGCAGGCAGGAAGAATCTCTGATAAAGCACCATTTAAATATAAGGTGTGAAAGGCAAAGATACAGGAAGTCCTGCTGGGAAGAAAAACAAGTGCAAACTCCCCAAGGGTGGGGTGGGCTTCATGCTATGGATAGAGTGGGCATTATGAATTCAGTTAGTGATTTAATAAAAGTTTTAGTGACATTTTCCAATTCAAGGCCCTTACACGTTGGGGACGGAGATGTATGTGAAGCCTTGCCTCATCAGGTGTGTAAGCTAAGCACGGGTACAAGCAGTGAACAACTGAATATGAAAATAGATGATTCCTGTGGATGGAGGCGTGGTGGGCCACACTCAAGGGGTGTGGTGGACTGCATAAGTTGAATGCACTGGAGGGATGTGGTAAGCCCCACACAGGTTTACTGTGGCAGGACTGGAATCTACAGGAGGAAGAGTAAGTCAGAGATTGCAGGACAGGTTGCTATGTGTCCTGGGGAAGAATACTGAGGACATTGTTTTTCCCTTATGCAGATGGGATAGGATGTGATTACAGGCTTTCACGAGAAGCACTGCTTTATGTGAGGTACATGCTTACATGATTACCTTGTTTGCTGTCTGGATCATGCTTTTAGAAAGCTGCACTAATAGAAGAATATTTTAATAATGTCAGCAGGACAAGATGTGGCTCTGACAACAGAGATAGATTGAGGATGAAAATTTTATTTTAAAATAAATATAATAGTCAATATAATTTGACTTAACAAAAGTGAACTCAAACCTATCTGGTAGACAATGCTAAATCTACAAGAATGATTAAAACACTGTTCACCTTCAAAATACCTTGTACCTGGTGGTATCAATATTGATTCACCCATTACTAAGAGAGACTAAAATGAATCTAGCAAAAGATGAAGAGCTATTTTATGGAATCACTTACACACCAAAAGGATGTGTTTATTAATTGGATCTACAGAGTGTGGCCGTTTTTTCTTAGGCAGAGCATAAGAGTCAGACAATTCTACTATGAGAGAATATTCAGAACAAGGCCTTATGATCCATAAATGTGACCTCAGCTCACTTCTGTGGCCTTTCTAGGCAGCAGACAGTATCATCTGTGTGTGTGTGTGTGTGTGTGTGTGAGAGAGAGAGAGAGAGAGAGAGAGAGACAGACAGACAGACAGACAGACAGACAGACAGACAGACAGATTCAGAGCTTAGGTAGTTCACACAGAATCCTGGAGTCACTTTCCCTAGCATCCCTTTCATCTTGACTGCCTGCTTCTGACAGGACGGATTCCAGAATGACCCATGAGATCATTCTGTTGGGTCATTGCCTGTTATACATGTATGCACCCCTCCACTCTAGGTGCATGCACAGAACACATAGAGACAAGGAGCTGCCCTAGCTGCTTCTCTTCCATTTTATCCTAGAGGAAGGTTGCCCTGTGGGGACTGTCCTCTCAGGTGCAGCACAGAGGAAACAGCCAGAGACATTAACCCATGCTGGCCAAGGGAAAGCCAAGCATCCAACTTGTGAGCTACCTATGTCAGGTACCTTGATTTTAGTATGATGAGACTCCGGAAAAAAAAAAAAAACAATCTGTGCTGAGCTCAGGACCCATAGAAACAACAAGGCAAAACAACGTCCAAAACATACTTTTTGCTAGAAACTCCTAAATCTGGAGTCATTTGTTGTACAGTAATGGGCCTTTTATTGCAATGGCTCTGAATTCTGACCTCTTAATTCTGATTACTCAAACTACAGGAATTTGAATCCCTGTGTTGCATTTGGGATGTTTAGCCTCAGGAGAAACGTTATTACTAAAAAGAGAACAAGGTTTAAGACTTCCTTTGTATCCCTGCCTTGTGGTTCTACATGGTTTGTTTGTGCTCCAGGATCGTCTTTAAAATTTTCCAGCACTTGCAGTGTTTAGCAGTGGGCAGGTTGATTATGGAGGCTGTAGATAAACTTTGAAGGAGAATCTTTATAACTCCACAGTACCCTAGATGCAAACACAGGAAAGAAAAATGTCACAGCTTAGGATCTTAGTAAGTAGACACTGTAGTCATTTATTGAACCGGGAAAAGATAGAGTTCACAGCTGGGGAGAAGTAATCTAGAGGTAAAAAAAAACTGGGACCTGTTTACAGAGGAGAGGCTGAGATGAGTCATCAATAAACTGACTCAAAATAGGATCATCCTGGGACAACTAAAACTCTAGAAAACAGAGGAAAACCAAAGAGCCAAAGGCAGAGACGGGGAAGGTTTCAGAGTCAACTGAAAAAACCTCTTAGGGACAAAGGAATGTGCTTAATGTCATGAAAAGTAAGAGGAACAATGACATTTAACAATGAGTTTGCCATAAAGGGTGTGTTTATTCTCCACACAAGGAAGGTGTTGGTGTGTGGAGAAAGTATAATTGGTAAGGTGTGGTGTGTGTGTGTGTGTTTTTATTAGATATATTCTTTATTTACATTTCAAATGTTGTCCCCTTTCCTGGTTCCTCCATTCCCCGAAAATCCCATAACCCATCTCCCCTCCCCCAGTCCCCCAATCAACCCTCTCCTACTTCCCTGTCCTGCTACTCCTCTACACTACAGCATCAAGTCTTTCCAAGACACCAAAGAGGCCTCCCTTTAGTGTCCAACAAGGCCATCCTCTGTAGCCTCTGTGTCTGGAGCCATGGGTAACTCCATGTGTACTCTTTGGTTGATAGTTTTGTCCCTGGGAGCTCTGGGAGTTGTGGGTGACTCATATTGTTGTTCCTCCTGTGGGAATGTTCAAAGACAGAAGGAGTAGACGACTCTTAGAGCATCTGGTGTGTAGAGGAGAGCCAACAGATGATGAGTAGAGTGGATCCTTGAGTGTCTACATACGAATTTCATTTTGTTGCTTATTTTTAAATGGGAAAATTCATTGTGCATCTGTAGGCCAGTGGGACGAACGGTGTAAGCAGAACACTGTCAGGTAAAGCACATAGTGGGGAGAATCACTATCATAACACACGTGCACACACACACACATAACAAAGCACACATATGACACAGAACATATGGGACAGAGATAGCCGCAGGGAAAGGTAGGCAAGTCCATGTATCCTCAGAAACAAAAGGGATGAAGGCTATGTGTGAGGAGGAATGGGTGGGTAGAGAGATGTCATCCTGGGAGCTAGAGAACTGGAAGAGTTTGCAAGATGTGACAGAGCATAGGCCAGACATAAGTAAGAGGCTCACTCAGCGGTGCAAGAGGCCAGCTGCGGTGAAACTGATCCTAATCTAAGGCTGGTGTTGTTTTGAGGAGAATTCAAAAATGAGAAAGAAAAAGGAAGTGTGGCTCTGTGGGTAGCAATGGTAACAGGAGTGACCGACCATGGTGAAACATAAGACAAAGAAAGGGATGGTAAAGCTGGTAAGATCCGGGAGGTGGGGATTAGATGATGCTACGGTGCCTGAGCACCAAGGAAAAGTGTCTCAATGAGAAGGCTTTGCTTTTCCTCATAAGATGACTTCAGAGAACCAGGTGTCCAGAGTGTTAAAACTAAAAGTCTACAAGTGGGGCCCACAAAAGGAAGAGATGTAGCATAGACTGGGTAATGATGGAGGAGGATGGGGAACATGGAAGAACCTTGCAGACCTTTCTGTGAGACTCAGGTAGGACCCAAGAGGAGTGCCCATGTCAATGGAGAAGACAAACTCACTGGGTAGGGACAGACAAAGGATCTGTAAGCCAGGGTGCTGGGACTTTCTATATGTACAGTAAAGGAACGTAGGATACAGAGCTTGACTGTAAGTCAGTCATTAAAACTCCAAAAAACAGAGACTGTGTGGAAGGGGTGATAACATGGTGCGCTAAAGGAAGAAGCCCTTAGATACAGCAGCATGGAAGACACAGCTGGTCACCCACCAACTCGGAGGAACGGAACTGAGCTCTCCAGCGAGGCTCCCATTTGTGCAGACTCCGGAGCAAACAGTGTCCTCGGGGGAGGAATAGATAGAGATGGAGAAATTGTTCTGCTATGGTTCTAAATTAGCTGGCTGCTGAGCCCGCACGTTCAGTGGGCCTCTCCCCCTCCCGGCAGTGAAACTTTCATAAAAGGAGAAGTGGTAGGGCGCCAGGTCCTTAGTATCCGACACAAGGAAACATATTATTTCTTAAAAAGAGACCAACATTTTCCAAGACTTCAAGAATTTTTTCTGTAGTTCCTCATTCATTTTTATATCCCCTGTGACTCGAACAAGGCTTGAAATATACAACGGACACAATAACCACTTAACCAAACTTATATGGCATTGCGGCTCATAATAACCAATATCTTCGTGGCAATTTCCGAAGCTAAAACTCTAAAGCTGAAAGTAGGGCATGGTCGGGAGGTCCCTAGCCTTGCCTTGGCTGCCAATCTGAGAAGTCATTCATTCCAGAAAGGAAACTGATTACAAAGTGAGGGCCAAGGGTTCCTCCTGGGATGCGCACACCACACTGTAAGGCATCGAGTTGGTTAACAGTCCTCTGCACTCGCTTTTATTCTTCCATTTTGAAGAAGAAACCCTGCCATTTAAAAACACGCAAAGCTAATTAAAGATTTTCCACTATTTCATTATCTGAATGTAGTTCCAAATTCTGAGTTAAAACTCTTATCACAGAAAGACTCAACATCCCTCCATGAACAGTAAATGAACATTCAATTAGCCCTTCAATACAAGTGCATTTTAAATAAAAATATACCTTATTGCTAATCTCATTCTTTACAAATGCAAATACTCAATTTTTCAAACCCAAAGCTTTTCCTTTCTTTTATTCTTAAGGGAGAAAAATAGTCTTTTCTTGTTTTACAGGGAAGACCCGAGTTCTCTGAAGTCGTTAGGAAACTGGAGGAGTGTCTGTGTAATGTGGAGGTAAGACTCTGACCTTCTGAAGCATCTGTGTAACAGCCCACACCTGCCAGGGCGTCACAGGTACGTGAGGGTCAGAGACTGGGTCTCAGAAGCTCTGACAAGCCAATCACATGCACAAATGAAATGAAACTCTTCAAGCTGGGTCAATGGGAAGAAGGGTCCAGTGACACCCGTACCCTAGTTGCTCTTCTGCCTTCTGACACAAAGGTCAGGTTTAACCACAAGTCAAGAAGTATCTACAACTAATTAGCCCCAGGCACAGTGAGGTCCCAGCCATCATCTGTCTAAGGCCCAGTCTCCCACAGGGCAGTCTTACAAATTGTCAAAATTGTCTTGAAATCTCTTCTTTTTGGGGTCCAAGATCTGCCATGGCTGGTCCCAGGCTTCAGATCCGTCCTTCTCCTGCATGGGGTTCCTGGGTAATTTCTTACTGCACATTTCTGCAAGGGCTTGGTAGACAAAGTAAACAGTATAAGTGTATCTATAGTATCCCTGCCTGGGAGGTTACAAAGGGAGTCAGGGATCATAAGGGGCATTGCTTGAAGACAGTTACTGACTGTATCCTGCATTGCTATATCGCTGACAGATGGAGCCCCTAGGAAGAGCAGACTCTGCTGCTTCTCCAGGGGCAGAGGCAAATTCATATCAAATTTTGGTGGTTACAAAAATAATCAGGCCAGAGAATGTTTGCTGTCATGCTGAGTTTAAAAATAGGTATGTTTTAAAATGAAAGATTTAAAAAATGGGGGGGGGGGCTTAGAGAGTATCTAAGAGTGTCTATGACTCTATCAGAGACCTAGAATCTATATCCAAACAGGTACACAGGTATATCTGGAAGCTCACAACTTTCTGTAATTCTTGGCCTCTATGGGCACACACACACACACACACACACACACACACACACACAGACAGTTTTTATTTGCATGGGAGCAAATAAAAAATAAACAAATATTTAATGTTTGTAAGTATAACAAACAGAAGGTAATTTAATCATTTTCTCTACAAATTTGTACAGAAGTGGTGAGCCTGCTAGAAAGTTATTGTCCATTTGTGTTCAATACAGAAGAAAGACCCTGTCTCAAAAAATGCACAAATCCACTGGAAGGCAGAGCCTTTACAGGACACCGAGTGATTGATGCTGAAAAATCAGGCTAATGGGAAAAATTACCTTAATATCAAGGAGATGTTTGCTTTAATTTTCTCTATAATTGCCTTAATTTGCTCTACACCTGATCATGAAATAGCATTTAAAAATAGGCAAAGGAGCTAAAACAGGAGCACCCATCCAGAAATAATACATTTCAAACCACAAGAAGATATAAGCGCTTCACACAAGACTGTGGTCTGAGTGCATGCAGAGGGAAGGGGCAGAGGCCATGAGCCTTCACAACAAATCACAAAGAGAATCCTTCAAGAAACATTTCCTACCTTATGACAAATCCCAGCTCAACATCCCTGGAACCCACTCTATTGGAAAAGACTTCCAGGCTGGCAGGCACCAGGCATTCTGTCTCCTCCACAGAAACTTCTGGAGAGGAAGCCTTTCATTGAAAGGGAGGCATCCTTCTGGCATAAAGCCTCCCTTCCCTTTCTTTTGGTACAGAAAGTTATGAATATGGGGAGATTGGCTGCTTGTGTTGGTGAGACTTGAGGACCCACTCCTAAAAAGGGCATCTTCTAGAGGATCTGGCTGTTACAAGACACTTCCAGGTCTAAGCTCAAAGAATCCTCTCCTGTCCCTCATGGACTTCAACCAGGCAAGGTTGTTCCTGTCCTGGGATTATATCTCATTAGGTGAGGATAGTAGGTCCCTGTGTGCTGGCTCGTCTTATGTTACTCAGATACACAAACTAGAGTTATCATCAAAAGAAAGGAACCTAAATTGAGAAAACTCCTCCAGAAGTTCTAGCTGTAAGGCATTTTCTTAATTAGTGATTGACGGGAGAGGGTCAAGCCCACTGTGAGTGGTGCCATCCCTGGACTGGTTGTTCTTCATTCTAGAAAAAGCAGGCAGGTTGAGCAAGGCAGGAGTACCAAGCCAGTAAGCAGCACCCCTCCATGGACTCTGGCTCAGCTCCTGCCTCCAAGTTTTTGCCCTGTTCGAGTTTCTGTCCTGATTTCCTTCGACAATGTACAGAATATAGAAGTCCAAACCAAATAAACTCTTTCCTTCTTAACTTGCTGTTTAGTCATAGTGTCTGATTGCAGCAATAGAAACTCTCACTAAGACAAGTTGGTGCAGGAAGTGCAGTATTGCTGTGACAGACCTGACCATGTTTTGGGGGAGGATTGTGGAAGGATGTTGGAACTTTGGGCTAGAAAAGACATTGAGTGTGAGGAGCTCAGTGAGCTATTCTATAGGAGATCAGAAGACAGAGAGTGAATCCCACATTGAGGTATTTATATTGGTGGGTTTTGATTTTGCTTCGGTCATATTGTGCTTGTGCCCTGGTTCTTCCTTCTTGAAGAAGGTACTTAGTTTAATTTCAATTTTTAAAGGAATCCAATGTTGAAAGACTTTGAACCTTTAAAAGGGATTTTTGGATTTTTAGAGAGATGAGTTTTTTTTTTTTTTAAGTGACTGAAATGTTAATGTGTTTGAATTAGTAAAGACTGGGACTTTTAAAGTTATTTATATTTCTAATGTAAGATTTTTTAGGATAAATAAGAAAGGAAAGGTCTGGCTTAATCGTTATCTGTGTGTCAAGTTGACAAGGGATCAGTTGTGGTGGCTAGTCTTATGTCAACTTGACACACAGACTTTTCAGCATTGTCTGGAAAGAGGAAGCCTAAATTGAGAAAATGTCTCTATAAGATCTAGCTGTAGGGCATTTTCTTAACTAGTGATTGAAGGGGGAAGGCCCAGCCCATTGTGAGTAGTTCCACTCCTGGACTGCTGCTCCTGGGTTCTATAAGAAAACAGGCTGGGCATTGAGGAGTAGCAAGCCAGTAAGAAGCACTCATTCATGGCCTTTGAGTCAGCTCCTGCCTTCAGATTTTTGCCCTGTCTGAGTTCCTGTCCTGACTTTTTTCCATGATGAACAGCAATATGGAAGTGCAAGCCAAGTAAACCCTTTCTTCTCCAACTTGCTTTTTGGTCATTGTGCTGCATTGCAGGTATAGAAACTTTGCATAAGGCAACCCAGACACAGGGAGGAAGGATGGAAGGATCTGGCAAACAAGCTTGCTTTGTCACATTAATCAGGGACTTCTGGGACACTCTCTCCTAAGGAGAGAAGATAAAGCACCTGTATGCAAAGAGAGTTCACTGGACAGGTTACACTAATTAGTGAGCCAGGCTTCTGGGATCTCATATGGCTCTGTCCTCCCTGCTATCCAATTTCTTAGTCAGCCTGACACCAAGGTCAAGGGGGATCTGCTGGTCACATTGGTGACGTGACAATGTTTGAGAGGGTCAGAAAACATTTGAAGGCAAGATCTAGAATATCTTGGAAAATGAAATAATAGCACGTGCTTAACAAGAATAAATCTGAAAGGAATAACACACTGTTCTTCCCAACATCCATAGAAACAATAGTAAAAAGACGAACAGAAGACACGGTCTCAAGGTCACATTGTTAGTGCTATAATAAGCTCAGAAGCAGCTACAGCATGAAGAGGCTATCCTATTGCAGAACAAAAGGTCTGACCATTCCTGCTCTGAGATGAGCAAACAAAAAAGGATCCAAATGAACTCTAGGTCATTAAAAGAATAATGGAAACTGTCACTAGCAGTGTAGTGGAGAGCTATCAGAATGCTGAAGAAGTTAAAAATCCTATACTATGAGGAGCATTTGGAGGAACAAAGGATTTTTACCAAAAGGATGAGAAGATCACATCAGTGTGAGCCCACAGGTTGTTTTCAAACATCCAAAGGACTGCCAGTTAGCAGAGATTGGTTTTGTTCTCTTGAAAAAAAAACCATTTACTAGATATTAAATCATGTTTCATCTTACAAAATGGATGTATTCTTATAAAAGTCTGTATAATGGTTACTGTTAATGGCTTGGTAAGACCTAAAATCACCTGGGAAGTGGATGCTTGGGTGATTGTGTTGGTTGACTTATGTTAATTGATATAGGAAGACCCATTTTAACAGTGGATGAAACCATTCCTGGACTGAGATCCTAGACTGTATAAAGTGGAAAGAGTCAGCTGAGCAGAATGGATTAGCACTCCATTTCCTCACAGATGCAATCGCAGAGCTGCTTTAAGCTCATGTTGCCAAGAATTCTGCAGCAAGATGGACTGTATCTTCAACTGTGGGCTAAAACAGGCCTTTCTCCCTTAAGTTGCTTTTGTCAGAGCCACAAGAAAAGTAACTATCACAGTGTGTCAATTTGTTTTACCTCAGGGAAAATGTTTAGCACCAATTAAAAGGATCTCTGCCATGAGTGAATCTTATCACCTTAATGAGGAATGTGGCCAGTCTTCTGATCATGAAATGAAAATCATTTGAATAAGATTTTACACATTTAACTTGGGTTTATTGTGTTTGGGGAAGATAGGAATAAGAAAAACACCAGCCTCAAAATAGAAATGGGAGAAAAAGTAGGTGAAGCCAAGCAGATCTCACCACCAGAAGTTGAGGGGAAGAGCAGACACAGTGTTGATGGAGTTAAACTAGGAGTTTTCACAAGTAAAAGCTACAGTTCAGCTGCCTGATGGACTTTAGTAAACAAGGCCTTCTATGCCTTCCCCTTGCAGCTCATGTCCCCCACATCAAGTAACAGCAGCGGCTCTCTGTCACCTTCCTCTTCCTCCGATTGCCTGCTGAGCCGGGGAGGACCTGGCCGGAGCCACGTAGCAGCTTTAAGGAGCCGTTTTGAGTTGGAATACGCCCTAAATGCAAGGTCCTATGCTGGGTGGTCTCAAAGGTAAGTGCCGACGCTGCAAATCCAGACTTCAGTGCCAGATCTGGACAGTCACCTGCATGATGCTGTCTAGTGGAGCCTGAACATCTCTCTGGAAAACACTGGCCAAAAGTTTAGATTCCATTTTCATTATACAGTGAACAGAAACCTGTTAACTCACATCCTTGGTGAGTCTAGGTTCTTCTACAAATTGTCAGTAACAGCAGTGAGCTATGGCACCAGAGAGAGGTCTGCCGAAATGTAAAGTGGTAAAGCATTATAAGTTATTGAATCTATTTCAGGGTGGTCTTGCGAAATTCAATGAAGGGTTCCACATATTGGCCTGGACTCAGTCCTGGTAATAGAGATCAGACATTCTGCCCATTTTCCTATCCCAACCATTCTACTCCTGGATATAGCCCACAAAACTGAAAGTAGACATACAAACAATCCCCAAATAGTCATGAATGGAAACAACTCAAGTGCCCACCAAAGGATGGAGAGACAGCATGTGAGAGGCACCATACACTACAGAATTATTCAGTCATAAATAGAAGTAAAATATAGATAATCCATGGAAACATATCTACAGCATCCTCATTGTGGTATGATCTCACTAATATGAGGATCCAATAGAATAGGTGTGTGAACAACATGGGCACACACACACACACACACACACACACACACACACAGAGTAAATACTGAGTGAGTTCAATAGCTGGGTGTATTTGTTACAGATGTTCAGGTGAGAAATCTGATATCAGAGTGGCAGCATGGCTGAGTTCTAGTCCTCTCCTCAGGTTAGAACATAGTATCATCATTTCCTTCCTACAAGAGCATCACCTCCCCAGTCTCCAACTTCAGGTCTTGCTTGTCTTACCTCTGCAAAGACACTATGTTCAATGCAGTCATGTGAGGTATTGGGGCTTCCATATATGAATTTGAGGAGAGACATGAGCTATTCCATATCACCAGGTAAATCTATGAAAAGGGAAACAAAAATATAGATTGATGTTGCCAAGAACTGACAAAAGAAAGATTTGGAGGAACTTCTTAGTGGATAATTGTTCTACTTTGGATAATGAAATTTGGGAGTTGTAAGTGGTCCTTATTAAAACATTATTAGTGTTGCAAATACCACTGAAGTTCTCACTTTGAAATAGTTAAATTTATGTTATGTGAACTTCATCAGGGAAAACACACTAATCAGAAGTTCTCTTTCATTATCTCTCCCGTTCACATGCCCCAGTTCCGTAAAGGCAGGCATTTTGTCTCTCTAATTCACTGTAGGTTCAAGGAGCACTAACTGGTCATCTATCGCTTTAAGATATAACTATTCATCTCAGCATTCAGGACTGACAGCCATAGCCAGTCATCCCTAGCTCAGATGTCTATAGACTGATACTAGACAAGCTTAGCGATGGGCTAGACTGTATCAAGATCTGCCCTGTGACTCTCACCCTGCTCAGATACAGGTTAGGGAGTACTTGCAGAGCCTTGCCCTCCTCACAACGACAGGAACTTCATGAGCATGCACCTAGCCTTGGCTCACGCTTCAGCCTCTGGCATCACAGCATACAGTCCCAGTAGCAACAAGTAGAACATCTACACTTCATGGCCAGTGGAGAGAAATATAAAGTCTCAGGCTGCTGGAGACAGATCAAGAGTGATATTATTTACTAGATCGATACAAGAACAATATTGCATAGAAAATCAGCATCTATGTGAATGCTCATTCAAGGTAGTCATCAATGAGAATTAATGCTTCTGGGTCATGGTGGATGGATTAACTATTGCTGGTCTAAACACATGAAGGACCAGAATGGGTAAGGTCAGAGTTCATTCACAGAAGTAAGGTTGGCAAGAGCCATCTTCTGTGTAGGAACCAAGAAAGGCAGTAGTTGTGAACTTGAGGGGAAACCCTGGAATCCGGAACATGCCTCCAACTGTGAACCATCTAAAGATCTCTCTCCTGTGGAAGCCTAGAGCTGCAGGACATGGGTACAGAGTCTCTGCAGACTCCTCTGTCACTGAGAAAGCACTCAACATCCCCAAGGTGGTAAAGGGTTTGGGTCATATAGCAAGAGTCTTACACTGCCCGCAAGATGCTACCCATTGCTTTTTCAGCTGTACTTGTATTTCTCCCCTGAAAAAAAGGAGTTTCAGAAACAGCTAGGAGGAGACAGGTGAATCATGACAGCTGTAACCTAAGGAACATCCTGGAATTAAGTATGAGCAATTCTGATGGGTAACCAGGCATGCCCGATATCATTCATTGTCGGGTTTCCATCTTCAGCATGATTTCATAGCACTCGATTGGGTTCAGCCACAAGACCGTCGTCTTGTTGTGTCTGTGCACCCCCTACCTGTGGCTTTGTCAAGCAGTCAGACTGTGACACTTCTGACACAGTCACATGAGGTTTGTCCACCACAGATAGAGGTCCACAATCAAGGAGGGGGCACTATTTCAGCAGCAAGCGGTTGACAGAGAAAAGCAGACCCATGCACAGAATCCAGATCTGCTGCTGCAGCCGAGTCCAAGAATTTGCCACTCAGAAACTGACACAGAGAAAGAGGCAGAACAGCACATGGGGTGAGGTGAATTGGATGGAAGAGCTTGGCTTCTCCACCCAATAAGAATGTAGGGAGACAGAGCACTGCTGAGAACTGACTTAGCAGCGCACAGCCTGTGCCAGCCTTAGAGAAGCTTCCTTGCATTTTCTCAGTGGTTTCTTGTCCACCTGCGGCCCTTTGTGGTTGTTTCTCTTCCTCAACATTTCTCTGAACACCTTAGGCCCCCGTTTATAGTATTGGTGAACAAAAGGTCAGTTTGTTTATTGCCCCAGCCCTAGCATAAAACATAGTCTTACTTATTTGAGATCCGTGGTATAGATAAGTGCTCCTAGCGAAGCATTTAGTGAAAATACACAACAAGTCAAGAGAAGAATCGTGTATTTTTATACATTGCTACATTCAGCTATCTTGCAGTTTGACTGGCATAAGGGTGTTAAGTGATAGATATTTGTGCAGCAGATAAAGACTGGAGATGGAATAAATTAGCTTGGTATATGGTGGTCATTATGAATTTACAGTGGAATCAGTGAACAGGCTCTGACCATTTGTTCGTTGTTCCGTTTAAACATCTGCCACCATGGAGCACCTGTGAAATGCAGGACACTGTTTTCAATACTGTTTAAATCGTTGTGTAATTAAGCTTTGAGAGGCAGACCTTTCAGTTATGGAAGATGAAGAACTGGCTCAGAAAGTATAAGCAATTCTCCGGAGTGATCAAGTAGGTGGCTCAGCTGGATTCCCACGGGGGCCTCTGCTGTGCTTTCGAAATTCCCCCGGCACAGGAGGCAGCAGGACCCAGAAGCTTGTTGTGTTTTGCCAGTGCTGTGTTTTCTGGACTTGTCCCAGTTTGTTCTGGAAGATGATCAAGGACTGGATTCAAGCACTCCTTGCAAACCTGCCTTTTCAGCTTGTTTTCTAAAGGCTGTAGAACGGAGTCCGTTCTTAAAGTGAAAGAGCCCAAGGAATAGGAACTGGCAAGGCCAGCAGGACCATGGAGTTAACTGCCTAGTGTGGTTCCCAACTTTGCATGGTAAAATCGGCTGGGAAGCTCAGAAAGGCCCAGTGTCCAGGACCCACTAAAGCTCATCAGGATGGCATCTGGGTCTCAAAAAACCTTGAAGGTTTTAGGTAGCTCCAACTCAGGAAAGCAGGCATGGTGTTAACCTGTTGGTCTCTCTGTGGGAGGAGATGCTGCCACAGAGACCTTGCCAACATCACATTTTGACCAAGGTTGCTCTAAAGGATATTTGAGTCCTTGTGCTACTTCAGTCTCTGGACCCATGAGCACTGAGCCTCAAGGCTAACTTAGCCAATTACATGGGAAAGTGTGATTCTGCATGCATGTCACCATGACTCTGAAAAATGTGCACAAGACTTGTTCTGTTCTCCTCACTAACATATAGACTTGGGCTCCTCGACAATGTACGGAATCACTGCATTTATACCAACTTCTAGCTGTGATGTCAACAGCCAGGAGATTGAACAGGAGATTGAAATTTTAAAACTTTTGGTTTAGTATAGGTTTCCATTATTTGTGTACATACTTATCTGTAGTTATTGTTAACATTTTTTCCTGTATAAAAGAATTCTTCAAGGTAGAAAGTTGTCAAGTATTTCCTCCATGAAAAGGAGGAAATAGCTAATTCAGTAAGAGAAAATCACAAACTGAGTAAAATCTGAGGTTAAGGAAACCATTCTTGAAGTTCTGCGTCTTTTAAGATATTTTGTGTCCAGATATATTTAGAAACTCGGCATGTGGCACTTCTCCTCCCACAGGGTCTGAAATCTCCCATCTTGTGCACGGATTACATCGTGTTAAATTTAGAAATGACAAAGTGATGAACAACCTTTCAGATGCGAAAACCAATTAGGGTTTGCGTGGGGCTCAGCTCCGAGAATAGCGTGCGACCCAGTTAGCTGTCCTGGAGAAGACGCTGGGGATGGAGGATTCAAAGCTCTGAAACACACCCTTGGGATCAATCGCTAGGAATACAAGGACTCCTCTAAATAGCTTGCCAGGTGCCCTGGGAACATATTTCAACCTATACAATGTCAATATAACATACAAAATTCTCGGTCCACACTGAATTTTACTGGAGTTCTGGAACTGTGCGCTAGCTATGGCAGCGCCACAAAGTGAACTCATAGGTTGGGTCCTCCACTCTAGCCTTCCCTTCTCCTGTTTTGCTCTCTATAGAACTTTCTTCAAGACCCTCAGTGGGCTCCTTGCTTTCTACTCATTTCTTCACTTCAGCCTTTCCTCTGGTCAGCTCATAGTTGTTTTCAGAATCCACTCCAGGTTTTAAATGACCCTAAATCGTGCTTCCTGTGTCCACTCCATGTACTGCTTTTATGTCTCTCTCTGCCTCTCTCTGTCTCTCTGTCTCTGTCTGTCTGTCTGCCTTGGGTTCTCTCTCTCTCTCTTTCTCCCACATCCATGACTGTGTCTGTCTATCTGTCTCTCTCTGTCTCTCTCCCCCCCGTGTCTGTCTGTCTGTCTGTCTGTCTGTCTGTCTGTCTGTCTGTCTCTGTCTTTCTCTGTCTCTATCTCTCTGTCTCTGTGTCTTTCTTTGTCTCTGTGTCTTGTCTTTGTCTCTCTCTGTTTCTCTCTCTCTCTCTCTCTCTCTCTCTCTCTCTCTCACACACACACACACACACACACACACACACGAGGAGGGTAGTAGAGAGACACAACCTCAGTCCATACATCCAACTCTGACTCTCAGCACTTTCAGGTCTTTAACTTCTCTCCTGCTCTTCCTCCCCATGCCCCTCTCTCACCCTCTGAAACCACCAGTGATGCTCCATCACCTCCAACAGTAGGAGAAGTTCTATCCTAGAAACTAATGCCATTAGCAAAACTACATCTTAATCCTGTATCTCTCAGTGTTTTGAACTGAGGGGTCTTGTTCTCCTCATGTGTATGCTTTAGATTGCAAAACTTATATGAAGAATTTATTGTAGTCTTAATGACTAAAGGTACTACTGATTCAGACGAAAATGTTGGGATGTTTGGGGTAATCCAATAAACTTCAAACTGACTCTTCACAAAATGCCCTGAAAATAGACACTGTAGGTGTTCTAGAATAGACAGGATGTCCTAAGCTGTCAGCCAGTGCCCTCCACCTGATCGGCTTTTAACTTTGCCCACTTCCCATTCTTGTCAAAGCATGAATCAGCCACCCATACCTATTTCAGCAGTCTTTGTCACTGTAGCTTGAAGATGCCCTCCTTGCCTGTGCTGCACAGGTGGCCACATCCCGCCACCTTGTGCCATGATGGGAACTCCTACTAGTTCACCATCTTAGTGGGGGGGGGGGGCTTCCCATTACTTCATAAATACTTTGAGGTCAGACAATTCCTTTTATTCCCTGATTTTATTCTGATGTCCATGACATCTCATTTAAAATTTAATGGGGAAAATATTAAGCATTTTTATTTGTAACAAATTAAAAGTATCCTGAATTGAGCTAGGAATGCCATGGCCTCTACATTTCCCTCACGTTCAAGTCTGTTTTTGTCTGAAACATAAGAAGCACTGGGTGTTCCAGAATTTTCTCTACTCTGCGCCCTTTGTCTCAGTTAACCAGATGCTGAGAAAAAGCTCCCTGACAAACGTGACATAATTTATTCTCTCTTCCAGTTCCAGAGGGATTTTGCTGACAGCGGGCAGAGTAGTAGGCATGGCGGCAGCAGGCTGGCTGCTCAAAGTACATCCATACTCAGAAACTACAGCTGCACAGGAAATATGACCTTAAGACCCTCCCCCAGTGACTCAATTTCTCCAGCAAAACTCCACCTCCTAAAATTTCCACAATCTTCCCAAACAGCGCCACCACCTGGGGACCACACGTTCAAACATGTGGGCCTGGGGAGGGGCCCTCTCGCTGTCAATCAACAATACCCTTCTATTAGGATGCCAGTTGTCACTTCTAAGGTGTGAGGGTAACCTGCTGTGAGAACAGACTGAAAGTGTGAGCAAGCGCGTGGTTGATTACAAACTGGCCATTCTCTTCTACTCCCTCTTCTCTCAGCTGAGAAAAGACATCCCGCTCCCCAAATGACCCACAGCAGGAATGTTTTCCTAACATTAAGGCTCTTCAATTTGCATAGTTCTAGTTTAGGTGTCATCTATTCCTTTGATTGTGTTTTTTTCTAATCATGCCCAAGCCAATGAGCTTACTTATTAGGAGGTAGTGACAGTGTTAGGAGTCCTGCTACCTGCCGAGACCAGTTCCATCTTTGTTATCCTTTTTGCTTTTGGCTGTTACTCTTCCATATTCATTTAAACACTTGGCATTTTCTACCACAAAAAAAAAAAAAAAAAAAAAAAAAGAGTTTGAGTGCAGATGTATAAACCTGCAGACTGAGAAGGGAAGATCTGATATCATTACCATAGTAAGTTTCCTTCACTGTCTGAAGATGAGCTTTAATACAATCCACAAAGAGTTTATCATGATCTCTAGTTTTACTACCCTTATATGAAACAAAGAAATGGAGCATTTAGAATAGAAAGCATTCCATCTAGTTTATATAAATATAATACTAATTATGTGTGTGCATATGTGTGTATGAGTTTCACAGGAATGCTGATTCCTGTGGTGGCCAGGAGAGGCCATCAGCTCTCCCTGGAGCTGCCCTACTATGGAGTTGCTGGGAAATGAACCTGGGTCATCTTGAGAAGTAGTGTGTGCTTTTACCCACGGGCACTACACCTTGACATTTTGGTATTTACTTTCCAGTATTTTAGTTTTGCCGTGAATTTTAAGATTTCACATTTAAATAATCTTCTGTGACGCTATGATCTCTTTATACCTAGCCAGATCTACCTGTTCCGTTACCAAGGCTCTGACTTCTTACCTCTCCTGGTTGTGGTTTTCTCTCTTCAAGTGCATCTTAAACTTGTTCTTCACCCTAACAAAGATAGACATATGAATTCAGTCAAATGAAGCTCTCTCTCTCTCTCTCTCTCTCCCTCTCTCTCTCTCTCTCCCTCTCTCTCTCCCTCTCTCTCTCTCTCCCTCTCTCTCTCTCTCCCTCTCTCTCTCTCTCCCTCTCTCTCTCTCTCCCTCTCTCTCTCCCTCCATCCTTCCCTGCCTTCCTCCCCCCTCTCCCCTTTCTCTCTCCCTCTAGGGATAGATACTTGGTGGGTACAGGAATTCATTTCTTTACACATTTAAAATCTTGCTGCACACATTGGCAGGTTCTCTATGAATATTAACATTTTGCCTATAAATCTTATTACCCGTGTTTTGTTTACAATTTTCTCTTCCTAACTGATCTCAAAGTCCTTCCTTGGTTTTCATATCTTACTCCAATGACTCTGTGCATGGTTTAGTTTTCTTTCTCTTGGCTGTTGTTTACTAGCTTCCAAAAGCCACCGTTTGGTAGCTTTCAGAACTTCCTTATGACCCGCATCCATTGGATAAAACTGTTTACCTTAACTTTGTGCTCTTTGAAAAACCTCACTGGATGTATATCACCTAGTATATTTAAAATATGTCTAATCAGAACATATATGCAAAGAGAGTATGAATATACACAGTGTTAGAAAAATGTATAGCTACAAAGGTCTGTGAGTGAATCAAGTGTGTTTATGTGTGTCTTTGTGGGGAAGGTATAAATTCCGCCTTTTATATTTCTGCTACAGATTAGATAACATTTTTTTGCATTTATCTTATTAATTCCCTGAATTTCTTTGTTCTGTTTTACTGTTTCCAACTCAATTTCTTCCTGACTTCTTTACTTTGTATTTGTTGTTGTTTAAATTTTTTCAGGCCAGTTTTGAACGTCTCTTTGGCTTCTATTTAAGCTTGCCCTTTCCCCTTAAAAACATTTACGTTATGCTTTCCACCTAGGCTTCTCGTCTTCAGTCTTTAAGATCTGGTCACAGGGCTGTTCCTATGGGTTCTTGACCTTCCCTCAGCTCTGCGCCTTCTACCTGTGCACTTCTCGGTTCTGTTATGTGCTCGTAGTCCTTGGGCCTCCAAAGGCAATGGCTTCTTTCTCTCTTCCCCCTGTTTTGGAGAGGCAACCTTACAGATGAACTAGTTTCCCTCATTTCTGTCATTTTGGGATGCCAACAGCCAAGATCATTGCTCATAAGTGTGCTTTAACTTTTTTATTTGTGTGGAGATATATATAAATATAGCCGTGGGCTGGACTTCTTTTTTTCTTGTCATGTTATCTGGAGCTCGTTTTAAAATAGGTACTCATGCCTTACATCTCTTGTGTACAGCAGATTTTTTTTTTCTATTCTCCTAACCTTGGTTGTCTCTTTAGGATGTCAGACCTTTTTTAAAGATTTAATTTTTTTCATGTGCACGTGTATATGTGCACCTTTTTTAGTATTTAACAAGTATGAGTAGGTTCTTGAAGAAGAGAAAAATAAAACAGAAAAAAGGCATTGGAACCGTGGAGGTGGAATGACAGCTGCCTGAAAGCTGCTAAACCTGGACGCTGGGACTTTAGTTCAGGTCCTCTGGAAGAGCAGTATTTTTAAGCCTCCTCTCTAGCTCTCTAAGACTGTAGCTTCTTAAAGACGTTTATCATCTGACGCCCCTCTTTGTTTGGGTTAATGTATCTGCCACACACAGCCTTCTAAAATTCTGCTCAGAGGCCAACAATAATCTTCATGACACGTATATCTCTGTGGAGTGAGGGCCTAAAGCAATCACTTGGTTTCTGTTCACACCTGCCTACTCACATTGTGTTCGTAAGTATCTCTCCTTCTCGTGTTATACCGTGTTCCTTAGGACAGTGTTCAGCATAAGGTAAGTACAAATACCTGTTCTAGAACGGGCAAGTGAACGCGAGAGCCTCCCATCAAGATAATGCTACCTAATAACAATCTTGTGAAGTACCGCACCTCCCATTCTTCAAGAAAAGCAAATTGAAACTCGCAGTTTTAAAAAAAAAGGGACACAAAGCTATGGACAAAATGGACACAAAACAGTGGAAAAATCAGTTCATGATTGAACCCAGGCCTGTCTGGCAGTGAGTGCTTCTACTGTGTCTTAAGACTGAACTTCAAGCCGGCTAGCTTCACATGAGCCAAACGTAGAATCCAGGAGACCACGTGAGGAGCTGTCCGCGGTGCTGAACGGCTCCTGAGGAATAGTCTGCCAAATTCGATGGCGCCTTAGGCACCAGGTCTATGTCTTTTCTGCTCACAGAAAAAAAAAAAAAAATCCCCCCTGACTAACTCTGACACTGACCACCTTGCTTCATTTTACCTCCTAGGGACAGATTGTAATCGGCTGCCTATAGACCCAACTCCACACTCAAAACCTTGCTTCCCAGCACACCAGGACTAACTCAGCCCCCTCTATTGTCTTCAATCATCTTCCTCAAAATCATCCACCCTGGATACCTAGAAAAGCAGCAAGCTCTAATCAGAACATATAACAAGAGGTACTTCCTTCTAGGAATTTTACAGCCAGAAGTACACACAGGAGTCAGTTTAGAAGATAACTCTACTATAATGCAATTTCTTAAGGTTTTGTCAAACTAGTTTTCTTCCCATATTCACTAAGTATGTTCTGCATTATAGCAATCAGTTTGAAGAACTCACAATCTCTGGACTTAACACAACAACAATATTGAGGCTGACACTTAGCGCAAGAAAAACAAACAAAAACCAGACTTGCTATTAATGAGGAAATGAAGTCACTGTCCTCTCTCACACATAGATACAATGTGGGTTCAGTGCCTAAACCTGATGTCACACATAAATCACTATGAGATTCACAAGTCTCTGAGAAAATGTTAAAAAAAAATAACAAAGATAGTATCGTTGGCTTTCCAACATAGTTATTAGCTTACTCCAAGACAGCTGATTGAATATATAGCTAATGAGTTTTTCATCAAAGCTCACTGCTTATTTAAGCATCTCATTAACACCTTTCCCATCCTTCAGCCAGGCCCTCTGTGCTGAGAGGAAGGGCAGTCTGAGTATGTGCCTCCATTAAGCCCCTCTGTCACCGCGGTATAATGAGGAGAGTAAGATGTCACTTGCCTAAATCTAGGGGCAGGGCAATTTTCCCCAGATATTTGTCATCTCTGGAGTATATAATTTTCATGACACTCACTTTCTCAAGGTCAGTCACTTAGCTCATTAAGGGTCTGAAGTGAAAAAAAAATATAAATGGCACAGAAGAGAAGCCAGAATCTAAGCAGGTGCCAGCATGTCTGTCAGATGCTCCTTTTATCTTTTTTTGTCTTTTTAAGTTCAATTTTTTTTAGTTGCCCATGAATTTTCCTAATTAACAGAAGCAGAGAAGCTCCTGGTGTCCATGGGGTGTGGCGCTAAGGAGGAAACCTATAGCCATGTGTGCTGGTGTACGGGTTTGAATTACCTCCTTGCCTCCTTGCTATAAGGCTGGTGTCATATAAGTACATGGGAGCTGGGAACTGGTTCGGCAATTTATATCCTCAGAGTTCCTGTAAAAACCAGAGGTTACAGTGTATATCTGTAAGAACTAGGCTCCTAGGAAGAGACGGTAAGTGGAGACAGAAGAATCTCACTAAGTAGGCAGGCCAGCAAGATTCTGGCAGCGCTACCTGCAACTGCCAACTGCTAACAAGAAGGCACACTGTCTCAAGCAAAGTATAAATGGGAAACAAAATTCGATGTTGTCCTCTGACCTCCACACAGTCACCATGGTACATGCACAATGCCACCTCTACAAACAAAGACACACACAGAGAGAGAAAGGCATACACAAAAGCACACCCCCCCCCATACACACACACAACACAAAAGTTAAAGGAAGTGGATGTTAACATTATTTCCATGAAGGTTCAAAAATCTAGAATATTCATCTGTATTGCAAGAACCACTTAATATTTTCATAAAAATTCTTTGTTCAGCACAGCCCCAGGTATTATACCTGTAAAGGACCACAGTGACATTTGCCAACAATTCCCAGATTCAGAAGTGAAATAAAGATCCCACAGTGCCAACTGCTGCCCTCAGACCTCAGGGATTCTGCTTTCTTATCATTCCACAGAATTAGACATATCTCTGCCTCAGTGAGACAGGGTCCCTGCAGGATTCCCTCCCCTGGTGAGAACCCTAAACAAAGGCTAGCCTCGCTTAGGAGTTGACTTGCTCACTGGCGCCATCTGGCCCTCCGTGGGGGCGCTGCAGGGAGTAAATCGGGGAGAGATTGGAGAATTCCCTCCTAACAAAGGCATACAGAGTCAAAGTTAAGGAGCGAGGGAAAAAATGTCAATCTGTCCCTGACTTCTAAAAGCCACCCTTAGATTGAAACAACCTTTCTCTGTGAAAAATGTCAAAGAAAGGATATCAAACAAAATATTCTGTTCAGAAGAAGTGCTGGGAGAATGAGAAATTAATGAAAGGGGAGATGGAAGAAAACCCTGTGCCTGTGTAAAATCGGTACTTCTTAAAGAGAAAGCTTTAAGGACCAGGATTTATGCCGCACATAAAACATTGCATGAGACTGAGAAAGACTGAGAAAGACTGAGAAAGTGACATATTTAGGTTACAACAGCTCACTCGAGTGAGCAAGGGAAGATGTCTTCCTCAGCTGGGCGGCTCTGCCACGGACCTTCTCCTCTTCCACTCCCACGGCAAGCTTGTTAGCAGCCTGAAAGGGCCTCCCTGGTAACCCGAAGGGCCCGTTCCTCCCGATGCATTTTGTAATACTAATTAACTAATTCCCAGCCACATAAAGGGAACCTGTGAAGATTCACCAGAGGCAAACTGCTAAGCAAATGATGACAGACTTCTCCATTTTCAATTAGACAGAGTAGCATATTGTGACAGCAACAAGTGGACCGGCTTTCTAATGACAAGAGTTCTGTGAGGGTTCCATTCCTGGAAATGAAAAGGAAGCCTTGGCCACGTGTCTACCCTTGTGCACATCAAAGCAAAATTCTGCCTTTGGTTGTGTTTGTGTGCCGCCGAATGTAAGATTGAATCTGAAATGCCGCCTTTTGAGACTGCCTCTGTTCTCGGGGACTGTCTGACAGGAGACAGCACAGGGACCAGAGAGAACAGCCAGTCTAATTAAACCCGTACAGGTGGCACTGCGCTCTGCCACAGCAGCCCTGACTCCAGCCAGCCCCACCCTGAACCAACCCGCTCCACTGTTTGTGTTACAGATCCCCTGCTCACATGGCAACTGTTGCTATGTTTGCAGTAATAAGTGGGTGATGCTAGTGTCTCAGTAATGACTGGGATACAAGAGCCATGATTTCCAAATGGGTTTCTGAAGCTGCTCACACAATGGCGCTGCACAGAGTGACAGCTTTAATTTCCATAGATTCTCTTTCTGTTCACCTTTAGTATCTTCTGTATGGACCGAATCTAACCCCTCCCAGTTCCCCTTCCCCCTTAGAATAGCAAGAGTGACAGCTCTCTTCCTTTAGCTCAGTAGTGTTTAAAAAGGATGTTTGTTATTCTAAAAGGGGCATTGTTTCTTACTATCTCTTCAGAATCTATGATATTCAGTATTTCTTGTACTTAAGTAACAGCAATTAAAGCTATCAGAAAACATTATGGGCCCAGGAAGAAAGCAACTCCTGTATTAACCACAGGAGAGAGAACAGCATCTGCTATTAATATCTATGACATTAGCTGGATGCCCACATTAATGAGCAGATGTTTGAAGAGTCTCAATGGCAAATAAGTCTGAAAAATTCATGAGTGGATATTTTCCATGCTGCAGATTCGCTTTTACAAAGACAGTGAGCAAATGAAATCTGTTTTGTTTCCTGTTCGTGATGAAGTGCTTACTTCCCAAAAAGCAGTGTTATAACACTGCTTCTTCGGTAGAGGTGGGCATTGTCTCAGCTCTGGGTGAGATATCTATAGTGTATAGCGTTGCTATGCCCACTGATAATAATATCAAACTGGCCAAACCACCCGAAGAAGATACATTGTATACTCTGATCACTAGTCACCTCGGTTGAGACACTGTAACACTGACAACCACAGCTCTTCCACATTGTAGCACCATCAACCTTCAATCAGTATTCCACAAATGAACAGGCTGAAGCCAGAAAGGACCAGCAACCTGCTGGAGGCAGGGCCGTGATCTGAGTCTGAATCCACCTGGCTCTAAAGAGTCAGCTTTTCACTTCTCGCCGAGCCATTGTGACAGAGAGGGGGGCTGTTCTCATCCTACTCCCCCACAGAACACCACAGAATCCCTCCCTGGGGAAGGTGGGGTTTCAGGTCTCCGGATTCACATCCATAATGACTTAAGAGAGTGTGCACTGGTCCCCATACATCAGCTTCAGCATCTGTGGCAATCTGTTGGAAAGACGGACAGGCCCAGGGAGATGAGCCAGGCTCAGTCTGCACTTTAACAAGCATTCTACAGGTACATGCCTGAGAGCGTGCCTCAAGATCGAAGGCATGCCACTGCAGTCTCTGATGTATCAGGATGCCCCTCACCTCCAAACCTTTCCATAGCTTACTTCCTCCAAGTTGTAGTCTCCATTTAGAAGCAGTTCCAACCCCAGGTGTCCATGAGACTGAAAGTGTCCCTGCCTCCTTTGCAGAGGCTGTTTCTATATTAATTCACTTACACATTCATCTGATGTGTGTCTATAATACCAATGGATACAGCGCATGATGGGAAAGAAATCACCAAAGGGCTGTGGCATAGACATTTACCTAATTCCTGCAGGTGTGCCTGCTGAAACTAGAGTCCAGTATAAAAATGGAAAAGATTTCAGAGGCTCAGAAAGCAGCCCCTGAGTACACTGGTTTTAAGCAAATGTTTCTCTTCTGTTGCATTGATTATTATACAGGTCAGCCAGCACATGACAAAACAAGCTGCAGGAATCTGAGACAACAGGAATGCTGTCTGTTGCTGTCTTTCCATTGCACATTATGAATGGAAAATGTGGCTATAGGGTAGTTACTGCCAACCGAGTTCCAGTTGTATGAAAAATTCTTCTTGCTTCTGCATCAGAGTGGCAACTTTCCTTTTTAGATTATGCATGCTTCCTAGTTTAGTGACGGCTTAACAAGTGTACATAATTAGTAAGGGCAATTAATCAGTGCCTACCTTTATGTTTGAAAGTACATTAAAACAAAATTGAAAGATTAAGACATAGTGGGGACCCTCTAGAATATACCAGAGGCCTGGGAGGTAAAAAATCCTCAGGACTCAGTGGGAGGGACCTTAGATGAAATGCCCAACACTGGGGAGAGGGAACTTGTAGAGTCCACCTCCAGTAGAAAGACAGGGCATCAAGTGGAGAGGTGAAGTTGCCATTCCACAATCAAAAACTCTGACCCAGACTTCTTCCTGTCTAAAAGAACTTCAGGAACAAAAATGGAGAAGAGACTGAGGGAAAGAAAAGCCAGTGACTGGCCCAACTGGGACCCATTTCAAGGGGAGGCTCCAAGGCTTGACACTATTACTGATGCTGTAGTGTGCTTACAGACAGGAGTCTGGCATGGCTGCCCTCTGAGAGGCCCAACAAACAGCTGACTGAGACAGACGCAAATATTTACAACCAAACAACTGCTCTAAGACTTTCTTCTGCACAAGTCCAGTGCCCTCTGTATGGTGGCTGCACTGATGCGTGGGCATTTATGTGTAGCATTTTCAAGCTCCTGCTAACTGCTATGTCCTGTAGCAGACACTGGAAACACAATGGTAACTGAGACCTCCTCCAGACCTAGAGAGACTCGTGGTTTCCTGAAGGTGTCAGAGAAGCAAAGAGAAGAGACAGGCTTAAACAAGAATAAGAGCATCTGCCACTCTAGGAAGGCTAGGGAGAATTAACAAGACAAGCTGTAGTATGCAGTCAAGGCACCTAGGCAGGAAGCTTTAAGATGTGACTGGAGAGGTGTAGAGCTGATAGGGCGGGGCCCTGGGAGGAACTGTGGGAGGAGCCCTGGGAGGGGCTATGGGAGGAGCCCTGGGAGGGGCTATGGGAGGAGCCCTGGGAGGGGCTGTGGGAGGAGCCCTAGGAGAACTGTGGGAGGAGCCAAAATGAACTATGAGAGGAGCCAGGGTAAGGGTTAACTTGAACAGAGGTTTAAATAGAGCAGACTATGCTGCTTTCTACCCAGGAACAAATGGAAGGAAAAGAGGTGCTTCCTGCCTCCTGCTTCCGATCTGGTCCCTAAGACCTCACTCTACCCAGGCAAGGAACAGGCACCCATTTGGATGTGACCAGATACAACAAAAAACTCTCAGCATTGCTCTGCGGCATGACCCAAAGCTCTGATGACACTGTGCAATCGACCATGTTTTCTCTACAGCTGTGTTAAGATCAGTTGTCATAAACTGCAGGTGGGCAAGAATAATGAAATGCAGGTGGACATGTAAGGGATTCAGGTACAGCTGATAGCCTTCTCGAACACAACACCGCCCTGGAATTAAGGGGGCCAGGTAGCTCTTGATCCATCACCTATATGGTATTGATAAAAAACTGCCTGTTATGAATGTCCCTTTTTAAATTTCAAGGAAAAGGAAATAAAAGGTGCGGCTACTATTTAAAAAAAGAAGGAAAGAAAATAGCTTACCCGGTTTCTACAGCCTGTCATTTGCTGATTTACACAGTGAAAGGTGTGTGATGAATCTGGGCTGCAGAAATCACTGTCCAGTACCTTAGCCATATGTGCTTCTGCTGCCCAGCATCTCTCGCCCATACAGTCCATCTGCCTTCATCCTTTAGTGCCTAGAATAACACCTGTCAGATGGCAGCTTCTCGTCTGAGGCTTGCTGAACGCAGGAAAGAGCACCTGCTGCTCACAGGACACCTTTGTGCCACTTACCTCACGGGCAAGCGCTTCCTGCCATGGTCTACATCAACATGTATGTTCCCTGAAGCATGCCTGACTCCATGAGAACTTCCTACCACAGTTTCTAACCTAAGGATGGGGGTGGTGAGCGCTTTGAGCTGCCTCTCTGCCTCTGATTCAGGCAAATTGCTTACCACAGAAAACCAAGATGCATTTTGCCACCTCACTGATACTCCTCATGACACATGAAGAAGTCACAGTAGGCACTTTAAAGGTGACGCTAGCTTTTGGACTCTTAACAAATCCTTCATCAAAGAGTTTTGTTGTTGGAATCAACAGAAAACTGTGCTTGCTCTGTGTGCACTGACAAATCTGACAGGCCTGCGATCACAGCTGAGGTGCCTGGGTGGAGGAGCTGGTTGACTGTAACGCAAGGGGTTCTGATTCCTCACTCAGCCAATACCTATTGAGCTGTTACTCTAGGACTCAGAAATATGGTAAGGCCACAGCATTTCTCTCAGTGAATGAAACCCTTTAATCCAGAAAAACAACTACCCTGACTAGAGTGAGTCCATGCAAGGTGGACACAGGACATAGGACAACCGGCCATTGCGGAGAGCCAACAGATTCTCCTCTGCACATTGGTACAACGAGGCCATCCTCACCATCCCACACCTGTGTGATGAGCCACGCTTTCTGTATCTGTCATCTTTTCCTCCTCCCCCGTTCTCTCTCTAGATCTAAGTAAGTCTTCTTTTATCCAGTGCAGTTGTTACTACACACAGGATGGCTCGCTATTTAACTTCCTGTCAGTCGCCTAACGATGGAGCCATCCTTTTGTTCCAGAGCCTCCTGTTTAGGGTTTGAAGAGCTAGATTGATGAGCATTACCAGAGAGAAATATTTTTTGAAAAGTAAGCGAAGCTGGTGACATATTACTTCAGAGTTTAGTGAAATTCAGCAAATCTAATTCTATTATCCTGTCAAACGCTCACATAAAGGACACCTGAAAGCACATTTCAGATGCATCTGTAAAGACTTCAGGAGCCACAGACACATCTGCAAAGGCAGGAAGGATCTCTTACTGACAGGCCATTGTCTTATGAAGCAAGTAAATAATCTTCTAGCAACTAATTAAATAAAGTTATCTTGGTGCTGCAGTGCCTGCCTGCTCTCCCTGGGAAAGGTTGTCAGGCAGTTCATGATAACTGTGTTTTCTCAAAGGCTTCTGGGCGTTTCCATAGGAAGGCTCACCCAGACACACCAAAACTGCAGCTTCCTGTGTGAATCATGAAGCAGCATGCATTTATGGCCAGATTATTTCAGTCCTTGTTTATTTTTGCCACCAAGGATGAGATACCAGCTAATAAATGTGTTCATTCTGACCAAACGGCTAGGGGCAAATGTTTTAAAGCCTTTCCGTAATGCTCTGCATTTGTCAGAGGTTCACAGGCTGACACACTGGAAGGACCTCCATGGCACTTTCAAGCAGCTACTGGTTGTGTTTGGACCTGTGCTGAAGTGCTTACTATGGGAAGGGTGAACTGAAGTACAGGAGGAGCGTCCGCAGAAAGGCCCATCCTGATAAAGCTGCTGCCCTTCTCTCTTCTGTCCATCAGTCGTCAGAAATGGAAATCATGTGTGGAACTGAGCTTTGTGGAGGTTTCACACACTGCAATCAGATATTCTCAGCTACCTGCCAGGGACATAGGGATATGTTCGTTCTATCTATCTATCTATCTATCTATCTATCTATCTATCTATCTATCTTCTATCAATCTTCTATCATCTATCATCTGTCTATCATCTATCATCTATAATGTATTTATCATCCATCTTTCTAACTATCATCTATCACCTATCAGCTCTCTATCATCTATCTGTCATCTATCATCTATCAGTCTATCATCTATCATGTATCTATCATCGATCTATGTATCTATCGTTCTTTCTATCTATCATCTATCTGTGTGTTGTGTGCATCTATGTGTCTATATGTCTGCCTACCTGTATATCTCTCTGTGTGTGTGTCCCTCTCTCCAATAGAAAAGATCACATCCAGGGCTCTGAAAATTCTAGACAAGCTCTCTACAATGGAGCCTCACTCCTTTCTGAGGTTGGAAAGCAGATCAGAACAGCTAGGGAATAGACCCTAGGTAGTAAACAGGTAAGTCAAGGGTAGCTTAGTCTGTCTAAATCCAGAGCTGATGTGTGCTAGGTTTTCAGGACAGTATAGGAAATCCTGTTTGCAACTTGAGTGAGAAAGTAATTAGTAACAGTGGGTAGTGTAGTCAGTTACAAATGAAACAGTCTACCCAACTAGGCCTGGTGTGTCCTCGAGCTTCACTGTGAACACAGCACTTCTCCAGTGCTCGGGACTCTATATTCATAGGGTCACTTGCCCCGTGACCTTTCCCTGGCCAGTTAAGCAACTTACTTATAGAACTATTCAGGCTCAGCGTGTTCCACATATTCAAAGTGGCCTTACTCAGAGTCAGCATGGTCTACATTTTTGAAGTGACCTTACTCAAGGTCAGCGTTTTCTACATATTTGAAATGGCCCTATTCAAGGCCAGCCTGTTCTGCCTACATGAAGTGGTCTTTTTCAGGGTCACTATGTTCTACATAGATAAAATGGCCATATTGCCAGTTCTCCAAAAACTAGAATTGCTAACTTTCATGTCCCCAATAGATACCATTTCTTCATAAACCTCTATCAAAATTTAACAGAGGCCTAGAAGATGGTATTGGCTGCATGAGGCCCCACAAGTAGCAAGAAAACACTATGGCCATTCAAACCTAAAACCACGGTTGTCTCAGCTCTTGTGACGGAGATTATTAATAGCCTGCCTCCCCTTCTGCCCCTCATCTGCCAGGCGTTGCTCATTATCTGTCAGGAAAATCATTTTCCATACCTGTGGGTGATTTTTAATGTGCCCTCTATCTGCAGGTATAATTCTTTTTAAGGAGGTTAATAACATTAATCCCATTTTACAGATGGGAATAAAAGATCTGAAGTATCCTATTTTCCCAGGTCAGAGAGTAAGCCAAGGCCTCATTAACTTCCATTAGAATTTCTACACAATCCAATTGGAACAGAGCTTCTTCCCCAGGATGCTTAATCACTGTCAAGAATTTTCTAGCATCTGCTCTTCACTGACACACATCAAGCACTTGAGTGCGCAGGTGAACAAGGCGCAGGGCTAGGGCATACGGCGCAGGAAGTGGAAAGAAGGGCTGCAGAACTGGCTGCAAAATGGACTTAAGTGTAAGTGTAGGATCAGTAAGGAGAGTTAGCAGTGGTGGGCTATGGGTCAGACTCCATAGACATAGGGTTCGTGATCAACTGTTCCTCCAGACTTACTGTGTTCGGTTCCCAGCGGAGACATGAACGCTGTCTCACTTATCTAGACGGTGAAGAAGCGGAGGGCATAAGGTGATTGAGGGTGTGTGAAAACAATTTGAGAGTAGGCTATGACATGAGAAATCCACATTTGAAATTCAGTTATCTGGAGCCAGAGGTCATGGTTTATGACAGAGCTAGTAGTTATCAAAATAAGAAGTGGGTAGAATCACTCAGAGGCCTCTTGCAGCACAGGTTACTGGACCAACCACCTGAATCTCAGGCCTGGCAGAATGATGGCTGTAGAAACAGCACGGGTAGCCTGCTCACAGGGGACAGAGGTCGATCATCCAGGAACTACTCTCTGAGAACCAGGAACCAAAGCGACACTAGGCATGAAGAGCTGACTCATTGGCGCAGGTTCAAGCAGGAGCTGAATTAGGTACAGTGCTGGATTAAGGAGATGAGTCTGGCAGAGGCGTGTGTAGGCCCTGAGGAAAGCTGGCTAACCTAGCAGCACCCAGCTAGTTCAACAAGAACCAGGAAGATACTGTACCTTGGGGAACATTGGCCCAGGTGGAATGTTGTGACCACGTGAGGTCAAAGGAGCTGCAGAGTGACAGTCGTGTGGTTATGGCGGCTTAGAAGAAGGATTAAGCATGACTAGAGACTTCAAGGATGGCTACATCTCGGGTATTTCTATCAGTGCTGTTTCTATGCCTTCTCCCCACCCCCAACCCCAGCACCAGCGTTCACTCCCTGTGATTGCAAGTTAGCTTTTTGTTTTGTTTTGTTTTGTTTTGTTTGATGTTTAGTCTCATGTATCCCAGGCTGTTCTCAAGCTTCCCGTACAGCCAAGGGTTACACTAAACTTCCGAGTCTCTTGCTTATACCTCCCAAGTGCTGCAATGACCCATACGTAGGTAGCCTGCCCTCTCCTGAGGAGAGAACTCAGGCTCTCACACTTGCAAGGCAAGCCGTTACCAATGGAGCCATCCCCACAGTTCCCAACGTGCTACCATTTCTACAACCCCTTCTTCGCTTCCCTGTTTCTTCTTTTATCTAGAAAGTTATTGCTAGAACTCCAATATTTTTAAGGCCAAGGGATCAGCAGGACAGACCCAGTATCTGTCCTCACAGTGTGAGCAGACCATTTCAGCAAAGCGTGATGGATTTTATAGGGAGCAGAGGCACCGCTGAAGGAATAGACGGCTTCTGAGTGAGTCTATGTCTTTAGCTCTTTCTGTTTGAATGTGAAGTGCTTTGATCTCAGAGAATAAGTTTTTTTAAAAAAAATCCATGCTAGCCTATTCATAATGCCATTTCTGATATGAATAATAACTTCTCCAAAGCCCTGGGTCTGCATCCAGCCATTGTTAATCTTCCAAGCAGGTGGCTGATACCCTGGTAGAACAAAAAGAAAATAAAATGAAGGACATATGTATATCAATATCTGCCAGTAATCGAAGACGCAGATAATTACCATCAGCCTCATTCCCTGCCCTTCTCCCTGCAAACCTCCCATGCCCGCCGAGATTTGCTGGCCAGTGTTGGTGCCTTTCTCATGAAATCTGTTTCAAGCTCTATTGGAAACTTGATATAGCAGGTGAAGCATTCAGGCCCGTGATGAATCAGAGCCAGACACAAATACAAGGCTGAGGACTCAAGAGCTTCAAAGAGAGACAGTCAGGGCGGTTTTGCGCTTGGATCTGCTGCCTCCGCTTGCCAGCGCCAGAATCCAAAGGCGGCAGCTGCCGCAAGCCTGCATAAACAAAGGAAGGAAGCACTCGGGTCTAGCGTTCCCATGGGAACACACCACAGCTCTGATTACCAGCCCCTAGAAACCGTTTCCTTTCACATCCGGGTCTCACATTGAAAGACAGTGAGAGGTACGCTTCCGGAGAGGTGGCTGGGGATGTCTGCAGTAAGAGATTCCTGACTTCTCCCTCCACAGCATACAGATGCATCCTGGGAGTGCTGCATCTCACAAAGCTGCACAATGGAATTGGTCTTTCAGCCCGCCCCAAAAGGTGCTTGCCTCAGCCACTGAATTGTGTGTGCCTGGGAATAAGAGCTAAGGAAGACAGCCCAGTAAAGCACCATCCACTTCCTACTGGGGTACGGATGACCCAAGCCTACACTGAAGTTAGAGATTCTCACAGATTCTGAACCAGTGCTCATTTTGCCTAAGCCCCTGACTTTGGAGGAAACTGCCTGTAGGGGGACGCAGGGCTAAGCTCAGACACATAAAATACAAGCCTGCCTCATGCAGAGATTGTGGAAGCCCACGTCCAGAGGTTCAGATGTCTGACTTCCAGACTGGAATCTGAAGACGCGGATTAATAATGAGTACACGGATCCCGGGCCTCCCTCACCGCCCTTCACAAGGCTTCCTGTAGCCTAGCAACACATGAAGCCTCTCAACACTGAAGTTTCCCTCCTGTCTCGACTTAAGCCTGGTGACCTCGGGCACATGGAATGATCCATCCTTGCCCTCGTGGTAAAAAATAATCATAAACATAACACCCTGCCCCATTTCTGCTGGGAAAATTAAGGAATACTAGGTGGAATCATTACTATGATTTCCAAATGCCTCACACACGTGATCGTATTTGAAATGTTCATGGATACTATGTATGTACAAAGGCAAGGAGATCTGCATATGATTTCTGTGGTTCTCTGCATTCCCAATGTCATATATATATATGTATGTGTATATATATATATACACATATATGTATATATATTTATATATATGCAGGAGTTCAGGTCAACCTCATTTACATAAGGTGTTGGAAGTCAGCCCGAAATCATATATATATATACACAAGTATTTATATATATATATGTATATATATACATATATATAAAATTATTGTGTGGTTGACTACACACAACTGTGTAGTTTTGTATCCCCAAGCCTCTAGTGATTTCCCCCACACAAAACATCTTTAAAATACACAGTAAATATTACATTTACAGAGCATCTGTGGAGTGGTGACAGTCATGTCATGTTGATGATTACATCTATTGTGATTGTTCCTGCCTGCTCGTGCTAGTTTGGGCGAAACAAGGAGAGAAAGTCCCTGTGGACCTGAAGAGTAGAAGGGCCCTTGTTCTTTTACTGACTGCTAGAAGACCTTCTGTTCCTCCCCTCCAAGGACTCCATCTTGCTTTGATATATGACTGACTGCCTTCGCTAGGTTTGGATCAACTGGAAACTTCCTGTAAGACCACCACATAATTTTTCTTTTTAAAAAATAATGCAAGAAAATATGTTGGCAGCTGACAACAAAATAGCATCTGAATGAGGCTCATAAAAGATCTTCCACTTATTTTAGTTCTGTGGAAATGACTATTCCTTAATTCATCTATTTAACAAAAAATAATAACAACACATAATAATAACACAACTTATCAAGGGTTTATAATTCTAGGATACTCATGTAACATCAAATATGTAAGTCACTGAGTCCCCTATAAAGATTTAATTATAGTGTTGAGTGGAGTGATGTAAGTTTTTAAATAAATTATGTGGGTCCTAGATGTGGCTGTATTGGTAGTGTGAGTGCTTGTCGAGCGTGAGTGCTTGTCGTGCACAACACCGAGATTTGAGTCCCAGCAGCAGGATCCCCAGCTAGGTGTGTTGGTGCAAGGCTGCAACCCCAACACTAGAGAGGTAGAGGCAGTAGGATCAGGAGTTCAGGTCATCCTCATTTACATAAGGAGTTGGAAGCCAGCCTGAAATGCTTATGATGCTGTCTCAAAAACAGAAAGAAAAAAAAGCCTTGACACATTTGTAGTTTTGCATAGTATTTTGATACAATGGTAGGGGTAAGGGAGTAGAGAAAGGACTGTGACTTGTGGTTATAGGTAGGGTGTCTGGGAAGGCTCACCCTGAAGATATCTGGTATTTGCAGAGCACCTACTATGTGTTATTCTATAACACATCACTGTTATAGTGATGTTCACCAAACACACTCTATGTGTCAGGCTTTCTTCTGAGCTCTTTGCACTTATATCATCTAGTATATCCTCACAGAGACAAGTGATCTTACTGTCCTTGGGGTGTGGAGGAGAAAAGCGAGGTCTAGGAATGTACCCCATAGGCTGTGGAGATGCTGGACTGAAAACTCAGTTCAGTCTGAATTGACACCATAATCCTAACCTACTGTTTGACCCACACACAGAAATTATGCTGAGAGGGGAGGCTGGAGAAATGACCAGAAGCTCGGTCCAACTGAAGTCATTTTGTAAGCATGTAAGCTCCGTGCCAGGGCGGAAGGACCAAGTATGCAGAGGTAGTTGCTGCTCTGAAGGGGTAGGCTTTCCGGTGTGCAAAGTATTATGGCTTCACTATGAAAATTGCCATCAAGATGTGCAAAAGCCACTAAGCACTTCTTACCAAATCTAGTCATGTTCCCACCGACCCAGAAGGCCAGAGCAGTGGTGTGATCAGCAGGACGTGTCAAGGCCTGGGTTCCCCAGTATTCAAAGAGATGTCACAGAGCATCAATCGGGAGAGGGTTGTCAACCCTACATCTCCACAGAGAGCATCAGGAGGACAAGATGCCTGGAAAGTCCATGCTGCTCTGCTCTCCAGGATCTGCAGCACAGAATGCACCGAGGGAAGAGGCAAGTTCTGCTAATGTGCGGTAAGGCAACAGGTCCCAGTGGTTTGGTGTACCTTCACTTAAAACAAAAACAAAAACACACACTGCTTGTAATTTTAACCTCCCTTAGGGTGATTCAAATGATTTGCGAAGATCAATGTACCTCCTGTTCAAAGAGTTTAGGGAGTTTCAAACCCTTCTCATTCAGACTGGCCTGTCATAAAGAAAAAAGGTACATGGAATTTCTTGCAGAGATCAGAATTTACACGAAAGAACCCAGGGAAATAAACCCAGCAAAGACATACTTTTAACTTCCCTCCACACAGAAGCAGGAGACATGGACGCGACTCCACGCATGCTTAGCTACTTGGTGGTTTTACATTTCATTGATAAAATTGGCTTTATGACTTTTATTTATGTATATGTGCAACCGCCCGTATAATACATTCTTTAGCCAGGTCTAAAGAAATGGCTGACAGGCTTGGACTCATATGGCCCTGAGATCAAATTCAAGCTCTCTCCCTCATATGCTCTAACTTCTGGGAAAATTAGTTAGGCTCTCTAAACATCAGCTTTCTCTGTGTAGGGCTGTGGTGGCTTGTGCTCACTGCGAGCTTGACTGATCATGAAGGAGATGCTGGGTGACCAAAGAAACCTAGGGAAATGCATTTCAAGGGGGACAAATGGAAACACAGAGGTCCTCAGACAGAAAGCCAGGGGAGTCCATAATGCCATGGTGGACAAACAGACAAACGGAGAGTGGTGCAGAGAAGAAGTAGGCACAGACCCAACTAAGGAGATCTTGTCTTCATGTAGAACTGTTGAGTGGTAGAGCAATCACCAGGGATTTTCACCAACAACCTTGCATTATCTACTTTTAAAAAAAAAAAAAATCTCCATTGTTGTTACTTTTCTCTCACTTCCCTTTGCTTCCCTTCCCTTCCCTTCTTCACTCTTCCATCCTCTCCCCTCCCCTTCCCTTCCCTTCCCTTCCCTTTGCTTCCTTTCCATTCTTGAGCCTTTTGATCCAGAAGCCATTAGATGGGACTGGGTCAGGTCAGCTTCCTCATTATCAGAGAAGGAAGAGACCACGATAGTGAGAGAGGTGACTGCCACTGCCTGGCACAGTAAGACAGAGTTCCCTTGGGGCACTGAGACTTCTCAGCCAAGGTTCTGGAGCCCAGGTGTGCTGAGGAAGGCACTCTGTGGGAGAGGACACTGACATGGAAATCAGTGTCCAGCTCTGGGCAGGGCATCTGCAAGAGGGGCAGGGGGAGCAGAGGCCACACACAGGGGATCAGAGCTCGAGAAGGGGATCAGGATAGGGATGCCGGAAGACAGACAGCAGTGGGTCTCCATGGCCTGAGGAGAGCGGCTGCACAGTCACATGGACCATGTGGGGATGTTTGAGCATGAGTGTGGGAAAGAGGATGTGTAAGGCAGAGCTGGCCTGCAGGCTCTGTGAAAAGAGCCTTGCAGTGCCTGCCGCGGGACATGGCTCCATGTTGGGATCTGAGGAGAGTGGGGAGGAAATCACTCAGTGCAGGAGGTAGGCCTAAAAACAAGGAAAGCATCTCCATAAGTGTGGGGTACAAGAGCCCAAGGGAGGAAATGCAGGTGTGTGCAGAGGAAGGAAAGGGTGTGTGCACTTGGCAACATCAACCAGATGACCAAACACACAGATACTGTTAGCAGCCAGGTTCTGTCTGAGAATGAAAGGATAAATGTGGGAAAGAAGAGAATGGGAATGGTGGGATGTTAGATGCAAGTGGAAGTGGAGATGTCCACTATGATGGTGAGACATACATTGCAAACATTTTCAAATGCATTTTCCTTCACACTGTCCGCTAGACCTGCCTACCAAGGAGAGGGCTGGAAAGCCGTTGCTTCGCACTTGTGGAGCGAACACCAAGACCTTGCCTTCTAAATTCAACCACTGGAAAGGAGCAAGGGCTTGGGGGAAAGGACAGGTTTCAGGGCTGAGACTTAGAAATTGTTCTGGGGCCAGAGCAATTAAAAGCAACTGCTAAATGCAATGTATAAATCAAGTCAGATTCTCTTTCGATAGGGACTATTATCAAGATAAGCAGCAAAACGTGGATGGGGGCTGAGAGTACATTCTACAGCCAGTTTGGGAGTCAATACCGAACACTTAACTCTTGGTTGTTGATGAAATATCTGATTGGAAACATACTAGTACATTGTTCAGGAAAGAAAAATATCGCTAAACTGTTGCTGCTTCCTCTCCTAGTCCTTGAGGTTGGGAACACTAAGTATCCACGGGAAACAGAACACCTAGGTCTTTCCATGCACACCTATCTTGTCCTACCCTCAGGTGACTGTGCTCCTCCACCCAGAACTCCCCCTCTCTCCCCTTTCCACTTTGATAGGAAGGGCACACTTCAGGGTGCCTCCCCTTCTCCTGGCACTTCACTGTATGCACCTGCATTTCCCTTCCCCAGCTGTTAGGGTCCACATGTAACACATTCATGTCTGTGTCTTTAGGATGTAGCCCTGCCCCTGCCATTGTGCATCACTGGGTATTAACCATGAGGGTGTGTGGCTAGGGGTATACTGGCTTCTAGGGCCAATAATATGAAGCAGAAATAGCAAGTGGTTTAGCTGCCACTTGGTTAAGCATAAATTAATGCTATGCAAATAAAGCATGACTTACTTTCTCCCAGCCTGTTTCTTCACATGTAAAGGGGCTTGCTAAGTCATGTTAATGCTGTCTGTAAAGCTTCTGGCAGGGATATGCAGCTAGAATTCAACAACATTGTTTTCCCCTTTCTACTTAAGACTCCAACGTACCACAGACAGAGAGGAGTGGGGCATCCTGGATCATACTCCTGACTCCTCTATAATATTGATGTATGAATCTGGAGGAGTCTGGAGCACTCACTTCATGTCTCAAGATCCCAGTTTCCTTCTTGGAAAATAAATCCTGGGAAAATGGGGCAGGAGGAGTTGGTTTTCGATTTCTTTGCTGCCGAGATCTCTGAGGTATAAAATATAATTTTTCCTTCTCTTTTTTAAAGTAACAGTGAGTGCTGGAGGTGAGCCTGGGAAGTGGTTGCCTTCAAGGATATTATCCTTTCAAGAATATTCCTCACATTAGCAGTCAGGGCCTGCCCTGCTTTTGCTGTGGTACGCAGCTCTAACCCAGTCATACCTGCTAAAATTTTGAGATAAACTGAGAGATTTGGGGGGCATCACTTTTGAGCACATCAGTGATTCACTAGCTGTCAAGGATTTAATACATACTTTAAGCACTTTCCTTATTCATAAATCTTTAGCTAATTACTTTTTCCTTTTAAAATGGGGAGGGGGCTGAGTGGGACCTTGGACTTTTGCCTACTGGCTCAAGAAGAGCCCTGACCTGGTTGGTTGCCAAGCCTTCCTTGGCTTTCATAGGCTGGGGATATCTGCCACTGAAAGAAAATTGATGGGTCTGATTTTCCTGCAAGAGAGATTTTGCACTGATCATTGGCTCCATAAAGATTTTAGCTATTGCCCATTCTATATAATGGCAGCAATAAATTTGTTTTAATTTAATGCATTCTTAAACGCAGAAATTGCATGTTGACAAATACAAAATAATGCTGTGCAAACAGCCAGGATAAAGTCTTGGATAATAAACAATGTGAACTTAATAGATAAATTAACCAATAGAAGTATAATTAGACTGTTTCGAAGTGAGGCCAAGGTGTTTGCAATTCTGATGGAAACGCTGTCTTCCCCTTTGTGTGAGAGAGAATAGGAGCTGCAGGAAAGTCAGAGCAAGGCATTTATCCCTCATGGTAGATCCACTTTAAATAGAACAATTTGTTTCCAGCTAAATGCCAAAAGGTTCAGGCAGCCCGCTCAGCCTTTTCCATGGTAAGCACTGATTTCACAGCATAAACACCTTTATTAGCATTTCAGCTCTGGGTTCTCTGTCTTTTCTTTGATTCAGTTCCTTAGATTGGTGTCAACGAACTAAAATTCTGATAGAATTCATCTATGTGAACTTTATTTTGAGTGAAAGAAATGGCTCCCTACATGGATATATTCCCCTTGGAGAAGCACACAAGGGTCCCTCTGACCAGGATCTTTATACTAATAGCCTTACATAGGAGCATGGTTTTGACAGATGGCAAAAAGATCCAATAAACCACAAAAAAACATTTGCAAATCTGTGAGTCCCTGGATGGCACTGTCTTATTTGACATCCAAATTTCTAATTCTTCCAGGCTGCAGGTAGCCCAAAGACATTGTTAGCTCATAAAAGCTAATTGGACCAATTGCAATAGAAGAATTTTTGCCCAGAGTGTTTAATCACACCAGTCACCTAATGATTTTTCTTGTTGTTCAATGTTGCTAGGGTTGTTTATAGGAAGATGAACCCATGTATGCAGCTTAGAACATGGCCCTTAGGTGAGGGTGGTAGGGTTGAGGGTGGAAATCATAATGCAGAATTTTAAAAGATCAGTGTGTATCTGTGTGTGTTTGTTTAGGTGTATATGTGTGCATTTATGTGAGTGTATGTTGTGTGTGCACGTTTGTATGTGTGTCTATGTGTGCATGTGTGTATGTATGTGAGTGTGTGTTTAGGTGTGTATGTGTATATTTATGTGAGTTTATATGGTGTGTGCATGTGTGTATGTGTGTCTATGTATATGTGCACGTGTGTGTATGTGTGTGAGTATGTAGGTATGTATGTGTGTATTTATGTGAGTTTATATGGTGTGTGCATATGTGTATGTATGTATATGTGTTTTGTATATAAATGAATGTGTATATGTGTGTGTGTGTGTGTGTATACCTCATTTTTAACATCTCTGCAAGGAGACAGTCACCCAAGTGTGGCCATAGGAAAGGAACAATGTTTAGAAAATCAAGCAGGCATGAAGTAGAAGATGATTCTACTAATTCTGTGAAGACAAAGGATGTTTATACTGAGGAACTTGGTGTTCATTTTTATGTACCATATCTCAGTGAGTTCCCAGGTGATTAAACAGTGTGATGTATGATGCCATTAAACAGATTGCAGGTTCCTGGGAAAGTCAGGTGTGAAGATCTAAAGGCCTTTTGTCCGAGCCCTCCTTCAGCCTCTTGCCAACCCTGGATGTTGGTGCACTGCATCTGAACATTATGAGTTGGACTCCCATCTCCACAGAATGGAGGTAAAGTCTGTACTTGCCCCGATGCCATGGGGGCTTTTAGCAAGATGTTTCATGCTAAGCAACGAAAAGTGCATGCAGTCTACAGAACTCAGTAAGCATAGGCAATTGCTGTCACCATTATGGCACTGTGGTTGAACTTAGGTGTTCTGTGGTTTTTATTCCATTAACATTAAAGTTATAGATAACAGTATACATTAACCATAACTCACCAAACCACAGTCCCAACGCTGCAGGTGTCACCCAAGAAAGAAGGTAGTGAAGAAAGAAGGGTTTATTTTGGGGGCCTATTTGGAATGCCACGCAGCAGCAGTTTAGGGCTCTAGGAAATATATGAGAATTCAAGAGATCCTGGAGCCAAACCTGTGATTCATTCTCCAACACAAAAAGCATTTGGCAGGCTGCGGTTTGGAAACAACAACTCTGTCTGATTTGGAGGCTTTAAATGGGACCATTTGGACTCGCTGTGACACTGGCTCATCCTCCAACTCTGGAGAGATGTCAGGAGAGATTCCCAGTCTGTTCAGACAATATTTTCCTTACTTCTTCTTGGAATTGCTTAAGAAACACCTTTCTGGATGAAAAACTATCACAATGTTGGTTTTAAGAGATTTCCCCCCCTCACCTCTCATGCACTGCAACATGAATATACACAAGATGACCTACACAACCCTCAGTGAAGCCTCTATGCCTTCCCCGGAGTCAGCCTTACACAACCAGGCTATCAGCCCGTGATGGCTTTCTGTGAACTGCCTTCCCCCATACTCTGCTCAGTTTCATCTTGTTGGCATTGTGACTCTTCCTCAGAAATGGAGCACTAAAGGAGGTGCCCCTCTCCATCAAATAGGACTATTTATAAACTACCAAGTGGACTATCTATAAAAAGCTACAAATACCACACTCCATGTATAGCCAGGTACAGTATGGTGTGTGCGTGTGTGTGTGTGTGTGTGCGCGCGCGCGCGCGCGCGCGCACTCGGTGAGTGTATAAGTGTGTGAATGTGTATGTGAGTATGTGATAGAATGTGAGTGTGTATATAAGTGTGTATGTATGTAGTATGTGTGAATGTGTGTGAATGTATATGACAGAGAGATTGTGTGTGAGTGTGTGAATATGTATGTGTATGAGTATGTGTGATAGAATGTGAGTGTGTGAATATAAGTGTGTACATATATAGTGTGTGGGGGGAAAGATTATTTGTATATGTAAATGTATATGTGTGTGATAGAATGTGAGTGTGTTTATAAGTGTGTATGTATGTAGTATGTGTGAGTATGTATGAGAGAGAAAGATTGTATGTGATTGTGTATGTGTGTGAGTGTGTATGGGAGAGATTGTGTGTGTGTGTGTGTGTGTGTGTGTGTGTGTGTAAATAAGATACTCATCCCTTGGTGAGAGTCAGAGCAGAGCCCTCAGATCTTCTGCCTAAATGGAAGTTGGCGTCTCTCAACTTTGTGATGTGCTAGGTTATTGTCAGTCCACACCATCCATGAATCCCTTCTGGAAACACAAGGGACAGAGTAACCAGAGACATTGCCTTCTGAGACGTCCAGAGACACCTCTGCACCTGGCTCCAACTGCTGCTAAGTCTTGGCTTTCACAGTTGCTGGGGTAGGGTGATTATGACCCTTTGGGAACTGCTCAACTTGTTTTCAGACTTTTGACTTAATTATTCACAATGCCTAAGGCTCAGCCTAATCCTATGGGAAGAGTCACCCAGAGGGGCTGATGCAGACCCTGTTGCTTCTGGATGTCCAGCCACATGCCCTTTGACATGAGCCTCCCTTTCCATTGGCCAAGCAGGAATGAGAACCTGCCTAGTGTCTGCTGAAAGTTGATGTGTGTTCTGTCCTGTAGCCTCCCCTACTCAATCCTAACCACAAGGCAGAGCTGTGTAAATTCCAACTCTTACTCAACTGTGGTGGCCTCTAGTAATGTAAGTAGTTTCAGAAGAGTGCAGAATCTCTGCCCTGTCTCTCTAGGACATTGCTTAAGACAGTGTCTGTTAATCCAGGAGCCAGGGCCTTAGGTTCTGTGGAACCCTCATGTGAAGCAGCATAAGCCTTGTTGGGAAGTCCTCTATTTTTAAGTACTTGTCTGTGACTTGTAGCTCTGTGGCCTTATAGATATCTTGATTTATTTTTCAATTGATAGCTTTTACATGGCATACTTGTCCTTCATATCACTGACTGCGTTTATTTAAGCCAACAGCACTAGCTGTGTCTATGCAAGCTGCAGAATCCATGTGGACTATTTAGTTCAAAGTGAAAAACTATTCAGTACTATGAAACATTGCATAATTTCATACAAAAAGAACTTTAAAACCATCTTGTTGTCTTCTTATAAAAGAAAAATTTACCTTACACTCACTATATGTGTGTGTACATATATATACACACACACATATATATGATTTCCTTGTCACATATACACCCATACCCATATCCATACCCATACATATACCCACACCCATACATACCCATACTCATATCCATACATATACATATACCCACACATATACCCATACACATATCCATACCCATACCTATACCATACACATACATATACACATATATACATGTACCCATACCCATATATACCCATACCTATACCCTTACCCTTACCCATACCCTTACCTATACCCATACCCATACGCACCCATACATACCCATGCCCATACACACACACACACACACATAGGTGTATATATATATATATATATATATATATATATACACATATACTCATACCCATACATACATATCCATACCCATACTCATACATAACCATATATATAAACATATACCTATATACATACATATACCCATATCTATACCCATATTCACATATATACATACACACACATGCATTTGCATTGTCATCCTTTTAGAATAAAAAGGCTTCCTAGTTTCAATAATGATTAAAACACCCCAAACTGGATGTGGTAAGTAACACCCATCATTCAGACACTTGCAAAGTAGAAACAGAAGGGTCCAGATTTAAAGTTATGCTCAACTATGTTGTGAGTCAGAGCCCAGCCCAGGCTACCTGAGATCCTGCCTCAGAATACAAACAGAATAGAAACAGAAACCAATGAAACTCACAGAAGCCAGTGTGTGCCTTACCTGCCATGGGCTCACAGTCGCAGGCATGGGCTTTGTGGTCGCTGCATCACTGAGCCAGCCATGTTTTTGTAGTCACTAATTCAGCCCAAGTCTTGATACCCAAATTAAACTGAGCACCTGTGAAACCTTGCTGAAGGTCGCGGGTGTGTGGGTGTGAAGAGCTAGCTGTGTTGATCAGAGTCTAGTTTCTTCTTTTGTTTGACCTGAGTATGATTGGCTTCCATCTGTTTGCCATCTAAGAAGAGAGCCCCCAGGCCAGTGTGTGTGGCATCCCCCGGGGAAGGTTGAGTTCCCTGGTGTAAACTGCATTCAGCCACTGAACACCCAGGGCATTGTGGAGATGGGCTTTTATTCACAGGAAATCAGATAGCCATTTGGTGATAAAGTATTTATTCCCCATTACCGTCTTGTTGCCTAGACTACTGCACAAAGCATGTTGCCTAAATGGAGCTACTGCCCTAACAAGACTACATACACATACTGAAACAAGAAATTAAATTTTAAAAAGTAAATCAACAGTCTGTAGACAGAATTGTGTGCTGTTTACCAGTTAATGTTGATTGAGGTGATGCTGTCACACTTTGAATCAGTAGAATTTTTCTCTTTAATCATTCCCTCCCTCCAAGAAACCTTCTCTGCAGCTTAAAGAAGTGAGCCTAGAAATACCATTATTTTTAATGCAGTTGCATATGAGCCAATGCTAGCTTCCAGAAAACGGACTTCTCTAAAGGTATAGCTGTGAAGCACCTGGTTTTATTTAACACACTTTTGTTTTGATGGTAAGGTCTGAACAAGCCACTGAGAGTCCAACAATATTGAACAGGATCTTGGTCCCACTCTATGTAGCTGAGTTCAATAGTAAACAAATACAGCAATTTTACATCAGAGCAGACTCACAGTAGCACTGTGATTACAGTGTCTAGTACTGAGGGTGCGGAAGAGGCGGAGGCCATCTCCAGGGGTCTTCACAGAGCACACTGACCTGGAAGGACACCAATCTCAAGCAACCTTTACTGACTGTTTCCTAAACTCTAGCACTGAAGAGCCTTAATTCTCACAGTAAATCTCCGAATTCTCTGCCTCCCACTTTACAGATGCATAGGCATAAGTCAGTTATTGTCATAGAGTAACCAGCAAAGGACACATAATGCTACTTTAGCAGTCCAGCATAGAATGCCCATCCCTAGCCATAACATATAGAATTCCCACCCCAGGCATAACATATAGAATTCCCTCTCCTAGCCATAACATATAGAATGCCCATCCCACACCATACAAATAGAATTCAATCTTTAGTCATAACATATAGAGTTACCTCTCCTAGCCATTGCATATAGAATGCCCATCCCTAACCATACATATAGAATTCCCACCCCTAGCCATAATATATAGAATGTCCATTCCCTGCTATAACGTATAGAATGTCCACTCCTAGCCATAACATGTAGAATGCTCACTCCTAGTCATAACATATAGACTGCTCACTCTCAGCCATAACATACCCTGCTTCCTCTCGGGGACAAATGAGATGCCAATATACACATGCAAGCAGGGTGAGCAGTTTAGCTGCAGTCATGAGGAATAGAATTCTTGGGGATGTTTTGAAAATGTAATATCAGTTACTATGGCCAAACTTGTGTTGATGTGGAACCAGGGGCCTGGTGAAGAGCAGTAGCCTATAAGACTCAAAGCCTCAAAGAAAGCAAATACAGATGCAGTGGAATGCTCAGGTTTCGACCTTCGGGACTAAGGGCAAGTGGGAACAGGCTGAGCTAAGGTTGTTGCTACAGATGTACTGAGTGGAGGAAGGCTTGAGTGGTAGGCATCACTTACGAATTCATTCATCTAGTCAATTCTTCAACACTATTGGTCCGGCTTCTATGTGCCAAGGTGACGCTAAGAGTTGAAGGCATAACAGGGAATAAGAAATTAAAGTCCCTAGCTTTATTGTGCATTAAGATATAATTGTGCAGGGCAGTGGTGGCGCAGGCCTTTAATCCCAGCACTTGGGAGGCAAAGGCAGGTGGATTTCTGAGTTTGGGGCCAGCCTGCTCTACAAAGTGAGTTCCAGGATAGCCAGGGCAACACAGAGAAACTTTGTCTTGAAAAACCAAAAAAAAAAAAAAAAAGAGAGAGAGAAAGATATAATTGTCAGTATGTATATTTATGTATGTGTGTGTATGTATATGTATATATATATATGTATGTATATGTATATATATGTATATATACACATATATAGAGGTAGCAACAACTTCCAAAATAAATGAAAGCATCATGAAATGGAATTACCACAGCAGAAGATGGGCTACTTTGGAATAGTCATCAGAGGAAAAGAGGCTGAGAGAGCGGCAAGTGAAATGAAGTCTTTGTGTCAGAGGAGCCTGCCACGAGGGTCTGGGTCCTCTGGGAGGAGTGCTTGAGGGCAAGTTAGCAATGTGGAGGCTCCAAGTTGGAGCCAGAAGGGCTCGATAGAGAGCAGGAGAGCACGCTGGAGAGGAGTGAGGATCTGGGGAAGGCAGCAGAGCATTTGCACTGTGTCCCGAGTGAACCGGGAATCCGCCGGGAGGGCTTACGCAGGCAGACCAGGCAGATGTCTTAACCCACTTTATATTTTGAAATGAACACCATGGAAAATACGGGAAGAATGTATCGCTCGGTGACAGGGGTGAAAGCCGAGAGACCAATTAAGAAAAGAACGGCCTAAGTCCTGAGCAGAGAGATTCCCTTAATAGACTCGAGATGGGTCGAGCTGGCAGTGTTTGGAGCCGAGCTAAAGAAGCCTTGACCGCAGGGCAGACTGGGAAGGATACTCCAGACTCCAGCTGACATCCATGCCAGGGACCAAAGCCAAGGAGGAGGCTGGGGAGCTCCTGCTGTGAAGAGTTCTGCTGTGGACCCAGGAAGGGTGTTTCTGGGCTCCCCAGGGAAGCTCTTCTGAGATTACCTTGCTTAATGTGTGCAAGGGCTGGCAGAGGGGACAAGTAGGGGATGGGGGAGGGCGGAGTGGTCTGTAAATTCCAGTTTGAGATGAGGAACTGGGAAGGAAGCCACCCCTTAGACAAAGCCAAGTAGAAAGTGGGGGAAAGAGGAGGGTCTGGCAACATTGGGGAAACGATACCTGTGGAGCAGGTACGTGCAGGCTGTGGGAAGTAGAGTTCTAGATGAATCACACACCCACCCTCTGGAGCCGCTTTCCTGGGATTCTGTTGCCTAACTGTGAATTATGAAAATGGTGCTGCACTGATTTAGAGTTAATTAAACTACTGGACACAAGTGCCCCACTTAGTACCCCAGTCCTGTGGAGGTACCATTTCATAGTAGGGCTTAGGATGTGTCATGTTTATGTAGACCTACTAAGACATCAATGTTCTTAGCTGTTTTTAAGTCACGATTTCAATATCTGCCACATCTTGGCTTCATACTCTTTTTGTTTATACCCAATCACTAAAACAAGATGCTGAAAATATTGGAGCCATCTCTTATTGTACAAATATAAAACTTGAGACTCAGATAGAGTGCGCCCCCCAGGTTATATGCTGGCAACCATAACTGACGAGGAAGAAAACAAGACTCTAGGTGTAGTTCTAACTCAGTCCAACAGTTCTGAGCTCACCCCAAACAAGATGTTATAAACCTGAATCTCACTGACATCTTGTTGACATTTCTTGGGATCTATGCTCGGTGACAGAATTTTGTTTCCTATGATAGTTCATGAGCCTAGCACCCCATATCCATCTGAGTCTCGTTGTTTTCTAGTGTTGGGACACACACTACTCCAGCCCTGTCTTTGGAAGAAATGAACAGAAGTGGCCGGTATTCAACTGTTGATAAATACGGTAAGTAACAGATATCAAGGAAATCACTGCTGGGGCACGGTTGGTGCTCACTCGTGTTTGTAGGGAGGGAGAAATTGTTGTATTTTATGATAACCAGAAATGATAGGTAATTTTAAAATACTCTACAGTCTCTAGCTCTGATCCTGAAGTCTTTGTAACTCTACAGTTATATTCAAGCTTAAAAAGGCGTGTCAGACTCTGCGTGAACGTGAGTGTACGTGAGTGTCTGTGTGCATGTGTGCATAAGTGAGAGTATGAGTGTGTATACATTGAGTGGAAATAAGTGTGAGCTCAAGGGTACATGCATGTGTACATACGCAGAATTCACAGCATGTATATGAGCTTATGTCTGCGTGGGAGCACACATGGTTTTGAGAGACTGCGAGTAAGTGAGTGTGAATTCTTGTGTAATGAAGTCCTATGAAGATACACGGTCTTTATGTAAATAATCTCTGTCTCTCCTGGCATTATAACTCCTTTACCTTCATTTCCCTGGACCCACTCGCTGCCCCTGAGCCCCCCTCACTGTGTACGAGGAGAAAAACACAAAGGAAGGTTCCACAGTCACATCCCCTGAGAGGGTTCTTCACATGAGCTGAGCACAGTAGGGTATAAAGCAACCCATCCATCCACCCACCCCTTCAAACAGCTGGCAAGGAGGCACAGGAGAGCAGCCTGGGCCTGCCTCACAGGAATGCTCCACAGCAAATTAACACAGCTCTTTGGAATAATTAAAATTTGATGCTGGTCTCCGGAAGCCAAGGGAATTACAGAAGCCTTTAATATCAGCTGCATTAGGGCGTTTGGATAAATCGAGAATTCCTGTAGATAAATATGACATATTTAATATTTCCTACTAGAAATATCATATCATCTAACCTTAAATACCATCATCTAGGGATATGGCCATGATATCCTTTATTAGCCTTTAAGTCGGAGGCTCTGTATTAGTTTAAACATTAGTCCAATGGCCCACTTTTTCATGGCCACTTTGAATGCAGGGAGGACCGAACACATCAGTTAAACACAGCAGGTGTTTGCTTCTAGAGCTGTGTTTCAGGAAAGATGGGACTGGCTTCTCTGATTTGGGAGGCTCTACACCCTAGAGCCCCTACATCATGGAACCCATGCCCTTTGTCCATAACCGTGGAAACCCTTGAAGAAACAGTATGTGTTTACCCCTGATTAGATGTAATGCACTTAGCACTGGCTGTCTTGAGAAACTTAGAGGAAGGGCTCTGATCTCCTAGTGTGAGTTAGCTTCTGCCACTAGCTCTGCAGAGTAGCTGGTAAGTCCAGGATTCTTCAGCAGAGAAACATGTTCCAGGAGTCACAGCATAGCGTCTTTCAATAGATAACACACAGCACCTCACCATTCAATAAATGGCACTGTTTTCTTTAAGCTTCATAGTGACATGCAGTGAAGCCTGTGTGTGTGGGCCTGGTAGGTAGGAAAGGTTTCCATGACAGATTCAAGGTGAAGCTGCCCTTTACCCCAAAATAATTAAAAAAAAACTTTTAAAGAAATTTTACCAGATTTATTTTGTTTTATGCGTGCCTGGTTTGCGTGCATGTCTATGTGCCTCATGCAAGTTGGTGCCATGAAGATCAGAACGGGGCATCAGATCCCCTAGACCTAGAGTTTCTGATGTTGTAAACTACCACGTGGGTACTGGGAATCGAATCTGGCTCACCTGCAAGTGGAGCCAGCACTGTTACCTGCTAGGCATCTCTCCAGCCCACTGAAGATTTCTTTTCTTTTTTTTTTTAAATAAAACTGTCAAGCTTATTCTTTTTATTAATTATTTCATTTATTTATATCCCAAGTATTGCCCTCACTCCTGCCCCCCCTGACAGAACTCTTTATTTTTTTATTAGACATATTCTTTATTTACATTTCAAATGTTATCCCCTTTCCTGGCTCCACCCTCCCCCGGAAAATCCAATAACCCATCTCCCCTGCCCCTGTTCCCCAACCTTCTCCTGCTTTCCTGTCCTGGTATTCCTCTACACTGCAGCATTGAGCCTTTCCAGGACCAAGGGCCTCTTCTCCCTCTGATGTCCAACAAGGCCACCCTCTGCTGCCTATGCATCTGGAGAAATGGGTAACTCCATGGGTACTCTTTGGTTGATACTTTTGTCCCTGGGAGCTCTGGGAGTACTGTGTGGCTCATATTGTTGTTCCTCCTATGGCACTGCAAACCTCTTCAGCTCCTTGAGTTGAAGTCCTTTCTCTAGCTCCTCCACTGGGGACCCTGGGCTCAGTTCAATGGATGGCTGAGAGTGTCACCCTCTGTATTTGTCATTCACTAGCAGAGCCTCCCAGGTGACAGCTATATGTGGCAGAAGCTGGAAAGAATCCAGATGTCCCTCAACGGAGGAATGGATACAGAAAATGTGGTATACTTACACAATGGAATATTACTCAGCTATTAAAAACAATGAATTCATGAAATTCTTAGGCAAATGGGTGGAACTGGAAAATATCCTGAGTGAGGCAAAAGAACACACATGGTATGTGCTCACTGATAAGTGGATGTTAGCCCAGATGCTTGGAATACCCAAGACACATTTCACATATCAAATGATGCCCAAGAAGGAGGAAGAACAAAGTATGGATATTCTGATCCTTCTTAGAAGGGAGAACAAAATACCCACAGAAGGAGATACAAAGTGTGGAGCAGAGTCTGAGGGAAAGACCATCCAGAGACTACCCCACCTAGGGATCCATCCCATATACAGTTACAAAACCCAGACACTATTATGGATGCCCACAAGTGCTTGCTGAAGATTTCTTCTTAAAGAACCAGAGAACCAGTCAATATTTCAGAATGGATGAGAGACGGGTGCATAAACCCCTGTCCTGAACTGAGGACTACTGGCAGTTGGTGAGTCCTGGTAGGTTGGCCATGCTTACAGACTTGCCCCCAAATGAAGAAGAGGAATACTATAGTAATAACATAAATGTCAGAACATCTCAGTACCAGGCCCAAGAGAAAGCTCTAGGATGTTTGGATAGAGTGAGAGTTCTGATAGAAAAGATACATATCAATGATTGCATTCCATGTGTGTTCTTTTGTGATTGCATTACCTCGCTAAGGATGATATTTTTCTGTCCCATCCATTTGCCTAAAAAATTCATGAATTCATTGTTTTTAATTGCTGAGTAGTACTCCATTGTGTATATATACCACATTTTCTGTATCCACTCCTCCATTGAGGGATATCTGGGTTCTTTCCAGCTTCTGGCTATTATAAATAAGGCTGCTATGAACATAGTGGAGCATGTGTCCTTATTGTATGCTGGGGAATCCTCTGGGTATATGCCCAGGAGAGATATAGCAGGGTCCTCCGGAAGTGTCATGCCCAGTTTTCTTAGGAACCGCCAGACTGATTTCCATTGTGGTTGTATCATCTTACAGTCCCACCAGCAGTGGAGGAGTGTTCCTCTTTCTCCACATCCTCGCCAACACCTGCTGTCTCCTGAGTTTTTGACCTTAGCCATTCTGACTGGTAAGGTGAAATCTCGGGGTTGTTTTGATTTGCATTTCCCTAATGACTAATGATGTTGAGCACTTCTTAAGGTGCCTCTCAGCCATTTGAATTTCTTCAGGTGAAAATCCTTTGTTTAGGTTTGTACCCCATTTTTAATAGGGTCATTTGGTTTCCTGGGGTCTAACTTCTTGAGTTCTTTGTATATATTGGATATTAGCCCTCTATCTGATGTAGGGTTGGTGAAGATCTTTTCCCAATTTGTTGGTTGCCTTTTTGTCCTTTTGACAGTGTCCTTTGCCTTACAGAAACTTTGTAATTTTATGAGATCCCATTTGTCAATTCTAGATCTTAGAGCATAAGCTATTGGTGTTCTGTGAATACTGAAGATACAATTAGCATATCAAATGATTCCCATGAAGAAGGAAGAAGAGGGCCCTAATCCTGGAAAGACTTGATCCAGCATTGGAGGGGAGTACCAGGACAGAGAAAAGGGAGAGGGAAAGATAGGAGAATGGATGGAGAGAAGAGGACTTATGGGACATATGGTGGGGGGGACTGGGAAAGGGGAAAGCTTATAGAATGTAAACAAAGAATATAGAAAATAAATTTTAAAAAAGGAAAAAAAGAAAAGATACATATATTTTTTCCTTCCTCCTAGAAACAGTATTATCCTTTCCTTTCTTTACTATTTTGATTGATTTGCCCATTTTCTTGTTTTAGGCAGTATTTCTTTACGTACTGCACGTTAGCCTCATACACACTTCCATTTCCCAGACTGGTAACTATTCCCAGACTGGCTTTACGTTCATTTCCTACAACTGCAACCTCGTGAACTTTCTTCTCTTAGTTTTTTGTTTATGTGACTTTTAATTTATTCTTTGAGAATTTCAAGGGTGTTTACAATGTCCTGGGATCATATTTATTCCCCCACTATTCCCCCACTCTCCCCTGTGCAGTTCCTTGCTTCCCCTGTACACACTGCAGACTTCAGATCTTTTCTTAGTAACCCTATGAATTACGTTATTGTAGACTATATGTGAAGGGGTACGGGGCCATCCACTGGACGAGCACGGCCAACCCACCAGGACTCACCAACTGCAAAAGTCCTCATCTCAGAGTAGGAACTTATGTATCCAACTGCCATCCATTCCAAAATATTGACTGGCTTGATTTCACGGAGGTCTTGTGTGTGCTACCACAGCTACTGTGAGTTCATGTTGGCTAATTTTATGTTAACTTGATGTAAGCTAGAGTCATTGGAGAGGAGAGAGCCTCAATTGACAAAATAGTCCCATAAGATCAGGCTTAAGGCAAGCCTGTACGCATTTTCTTAATTAATGATTGATGGGGAAAGGCCCAGCCCATTGTCAGTGTTGCCATCCCTGGGCTCATGGTTCTGGGTGCTGTAAGAACACAGACCGAGGAAGCGACAATGAACAAGTCAGTAAGCAACCGGTCTCCAGATCTTCTGCCTCAGCTCCCGCCTCTGTGCTCCTGCTCTGTGTTAGTGTCTGTTCTCACGTCCTTTGATGAGTAACAGTGATTTGGAAGTGTAAGCCACATATTTCTTCCTTAACTTGATTTTGGTCATGCTGTTTTATCACAGCAATAGGAACCCTAACTAAGCAAATCACCATGGACCTGCGATGTCCTGAGGACATTACTCTTTAGGATTCTTTTGCTTGCACTATTTAACCCCCTCCCATGCTGCTCCCTATCCAGAACCCATAGGTTGATCTGTTTAATAGGTAGAAGTAGAGTATGGAGATAAAAATGAGCATACAGGTCTTCACTCTTGTCTCCAGACTGTTTGCCTTAAGTGGTAAAACACAGAGATGTGTTCAGTCTCTTCCTGGACTCTGCAGTCAAATTCAGCTTACAAAGCATCCAAGCCTTGTGTGTCTGCCTTGAACCTAGCAACAGGATATCAGTGTGAGACACCCACCTTGGTGACCTGCTGACTTGGTCACTCATCCCTGAAGTACAGTCTACCCACTGGGGGAGCCATCCCAGCTGCCAGGTTCCCACTGGAGTCAGTGTGGTGAGAAGTGCTAACACAGGCAAAAACAGTGAAGCCAAGTATACATGGCTAGCTTAGTAAAGCCCTGTCCATGCCCAGAGCAACACTGAAGTTCACCTGGCAAAAGAAACATTCTGACACTACAGTAATGATTCTGCTTTAGTGACCACAAGTTAAGTGTAGTGATGTGAGTCAGCTTGCTCACATATAGTACACACTGTGATGCGCACATGCAGGCACACAGGCATGCACACACTTGCAGGTACATGCTTGCATGCACACATGTACACATATGCCCATACACACACATGTGCATGTGTGCAAAAGTACACATATGCAGACATGTGCACACATGCACGTCAGTGGTATTTCCTTGCAGAGGAGTCTGTTATGGTATGCTGTCTGAGGGAGTTTGACAGATTTTTTTTTTCTTTTGAAAGTGAATATACCCAAATTCCCGCACATGGCTACATGGCTTAAAGGTAAAGTTAAAATCTGTGTTGGCTCTGATAACTGAGCTTTCAATGGGGACTAAACAGGCAGCAACTATCTGTAAACCACCCATTTTTAAAACTGTGGGTGTTTCTGTGCCAGAGTGGAGAGAGAGTGGCTCCCTGCACTCACTTCCTGCCTTACTCTAGAGATTCCCAGTCTTAGAGATGCCCAGGCTGTTGGATCAAGTACCCCTGATATTCAGACCTAAGCACTTGACAGGCACTTCAAAATTAAGCAGCTCGGAAAACAAGCAGGCCACCTTCTCCAGGCTGCTATCCTTTTCCGTAAGCACCATCTCCAACTTTCCTCTCAGCCCATCCTTTGCTTCATCCCCTGGTGTTGCCTGCCACATGTCTCAGGCGCATGGCAGCCTTGTAATAGGCACTAGCTATTCTCCCGTTTACTAGCACTAAGAAAGATTTAAGCTGACGAATGCTCCAGACAGCAACCATTGAAGCCATTACTTATAATGAATCTGCCTGGCATGAAACTCATTCTTAGCCATCACGGCATCTTCCTTCCAGAAATGTGTCCTGCTTTCCTGTAAATCCAGCATACTAACTACCAACCAGCATACCAAAGTGGACATCGGTCATGGACATCCTTCTGGTATCAACTCGGTGCTTCCATTTTAAATCCTAGCATCACCGAGAGCTCTGATCCAGTCTTCTTTCCCTTGGATCTGGAAAGACAGTCTGGCAGTCTATGTGCAGCACTGGATTCCACTGGTTACAAAAGCGGGGAGATGTGCTGGAAGGTCAATAAGTAACAACTGAACTTCTTTTCTGATGCAGGCTATGTGTCTGATCCCATGAGCCCGATGCACCTTCACTCCCGCCGGAACAGTGGCAGCTTTGAGGACAGCAACTGACAGGTCTGACATACACCTAAGGGGAGTTTTCCCATCAGACTGACAGCAGTGATTTTATCCGCAGTGGGCTCCCTTCCAATTATAACACTCTGCCCTCTGAGGTCTCTTCAAACCTCCTTGCTTATTCTGCATTCACTTAATTCCCTTCTACGGGGTTGGCTTTCAGTTGCGCCAAGCATGAAGTGACAAAGAGCAGATATAGACTGTGCAAAAGGAATTGTTCTTAGCTTGATATTCAAAGTCCTTAATTGCCTGGGGGGGTGGGGTGCAAGTCTGTGTAGATGGCTGGGTTGATCCTTATGTATTCCTAGACTGAACTGTGCGGGCTTGTGTCTGAGCTTCTCCAGTTGGGTTTCTTAAAACAACACTCACTGGCTTATCTCCTGTTACCTCTGATGTTCATTCTGTGATTAAAGACTCTTGCTTGGGTGGTCTAGAACATGGGTTCAGATGCATGTGCATTTTATTCCAACAGGGAGTCCACTGAATGGGCCTCTTCTCAGACAGACTGGTTAAAGGGTAGGGGCATGAAGCAAGTGGTTAGCTAGCCTGTTTCCTTTGTCTTGACTGGGCTTTCTTTACCTGAGCAGCCCCTTTGTGTTAGTAACAAGATGTCATTGATGGCATCTGTTATGAAATCAACACACTAATGCCAGAGGAGAATTTCATACAGGCATGAAGTATCAGCTATCTTCAGGAAATGAGAGGCCTGGGGCTGGGGAGATGGCTCAGCAGGTGAAGGCAATTTCGTCACACCTAAAAGCTTAAGTTGATCCTCAGGAGCCACACATCAGAAGAGAGAAGCAACCAACTCCTGCAAGGTGTTCTGTGACCACCTTACCCTAGCTCTGGCACGTGTATACATGTGCACACACTCTATAAACACATAAAGTGAATCTTTAAAAGTAAAAGAAATTACAGATCTGTCCTCCATGCTGGTGGTTCAAGCCATAATGACAGGAATGGTCCCACCACCTAAAGGTACTTGTCCACTAAGAGAGAGACTTGGACACATGACACTGGGAATGTTGAAACTCCAGCAGTAATTACTGCTTTTGATCACAGCAAGAGAAATGGAATTGGTCAAGAAAAAAAATGGCACATTCTATATCAGAGTGTTTCAAGCTTCATACTGTTCCCAGACAGTACAGTTCTCTGTTGGGCACTGTCCTCGGCACTGTTGTATGCTTACAGTTGCTGTTAGTCCAGAACACCTCCTATGATAGTTAATTCCTTGTGTAAATTTGACTGAATCGTAATATGTCCAGATGCCTAGTTAAATAATAACTCTGGGTGTGTCTGTGAATGTGACCCAAAAAGAACAACATCTGAGACACCCTACAAGGTGGCCTGCCCAGGTGTGAGCCAGCAGCATGCAGTATACCAGGTCCTGCATTGTACAGACAGTGAAGATGGGAACCTTCATTCCTCTGGTGCAGGGTCTTCATTACTCTGGCTTAGGGTCTTAGCTGCACACTGGAATCTGCATTCTGGGCTCTCAAGCTCTCAAACCTTTGATCTGCACAACCAACAATTCGTTACCAGCAAGACAACAGATCTTGGGCCCTTTCAACTTCTGCTATTATATGGACTGATTCATTATAAGACATATATACATACATTTCCTATACACACACACACATTTATATATGTGTTTATATATGTATGAAATAAACAAACATATATATACCTTGGATACTGAAGAATGACCATCATTTATCATTTATGAATCACTTAGTATCAATATCCAAGTATCTATCATCTATCACCCTCTTATCATGTATAATCTATCAATCACCCATCATCTAAATATCTATTCATCTATACAGCTATCATCTGCCTGTCCATCTGCTAACTCTGTCATCTACCTAACCTCTGTACCCCCCCATCGGTTGTCCTTCTCTAGAGAACCACCAGCTGGTACACCTATTTCCAATCACAACATTTGAAACTGTCCCCAGGCACCAAACACTTGAATCTGCCAGCACAGAAGCAGAGGCTGGTAAAAGAGATAGATAGGGTTATGAGTTCAAGGCTAGTTTGGACAATATAGCAAGACTCTATTTGAAATAAAATGTCTCTGTATATTTCTCAATGTGCTCTGGAGGGCATAGCATTCTATTGTAAAGTCTGAGAGAACAAGTTGGAGGTTGAAGCTTTCCAGTGAGGAGCAGCCCTCAGGAATATTTCTTCCCCCTGAGCTAATGTGGGCTCAGATAAAGCTTCTCACATAGGCATGCAGATTGGCCCATGGATGTCTCAGCAGGCTATACTTTCCTACTGCTGTTTGAAATTATATTACTAGAGAGCAATTTCCACCAAGAAAACAGCAGTCCCACCTCTAAAATACCTTGGATCATCTTTTTTGTGACCCGTGGTAGCAAAATCTCCAGTCCCCATGAGCTCCGATTGGCTTACAGATATCCCTATGAAGGTCCAAAGGTATAAATTAAAGCCTGGGTACTTCCAGTGGTTTTGATCCCTTTTAAGCCAATGGCCTTTTCATTGTCCTACTTGATTATTCCAGAGTGACAGGTACTGAATCTCACCAAGCAGGTTCTCAAGAGGCTTTGCAAGAACACAGCAAGGATGCACAGATGTCAGCTTCAGCATAAACTGGACAAAGATGCAGGAGGGGAATGGGCCCTGGCTAGGAAGCACCTGTCTCCACAAGTCCTTGGTAGGGCTACTCTAGGTAGCAAGCCAAGAGCTAGCCCAGGCTACTCTGGGGTCTAGTCTGTAATGGATATAACTAAAAAGAATAAGGAAGACCGGAGAGACTGATTGTAATACAGCACAGGAACAGTGAATGCATGTGATCAGTACCATGGACAGTGTTGGGCTGAAGTGGGGGAAATGAAGCAGAAGTGTGTGTGCTTCCACAGATCCCACTGGGGAGGTCTACAGTGCGTGGGGAGTGCTGTCTCTACCGAATGCCTCTCTTTTTGCAGGAGAGAGAACAGACCCCAGCTCCATTTCTTGTCTCTTCTGGGCCAACTCTGTCCCCCTCTGCCTGTTCTACGCCCCTGCTTTCCTCTGCTCTTGTCTTGTCAAGTATCTGCAAATAATGAGGCTAATTCATCTTGATTCCTGAGAAGGGAAAACCTTTCCACAGAGCCATCCCGTGGCTCACAAACCCTCTTCATTACCACACCCTTAATGGGGCCTGAGGCTCATCTTAAAGTGTGTCAGGAGCACAAGATTTTTCTGGTATTTTTTTCCCTTGCTTGCTGAAAAGTGTCTCCCTAATTGCCTCCCTCCTCTGCTTGTAAAGAATGGACTTCTTAGTCGTGTCTCTGTATGCTTAGCACATTAGGTATTTTTCCGTGTGCATGCAGCCTTAGCTCACTCTGAAGATGTTCCATTAATTATAATTGTGAGCCGTATTACAGCAGCGACATGGAGAGCCATTCCAACAGCTTGAGTATTCGGGTTAAATTATTTCCAAAGCTGACATTTCCCCAGGAAAGAGAAAAGTGCGAGCTGTTTGTGAGAAGAAAGGTTAACACTACACAGTTCTTCTAAAATCAAGGATTTCTCTATTTTCTCTTCTTAGCTCGTTTCATTCTTTCTTCCCCCCTTCTGGCTTTCCTCTCTTCCTCTCTCATTTCTTCCTCTTTTCCTCCCTTCTATTTTTCTCTCTCCTTCCTCCACTTCTTTCTTAGGGTCTCCCTCAGTCTCTCCCTTTCTCCTTTTAAACAATAAAGACCAACTCTAGAGTCACCTGAATCTTTTGCAATAGGGGTATGATGGTGGTCAAGCCCCTTTCCAGCCTCTTTAATCTGGTTTCTGATCCCCAGATGACTCTGAGGTTTACCCTTTACCCTTCCTGTCAGGATCTCAAGTAACCAAGCCTTGTCTCCTCCTTGTAGAAAAACGACCAATGTCTCCTCACCATAGAAAGTGAGCTACAGAGCCTACATCTCCAAGGGAAGCAGAGCCAACGTCTAGTGCCCCAGCCCAGTAGTAAGGAGTGATTCTAGTTCTGACATAATATCAGAAAAATTCCAGTCATTTCCAAACACAGAAAACAAATAGTTCCTCATGGAGGAGGGTGGTAAAGGAAGAGTGCGCATGTCCCTGACAGATGCCTGTGAGAAAGCAGAAATGGATTTTCGTGTATTAAATGTGCTATCTCGCTTTATTTTCTACATAGTCCTGGAGAGAATAATTTTGAGAATTCATGTTCGGAAAGGCAGAGCTGTGGAGCCAAGCCCCCTAGGAGGGAGCCCAGCTTCAGGTGGTGTGTGGGAGTGCATTTGTACAAGTAAGCACAGCACACACAGCCGTGGCACTAGTGTGGGGGTCAGAGGACCAGCTGGGGAATCAGTCTTCATCTTCGAATGTGTTTGAGACAAGGGCTCCTTGTTTGACACCGCAAGCACCAAACTAGCTGACCAGCCTATGTCTGGGTAGTCTCCTGTTGCAGGCTTCTGTCTTATCATAGGCACACTGGAATTAATGCTATGTGGATATGTGGATTCTAGGAATTTGCTTCGGGTCGTCATACTTGGATAATGCTTTATGCATTAAGCCATCTCTTCTAGCCCTGTTCCACTGTGATGTACAGAAAGGCAGAGCTAGCTCCTGCTCACACCCCAGAGCTGTGGCAAGAGAGGGTATTGTTGCCTCTTTAAAGCCCAAGGAAAAACGGGGAATGAACACAGAAGTTCCAGAGACCAGAAAAATACATCTTTCCTGATTGCTGTGGCTTATCCTTACAAAGTAAAACAAACAAAAATTTGCTTTCTCTGTTACAGTTGCAAAAGACATGGGCTGGCATAATATTAAAACACACGATGTTATTTTCTAGGCAGAATGAGAGAGAAATGGCTGGCGGAGACAAGCCCCTGAGCCTGATAAGCAGCATCCAAGTCAGAGGCGAAGCCTGCACTTAGAGAGCCAAGCACCTTCACCTCCATCTCCTCATTAGCTCTTGGAGGCAGCGCAGGGATCTGGTGCAGGCTTTCCCACTGGGATTTGAATACTTTATCTCTTCCTACTTGTCTGCTACTTAGTTACTCGAGCGTGCAGACTGGATATCTCCCCTGATCAATTCAAAAGCCAAAAGGGCAAACAGGAGCCAGCTGACATTTACAATCCCTTCGCTGGGTCTCCACTCTACTTGGTTTGCTGTAGCCGACAGTGGTCCAAGACAGTCAGCTCAATTAGCACTGTGCAGAGCTTGATTGAGAAGCAGAGTTCCTCTCTCTCCTCAGACACCCTCCCTTTATGAGGCTAACTAGAAATAAAAAGAGCAGGGGTTACGTGTTTCCTCCTGAGCCAGAGATTCAGGACCCCACAGCAAGGTGGCCCAGAGGCAGGCTGCTAATTAAATTAGGCCTCTTGCATTAAAGCTGCCACAGGTGTTGAGCCTTCCTGGTGAGAACACATTGCAGAAGCATCCTTGGCTTTATGTGTGATTAGAGGCCAGAAAAGGACATGAACTGAGGTTTCAGTCTTGTGAGCAATGACTCCTGTGCAGAAAGCAAGGCATCTCTACCATCTTTAGGGGAGACTTCAGCTTATTAGCTGCACAAAACTGCATCTCTTCTTTTTTCCTAGTGAATCAGAAAAGTGAAATGATAAATCAGGAAAGGGTAACAGGGGGAAATAATGATTTGGATATTAGATAACTTTAAGGAAGGGTTTTTGTTTGTTTTTTAAACTCATGGTCTCAATACTATTTCAAAAGCAGGTCTCAGCAGAAATTAGCAGCTGCTTTCTATATTTATTTACTTAATATAATTGTGTGGGCATGGGCATGTATGTGTCTATATGTACACCACAGTACACAATTGGAGATCCAAGAACAACTGTTAGAAGTCAATTGTCTCGGCCATGTGGGCTCAGGTTCTTAGGCTGTCAGCAGAAATCCCAAGTGCAGTTTTTACACTGGAGCCTATGTCTGAATAACTGGGAAACTTATTAGAGCACCCCCAGAGCTATGGCATCAAGCTGTGAATGAAAATTCCTGAAAAGACTTGCCCCTTCCACTGGACCTTCTGCAAGGGAAACTGACGGTGAAGTGAAGCAGTTGGAATGAGGAAATCCAGGGCCAAGCTGCCTTGCGGCATCTTTGCCCTCCTTACCAGCCCTTTCCTGCCCTGCTCCTTGCCTGCCCAATATCTTTGTGACCACTAGGTAAACCCTGAGAGATATACAAATAGACCCAACCAAGGGAAGGCCAACATGGGGAGAGGTTGTGTTTTCCCTGCATTGCTACATCCTGTGTAGTTAAGGTTTCCATCAGCATAACCGAAAAGTGGGTTGGATACAATGTATTTTTGTTCTGTTACAATAAATCTTTACAAACTGTTACCACCTAGAACATAAAATTTGTTCTAACCTATAGCTGTGCTCCCAGGCTGTAGTCACTCACATTTGGTTCCAAAATAAACTATCTCTTTCACTTTGACATGAAAGTTGTTGTTCTGCATCTACAAAGCCCCGGAGCAGGAGTCCGGGCAACTTCCCAGAACTTGTTGCTGCTGATCCCAGGACCACAGCTACAGACACAGGCACAACATGCAGGATGTGAGCTTAATTACACTGGTGTGCAAAGAGCCAGTGTTGCTGTGTGACCTGTTTGGCCATTAGGCTCTTAGCTTTCAGATCATCGGAGACTCCCTATGAAAATGGAGATTCTCATTCTTACCTCACAGGGAGGCCCGAGGGAGCAAGGAAGCTTGGTGCACACTGCCCTTGGTGCACAGTGCCCTTGGTGCACACTGCCCTTGGTGCACATTGCCCTTGGTGCACACTGCCCTTGGTGCACAGTGCCCTTGGTGCACACTGCCCTTGGTGCACATTGCCCTTGGTGCACACTGCCCAGCACAGTGCCCTTCCTGTGACAGCTGCTCTAATTGCTCTGCTTGTTGTAGCACTGCTGGGAGAAGGGCCTTGCAAGCCTAAGGGAATAACCATTTGCGTATGCAAACGGGATGGTGGCAGTTTGGGAAGGTGGAGGTATTGGTAACAAGAACCCTGAATTACAGGGTCTGGCAATAGAAGCTATTAATGCAAAGCACATGAAAATAACACAGAGGCACTATTTTATCTGGACACAAGAACCAGATTCTCAATGTTTGACAATTAGTATCAGACATCTCATAAGTACTGATGTTAGAATTCTGTCTAAGCTCCACCCCACAGTTATCTGGCAACAGCTAGATATGCTCCTCCCCACAATTACCTGGCAACAGCGAGGTAGGCCTGGCCCACTCTGAGAGGCTGCTTGCCCCTCCTCCCTCTCTTGTCCCCTTGCTCCCCCTCTCTCCTCATTCCCTTCCTCCTCTCTCTATGTGGTCATGGCCGGCCTCTACTTCTCTACTCTCTCCTTCTCCCTGCCTTTCTCTGCCTCTACTACTCTCTTAACTCCCCTCCCCACACCCTAAATAAACCCTATTCTATGCTATTCTGTTGTGTGGCTGGTCCCTCAGGGGGAAGGCATGCCTTGGCATGGGCCCGCAGAGGCACCCCCTCCCCCACACCTCACCACACCGCCATAGAACATAGTCTTATATTTCTCTAACTTTTTTGGATCACAACAACTGTGATAGGCAAGCATCATCAGCTTGACTAGATTCAGAATCACCATGGAGCACATTTCTGGGTGTGTCTGTGAGGGCATTTCCAGGAAAGGTTCACCTAGGAGAGTAAACCTGCCCTGTGGGTAGCAGCAGCAGCCTCAGCTGTGGTTTCTGAATGCAAATGGAGAAAGCAAGCTGAGCACCAGCATCGTCTCTCGCTGCTTCCTAGCTGTGGATGCAACGACCTGATGCCGCTGTTGCTATGGACTCTCATAATAGTAGGCTGTACCATCATCGCCATGACTCCTTCACCATGAAAGGCTGTGCTCTCACCTCCATAACCCCCTCACCGTGATAGTACACATCACCATGGCCCCCTCACCATGTTAGGCTGTACACTCAAACTGTGGACCAAAGTAAACTCACTCCTTAAATTGCTACTTTTTAAGCATTTTGTCATAGCAATGGAAAAGTATGTAGCGTCCCTGCAGATCTTCACAGTCCACAGTGCCCTTGGCCCTGATGGAACGCACCTTCACCACAACCAGGCTTACATGATACAACCTGTCCACACCTCACTTGGTGCCAAGTCTTCTTCTTATTCCCTTGGTCACTGACTATTCCTGCTGCCCCACACCTTACAGGCCATGGAAATGGCCTGTACAGTAAGGCACTTCCCACAAGAAGATGGAAGCCAGGTAATGGGTCTCCTCTCTTCTCCACAGCACCCACTGCCCCCAGGCACGCTCACTCACTCCTAAAGCCTTGAAGAGGATCTGAGAGAAGATGTCTGGACCTCAGGCTGCGGATAGGCTAAGCTACAGAACTTTCCTCACATTTGGGAACCACAATTGAACGTCAGCACTGAACTCAGATTTCTTGGTGATCGCGAAGAGAAGTTGTATGCAAATAGCTTAGATCTGGGGCACAATTCCTTTTTAGTGAAATGCCTTTCATGGGATGAAGAGAGTGAGTGAGTCAGAGTGCAGCTCCGCTCGATGAGCTAACCAATGAGCAGCAGGCTCAGTCCTGAGCAAAGCTGAGGGAGGCACGGCCATACTGCCCTTGGACCCTCGGCACTTCCTGTTCCAGTCTCTTAAGCATGCTAATGAGGACAGGAAATAGACAACTCCACGGAAGGGCAGGAACCCCAAAACAGCCACCCTAGGAATGTCCTTGCTGAAGCCAAGAACTCAGAAAAGAGTTCTGCCTCCTTGGATCTTTCTTCGCAACGGGTGAGAGTGTGAAACTGAGAGGTTCCAGAATACCGGACTGGACGGCTGAGCTAACTGAACAGGTCAGCTCATGCTCTCCCGTGGCTCACTCCCAGCTCACGCCCTCCGGTTGCTCACTCCCAGTTTCTGCCATAAAGCCTGTGTAAAGCTGCCCGACTTTCAGTGTGATGATTCCCCAGCCCTGAGAATTCATTCCTGCCTCCCCCCCCCCCCAACTCTCTCATGTTCCTACCTACAAATTTATAATAAACTTTTCAAACTCCTCTCTAAAGCACACCGTGTGTGGTTCATGAATTTCATTTTTCAAATTTGCAAGACAGGATCCCTAAGAAACGGTGTATGTCCGTGAGCATCTGGTTATTTTAACTCCTAAGTAAAACGTCCACCTAAGAGCCTAGAGAGGTTCCATCACTCTCAAAGACACGTTGAGATTGTCCGCATATTGTTACCATGATATATTGAACATTAGACGTGACCACGCCCTATACAAGCTCTGGTCACTAGCAAACCTGGGATGCAGGTGACAAACACTTTCTGTGCATGGCATTCCACAAATAGATGATTTTTTTCCAGTTCCCGTGATGTCTCTTATTCTCCTAATCAATGCGCTACGTGCCCTGTTCTGTCTCACTAGACTATTAGCGTAGACTTCACTTCATCCTGTATCCCTCCAGCAGCTTGTCCTGTGTTACTCTGCAGGTGGGAAGGAGTCCCTCACCTGCCCTTCAGAAATCCGCTCATTTGCATGAAAATGAGGGACTTCTTGACTTTGTCAGGAGAAGCCAGCTCTCCCCAAAGTTCCTTCCCTTGAGCTCCTCATCTTTTTATATCACTTCTCACCTCTCAGAGGGTTGATGTATGCAATGCACTTTCATTATTCCTGCCTTTAACCCATTATCATCATTAAACATGAGATTCATGAATCTCAAAATACCAACCCAGGAAAGCAAGAAATAAACACTTAGGTAAGGTCTGCCCATTCTTGAAGCCGTGGTTCTCTCTGCACCAAGAACAAAGGGCCACTAGATCGGTAAGCTTCCCCATTAAAGGCAAATCATGGCATGACCGGCATGTGATGTTTGGTCACTGTTTTGCAGAACCCAAAACTGATAATTAGAGTTTTCTTGTGGGTCAGGGGATCTAGACATGTGGCTCAGAGGAGAAAGGACTTATCACTCAGATGTGAGTGCTGGAGTGTCCGGAATGCACGAAAGCTGGGCAGGTAGGGTAGCATCCTCTAAACCAAGCATTCAAGAGGCAGAGGCAGGGCATCCCCTGAGAAGGTGGCTAACTAAACCAGCTGGAATTGGTAAGTTCCGGGTGCAGTGAGAGATTTTGCCTCAATAAACAAAGAGAGACACCAAGGATGCCATCAGGTATCAACTTCTGCTCTCCACACACACCTGTAACCACATAAATGTGTGTGCACGTGCACACACTCACCATGCTACATATGCACTTACGTGTGCCAAAAGGAGGTCTCTTGGTGTCCACATATTCACTGAAAATCTTCTATCTCTTAGAACACAGAATTAATGCACTCTTTGGACAAGTTCAGCTGGTCAAATCTATGCAAAGCAAGCACATTTTTAAAATTCCAGTAATTAAAATAATTGGCTGGCTGCAGAGACTGTCCCTGTTAATTGGTCTCCACTGAAGAAACATTAAGCTTTAGGGAAAATGCATGTTTAATGGGAGTAATAAGTTATTAATACAAATGGAAAATTCGGCAGAATGTGCAATAGCAGGTACTAGATGCTTGGAGATGCTAGTGGAGGCTAAATTAGCTTGTTGCTTTTCGCTACTCTATCCATTAAGCTGTTAACTGATTTAAAATATTAATACAACTCAAGAATCATAGAGAAAAGCTTCGTTGTTGGCAATTTTTCCTGTCAAATATCACTGCTATATTAGGTGTGATTAATCATGATATAAACACACCCTGCAATTAATCAGAGCTATCTTGAACAGCCAGCAAGAGCTCGCAAACCTTCATGAGTTCTTTTTTATGAAAATGGCAACCCTTCTTTATTGCATACAATTTCATGTAACCTGCTTCAAAGCCTTAAAAGTCCTAATCTCTCATAATGTGTAGACTCCATGATGTCCTCTTTTCCTATCACATTGCCTTACTTTTTTATTTGTAAAACATTAACAACTGCAAAAATAACTCCATTGATTTTAAAGTGGCTATTGTCTGGGTCTCCGACAAGAAGATGACAGGTTCTCTGCACACTTACAGGGGCTGCCTGCCACACTGCTGGAGAGAACAGGGATCCATCTTATCACAGAGCAAACAGCTCGTAAATGAATGTTTGCTGTCACATTAAGCTTCATCCCACAAAGCCTCTGGAGAGCTAGAATTAAGTCATGCGTGTGCTGTGTTGTGCATACGTTTTTAGCCAGGTTTCTTGTCCCTCTTTCTCCTTCTTTGAAGATCTAGGTAGAGACTTGTGACCTCTCCTTCCCATTATCTTTCCTCTTGGCTGTTTGTTCTCAAACTGTGAGTAGCAACCCCTATCATGGGCCCACCTAAGGCCATCAGAAAGAAGTTGCAAAATCACAGTTATGGAGTTGCAGTAAAAACAAAGTTATGATTGGGGGAAGGGGTGCTTGCCACACTAGGAAGTGTCTATAATGTTATGGTTGGGGTTACGGCCACATGAGGAAGTGTCTATAATGTTGGATTGGAGGTCACCGTAACAGGAGTAAGTGTATACAATGTTACAATTGAAGTCACCACCACAAAAGAAAGTGTCAACAATGTTATGGTTAGAGTCACCTCATGAGGAAGTATCTACAATGTTATGATTGGAGTCAGCACCACATGTGGAAGTGTCTACAATGTTGTGGTTGTGGTAGCCACAGGAGGAAGTGTCTACCATGTTGTGGTTGGGGTCAGCATCACATGAGGAAGTGTCTACAATGTTGTGGTTGGGATCAGCACCACATGAGGAAGTGTCTACCATGTTGTGGTTGGGGTCAGCATCACATGAGGAAGTGTCTACAATGTTACAGTTGGGGGGTCACTGCCACATAAAGAATGCATACAATGTGATGGTTGGGGAGTCAGCACCACATGAAGAAGTATTTTGAAGAATCACACCATTAGGAAACTTGAGAACCATCACTCTACACTACCCAAGTTCTCACTCTAATGTTCTTTTCGTAAAGGTTTTACTTGAACAATAATTGTCAGGAATTGTTATTTGACAAAGTCCTGATATTTCTCACCGAGTTTCCCTCAATGTAACATCTTCTCAATTAGCTCTAGTAGAATAGAAATTAGGAAATTGACATGATCCAGGCCCCCACATTGGTGACTAGGCCATAGGGATTTCAGCCCCTTTGCTAAAGTTCATGAAAGTGGCATCAAATCAGACAGGCCCGTTCCCCTACTGCCCCCCTACGGCCCCCCACCCCATGATAAACTGGGGACTTAGTCTTCACAAGGCACCAGACTTGATAAATTCTTGATCTTAGATACCCCAGTCTCCTAACATCAAAGAAATAGAAGTACGTGGGCATAATTAACCAATCTAACATTTTTGTTACAACAGCACAAAGACAACCCAGCCCTTGCCTTAAAGGAGCCAAGAGTCCCTAAACCTATCTCATTTTAACAAAGGCAACAGATGAGGTATAATAAAACCAGGGGTGGAAGAAAAATGGATTCTCATTCTGGAATACTTATATTCTTTGCTCTCTAAAGTTTCAAACAACTTAACTGTTTCCTTGACCCATCTGTGAACTCTTCCTTGAAGTTGAAATAAGAGAAGAAATGGCACTAACAAGAGCATCCCTTTTTAAATGCCACTAAAAGGAGAATTACTGTGTTAAATGCCAATAACAAGACCATTGAGATGTTAAAATCTCTTCACAACCATTTTAAGACAATTGTGTTAAACTCTCATTTAAGCTTCAGCCGTGGAAAGCATTCTGTCTCCACTGCTAGCATTTTTACGATTCAAAAATCTCCTTCTTCGAAAAGTTGAATTTATGAATATTTTGTGCTTAAAAATACTTGAAAATTTATTGATTCTCTTAGTTTTCAAGTAAGTGATGTTATTAAAATAAGGATTATATTAAAAGCTTGCTGGGTTTTTTAAATAAAGAATTCAAGTAGAATATGGGAAAGACAGCATGAGTCAGCTGCAATATGGATAAACAAAAAGGGAAATCAAGGTTGTCCTGAAGACAGGTAGAAGCTGACATTGAAACCGGATGGTAAGCTTTGAGCCCACAGTGACAGAAAGGTTTACTAAGTGTTGCACTATAAAGGACAATGTCATCCACAGACTAAGCTTAATTCACTTCACTCACACACCTAAGAAGCAACAGAGAGCAGAGGCAGCAGAAGTGACAAAATATGCAGGCAGATTCTGGTCGGGACTGCAGACACCAGAAGCACTGATTTGTTAATGGCCTCGGATTGTGGTAACTATGATGGTTTAAGAAATGCTTTAGATGAAATGACAGAAAGTAGGAAAGTTTAACACCCCATCGTCAAATGTAGTGAAGGGACCTGGGCATGGGGAATGGCATCTGCAATTGTTCTCTCACTCTGGATGCTGAACCAGAATAATGGCCATGAAGTTCAAAACCAGCCTTGACTAAACAGTGAGTCTCAACCAGCCTGGACTGCAGAAGAGACCACAGCTCAACTGAAACCAAGAAGCAGACATCCTAACAGCAACCAAATGGAAGAAGTGGCCTGGGATTGAATACTACATTACACTTTAAGAGATAAAGATAAAACCCATGAAAACAAAGCCCATGGACTCCACTGACCACAAAATTACACATCTACAGAGAAACCAAAAACAAAAAATGTTCGCAGATAGCACAGAAGAAATTACACAGGACCCAACCTCTCAGAGCTTCACAAGGCTCTTGGCTCACTATGGGTCAGGCATGAAAAGCTCTGCACTGTCCTTGCTACTAGAGTTTATGTCAGGAACATAGTACAAGGTATGAGTGTGTGTGCAAGAGTGTGGGTATCTGTATGTATGCATATATCTGTGAAAATGTGTGAGTGTGTGTGAGAATATGAGTGGTTTTATGAATATGTGTGTGTGGCTGTGTGGCTGTGTGTTTATGAGAGTTGGGAGTATGTGAGTATGCTTCTGCGTGGATATGTGTGAGTGTGTGAATATGTCTTTGATGTGAGTATGTGTGAATATGTATATATGTGAGTGTTTTTATATGTGAGTGTCTGTGTATAAATGTATTTGAGTATGTGTGTGTGTGAGTGTGTGTATGTGTGTGAGTGTGTATATTTGTGTGGGTATATGTGAATATGAGTGTATTTGAGTGTGTATATGTGTGTGTGTGTGTGTGTGTGTGTGTGTGTGTGGGCTTCACCACTATAAAAGGGAGTGAGTAGAGGTCAGTCTGCCATAGCTTGTTGAGGCCTAATAAGTAAAGTTGTTCCCGAATAAACACAAAACAAGTAACAATCAAAAATTGTAGATTAAAGTTGGCTGTGTTGATTTAAATTTGCTTATGAAATCACATCTTCAATCTAATGTCCCATCTCAGTATTCATTCAGATTCTAAATCAGTGGTGCAAAACCTTGGCTACACAGAGCAACAGATGGTGAGGAGTGTGGTTTTGTTTTTTTCTAAGTTCTGATGCCCAGGGCAAGCTTCCAGAAATTTTAAATGTGGGGGTGGGGATCACAGAAGACATCTAACATGCAGTGTCTTAGCTTTGAGTATGTTAAGGCAGCTCTGATGCTTCAAACAGAAATTTCATAATTCTAGATCTTTATTAACTGCAAGGTTCTATCCATTCTGGACAACTTTCCATTCTTTAACCAGTGTCATATATGTAGTGTGTGGTATGTGGTGTGATATGTGTGTGTGTATGTTGTGTGTGTGGTGTGTACATGCATATAAGCATGTGTGTGGGAACAGCATATAGAACCTCTGCCATCTTCAGGGATGAACTTTGGCAGTCAGAGGGACAACGAAAGCTCTCAGCGTCTGCTGTATTTTAGAATTTGTGACAGTGTTTGCATGAATACTGATCTTTGAGGGGGAATTTCATTAGGAACTGGGATTCTTGGTCTCTCAAAAGGAAGTCTGAGTTATACAAAGCTGGACTGCCTGTCAACCTCTTAATGAGTGAATTCCTTCCCTGTTTTCTGCCCCCCCCCAGCAAATATGAACCCTCTCTCAATCCTCAGGGACCCTTCTCTCTCTGAATGATACTTGAAGGTGAACAGAAGGATCTTCAGGTCTTCAGGATTCTTGCAGACACTAATATTTAATCAGATACTTGTTTTCTCTGAATACTCCCTATATCCTACCAATATCAATTTGTCCTAAAGGCTTTTCAGAATGATATAGAACAGCCTTCCCATGATGGACTCTCACCCTCCCAACTGTAACAGAAACCAGCATTTTGATCTCACTTGTTTGCCCAAAGTTACTGAGATTACTCCATGAACCACACAGTTCTTGGCACAGGAGTGCTCAGGAGTCAGTGAGGTCAGGCCCTTCCTTCATGGAGCCTGTGGTCCTCAGGAAGTCAGCCTGTGGTATATGAATTGTATTATCTTGAACCTACAATGCTTCTTTCTTTATAGAATCTCACATTTACATTCTGATAGGAGGTGGGAATTGATTCTGGGAGGTAAGGACTGACAGTCAATGATTAAGCATTATAATCAGCTTCTTAAAGAGTGGAGAAGCTTCTAGAAGCCTCCATTTCACTATGAGTTTAAAGTTAGTTCTTTCTTTATAGTAGATTTCCCCCAGACTTTTGTATTAAGAAATATACGTATTTATTTTAGTACTGTGGTAGGTAACCTCATTGTCAACTTGACAGGATATAGGATCACCAATGAAACTAATATCTATATCTATAAAATATCTATAAAAGTGGTTTCCACATTAGGTCAATTGAGATGGGAAGAGCCATCCAAAATTTCATGGGCAGAATTAAACAGAAGGCAAGATGAGGGCATAAATTATTTCTCTCTGCTTCCTGACTGTGGATACAGTTTGATCATTAGCCTCACACTCCAGTCATCAAGACCTCCCCATGAAGGACTGTCAACATGACCTTCCTGTAAAGGGCTGTCACCATGACCTCTCTGTAAAGGGCTATCACCCTCACCCCATGAAGGACTGTCACCATGACCCTCCCACTCCCCGGTGAAGGACTGTCACCGTGACCTTCCTGTAAAGGGCTGTCACCATGACCTCTCTGTAAAGGGCTGTCACCCTCACCCCCATGAAGGACTGTCACCATGACCCTCCCACTCCCTCGTGAAGGACTGTCACCATGACCTTCCTGTAAAGGGCTGTCACCATGACCTCTCTGTAAAGGGCTGTCACCCTCACCCCCATGAAGGACTGTCACCATGACCTTCTCCCCCCTCCCCCTGTGAAGGGCTTTCACCATGTCCCCCCTGTGAAGGACTATCACCCTTTGAACTGCAACAGAAATCAGCTCTTCTTGCCTTAAGTTGCTTCTTGTCAGTGACTTTGTCATGGCTTTGAAAAATAGTTTCAGACTATTCTACAGACCTGTTCACCTGGAGACTTTAGTAGAAACTGTCAGACTACAGTCCTCAGGACAAGTCTGCCAACACATGCCATTTTTTTAATACAAACTTTTGTTGCAACAGAACCACATCAGCTCATTCTAGTGTTGCCTGTGGCTGCTTCACTCCTAACAGCAGGATGGGATGTTGCAAGCAGTATTTCAGGAAGACTAAGCTCTGGTCTTTCCCAGGGACATTGCTGAGCCTTGTTCCTTCATGCTCACTTGCTATCAAAGTGCTCTGTTGGTGCACATGGACACAGGATGGACCATGGTTCCTTCCCTAGATCCCAGCAGGAACTACACAAAAACCTTCATGGTCCACTCATTGATTTGGCAGCAAATATCACTTTAATACTATGGATACAAAACTATTTTAAGAATGGATAGAGTCTTTGTCAAATCACTCAATAATAAGCAGCAAGCCAAGGGGCATGGAAAACATGCAGTATCCACTATTCATTCAGACTTTTATACCAGCACTCTCCAAATGCATACACCTGTGATGGTTTGCACATGCTTGTTCCAGGGAGTGGCACTCTTAGGAAGTATGGCCTTGTTGGAGTAGGTGTGTCACTGTGAGCATGGGCTTAAGACCCTTACCCTAGCTGCCTGGAAGTCAGTCTTCCACTAACCACCTTCAAATGAAGATGTAGAACTCTCAGCTCCTCCTGCACCATGCCTGCCTGGGTGCTTTCCTGCTTCCCCCTTGATGATAATGGACTGAACCTCTGAAGCTGTAAGCCACCCCCATTAAATGTTGGCCTTATAAGACTTGCCTTGGTCATGGTGTCTGTTACTAAGAAGTTGGTACGGGGGACTGGGATGTTGCTGAGATAGGCCAGACCATGCTTTTGTCTGGAAGAATGTGGATTTTGAGACTTTGAATTTGGAAAGCAGTGGAATGCTTTAAATGGGGCTTAACGGGCTATGCTAGTAGGAATATGGAAGACTTTGTTCCTGAGAGTGGTTTGAATTGTGCAGACCTGATCTAAGAGGTTTCAGTGGAGAATTTCAATATGTGGCCTAGAGACTGTTTTTTGTGATATTTTGGTGGAGAATGTGGCTACATTTTGCCTTTATCTGAAAGGTTTGCCTGAGGCTAAGGTGAAGAGACTCAGATTAATTGCATTGACAAACGAAGTCTCAGAGATGTCCATCATAGACTTTGTTCTCTGGTTAAGTCTCATGAAGAGCATTTTAAACAAGCATAACAAGATGATAAAAGGAAAATATAAAATATATGGTTGGAGCATTAAGGAGGCACCAGGAAGTGAAATGGAGGTGAATCCTGTGTTCACAGATATTAAATTGACTTAAGGGACAATGGGGCAAAATCCCACTAAGGTAATTTTAGGTCCAGACATGATAGTGCAAGTCTTTAATCCCAGGAGACAAAGACAAGCAGATCTCTTGAGTTCTAGGTCACCTACAGCAAGTTCTAGGTGGGGAGAAAAAAAAAAAACAACCTTAAATCGTGGCTTGGTGAACCATATCTTTAATCCCAGTGTTTAGGAGACAGGCATGCAGATCTCTGAGTTGTCCTGTTAAGAGTTGCCTTGGTCATAGTGTCTGTTCATGGAAGTAAAACCCTAACTAAGACAACATCTAAATTTGTTCATGTTTAAATAGGAGTGGTAGAAATAGTTTCTAACATTATAAAGTAGAACCTTCGATGATAAAGTGCTCATAGCTCTGTTCTTCATGCGGTCATGGCATCAAAGTCCCACAGCAATTTGAGATCAGTTTCACCGATGCAGTGGGCACTATGGGGTTCCACGGTGAAGCCCTCCTCAGAGTGTACTCATCTGGTCCCTTACTGCCTGGGGGTGAGATATGAGCTCCTGCATGGGAGCGTCTCTCAATGGCAGGCAGCACCTAACCAAGACTGAAGAGGGCCTGGACTGTTGTGGGAATCCATAGGCCAGTCTTTCCACACCACCTCTGCCCTGTGGCTCCCTAAGTGGCTGTGTGGTGTGCAGCTGTAGCGGCAGCTGCGCCACACCCCAGCTTTTCTCTCAGCCCACAGTGTTGTTGTCAAAGCCTGTCCCAATACTTAAACACTGAAGCACCTCCTGGGGGCCCTGACCTCAGACATCTATTGTCAAAGGAACACATCCAAGCTTTGCCTTAGCGTTAGAAAAAATATTGTACTTTCCCTTTAAACTTGTATTTCCATCCCACTTTGCAAACAGAATCTTGTGCTCTGAGTATCTCTCTCTATTCTGTTTTTTTAATGCTCTTCCTGACACATTTCTCTGCCCTAAACTAATATATATGTTAACTTTTAATTTTAAAAAAAAATCCTTATGACCATGAGGCATTTTGTATTAAATTTCTTCTAGATTGAGCACCATTGGGATTATTAGAAGTTCACATTTGATCAAGATCACATACATGCATCATAAATTTTAATAAATATCATGCAAAAACTTAAAAGTTATATCTCTGAGAATGAGTGACTTATATTTTTAATTAGCTTATGTGACTGTGAACAAACATTATTGACTGCTAGAATGAGAGTATTCAGCATCAGTTTTACCCACGTGGTGTTTTATTTTTATAGATGTAAAAACACATAATAACTGGAAGCATATGATGGAGCTTGTAACATTGTACAGCAATATACTTCATAAAAACTCCCGTGGCTAATTTAACTACATTCACAGAAAATAAACTACTGCAGAACATTTTTTAATACAGTATCAGCTGAAGGTTCAGTCTGGTCCTCAATTAGTTTTGTGGGAAGCAAATTGCTACAGCTATTCCAGAAGATTCTGCTAATCATTCATTAAAGCTAGTCCCTTCAATGTATATGACATTTCATCTGTCTAAACTGGGTCATTCGATGACCAGCAAACCACAGTAATATAGAAAGTGGATGAAGACTCAGCCTCTATGGTCAAGGAACAATAATGGAAGACCTTGACCAAAGGCTGGCAGTGAGGTCATTCTAAGACAATGTGCCCCTGGAGGTCCAGCCTTGGCAATAAACCATGAAACGATCCATCGTCCCTCAGAGATATTTTCACAACAGCTTGAAGGTCTCTCAGTTACAAAGTACCCAGACCTCTGATAACCTAGGAGGTTTCTCCCATCATGTATGAAAGAGTCCTTACTACACCTTTAATTGTAACTATGCACTAAATAAAGACCAAGAGACATCTGCTAAGCAGATAGCCCGACAGCAGGTTGTCTCTTAGAATTTTCTCTGTACCTCCTTTTCATTTTAAAAATGGGTATACTGCCACATTCCAAAATATTGTAAGGGTCACACAGATGGCTAAAGAGTCTGAGCAGTCTGGAAGAAAGTATTAAAAAAACAAAACAAAACACGTGATTACCAACTACCCCCCAGCCCTTTCATCTCTCTTTTTTTTTAATTTAATTTTATTTTTTTATTTACATTGCAAATGATTTCCCTTTTCTGGGTCCCCACTCCCCGCAAGTCCCATAAGCCCTCTTCCGTCCCCCTATTCTTCCATCCACCCCTTCCCACTTCCCTGTTCTGGAATTCCGCCCTTTCATCTCTTAAGATGAGTCCACGGTTATTGTGGTGGACATAGTTTCCCAGTCATTGGGTGCATCTGGAGAAAGAAAATTGAACAAAGGAAAACCAGGGAAGGGTTAGGTAGAGTAGTTTCTGAAGTGTTAGTATGGAAGTGATTCTTAAAGAGTTTCAGCTTTATTTATTCCCAGTCTCTTGTGCTTCTTCTGTAAACCATGGTGACAAAACAGAGCATAGAGAAGGACTGGAGGAAATATTACCCGAGGTCACAGCAACGTCTCCGGAGCGTCCTTGAGGTTGTTCAAATATTTCACCCACTAAATACATTCCTTTGAGATTTTCTCTTCTTTGTTCAAACAATCATTTTCCAAGGGCATGAATGGTGGCAAATTATTGATCATAAGGAGGGTAGAGAACTCACCTATGCTGTAAATTTACCTCGGTGAAGTTTATAAAGTGACAGGAAAGGCTTTCTTCAAAATTCAATCGAAAAGCCCAATTCTTCTTAAGTTTCCTTGGCAGTCTGTCATCTCCTGAACCGTGTAAAACTCCTTGTTTTTGGTGAGCACTAGATGAAAACATTATACTACACACACACACACACACACACACACACACTGTTAGAAGATGTTTTAGTAAGATGTTTTCTCCTTCAACAGAAACATGTGGAGTCCAGCACTTAGTGTCCGAGTCTAGAATACTCTTAGACATGATGTCCGGTGTCTCCAAAGCCTAAGGTAGAATTTATGTGACCTGAGACTAACTGTGACTTCAGACAGGCCCTAACCACACTAACCTCCTGTTTGTCGATAAAGTGGTCAGAAAAACTTTCCTCTCTGTGTTACCCCAGGAATCAAGAAGATGCAGATGAAGGCAGGCCGTCCACAAACTCACACACTTAAGAGTACAGCCCAGTAAAGGCTGCACTTTACCTGCACTATACTCCTTTATCTGCTCTTATGCAAATTCTGCAAGAAAAAAAAAAAACCCACAAAACATCTTAAAAGTCAGCTCTTCTTTTTCAAAGAAAACTCTCCTGTCAAGCCTGCAAATGTATTTTTTTTAATAATGAATAAACTGTGGGGGGAAAATCAGTTTTGCTAAGCATAATTTTATTGGTGTAATATTTGCAGAGATAAAATTTACTCAATCAAAACATCACAACACTGAATTTCACAGTTAAACCCACATGCAGATTGTAGAATTACACTACAGGCTGGGCTGATGGAAGGTGTTAAATATAAAAATAATCCCATGCAATTTCCATTTAACACATCGCACAGAACTCTTTTTTTTTTCAAAGTGATTAAGGAGTTTGCAATCTTTCCCATCAGCACTGTGTTTAAAGTGCTCTGTGGCAAAGGGGCAACACCGGGGCAAGTCCTGTGGAGGGCACAGTCGAGCAGATGAGTAACGTGGAGCCAGATGTGGAGCAGATGAGATCCAGCCGCAGAGTTCGGGGCAGGGAAGCTGTGGTTGGATTTCATTGGCTTGTTATTCAGTGGAGAGACACAAGTCTTCCAAATACACTGCACACAACCATACTGAAATGAAGCTAAAGGGTGGCTTCTTTGTTTTTTTTATGGTCACTGTCATCTCCTTCAGACAACCACACTGGAGGACGTGTGGCTCAGGAAAGGTACAGAGACAGAGATGAACCTGACGGATCATGTTGCTTTGCTGCCAATATGAGATCTCAGTTGTAACCAGTGACCTGCCTGACCCGTGTCCAGGCCGTGGAACATCCTAGAATCCCCTCTGAGATTTCCTGTAATGGCAGTTTCTACCCTGTCCCACCCTCCAACACTCCATGCAGTTTCTAATTATGAGAAGAAGCAGGTGGTAAGCCTCCTACAGATGACGTGATCTGTCCACTCTCTGTGCCAATGTGTCTGCTCTGGTACAGCTCTGTCCATCACTGTTTATCACAAAGCGCCATTGTTCATCAAAATTAAAACCATCTATAACAACAGGACACCTTGACAATAGAAACACAGGGCAGACGGTAGGCCACATGACTCTTCATCTTTGGCTACATAATAGAATCAAGAAAAAATTAAAACGTTGATGCCTTTAAAACCAGATATATCTGAAGCTTTTGTGAGGCGAGAGTTCACTCATAAAAGTGCCCCATAAAATGTTGATTCTCCTCCTGGCTGGGAAATTGCTGTCTTGGAAATTTTTCATCTCCTCACTTTTAAAAGGGTCAACAGTGTGAGCTTTGGAGCGTGGACTGAAACCCAGCTCCTCAGAACAGGCTGATACCCAGCAAGGAAATGGTATCTGGGTGCCATCTGGAGAGCAGTTGTGACTGCTGGCTTACTGTGCACTGTGGGGTCACTCAGGTTTGAAATATCAGAACCCTGGAGGGATCATGGACTGCTGATCTTCAAGATAACATCAGGTACAGAGAATGTAGGCTAGACCGTGTCTTCCCAGAGTGTGTGTGTGATGGGCCATGTTTTCTGAGAGTGTGTGTGATAGACTGTCTTCCCAGAGTGTCTGTGATAGACCATGTTTTCCAAGAGTGTATGTCTTTCCCCTATGGTGATCATGATCCTCTCACACTTACCTAGATTATATACATATCTCACTTACATTAGAGCAGTCTGGTAGATAGTGCTCCCACTGACAAAATGCTGAGAGCCACGTGTTTCTACTCTACCAGAGAAAACAGGACACAAACACACACAAGGAGCATTTTCAAGAAGGTTTCCACTTTACACGCCCCCCAGGTATAAACAGGAAGAGTTAACCTTTCCAAGAGACAGCAAATTTCCAAGGTGGCTAAAATATAATCCCCATGCATGAAATTGGGAGTCATATTTAACTGTCAGATAAAAAGGAATTTAAACAAAACCAAGTCACCAGGGCTCGCCTTCTGGTAATCTTTGGTAAAAGTCAAATGCTTGAAAAAAATCATCACTTTGACGTGTAGAATGTTTAGCCCCCCCCCCCCCCCCCCCCCCGCCAGCTCTCTGTTTGGGACCACAGCTCCCTTAAGGGGATATCTATTTGACCTGTTTCACCATGGTTACTAACTGAATGGCCAGTGTCTGCAACTGAGACCAGCTCAGGCCAGCAGTGAGCTAAAAGAAACTCATGGTGAAGAACCTGCCTCAGCCTATTCCCACGCTACGTCTTTAACCATGACAGTTTCACAATATCCTGGGAAGACAAAAGATAGCACTGAAGATAGAATCACTCAGAATAACAGTAAATATGTGCTAGCAACGTGATGAGGATATCTTGGAAACAACAGACTCTATAAAATAAGTATATTTTGATATTTACTAACACCATTCAAAACTTAGGTATTTTAAACATTATATATTAAATATGTATAGCATTTGTCGTCTATGCAGGAAAACATTCATTTATTAAACTTTGTAAAAAAAAAATCAGAGGTAAAAGCAAAGAAGCATTACAAGATTAAATGGCCACAGGCGAGCTTCAGTCCATCCTTCAGAAACCAACATGGTGGTGTTGACTTGGGAGGAACCAAGGGCATGGATTTTATATGTGTGTATGAAAAGAAAGCTCATGTGGAGAGTTCTAAAGTAACTTTTCACCCTTTATTTCTGGGCTCTGTAGCTGAGGGCAGGCACATCCTTCTCTGCATGCTTGAACTGGAAAATATCATCCTAAAATTCTCATACAACATATTTTAGTCACATTCTTTCCCTACCTTCCACCCCCACCCCCAAGCTCCTCAGTGTCCAACTTCCCTCTATATTGTGTGTTTCGTCCTTGAGCCCTGTGAGAGGTACACCTCACTTCAGAAAACTGCGTTTACAAAGATGGGATATGGGCAAAGGGCCACATAGAGAGCCTCCTCTGCAGGCCACAGACCCTTCAGGCCAGCCTGGGGCTACGCAGCAAGGAACTGAAGAACACATAATAATATAGGAACCAGTGAAGCCTGCGTCACAGACGGGCGACCACGCAAGCTTTCTAAATGTCCGGGAAACACACCAGACCGGAGCTCACCAACTGCCATGGGACTTCCTACTCAGCTGTGTTCAAGGGAACAGCTGCCCTCTCCTTGCAATCTCTCCAGACACTTCTCCTGAGTTCTAGAGAAATCCAGTTTCCTTGGAGGAGCTGCAGCTAGAACACTCTGCTATGCTGTCTCTGCCTGAGATACTGATCCTCTGGACTCTTGAGCTGCTACTGACTGGTGTTCCTCATGCTTTCTTGTAGGCCTTGTCTCCTCCCCAGCCACACCTGTACCTGTGTGCTGAGAAGCCTTCGCTTCCCCTCCCTCTCTGTCCTCCCCAGGCCTTGAGTCTTGCACTTCAAGAGCCTGTTCCTGTGTGGTATCCACAGCCCCTGCTGATGTCACTTCCCCCACCACGGCTCCCTTCTCCTTTCTTGTCGTCATGTCCTCAGTCACCGTCCTTCCCTCAGCTGCTCTTTCTCTTAGAGCCTCTCCTGCTCTGTCCCAGGCCACCTTCTGAGCATCTGTGGAGGAGGAGGCCACAGAGATCCCATCAGCTGACTTCCGCTCTGACTCCTCCCTCTGCTCCACAGCTGTTTCTTGGACTCCTCCTCCACGCGGATCCTCCTCAGCCTCTACTGTGCTTCCTCCCGGGGTCCAGTTCTGCCCTGTCAGGCTGTCAGTCACTGTCCCCAGTGGGCATTCTTTATCCTCGACCCCTTCTCCCTGTGGCTCCTCGCCCTCAGCTTCTCTACAGACCACCATTGCCCTGGTGAGTCTTTCCTTAGGAAGATTTCCCTGACTCACTACCATGATGGTATCCCCTCCTTGTACTTGCAAAGACCCGTCTTCCTCCAGTCTCTCCGGCCCAGCACAGCTGTCCAGTCCTGGGCGCTTCTCAGCTCTGGCTGTGAAAAAGCCCTCTGGTCCCTGCACTTCGTCTGCTGGCTTAGGTCCAGGAGCTCCTAACAGCCCCAATCCATCATGGCTGAGCCCCAGCCCCTGGGGCCACACAGTCTCTCTCTCCTGACCTGGCAGCCCTTCTCCTTTGTGTTCTATGGCTGTGGCTTCACTCTCTTTTGGTGATTTCTCAAACAAGGTAATGGGTCTTTCTTTCGGTGGATCTTCTAGAAGCTTTGTAACCTCTCCCAACTCAGTTGCCCCTGCGGGTTCTGCATCCTTGGTCTCAGCCTGTGTCTCCTGGCGGGATGCATGGCCCTCTTCCTCAAAGCCCACTTCCCTCACTGAAACCTCCTCTTGCCCTTTAACCTTTGGCTCTCCTAACAAGTCTTCTGTCTTCAGCACCTTGGCCCCTGTCTCTTCTTCTCTTTCAGATTCAGTTTCCCTCAGAGGTGGTGTGGACCTCTCAACTTTCTCCATGCCTCCAGCTACAGCTAATTCCCCAGGGAACACAGCTCGCAGATCCGGTTCCGTGGTGGATTCTGTGTCAGCTATGACTCCCTCCCTTGCTGTGTTTTCCTTACAGAGTTCCACACGGTTGCCCTGGAAATCCTCCCTGGGGTTTGCTTGAGCCTCTCCTGCTGAGGAGCTGAAGGGTGCTTCTGCTTCCAGAAATGTGTTCCTCTCCGTGGCTGCTCCCTCTCCCTGGAGGACTGCCTCTTCAGAACCATCCTTTCTCTCTGGCCCCGTGTCCTCCACAGGCCCCATGACCTCCAGCTCTGTGAGAGCTCCCTCCTTACCTTGGTCTCCATCTGGTTTGGGGGAGCCCGCCTCCCTCTCAGCCTCCTTCACTTCAGAAGTCCCTGCTTCTTTCAGAACTGCTGCTTCCCCGAGAGTCTCTGAGCTGAGCCCTGTGCTGTCTGTGAACTCTGCCTTCTCCAATTCTTGCCCCCCTTCAGAAACTGCTCTTCCTTTCGCCATTCCTGTGTGCAGCAAGGGCTGTCTGTCCTGGTCATCATCCCTCTGCCTGTCTGCAGCCTGATCTGCACTTAGAAACACAGAGCCTTCTGCTGCTACCCTTCCTGTGGGGGTCATCTGCTCCTCCCCGTGCCTGTTAGTTCCTTCTGTGCCTTCCTCTGCCTCACCAGCTATGCTCAGATGGCACTCCCCTTTCTCTGTAGACTGTTCTGATGATGCCGGCAGAACTCCTGTAGGGCTCCTCTCCCCTAAGGGAACCTCTGAAATCCCTGCTTTCTCCCTCAGTCCTGCATCCATGTCAGCATCCAGGGGATGGCAGGTACTATCTTCCTGCATCCCTGCTCCCTCTCTCAGTCCTGCATCCATGTCAGCATCCAGGGGACGGCAGGTACCATCTTCCTGCATCCCTGCTCCCTCTCTCAGGCCTGCATCCATGTCAGCATCCTGGGAATGGCGGGCATCATCTTCCTGCATCCCTGCTCCCTCTCTCAGGCCTGCATCCATGTCAGCATCCAGGGGATGGCAGGTACCATCTTCCTGCATCCCTGCTCCCTCTCTCAGGCCTGCATCTATGTCAGCATCCTGGGAATGGCGGGCATCATCTTCCTGCATCCCCATTCTCTCTTTCAGTTCTCCATCCATGTCAGCATCCTGTGGATGGTAGGTACCATCTTCCACCATCCCTGCTTTCTCCCTCACTCCCGCATAGGCGTCTGCATCCTCAGGCTGGGAGGATCCACTTCTCTCCACGGCTTCTTCCTTCAGTGTGCTCATCTCTTGTGCAACTCGCTCTGGTGGCTCATTTGAGCCAATGGCTGCTCTTTCCTCTATCCCTAGATTTCCATTCAGTGAGAGAGAGAGAGAGAGAGAGAGAGAGAGAGAGAGAGAGAGGGAGGGAAAGGGAGAGAGGATGAGGGGGAGGAGGAAGAGGAGGAGGAAAAGGAGGAGGAGAAGAAGAAATAGGTCACTTAGATTAATGTATACAAAGCAGAAAATAAAATATAGAATTTTATAGGATATGTATGAGATTTTATATGTCATCAAGGGAACATTAAAATTATATATCAAACCTTTCTTCAGTTGATAAGATGTTGCTAACTAACATGGACCATGATTGGAAAATGCCTTTCCTTCATCATGAAAAGAAATGCTTTCCAATTTAATGGACACATTAATATAAAAATTGAACATTAGGCATGTTGAAGTGAGCAAACACAACACTCTCTGATACCCTTACATTTTACTATCAATGAATTATCTCACATGTAAAATACACAGTATACTCTTTCATTTCAAGCATTAATATTTGAAAGAAAATATTTTACAATAAGCAGATAAGTATTTACTTGTCCTAAAACTCATAGCTCCCCACAGCATCAAGAACACACCTACCTCAATAGACATCTGTCTACACAGCCATGGTCCAGAGGTAGCAATTCTATCACATACCATCCCAATAGGTTAAAGCATCTCCGGTTAGATTCACTCATCAAAAGTCTTTATCATTGAGGTGTGGCATTTTAGTAAAGATACCAATTTGTATTCCATGTCAGGTTTCATGTCAGGTTTCATGCCATCTATGCTCAGAAATCAATTATATTTGTCAAAACAGGACCACAGAGCGAGACTAGACCTTGTGGTGTGGGACATGTCCAGCATAAACAACCCTCCTCCAACACTGCTGAAGTATTTCACACATTCTGATGCAAGACTCCCTGGAGAATCAGGATCTGTAGGTCTGCTATATCTTTGAAAGATTGCTGGCTTTCTCAGTATTGGCCGGGTCGTGCTTCCTTCTGAATGATGCATGCAGGACATGCAAAAGTGGTTGACAGCAAATTCCCAATTGGAGGCTCAGGGACATAGAGCTTCCAAGGCAGTATCTCAGCAGAGTCTATTAATGATTTATTAAATATTAAATCTGATGTAAAATTGTGTTTCTGTCTGGTGTGTACATGCCCACAGCAGTACCTAACAAGGTCATGGGACCCCCTCTGTGGAGTCAGTTTTCTTCTTTCTCCTTCATGTGTGTTACAGGGGTGGAATTCAGTCATAAGACTTGGGACAGGAAATGTCTTTACCCACTGAGGCATCTCTCCAGCCCAGCTAGCTACTCTAATATTTTTCATTTACAAACCAAAGTTAGTACTGGGAAGATAACTCAGTCAGCAAGGCATGCTGTGCCCAGGTGTTGTAGTCCACATCTGTAAATTAGGACAAGGGATCAGGAGGAAGGTGGGGCCCTGGGGATTGCTGGCCAGTCACCCTATATCACTTGAAGAGCTCCAGGTTCAGTAAGAGATCCTGTTTCAAAACAAACCTAGCACAACCACAAGATGAACAATGCTTTAGAAATGACAACCAAGCATGACCTCTGACCTACATACACACATGGGCATTCATGACACATGCAGGTACATACATACACCAACATGGACATTGTGGTTTGGATGAGAATGAATCC